>NW_024870769.1:6002500-6602500 GCF_019054845.1 Dipodomys spectabilis | reverse complement strand
TGTCCTTTTCTTGGTGATTGTAGCCACAGCTCTGTATGTGTTAACTAATAGCAGCGTGTTCTGAAAATCACATTTTGTAATTTGATTACACCATCATTCTATAACCACAAGATCAAACTCCTACACGGGTAACACCTAGGACTATTATGTGAACACGTTGTAAACAGTATCCTGTAAAATACGGTGCTAATTCTAAAGACATGGTGATTCTGAAACAAGCAGTCCATCTAGATCACAGAGGGCTGCACTGCCACACTCTTTTGAAAGATCCTCTGTGAGCCCTGTCCCTCTGAGCTCACCACTGGAGTTCTTCACTAACACTAAGACTTAATAGGGACAACTTGGGAGTCCCACAAATGACTGACATAATGGTTCTGATATTCATTGGCCTCCAAATGTCATGAAATATGAAGTACACTTTTCAAAAGAGACACAATGGAAATAGACAGTGGGTGGAATAAAAGCTTACCTGTAACCTCACCCTTCCCAGCCATAGTTCCACTCTCCTTTAAATGCTCACACAGGGGAAGTGATCATTGGTCTGGCTAGGAACAGTGACTTCGATATCTAAGATCTTCAAGCCATCAGTGGCCGTTCATAGGAGGATAGGACTCCCAGCCCCTGTGGCAATGACTCAGTTACACTTAAGCAACTGCCTTAGTTTCCACTCTGCTGTACTTAGCTCTCCATCCACATCATACCTGAGGCAGGCAGGATTCTAGAACGACACATGCCCAGTCCTTTAGCTTCAGATCCAATGAGTTATAATGAGAGTCAAATTTTCTCAGATGGTCACACATTTGCAGCAAGACTGTTTTATACTTTTTTTTCCCCAAAGAGAAAAAAGTATTTTTAGTTATTTGGCCAAAACAAGCAAAAAAGATGTCCCACTACTTTATTAATGACTTGCTGAGGTCTAGAAATCCAACTCTTTTCCTTTCTAGCTCCAGTGGGCAGGCCCACTTTCATCCATTAGGACTTTCTACAATGGATGTCTAATGAGAGATACTTGTCCTCTGGGTAATTCCAAATTCCTACACAGAAAGAGTTTGGCTCCTTTTCCTGTAATGTCTACATTTGAGGAATGAACTCAAATGGCCAAATTTTTCAATACATCTTTTGAGGAAGGTTAAGTACAAAAATCCCGTTAAACAATATTGGGATTTGTGTGTGAAACATTACACTCTTTGAACATTTTTGAGAAAGTTGCTCTCTTCTTTCCCCTTCGACTAATAACAATTCAACATTATTTAACATA
This sequence comes from Dipodomys spectabilis, assembly GCF_019054845.1. Classification (NCBI taxonomy): domain Eukaryota; kingdom Metazoa; phylum Chordata; class Mammalia; order Rodentia; family Heteromyidae; genus Dipodomys; species Dipodomys spectabilis. The sequence goes on along the minus strand of NW_024870769.1, from coordinate 6,601,242 downwards.
ATCCTACTGACAGGTAATTTCTGACATGAAATTTATGACTGGCTTGCCCTTCGAGGGCGTGTTTCACTATTAATGTTTCCTTTTCAAAACTATGGCATGCATTAGATTCTCACCCAGAGTCCCCCATGTTTTCCTTGGAAACCTTTACTTTCTGTGGTATTTTATATTGCCCAAGTCTGTTTTAACTGCTTCCTTACACACACACACACACACACACACACACACACACATACACACACACACCACTTCTACAAATGTCTAGGAATACACTTAATGTGGAAGCGTCTTATTCTATCATTATTGGGTTTACTTGTAACCGAATAAACAACATTTAGTATTTAAATAAGTTTTCCCTTTCCTAACTGCATAGGGGATTGAACGAGCACACTCATGGGGGGTTGGAGGGAGGACTGAATCTCAGTCATGTCCTCCATATATGGCTGATGAGATCTATAGTGGACACTCTGATTGGTGCTCTGGGCTGCTGGCTATCTGAGACATGCAAGACTATTCAGAACATATTTGTAATTCTGACTCATTCAGAGAAAGGATTTTTTTTTCCGGGTGAGTCAGCATGAGGCTAGGTATTTCCCTACCTGTGCTAACCATACAAGGGCATTGCTACCTAGAACGTTAAGTCATCTGCCCCAAAGAGAAACACACGCCACCTCTGCTGTTTCCGGAGCAGCTTTCCTGCATTATGGGCTCCCAGACAGGTGCTAACTGTATTTTATCCTGTCTTTGAGAGAGGGACACTCTCTAGATAGCTGGTAAAACAGTACAGGGCAAGTGAAAGGAATTCCTAATACGTCTGTCTCTCTCCTTCCTTCTCTGCTCAGGTTTAAGTTACATATGGTAAAATGCATCCTTCTGGTATAATGTTTTAGAAAATCGAACAAATATATAAAATCATGTAACCACCACCAAAACAAAGCAGAGAGCCATTCTATCCCCTCAAAAACTGCCTTATTCCCCTTTGTACCTAATTCTTCCCTCCCACTCTGGATATTTATTTTAAAATAATAGCTGATTTACATCCGAGACATGAACTCACAGGCAGTTCAATTCATGAGCATCCTTACAACTTATCTTGAGTAGAGTGGTGGGATTTCCTGGTAAAGAGCTTCTGGGACTCCAAACACTATCAAAAGACAGAGGATGTTTTAAGGAGATGATTGCCTTACTTTTGCCCTAATTGGTAACCTGCCACTGTAATGAGACACACACAGGAATGATTTTCCCAGGAGAATTCTTAACTCCTAACCCTTCCTCAAAGGTTAAGAGGAAGGTTTGCGGTTTCCCCTCAATGCAAGGGGGGTCACAGTAACTAAAATTTCAATAAATTAATATGGGGAAAATTGGGGACAATCTTAACTCCTGCATCACCCCCTAAAGACAATCACACACATTTACAACTCTCTTTAACACACACACACACACACACACACACACATGCCTTGCAGGCAGCACAAAACCACCATCAAAACAGTCTGATCTAAGCTGTGGGCATTAAACCTTCAAGACCACTGACTGCCCTTTGGACCAGCAGGGTACAGGAGCATGTGGCATAAGCTCTTCAGCCTGAGAGGCTGGAACTTCTCAGAGGCCCTTACACATTAAGGAAGAGTTAAATTCCTGGGTTCCTGGGCCATTAGCAACTCAGCCATCCATTTTTCATTTGAAGAACTCTTTTTTAAAGGTTGCGTTCTTATCTTCAGGAGGCCTATAAATGCAGTTCTTGTGTTTTCATTGGGTTTATTTAGCCAGGGGGATTTAGGGCCCTCTGTTTAGGCAGTAAAATTTCCCCTTTGTGTGAATGTATGTGGTTAATATACTTAAAAATCCATCAAGCAAGGCTAACAAAAATGCAGCCTCCTTTACACAGCAGTTTTTTTGGCAAGAATATAGTCACTCAAGATGGCTAGGCACTGCTTATAATTGAATTGTGGTCACTAAGCACAATGCTATCAACTTCTGTAAAATCCCAAAGCCACATACCCCTAGCTTGCCTCTCACCCCCTTCCCTGGGCCCTGTCCCCTTATTGCATCTCAGCACCTTTGTTCAGCTGGTACAGGGACACAGAAGGAATCCCAAGATGGACAGGAGAGAGAGGGCTGGAGCCTAACGCAGGCGCAGGACAGGAGACCTGGCAGAAAGAGTCATAGTGCAGGGGAAATCAGAAGAGAAGATGCTCAAGAAACAGCTACATGTCTCCGCTAGGATGTCCCTAGGTCATCATCAACTCTTGGCTGAGAAGCAGGATGATGTTTAAATCAGCCCTGACAGTCATGGCAGACTCTAGACATTTAGAGATCCTCCTGGCAATGGTAATTGGATGACATTAGATTTTCTTTTTCTCCTTTCCTCCTCTGACCTCCTGTTGTGTTCACATGCCTGCCATCTTCTTCCCCAGCATTTACATCACAGCCCCATCAACAGGCTAGTGTGGGCTGGGTGCTAGTGGCTCGTGCCTGTAATCCTAGCTATTCAGGAGGCTAAGATCTGAAAATTCCATTTGAAGCTAAGTCAGGCAAACAAATCTGAGAAACCCTTATCTCTAATTGACCAGCCAAAACCAAGAATGGAGGTATAAATTAAGTGATAGAGCACTACACCTGAGTGGAATAAAGCTAAGCCAAAGTGTCAGGCTCTGAGATCAAACTCCACTTCAGATACCAAACAAACAAAAACAGTCTACTGTACACAAATATTGACTTCCTTTACCCAGCACCTAGCACTGTAGCTGAGCTAGTACTTAGTACTGCCCATGTGGGAGACTAAACTCAAACTCCTGCACTCGCCAGATTTGAAACATTGAACCAAAGCAGGGCTGGATGAAAGAACTAAAAATTCATTCCTTACAGCCCTCCTTAAAATGCAAAACTAAGTCAAAATAAAAAAATAGATGAAGAGGATTGTTCTATCTTAAAACTATCTTTACCCATTAGGCTAAAGGAGAGCAAAGTGTTTCCTTTCCATGGTAGGAATTGCATTGAAAAGCAAGTATCATCCTGGCAGGTGCTTACTAAATAAATGTAGCAGTCACACAGGATAAAGATCCTTTGCTTGTGTGGCCCTTGCCTTATGCTATATAAAGGATAGAAAGAAGGCTGTAGATTCAACCAACATTCTCAAGAAAATCCTTCTGAAAATGCTCTTGGAGCTCTTGAGCTCAAGGTGAGAAATTCAGCAAGACAGGGAGCTAAGGATTACCAAGCAGGAATGGTTAGAAGCAGAGGACTACTCCAGACTGAGCCACTGATGTTAACTAAATCATGCCTCATATATATCAAAGCCATGCACACACACACACACACACACACACACACACACACACACACACACACACACACAATTAAAAGTGAACACACAACTTAGTCCTCAGGAACTATTGGGTGATTTTGGGTTCTTGGTGATTATCAATGCCAGTGGCTGCATTTGTATCTCAGGTCTGCATAACCAGAGAAACATGTGCACAAAGCTATTCAAAACTGCTCCCTTGAAACTTCCCTTAAAGCTACAATAAAGGCTACTTGACTTTCTTATTGCAACTGCAGCTATAACATGATATACAAGCAGGTCACAGATTATGGATGAACACTGGTGACTAATTGTTATTGATTAATATTTATGCCAATGGTTATAAAATTCCCCTGTTAAATCAAGGTGATTTAAATAGAGATTTGAGATGCCATTCTTCTTGAGTTAGACAATAGTTAAGCTTACACAGGACCACAGTCCTTGTCATTAACCTTCATTGACCCAAGGATTACTTGTCCATCATCACACATCAAGCTGCCCTGTGACCTGAGGAAAGTCAGCATCTTGCTTTTAAGAAAAATAGTCCTGATTCTGAAGGCATAAACAATGAAATCTAATTTTCCATAATCGGGTCATAGATACATGTCATTGTACCTGCTACATTAGACTGTGTAGTGCACCATTTCTTGGTGGGAAGTAGAAGTGGTAGAGAAGTGGGAAGACATGAATGGTAGAATTCAAGGTTCCAGAGCATCATTGGTAGCAGTCAAAGTTGCCTGATGCTGGCTAGAGGTTGGTTAGTGCTTACCATTATTTCCTAGTTACTCTTTTACAATTCACCTTTCTTTGCCTTTCATTTAAAAAATAGAGCGTAACTTCTGAAAGGTTCTTTCTGGTATTTCACTGTTGAAGTCTTCTCCTTACCATCTATGCTTTCCATGTTACCCCGATCAAAAAAATTACGAGTGAAAGGACAATAGACTATGTGGTAGGCAGAGACAGATGGATCATAGTTTGAGGCCAGCCAGGCAAAAAAAAATGTTATGAAGACCATGTCTCAAAATATAAGCTGAGGGTGGTGGAACATTTCTGCAAATCCTCCTAAATGGAAGGAAGAGTTAGGAAAATCAAGGTCTGAAGCAAACTCCCATCAAAAGCATATGACCCTGTCTGAAAAATAAACTAGAGCCAAGAGACTTGGGGCATGGTTCAAGTGGCAGGACCTAGGTGGCTTCAAATGGACCGGCAAACGTGAGGCCTTCAGTTCAAGCCCTAGAATCACACACACAAGAAAAAAATGAACAAAATAAAGGCGGGCAGGAAAGCAGAAAGGAAGGAAAATAAGAAGAGAGAAGAAAGGAAGGGAGGGGAAGAGAGGGGAAAGGAAAGGAGAAGATAACCAGAAAAAGAATACAGAACCAGACGAGAAAAAGATTTTTTTTAAAAAAGGAAGAAAATAATGTATAACCTATGAAGGCAAATAAAGAAGAATAACTATTTTGGTCTGTCATGTTCTAAAAAGTAAAGGAAGGGATAGGTGAAAATGTAGGGCAAAGGGAATGTGTGCATGTGTGTGCATGCCTCTGTGTGTGTGTGTGTGTGTGTGTGTGTGTGATCTATGACATGAGAGGAAGCCAAGCAAGGTTTCCCAGAGCCCTGATGTCATGATTAATAAGCAGACTCAAGGTCATCAACACTACCTAGGAAATGCCATGCCCTGTGCTGTTCAGTGTTTGTCTCCCAGGGCAAAGCAAGGAGAAAACAAAGGAAGCGGAGGGAGGAAGAGCAACACAGGTTCAGTGCTGTTGCGAGCACCAAAGGCAAGCCACATCCCAAGTCTGGATTTTTATTTTGTTTAAAGACTGTTTTCCAAGTATGTACATGTTCATGAAAACCCTTGTTTAGGCACTTTTCTTCATTAGATTAAAAGTTGGTATTCTTTACCTTTCATGTATATATATACATATATATACACATATACATACATACATATACATATATGTGTATATATGCATGTAATCATGTTCCTTTCTTTGCATTGTATTTCTTTTTCTGGGGGGGGGTGTCCGGTCATGGGGTCTGAACTCTGGGCCTGGGCACTGTCCCTCAGCTCTTCAGCTCAAGGCTAGTGCTCTACCACTTGAGCCACAGTGCCATTTCCGGCTTTTTTCTTTTTGCTTATGTGGTGCTGAGGAATCGAACCCAGGGCCTCATGCATGCAAGGCAAGCACTCTACCACTGAGCTACCTTCCCAGCCCCCCTTTGCATTGTATTTCAAGTTTGATTCTGAAGCAACTCACAGCTGTGGAGCCCATCTATAGCCTGAGATTCTACCTGGGTGAACAAATGGACCGGCCAATGTGCTGACCTCACATGGAGCCAAGTGAATGCAACCAGCTATTCCTGATGACCTCCTGTCATTGAGCCTAGCAGAAACCATGGCAGTACATGTGGGGCATCTAGGGACAGCCTATCTTCCCCGATGCCATCTAATCACACCCTAGGCCTCACTTGAGGTACACACCTGTGACTCATTCCTCCCCCGACTTCCCTCACTTTCAGGCTGAGGCTGCACACTTCACATGTTTCTTGTTCATCTCATTCACAAGTTCTCTTATATTAAAAGGTTCCCATTTAGCTACAGTACGTAAGAAACAGGTTCAACAAAATAACCTGAAAATCATGACCTTTCTTTTTGTCTCTAAAGCCTAGCTAGAGGAATTCCAATCTAATTTCCAACTCATTTGAAAAAAAAAATCAACTTTATTGAGTAAAATGTGAAATCCACTTTCAAGAGCACAGTGGTGAAGTTTAACTGCAGTTTCCCATCTCACCACCAGCACAATTGCACAATCAGAATGGTAGCTCTGTCTGTCACTCGAACAGGTCACATGCCGCTTCACAGACAGTCCCCATTTCCATCCTTACTGGGTCTGCCTGCTGCTGATCCACTTCGTTGTAAGTGATGTCACATGGGATGCTCTCTTGTGTCCTCTGACTTCTCTGAGGTCCATTTGGCTACTTCCACATCTGCTCAAAGCTTTGTGACCTTCCCCCAGAATTTCATGGTGAGGAAAACAGCCTCTGCTCTGACAAGACCCAAGATGGACCAGTGCCATTTTTGAGAAAGTTACTAAAATAGCAGGAAATAAGGAGCAGGAAGTAGGAAAGGTCAATGCCAGTTCATTTCCTTTGGGGCTGTTAATTTTAGCATATTGTTTGGGTTTCCCCAAAAGGATCTTTTTGGAATAAGGGAGTTCCAAGCACAAAGGCCAGAAATAGAACTAAGAAAAGTTTGGACTCTCTTTCCCACACGTGCCTGCAAGTGGGGGCGGGGGAGGAACCAAAATGCTGATAATGTCATTGGTGTGGGGGAAGACGTTGGCCTTCTCACAATATCTAGAAGGATGCAATGACCCAGCAAGATAATTGTCTGAATCTCCCAATATTGCTGTCATTTAAACATTTATAGGAATGGGGAACATCCAGCTGGCAAGCTATAGAAAATTCAAGAAATCATGCGGTATGTGATGGACAGCAGACATAGAAGTTTCTCCCTGGCTGTCCAATGTCATCTGCCTATATTGATCATTTTAATGCGCAGAAAATGATGTTATAAATATCCAACTGGTCTTTGTCAGAAAAAAGTTTCCCTTTCTGAATAATTTCTTGGCTGGGCAAGGTGGCTCCTGCCCATCATCTCAGCTACTCAGGAGGCAGAAATCAGAATTTTTGTCCAAAGCCAGCCTAGACAAAACGTTTGTGAGACTTCATTTCACCCATCCAGCCAGGCACAGTGGTTCATATTTGTAATAACAGATATAGGGAGGCACAGGTAAGGGAATTACAATGCAGCCCCAGGGGCAATAGAGTAAGAGCCTATACAAAATATAATTAAGGCAAAGACAGGGAAGGCACTGGGGGTGTGGCTCAATTAGTAGATCATCTGCCTAGCCAGCTCAAGCCTTAGAGTTCAAATCTCAGTACCATTAATAAAAGTAAGAATCATTGTTCTGGGATTACAAAATAATAATTTACTTCCCACCATTAACATCCCAATGAAAAGGTTTTTGATTGTTAGGACCAAGCAAGGGGCTCCTATACTTTATGGACATAATCCTCTCTTCATAAGCCAGTGCTCCAACTCAGATGATCTAAATCAATATGTTCTTTCCCTTTCTTGATGTCCTTCAATACCTTTCTATATGATATGACTTTTATTTGTAATGAGAAAGGCATAAATTGTTCTGTAGCCTTCATACTCACATAAACCATCAAATTCTAGGTGGTTGTTTCCTCAAAGTTGTCTACCACATCTCAATTGGAAGAGAACATATTTGTTTTAATTCTTCCTGCTTCTAGTAATAAGCCAATTTACATCTCTTCTTGAAAGGAAGAAAAAGGATAAATTAGTTTGCAAGTTTTACTTAAGAGTAATTTTTAATTAAGAATCTATTCCAAGCAAAATAATTTTGATCCCAATGATAAAGTTGTTTAACCTGTACTATAATCAAAAAAAGAAAGAAGGAAGGAAAGAGAGGGATGGAGGGAGGGAAAAAGGGAGAAAGGAAGGAAGGAAGGAAGGAAGGAAGGAAGGAAACAGGAAGGCAGGCAGGAAGGAAAAGAAGGGAAAGAGGAAGAGAAGGAGGAAGGAGAAAGAGAGGAGAAAATACTCTGGTATAAAACAGAAAGTATTCAATATGATGAACATATATAAGGAATTCAGAGCAGGCCTGTGTTCTTAACTCTTTTAATGATTCTTTTACTTTAGTATTATTTAATATTCATTATTTCATTACTTATTGAAAATTTTTGTAGCACTATACTCCTGAAACAGAGCATTAGTTCCTTAATTGAATAGATTATCTGGCCAGTATAAAAAACAAGGAGTGGTTTAAGGAAACCACAAAGCAGAATCAGTTATTTAAAAGAAGGAAGATTTGGTTCTTCTGAATGGTAAGGTGGCACTGGGCACTATTTGGAAGGCAGTCTTATGTAATGCAGGGGAACATAAAACCCCTGTGTAAAGGATGCCTTGATCAATATTTATCAAGGATCGCCTCTCATGTTCATAAACAATTGATGGCAAAAACCAGACCCAGATCTCTACATTAAACAATGTCCCCCAGGCATCCATCCAATTAGACAGAATTTATCTTTTCTTTGGTATCAAGGTAGCTAAATAGGCACCAAGACAAAAGTTTAATGACTAACCCTTGATTCCTTATTTCCTGTAGTGGTAACTTTAAGTAAGTCATAGTCCTTCTAGTCTTTTCCTTCTTTATTTGTAAAAAACATGTGGGCAAATGGTATGATTCCTGCCTGACCTGGATTTAGGAAAACCAAAAGATCCTCATGAAATGGATTGAATACACCTAAGTGCCACACAACTCAATGGATTGACATCCTTTTCTATACACTATATTGCTAAACACTGCTAACTTATTCTTACTTCAGTACTGCCCTGAAGCTTGTGAAATAGCCCAGGTCCCAGCCACAAGCACCCTGAGAACCCATTCCTCCTCCTCTAGCAACAGTTGCTCCTCTATGGATGTATTTATGTCACCAAGGACTCCAAAAGCCACAGCAGAACCTTCTACATTTTGTCCCAAATTAAAAATCGCACTGGCTATAACTATCAATCAACTGGCCAAATAACTACAACAGAAGGACCTAAAACTGTACCAGGTTTTTTTTACCATAATGGAATTAAATCTTCAGATCCTACCTATGGGAACAGACAGATCAGTTATTATTTCCGCAAAAGCATCACGTTCTCTGAAGAATCTACCCAACAAAAACAATCCCTCATACCCAGATGTCACACACATTGATATGAGGCAGTCAGAGCTCATTACTGGCTACTATCTACAAAACAGTCTTCGAGACAATTTGCACCTGGTTGTGATGCCCAAGTTTTCAGTCTGTGTCCACTTCTCAGTTTTGCCAGCTGGCGAAGATAGGAACGCTATGGGGATAATGATAAAGGAGCTGGTACTACATGGAACAAGGATTCAGAAGAATGACCACAAATTCTTCCAATGTAATCATTGAGGAGGGGCCTCCTCTCCTTAGTAAGACTGTGATCAAAACAAAATACAATCACATCTAAGTTCTCCAGCTGTGGAAAGGTAATTCTGCATGTTGTTTTAGAGTTCATCTAATTACACATAAGGGTCTGTCTGTGAGTTCTCATCTGCCAGCAGTGGAGCTCAATGTGTTTATGAATCAGGATAGGATACAGTTGCTCCCCCTCATATTTACTAAGTGATTATCAAGGGAAATGCCTTATTTTGTATGACAAGACTGTGAAGATCAACAAGTCTAAATAAGCATATCTTTATTTTTTAACTTTTTATTTGAAAAGAAGTAAAAGATTTATAGAAAGTTGCTTTTAAAATGTATAAAGAACTGGGCGCCAGTGGCTCACACCTGTAATCCTAGCTACTCAGGAGGCTGAGACCTGAGGACAATGGTTCAAAGCCAGCCTGGGCAGGAAAGTCCATGAGACTCTTATCTCCAATAAACCACCAGAAAACCAGAAATGGCGCTGTGGCTCAAGTGGTGGAGTTCTGGCCTTGAACTGAAGAGCTTAGGGACAGCACCCAGGCCCAGTTCAAGCCCTATGCCTGACCAAAAAAAAAAAAAAAGTACAAAGACACAAGGGCCAGTGGCTCATGCCTGTAATCGTAGCTACTCAACAGGCTAAGATTTAAGAATCACAGTTCAAAGTCAACCTGGGCAGGAAAGCGTGTTCAACTGACCATCAAAAATCTAGAAGTGGGGCTGGAAAGGTGGCTCAGTGGTAGAGCGCTTGCCTTGCATGCCTGAGGCCCTGAGTTCGATTCCTCAGCACCACATAAGCAAAAAAAAAAAAAAAAGAAAAAGAAAAAAAAAATCTAGAAGTGAAGCTATGGTTCACGGCAGCCTTGAGTAGAATAGCCAAGTAAATGTGAGGCACTGAGTTCAAGCCCCAGTACATACACACACACACACACACACACACACACACACACACACACACACACGTGTGCACACACACACGCACACACACACATACACACAATGTATAGAGAGGGTTCTGTGTACAAAATTAAAAGTAAAAAATTGACACTAATACAATCCACAGAACTTGTTCAGATTTCACTGGTTTTCACATGTGCACTGTACGTGTATGTATGACATCACATGCGGGGTAGGTATGTGTCTGGGTACGTTTCTAATGAGTGCTGTGGAATTCTGTCACCTGTGTAGATTTGGGTAGCCACTACCACAATGAGACACAAAACTGTCACATGGCTACAAATAATCTTCATGATATATCTTCATAGTCATTTCTATCCCCCACTCCACCAAAACCAACCCCAATTCCAGGCAGCCACTAATCTGCCCTCCACCTCAATAATTTTTTCATTTAATAAATGTCATCTAAATGAGATCATGCAGTATAAAATCTTTCGAGATTGGCTTTTTTCTCCATTAAGTTTAATTCCCCAGATATCCATCTAAGCCATTGTATGTCAATAGTTCATTCCTTTTTATTTTTGAGTAATACTCCAAGATAGGGACCCACCCTATGCCACTCCCATTGTGGTTAGTCACTACCCCACAGAAGGATATTTGGAAACATGTTTTTATATGAAGATGGTTCAGACTGATAAATTTGACATAGAGCAAATTAATAATATGAAGTCAAAAGAATTGTCCTATAGGGCCCTGGTAGCTCACACTCATAATCCTAACTACCCATGAGACTGAAATCTGAGACTCTTGGGTTTGGAGTTAGTGAAGGCAGACAAATCTGAAAGACTCATCTCCAAATAACCTGCCCAAAGCTGGAAGTAGATGTGGCTAAGTGGTAGAGCATCAGCCTTGAGCAGAAAACCTAGTGAGAACACAAGGTCCTGAGTTCAAACTAGGATCAGAGTAGTTCCAGAGTCTAAGCCCCAGAGATCAATCCCAGGCACCAGCAGATAAATAAAGAAATCATGAAACAGAATCTCACTTAACGGAGGAAAATATATCATACCAAGGTATATTTAACAAATTGATTATATGAGTGTTTTGTGTTTGTTTTTTAAACTGTGTTTTTGTTGTTGTTGTTGTTGTTGTCTTTTCTTGTTTGGTACTGGGGATCAAACCCAAGATATTGCACTTGCTAGGCAAGCTCTTTGCCACTAAGCTACAATAGTTGAGTGTTTTATATTCCCTTTCTGACTTACACTTGTCTGGTACCCAGTGCTAGAGAGTTTACCACTTCACACATCACTAATAGCCTTTGAAATATCTTCCTTTGTTATTTCCATGTCATAGGTGAGGAATTTGAGTCCTGGAGGCATGGAGGTCCCTTCCACAGGAAGGCATACCTACCGGTATGCCCCAGATTCAAAGGGGTTTGACACTATTCTACTGCCACAAAGTACACCTGCTCCTTCTGTGTCCACAGGAGTTTTTATTCCAACTCACTCCTCTCTCCCTTGTTCCCCATTGCTTGTGTCATCATGACTTACATTCTCTTCTTTCTACTCCGTGTCCTTTATCCTCACACTGACAGAAAGTTTGTACTGAAGTTACCTACAAAAAGCCCAGGGATCATCTTCCCACTAAAAAAGAGAAATAAAGAAAGGTTCAAGATTCCCACAAATAGAAACCGCCAAGCTGATTATTTGGAGGGAGGAAAAATCCATTCATGGGGATAAATGTTCTCTTGCTTGTAATTAAATGTACCCAATTGGAAAATAGACAGGGGAAAAAGAAAAGTTTTGAGTCATTTTGGTTGAAATGACCTTTCACAGAATTTCAAGGAAGACATGGAGTTGTTGTAAGACTTGAATGGAGCCCATGGAATCCAGGGTGACCTCTTTATTTCTCTGTGCTGTTTTACTGAGTCTCATCAACTACTCTTAAAATGATCATGTATATGATGAACCCAGGATATGTATTGAAAATATTTTTGGTAGCCCTAACCCCTCTGTTCCTTTATAGCCCTGGCTAGTGCCAGTGATATAATTTTTCCCCATCTTACCTTGCATTTTAAAATATTAAATAAAAATAATATGGAAAAACTGCCTTTGCCTCATTCCAGTCTTGGAGCAAACTGAAAGTTTCCAAAGATTATCTGATCTGTAAGACTTTGGTCTCATTATTGAATTGTGCATTTGCTGCTTCTACTCCTCTCTCATTCTCTTCTTCCTATTTTTAGTTCTCACACAATTGCAATAAGTGCACTTGAGCATTCTCCTGCTATACTGTTGTTTATTTTGTTCTTTTGCTTTTGTTCTTGTTTTTTTTTCCTTTTTTTCACAAGAAGTAGCCTCAGATAAACCATGCTAAAAGGACCCTATATACATAGAATGGTCCATTCAGCCTCTGTGTGATTTTCATACATTAATCATCATAATTTTTGTTTGTTTATTGTCTTAATTATATCTCATTATCATTAAGTAATTGTACAAAGAGGTTACCATTCAACAACTCAGTTTAAGTGAGAAAAGTGTGGCTCCATTCCTAATAGCCCCTCCCCTCAAAAAATAAAATACCTAGGAATTGACTTAACCAAAGAACTGAAGGACCTCTATGATGAAAACTTTAAAAACATGAAAAAGGAAATCAAAACAGAACCTAGAGACCTCCCATGCTTCTGGATTGGAAGGATCAACATCGTGAAAATGGCAATACTTCCCAAAGCTATCCACAAATTCAATGCGATACCTATCAATATTACAACCTCATTCTTCAAAGAAATAGAAGAGGCAATCCAAAAACACATATGGAACAATAAAAGACCTTGAATAGCAAAAATGATCCTTAACAGAAAGAACAGTGCTGGAGGAATATCAATACCAAATTTCAAACTCTACTACAAAGCCATAGTAATCAAAACAGCTAGGTACTGGCACAAGAACAGACCTCATGACCAATGGAATAGAATTGAAAACCCAGAAATGAACCCACAGACCCATAGCCATCTCATCTTCGATAAGGGAGCTGAAAAAATAGAATGGAAGAAAGACAGCCTCTTCAGTAAATGGTGCTAGCAAAATTGGTTAATCACTTGTAGAAAACTAAAGCTAGATCCTGATCTATCACCCTGCAGCAAAATCAACTCCAAATGTATCAAAGACCTCGGAGTCAAAGCAGACACTTTGAAAACATTACAGGATGGAATAGGAGAAACCCTAGGTCTCCTTGGCACAGGCCTAAACTTTCTTAAAAGAGACTCAGAAACACAACAAATCAAAGAAAGGTTGGACAAATGGGATTGCACAAAGTTGCAGAGCTTCTGCATGGCAAAGGACATAGCTAGCAAGATCAATAGAAAACCCACGAATTGGGAGAAGATCTTCACTAGCCATACAACAGACAAGGGTCTCATATCTAAAATATACCTGGAACTCAAAAAATTAAATCCCCCAACAACAAATCCTCAAAGAAACAACTGCCCAATAAATAAATGGACTAAAGACTTAAAGAGAAACTTCTCTGAAGAGGAAAGAAGGATGGCCAATAGACACATGAAGAAATGCTCAACCTCCCTAGCCATAAAAGAAATGCAAATCAAAACAACATTGAGATACCTCCTCACTCCAGTTAGAATGGCTATAATCCAGAACTCTAATAACAACAGATGCTGGAGGGGATGTGGACAGAAGGGAACCCTACTGCATTGATGGTGGGAGTGTAAACTTGTTCAACCACTTTGGAAAGCAGTATGGAGGTTCCTCAAAAGACTCCACATAGAGCTCCCCTATGACCCAGAAATCTCACTTTTGGGCATTTACCCAAATGATCGCAAACAAGACCATACTAAAGCTACCAGCACAACTATGTTTACTGCAGCCTTATTTACCATAGCTAAGATATGGAACCAACCCAGATGCTCCTCAGTAGATGAATGGATCAAGAAAATGTGGTATATATACACAATAGAATTCTATGCCTCCATCAGAAAGAATGACATTGCCCCATTTGTTAGGAAATGGAAAGACATGGGAAAATTATATTAAGCCAGGCCCAAAGAAACATAGGTCCCATGGTTTCCCTTATTTGCAATAACTAGTATATGTCTGAGACAAGCAGAAATGGTTAGATAAGCTGATGTTAAGCGAATAAAACCCCAAGTTAAGGACTCAAATTTTTTTTCTTTCTTGCTATTGTGTCTAATATATATATATATATATATGATTATTTCTTTGTTGCTTTGTATGTCCCTCCCCCATATTATAACTCCTGTTTTCACTGTATTTGATGTTGGTATAATTTGTGGAGGGGAAGGGAAAAAACAAATTGTTTAAATAGGGATACAGGTGGACCCACTGCAACAATGAGATGAACAAGATGTTATGTCGAAAATGAACTTTACAGCTTTGGCAGGGTGGGGGGAGATGGGAAGGGAAAACAAAGGAGGAGGCAATAATGCTCGATAAGAAACACACTCATTACCTTGCCCATGTAATTGTAATCCCTCTGTGGGGTATTTTCACAATAAAAAAATCAGTTTATAAGTACAATGCATCTTGATTGTTATCACCTCTTTATCATTTTCTCTATCTTTCCCAACTGAACCCTCCCCTCAATTTTCCTAGTTTCATAGGATGATGGGGCTTTTGTGTTGTTGCTGTTATAAATATCATTAAATAGTTGTAGAAAAGGGTTTCAATTCATGGTGCCATTTTGTGCCGGGTGTTTCATTGGACATGGGGTGGGGAGTAGATATTAAGACAGTTTCTGCACTTTCTCTACTTTCTGTTCAGGAAATCGAGCCTTTGAACAGCATTTGCTCTGTAAATGCCTAAGACAACTCAGGAACTTAGGAAAAGACAAGTGTTAGAGAAAAAATGCTATTGAACTCTGGAGAAAGGAAAATCTAAGGATTCGGGATCTAAAGGTTGGTACAGAACTGGAGGTGGGAGGAAAGGATGAGAAAAGGCAGAGATCCCAAGATGAGTATTTGCGTTACCTTACCCACTCCACAATACCAACTCACTCTCAGCATGGCCCCGATTCCTCTTTATCACTCACTTAATTACTTCTGTGAACTACCTAAAAAGGAAAAGTAAATTATAGGTGACATTCCTATAGGGGCGGGTCGTGTCACCCAAGGGTCAACAATGGAACCTTAAGTTTGCTAAGCACAGCTTGGCTGTTGTTAGATACTAGGTTGTGCCTTACAAGGACAATGTGATGCTCAGAGAACAAAGTTCTCCCAAGAACAACAAGAGTATCCTGGACTTCATCTGGAACCTTAAGAATCAAAGTTACAGGAATGGAGGGACAAAGGGGGAATAAATGCAGCAGTGGTACTTACTAAACATTACGTTGAAAATAAACAGAAGTAATCTGAAAAACGATTGCCTTTGCCTTACTCCAATCTTGGAGCAAAGTGAACTTGTGGGTGGGGATGGGAGGGAAAAACTAGGAAAGAGTGATGGAAAGGGTGACATTGTCCAAAGAACAATGTACTCATCATCTGACTTATGTAACTGTAACTCCTCTGTACATCACCTTTATAATAACAATAAAAAAATTTTAAAAAGGAATCAAAGTTACTGATTCATCAGATAAAAATAGATTTGGAAATTGATTTGCAGTAGTGCAGCGCTATAGATGTCCTTATTATTGACACAGGGCTCAGTGGTTCTAGTAGCTGTATTATGAAATGTGACATCATCTATCTTATCTAGATAGAGTGTCATGAAAGGACCTTCCTTGTGTATCATTTCCCTTCCATATATAGCACCATGTTTGTATAAGACCAAAGGGCTTGCAAATACCAATTTATAAAATTAATTATTATTTCCAGACCCTTCAGGGACAGAATTTCAATCAATGGATTTAATAATTAACATTATTTTATAATTATAAATGCATTCCAAATAAAATCTACTCCTCTCTCTCTCTCTCTCTCTCTCTCTCTCTCTCTCTCTCTCTCTCACACACACACACACACACACACACACACACACACACACATATGTATCTACAGATACTGATTTTCATCCATGATGCCTGGCTTATATCTGACCTATCCTGTCCCATATTAGATCATAGTATTCCTCTCATTCCAAGGGGTTCTCTCTACACTCTAGAGGGAGGGATATTGCCAGGAGGGGCCAAGAAGACTCAAAGCTGACTCGCCTTGCTAAGTTTCCCCACCCAGTATACATATGGAACAACATTTCCACAGAAACCTAAAAAGGTTGAAGTTCAGAGAAGCTCTTCCATACCTCACTCATCCTATGTATCTATCCGTAGTTTTTGTAATATTCTCTGTCTTAACTTGGTAAGTGTAAGTAAGTGTTTCCCTGAGTTCAGGGAGCTACTCAAATAATTAATTAAACCTGATGAAGGGCTTGTGAGATGTATAGTCTGGTGGTCAGACTGGCATCTGACGGGGCCAGTCTTGGAGTTAAGCTTTCTCAATCTATGGGATCTGATGCTAGGTTGAGAGGACAGCAGCTGGTATCTATGGCTGATGAAGTGACTGCCTGCTTGCTTGCTGGTGGACAGAAACATGCCTGGTGTCAAGATCTGTTCTGTGTTGTGAGTGTACAGGAAGAGAAACTGAGGTTCGGCTGGATTTTCCTTCTCTGTCCTTGGGTCTTCTGTCCATCATCTCTCCTGAATATACTTCAAATGAACTGAAATTAAACTATAAAAGAGGGCCTTAAGCAAAAATGATTTAGTTCAAGGACTTCAATCAAATTGCCAACACAGACCAAATTGCCAACAGAGTTTAAAGAAAGAAAACAAAAGAATGTTTCTAATCTCATGTAATTTACTGTTCAAAAGCAAGTTCCTTTTCCTTACTGAAAATTCTTGTCCAAATATGTCAGTCACCTAAACAGGAGTCTGAAGTTCTGTATTAGAACACACTGAGTCAGAAATCCTGAGTCTCATTTCACCTTTTTTATATTATATTTATATTATATTTATATTTATATTATAGCAAGAAGAGAAAAAGTAACATGCATCCTCTTCATTAAAAAAACCTAATAAGCTCTTTAAAATTTACCACTGAGCTTAAAAATATTTCTGCCCTGCATTGAATTAAGATGTCCTTTAATTTCAGTAGAGAAAACTTAGCAGTTCTATCTCTATCACTCTTCTTAACAGTATCAGGTCACTCCCCAGAATGTAAATCGAGCAAGACCAACTCAACACCAGGTTAGAGTGATGATCGATAGAGGAAAGTAAAGAAGGAGTTTGGCCCACAAGATGTTCAATCACTAGTTCTGGGTTAGAGGTGATGATATTATACTAGCTTAATGGACTTGCCAGCTCTAATTATGCAGCGACACAAAGAATGACTAAATGCGTCATGAGAAGTTGTTATAATTCTTCAAGGAAGTCTAATGATCACAGAAATAATTCACAAGCCAAATGTCTAATGAAGCTGTCGAAGGTAGCTTTAGAAATGTTCAACCCCACACAAAAGATCCTTCTAGTTCTCAGAATGGTCACTCATCTCTTCACACATCTCTTAAATAAGGTAAGTGTCAAGTTTATATGTGAGTATATCTTAGTTCCAGATCCTTCCTTGCCTTGCCTTTTCTTACCAAAAAAGAATCAGCAATCCACTGAAGAAGCATAAGCACTGTAGGTCCATTTTTCTACCTTTTCAGAATCCAAACATAGTGAACACATATTGTCATTTCTACTTAGAGTGGGTGAACATCCAATGAACTATGTCCTTTGCTCCATTTGTTCTCCGGTGTCTTTTTGCAAACTGTCAAAACTAAAATGATATGCTCTCAATCACAAAACAAATAAATTAGAGTCAGGCAGGCATGAGGAAAAAGATCTCACACACCTACATCTGATAACAAAATCTGATGAAACTGCCAGAATCACAACCCTGGATAGAGTCCACCATATTCTTATTCACAGAAGACTTCTCTAGGAGCATCTGTCTGCCAACTGCCCAGCTCACCGTGGACCAATTCTACCCCTGCCATCGATCCTTGCAGCCAAGTGTTATTTTTGTTTCAGAATAAATGTATGGAATCCTTATAACTGGTCTTCAAAACTCTACTATGGATTCAGTCTCCTCAAATATTCATGCTTTACTATGGCACACACATTCCCACTGCAGTGCCCTCTACTCCTGAATAAACCCCATGATTCATACTGTCTGTGGAAAATCTGGCTTGTTGTTTATGCTAACATCACAGGCCATCTTGGCTCTAGAATCTGCCATGATCAGATCCTGAAAGGTTGATGTACTTCTAGACTGGGACTAAGAGGACTTTCACTTTCTCTCCTTCAGTGTGATCCAATACCAAATTAAAAGAAACCTCTAAACTGACCTTGGACTCTTTCCAAAATTATTTGCATCCAATGTGAATTGACATAGGCCAGACTCTTCTGATCCACTTGTTATCTTTTGTGTTCTGGAATCAAGTCCCTCCACATATTTCTCAGGGGCACTATTATCACATTTTATTGGGGATGAGTACACTAGAAACAACATATCCTTTGGAGTCCCCAATGGCCAGCTAAAAACCACTGTGGTAGAGTGCATAGCCCCAGGAAATAACTTTGCACTTGCAAAAATGTATGCTCTTCTCTGTATTGCTCCTGAGAGGATACCTGCTCCTAGTGGCCAAATGTCTACATCTCATCAGAGAGCCATAGCAGACTCAAATGGAAGACCTCAGGCAACTCATATTTAGCCAAACCTTTGGTTCCAGGAGTTTCTTGTTTATATGCATCTTGTAGCTGAGAAAGGAAAAGAACTGCATTACTGATGCTGGCAAGGAGAAAGTGGAGCAGTGATTTCTGAGTTTGTCTACTGAAGGTAACCACTTTCTGGCTTTCAGGCCAGACCATCATGCATTTTAGATGACACATTGCACCAGGGGCTTTGTACAAATCAAGCAGTGAGTATCTGGAACCTGTATCTGGAATCTGTAGTACAATCTTGGACTCAAGTTATTAAATGAACTGAAATCATCTCACTATTGAAAAATCATTATTCTGTGCTAAAACAATATCACTATTACTAATTATAATCAACACAGTGCCGAATATCCACAAATGTATTATCTCATTTATTTCTGACAATAGCTCTGTGACTTGACAGCTTATCCACAAATTAAGGATGTCAACAAGAAGGCATGGTAAGTAAGTATATCCAAGACACATAGCAGTGAATTGGCAGCACCAGGACTTGGACCCAGGTCTCTCTGGTCATAAGGTCTTGCTCTTCACTAAAAGGCTTTCTTTATGGCCAGCCAATCAGTGTCTCACATGGGTAATCCGAGCTACTCAGGAGGCTGAGACATCAGAGTTCAAAACCAGCCCAGGCAGAAAAGTCTATGAGATTCTTATCTCCAATAAAACTACTTAAAAAAAAACTGGAAGTGAGCCGTGGCTCAAGTGGTAGAGCTCTAGCGTTGAGCAAAAGAAGCACAGGCCCTAAGTTCAAGCCCCAAAACCAGCACACACACACACACACACACACACACACACACACACACACACACACACACACACACACACACAAGACTATAGTTATGGCAAAAACAAGCTTGTTTGGATAGGAAAATAGGCAGAGACCATTCTAGTACATTCTCCTTTCAATAATTGAATATGAACTGTTCAAAGTGATCACTTGAGATGCTTCTCAGCATCTGTGACTCACTCTTCCGGCCCCCAGAGTGCTGTTATGAAAATAAGCTGCAGTTTAGATCATACTTTTGTTCTAGTCTATGAAGTGCAGTGCAAGAAAGCTGGTTCTGAGATATCTAGGGTGGTCGGCATCTTTCTTTTGCCCTTTGGAGAAGTAAAGTTTCAGTTCATTGAGTCAGACTACCTCTAACTTTGAAGTGACACTTCTTTCACAGTCATTGCTGTCCTGACTGCCCAAGTCTTTAGAAAAAGTAGTTTGTGGGAACACTCTCTATTTAGGTTTATTTGGGGCCTATCTGCTTGTATTACATGCAGCTGCCTCACACTCTAAAGTCCCTTTAAAACTGCATCCTATCAGCCCAAGGGAGAATGATATAGTCAGAATAGTAGCCTCTTTGGGATAAGGCATTGAAATCTCAATATTTAGGCCCACTCTTTGGAGAGGGTTGCATGATTTCATGATTTAGGGGTCTTGGCCTAAAGCGCTGTGGTAGGCATGATGAAATTGAGACTAAGGATCATATTTCCAAGGACCTCAGAGCACCATTCCAGAGGTGGGCGGGTAATATCCGTCTGTCCCGTCTGTCAAGCCTCTGACTCCAGAGAACTTCAACAGGAGTGTCAGGAACACTGGCCTGGCCCCTCTGATTTCAAAAGCTTCAGTTCCTATCCACTTTGCTTTGATGGTGTACAAAATGGGTCTGAAATGTGATCTCTAAATTATTCCCAAGGTTGCTGCTGCCAAAAGAGAACGTGATAAGCCAGACCCTTTTCCATGTTCAATCTTCATCAGTAGCTTTGCAATGGGGACCACGTTGGTGGGAAGGCTTGAGAAGTAGAAAGAAAAGGCCTATTTTTGTTCAGACTATGGTGAAAGTCATTACATGCTCCCCTCCCCCCTTAAAAAGTCGGCTTAGGTGCACAGCTGAATGCTGGCTATATAAAGTGTGAGACAAAAATAAAACCTAGGAAGCAGAGCTGTCATTCGGATTGTAGAGGGCCAGCCTTGAGAAAAATGCCAAGCAAGAGCATGAAGCTCTGAGTTCAAACCCTGGTACCAACATAACAAATCAAACAGAACCTACCCAAAGAAGTAGGCATGCCATAGGACTTGAGGTAAAAGCTGTAAGAAATGTTAAACTTTTTGAAACTTTATTTCAAATTAGGTCCATTTCTTCATCCTATAGATATAATACACATTTGTATCATATGTCACATCAATAATATATAAGCATAATATATTTATTAATATAATGTAGCCACATATTA
The DNA here is from genome assembly GCF_019054845.1 of Dipodomys spectabilis. Classification (NCBI taxonomy): domain Eukaryota; kingdom Metazoa; phylum Chordata; class Mammalia; order Rodentia; family Heteromyidae; genus Dipodomys; species Dipodomys spectabilis. Next base: position 6,580,079 of record NW_024870769.1, on the reverse strand, counting down.
TGCATACATGCTTATTTAAAGAACTTACTATGTATTAGGCAGTGTGCTGAGAGCTATGTGAGAAAATATGAAAGAAAAAACTAGACATGATCCCTAAGCTCACAGAATAGGCAGTTTAGTCAAGGTGATGGGCAATAATTGAATATTTATACAAATAAAATTGTGACCTACTAAGAGATGCTACTAAGAGTGAGGTGTGATTTGGCTAGAAAAGCTGGTGATTTTTCTGAGAGCTTCTGAAAGTTGGTGGTGGTGAAGATTGTCTTACTATACTACATTAAACTTGGTCTAACTTTAGGGCAGCATCTAATATGTTTACATAGTAGACATAGTGGAGAATGTATACATTGGATGTATACATGGGAAAGAAACAGCTCAAGGAACATTTAGTTTTAGGGTTTTGATATTTGTTTATTTTTACCTGTATTAGGGCTTGAACTCAGAACCTGAGTATTTCCCTTTAGCTCTTTCACTCAAGACTGTGATTTTACCACTTGATCCATAGCCCTACTTCCAGCTTTTTGGTGGCTAATTAGAGATAAGAGTGTCATAGGGCCCGGCGCTGGTGGCTCACACCTGTAATCCTAGCTACTCAGGAGGCTGAGATCTAAGAATTGTGGTTCAAAGCCAGCCTGGGTAGGAAAGTCCATGAGACCCTTATCTCCAATTAACCACCAGAGAGCCAGAAGTGGTGTTGCAGCTCAAGTAGTAGAGTGCTAGCCTTGAGCTGGAGAGCTCAGGGACCGCGTCCAGGCCCAGAGTTCAAGCCCCATGAGCAACCAAAAAAAAAAAAAAAAAAAAGAGTATCATAGACTTTCCTGTTCAGACTGGCTTTGAACTATGATCCTCAGATCTCAGCCTCTGAGTAGCTAGGATTACAGGCATGAGCCACCAGTGCTTGGCAAGTAACATTTGTTGAATGACTGAAATTCAAAATCTTTGAAGGATGTTGAAGGCTTTCATGGGACTTAAGAGGAGATTGATGGTAAGTCATGTTGCTAACTCACATATTGATACTCTATGTGCTGTATGTGGCTGGTAAGACTGGCAGGAGCTACTGAACAGAAAGTCATAATTCTATCAGAGAAAAAAAAAGAGTGAAAATGCAAATTAATAGGAAACACCTCAGATACTCAGAGGTTTTATTTCTTAGGCCTCACATGGGGGCCAATATAGTTTTTAGGGAGAAAATAGGCTTCGTTTTCAATATTGATACAGGGTCTTATTCAGCCTTGCCCATTTCCTATTTACCATACAAGAATTATCTACTTACAATCTACTGACTGCCAGGCACACGGTGTGCCCACAGTCTGGCTGAGTAACAGGCATTCTAGAATTACCAAGGCATGCCACAGAATAGTCTAGAATCAGCCCCAGGCAGAGGTCAAGAGGGCTCAAGAAAATTTCTAGAAAGCTGACTGAAACTAGACCAATAACCAGAGGAATGTTTAGGAGAGGAGGCAGCCTGTATTTATCCAGGCCTTAAAGAGAGTTAAGTGGGCTATAATCCTTGAAACCAGAGTGGAGGAGGAAAGTAACTAGACTTCCCTGACCTTCATGTTCAACAGACATCATATTCATCAAGTGTTTTAAGTCTACTCCCCCTACCTCATTACGAAATATGGGCTGTGAAAAAAGTTGCCTATTCTAAGATACTTTAACTGCTCAACTTCATCTCTGAAGAAAAAGAAATCAGGTTTTCTTTATTATATCTAGTCTGTAATTTTAAGTTTGGTTTGTTTAGTATAGCCGACGACAATAATTTTTCATTGTTGTAAAGAGAAAGGAGCTGGCTGTCTCATCCTGTAGAGTACAGAGGCTGAAGGAGTGTATTTGTTAAAGCCAGGCAAGTGAACTTGACATTCACAAGCACACTTGTCAATGGGTTTGTTCACTGACAGTTAGTTAGTTGTTCATTGACAAGTTCACTTGTCAAAAGCTTGTTTTCCTTTCTGCAGAAGTGATTGACAAGTCTGCTTCCTACTGCTCTGGAATGAACCTGAATTCAGGAGCTCAACAGAGCCTCTTTGCCCACAAGTGGTTTCTTGGTACCCTGCTGTTAAGGATAACCGCTCAGGAGTGTGCCAATAAAGTTTCTTCCTCTAGTTTTTACTCCTTCCTACTTGGCAGGCTTTATGTCACTAATGGATCTAAAATTAATGGATGCTCTCTTCCTTCCTCGCTTGGATCTCTGACAGTGTCAGCATATTCTGGGAAATGGGGCAGGCAGTTAGGTGTCATGTGTTGCACCTCTCAAAGGACTGGCCCATGCTCCTCTCATCACACTAGCTCTTTCCCATCCACACCTAGAATTATAGGGAAATAAACATGAGGCACATCTACTATCTCTTTGGCTGTTGCAAATCTCTGCTCAGGGATAGAACATACCCTTTGGATACCATCTTGTATGTGTACACAAAATTTCAATCAGTCATCATGAATGGAGTAACTATGGTAGAACACACACACACACACACACACACACACACACACACACACACACACACACACACACTGTATTTTTGCAGTGATGATGAGTCCAAGCTGGGGTATGACTAAATTTTATTGTCTAAAAACTCAGGTTGATACTTATCCATATCAGCAACTAGGATATTTGTTTTCAAGTTGCTTGGCTTGCTCTAGTGATATATTGTGGTTTCACTGAAACATTCAACCGTACTACTCTGGATTGAATGTTGGTTCTGCCATGTGTTATCTATATGATATTTGGAGGTAGTAGCCTTTCTATGTATAATAGCAGCCCCTCTATACCTATCTTTAAGATAGGATCATAGAACTATCTCCAGTCTATACATAAGAAGGCTGGGGCACAGAGGGCTTGTAACTGAGTCCACTCAGGTGGCACCATTTGCTTACACCATGTCCATTGCCTTCCCAGCTTCTTATTCCATGGAGATCTTTTTGCGAACATTTGAGAAGTCTAGGATATAGTTCTTGAGCAGGTTTTGCTTCTTCACCTCCTCTGGTATTAGGCTAGCTGATCCCTGCAGGATTGAACTCTCGACCTCTCAGACATGTGCCCTTTCATGCCAGTGCCCACTGAGCTAAACATCCAGGAAGCCCAGGGTAATGTAGGACCACTAAAATGACCTATCTTCCAGTTCTAAAGGACATCAACCCCCTTCCTCCATCTAAAATCCCTTCAAGACTTAAGTACACTTTCTAACTTAATCTGTTTCAAACATTTGCTTAAGAAATCAAAGAAGTAAAAGGGCCTGCTGCTTCACTCAAAGTTGAAAATGGAGATACTGGTCTCTTCCCCAGCCTCAACCCCCTCCCCACCCCCGGGTCTGCATTCTATTCCCTCTAAGTTCTTTGCATGAAAAAAAATCATGTTGGCCACAGTTGCAATCAGCTTTAATTCATTCTTTATTGCTGCTCTGGTTTTGTGTTATTTGAGCTGGTTTAACTGTTAAAAGCGTTTCAAATGTTCACATGGTCTGCATTAGGTTACTGAATTAAAACAGGAACAGCCCACCAAATGTAGCTCTCTGAAATGCAAACCACATGAGTTTGATTTCTTTGTGGTATAACTTTAATTGGGTTCAGAGGTCTCTGGGACTTACCTGTCTATCTGTTCCACGATGACCTGATCTGATAAGACTAACTTGAAGGAATTGCTTCAGCTCTGGTTTCAGAACCAGTGCTGACCATTGGTTCTGCATTACTACTCCATCCTATTTCTGACAATGTGCACTCCGATTGGATTTGAAATTGCAGCATGTTCCCTCAGGGCTTCTTCACTCACTCTAGCAAGTGTCTGCCACATTCAGAGCACACAAGCTATGCATATACAAAGCGCTGGGCAATTGTTAAGATAGGGTTAATGATACTCCATCAATGTTGCATGTAGTTATATTTACCTCTTAATTTTACTGTCTACATCCCATAGCCTGCGAAGCCAAATATTCTTTCTTTTCTTATTCAATGGAAAGGAAAGGTTTGGACTTAGCTTTTCCCTTTCTGGATCTCTCATAGGAAATACCAGTCCATCTCTCCTAAACCTTCTGCAATAGCTTATATTTCTTTGAACCCTGCTGAAATGGTCTCTTGCTATTGTTTTTGAAGGTGAGTAAACACAAGGAAGTGTTATTTAGTTCCTAGGAATGACTAAACTTCCCCCAGGTAGGTTTCTAAGGAAGAGTTTCATGACATAATCACATTTTCAAATATTTTCTGAGTATTACAAGCAGGTACCATGCAAGCCACCACAAAACATTAGGCTGGAAGGGAGGGAGGAAATGAACTCAATTACAGTATGGCTGATTTAGAATGGCACACAACAGAGAAGAGAAGCAGTGGAAGATGCTCTCCTTAACTTCAACTTTGGCGGCCAGAAAAATGGCCTTACATGTGGGTGCCACACCAGCTACCTTGTGACTTGAAGTCTCAAAGGCAAACATGGGAATGATGTAGAGGAAACACTGTGTCTCTCAGCTAAGACATGACTCCAGGGACACAGGACATAGATATCAGGAAGTGGTGCTGTGGCTTAAGAGGTAGAGCACTCACCTTAAGCTGAAGAGCAAAGGTACAGTGCCCAATCCCAGAGTTCAAGCCCCATGACTGACCAAAATTAAAAAAAAGGACATAGATATCATAAAGAAATCTGGTGGCTACATTGTCTGATTTGTAGCTAAATAGTGTTTGTTTTCATTAAAATAATTGGAGGGACAAAGATCATTTTAGTATCTTCTCAAAAGTTCATTGATTGAAGAAAATATTCACTATGATGAGCTGTAAAATTCTGAAGCCTTTCTAAATTGATTGTATCCACAAGCACAGTAACGGCATTAAGTACTTACCGTGCTCTAAATAATTATCTTATTGAATCATCACCATAACTTTAGGTGGAAATGTTCTTTTCTTGTGTGGCAGTACTGGATGTTGAACTCAGGACGTGGTTGCTTTTGTTTCTTAAGGCTGGTGCTCTGCCCTTGAGCCACAGCTACATTTCTAGCTTTGGGGTGGTTAATTGGAGATAAGTATCTCATGGATTTTCCTGCCAGAGCTGGCTTTAAACTGTGATCCTCAGATCTCAGCCTCCCAAACAAGTATCTGGCCTACTGTTGTCATTTTAGCAGATGAGGGAAGAGGACTGGGAAATCAAGTATCACTTTCCCAAAGTCACTGTCATGTGGATCTGAGTTTTGGTCGTATCGTACAAAGCTGGTGTCCCTTATCAGTGATGTACAGTATTTCCTCTGTTCTTCAAAGCAAGACTTGAACATGAAAACTCACCCTGCCCTTTTCTATTCCACCTTACTCTGCCTAAAACAGATTATCAGCAGGCAGAAAAAGAAATTCCTGTGAATATTTATCATTTAAACATACTACATGAGTATTATAGAATATATTTCACTTTGAGAAAAGCTAGAAAAGGAAAATGACATTCTACATTTAAAATGGACTTAAGAATTGTGCATTTCACTCTTTGTAAACTTCAACAACAAAAAGAATTGTAAACAATTCTGATAAATATACGAAGGTGGTTAGAGGAACTGTTATCAGTAACTTAAAATCTTTTTTTTTTCAGTGCTGAGTATTAAACTCAAAGCCCAACATTCGACCACTGAATTACATCCTCAGACTCATACAACTTACTTGGAAATGCATCAAAGAGCTAAGATGAAATATGCATGTGTGCGCACATGCACACTCTGTGTGTATATATATATATATATGCATAAAAATACTCATGTATAAATATATGCATGTATACATATAAAACAAGTATAGTTAAATGGTCATTTCAGAATTTAGGTGGCAGATATACAATTCCTTTTTACCTTTTCTGGTGGTACTGGGTTTTGAATTCAAGGCCTTAGACTAGAGACACACCTCCAGTCCTAATTTTTTCAGCTTTGCAATATGATTGAGATTTTTTCAAAGGAAAAGTGACCATAGATTGAATCTTATATTTCTAAGCTGCTAGCTTCCTGATACCACCGTTGAGTTATTTAGGAAACTGGGCAGGTGGGTAGAAATTGCCTTGCTGGGAAGAAAGCCAGCACCAGCCAGTAATTATGTTTTCCCTTCCGGGAAAACATGGCTTCTGGAGCAGCTCCTTGACCATTTGTAGTCCAGACTCAAAATCTCAAGGAAGATTCTTAGGCTATGAGAAAACAAAGGGCAAAAAGGCCAGAAGAATAGGTAAGAATTTAGAGCAGAGACAAACAGAAGATACACCATTTCCACATTACCGCACAAGTCACAGCAGACCTGGAAATGAATGCTCCAACTGTATACAGTCCCTTTAAATATTGGAACCTAGAATTGAAAGGCTGCTAGGCTTGTGTGTCCTTAGAGAACACCGACACTTGGTAAGTATTTGCTGAATGAATGGATGAAGGATGAACATTTTATGGCACGACATAAAATAAATCAAAGCACTAAAAACATAAAAATGAAAATGGGCCAGAAGCAACTATTCGTCTTGATTATTGATCACTTATTGTTTCACTTAAGGAAATGTACATGTATGCTGTCTCTTCACAGTCTTTTTTACACCCATTTGGGTATGCACACTTGCACAGGTGCAGTGATGCCATACTAGTCACATGGTAGGTATTTGGAGAAGTACAGAAAGAAATAAAGCAAAAGCTCAGTTTGAAGAATTAAAACCCAAAGTAGAAACAAACACCAGGTATATAAGACAAGGTCTGAAATTGCATGTCTCATAAATTGCACAGATCCTTTCCAGTTACTTTAAGTCTGGCTTTACAATATAGGACCCACCTACCCTATATTCAACTCAAAAGGAATATTGCTGTCACAATATTTGGAAGAAATGCTTCATCCTAGAGATAGTGAGATATAGGACACCAGAGGCCAAAATCAGGGACACAGATGATTCTCCCATTTAGTCCTAAGGGCAGAATTATCCTTTTGTGTCAAGAACATGTTGTTTCACAATGGAGCCAAAAGGCCAGCCCAAAATAGCACTGGACCCTGGATCTGGAGTCAAATCCCCTGCCTTAGGTGTACCATGTGACTAGACAGGTGTGGGTGAAGCTGGGGGATAAAAAGCAGTCAGGAAACTGGGTGGCAAAGGACAAAAATCTATGCCTATAAAGATATTTTGGATATTGAAAAGGTGGTAATATTTTCCCCTACAGGGCATACAGTTGGAGACTGGTCTGAGCTGGCTTTTATTTTATAACCTCTGAACACATGTGTGCAGTCAAGGCTGAATTTAAAACCTATACCGTGAACCTTAGGAAAATAAACCACATTAAACACGCACAAATTGAAAATATTACACAAGAGATTTCACAGGAAATTGGCCCAAATTTAGCCTTGCTCTTTATGTATTTAAGCCTCTTATTCGTTGCTTAGAACTTTCTATCAGGATTTTAATATGAGTCTGCCTTCTCTTGGCCCCTACCCTAGCCCACCTCTACAATGGCCTGCTTAGTTTTACAAAACTTATTTTTGTTTTAACTCCCAAGGAATCTTGCTACTTTTGGCTTGCTCTTTCAGTGCTCATTAACACGGGTTCCAAAATAGTGCAATAATGACTCACTGCATCCATGGGTAGATGAAGTTGGTTATCTCTCCAAACCCCATTACAGTACCAGTATGTACCCAGTACATACTGTACCCAGTACAGTACAGTATGTTATCTTGGTTGGCTACATAGCAAGAGGTTCTCTTCCTAAGATGACAGACTAGACTATTTTCTCCATCTCAGCTCTGGATTTCTGCCATTAGAAATGCCCTACAGGATTCTGCCAGGACACTCCAATCTGTAGCCTGTGGACCCAGGCAGTTGCCAGGCTGAAAGAGTGATGCCAAACCAGAAGGTGGTTTGGTGAGACAGACACTGTGCCCCCAGACATGCCCTGAGGCCACATTGGGACATCCCATTCTTTCCTATTTATTGCTGCCAGCCAGGATGTGATTATTACTAGAGTTTGCTTACAAACCACTTTTAGAAGGCTTATTAAATTAAAATTTGCTTTGTATTTAGATTGGACTTTTTTGGGTTTTGCTTTTTTTTTTTTTAATGATTTTGAAGCATGAGGCTGCTGATGCATTCCCACTTGTCTTTACCAGGCCAAAGGAAAAATGTCTACTGGTGACTGTGACTATGTTTATGCTGATCCTTTTCTTTTGCCTTGTAATTCTTTATTTCTTATAGAAGCGACAAGGCTCAAAATGGTAAACTAAGACATGCAAAGAGCTTCAGCAGGAAGCAGGGAGTTGGAGACCTCATGGGGGCAATTCAGTACCCTCTTGTTTTCCCTGGGGCTAAGCTGCATAAAGTTTCTTTATAGTTATTATAGTCTACTAATTTTTATTTTAGGAAAATTAAAAGACCATCATCCCAGATCCCTCCCAGAACTCTAAGCTGACCCCAAGGAACTCTCCTTTCTTCCTAGACATAACAGACAGCACACACAGGCAGGAGTCTTTCATCGGGACTCTGAGAAAGGAACATGTGTTTGGAAAACACCCAAGCAGAATACTGACCAGCAAGCATGAGGATCACAAACCAGCTCAGTAGTTTAGCTAGGAGAATTACTCCATCTTTTAGCTCATAAAACTGATGGTGGGAATCAAGGTGATATAATGATTTGATCCACCCATTGGGAACAGAAGGAAAAGTCAGATCATTCTGGATCTGAAGTATGCAAAGTTCTAGTGAAGAGCTCTTTTTATGTCCATTCCATTGTTTCAGGGAGCTTTCAAAAATTTCCATTCCAACTTTCCTGATCATAATTTTTTTCAAACATTCAAATCCATATTAACCTACCTCACAGGTAGCTGATACCTGTAAATTCCTACTCAATAACAGCATCACACAGAGTCTGTGTCTGCTTGCTCTGACTGTCCCTCTCAGGTCTCACTCTGGGTGGTCATCTCATACTCTGCTCACCGGCTACACAATTCTGGCGGTGGTGATTTATTGGATTTCTCGGAGCATTAGGTTTCTTGGAGCATATAAACACAAGGATTTTTTTTTCTTTAAATCACACAGTCCAGGGGAAGCAGAAAGATACTTCAAAAAGAATTAGGTAAAATTTACAGATCAAAAGAACAGCATTGGCACATAAGATACTTTGTTTTTGAAAAGCATGTCCAAGGAGCACAAGCAGCTCAAACTCTGGAAATTTGCACCAGCCTTCAGGCAGTGGGACTGGAAATCTAGGACTCCTGCTGAGACAAACTTCTTAGTGATTAAGTTCAGTGTCTGAAAAAAAAAAGACACATACCCACAAGTGCACATGCCTGACATAGAGAAAAGGCCCAATTTGGACTCACAGACCCCTTCTTGTGAACATAGAGGAAAATTATCCAAAAGTGCTAGAATGGCATAAGACTAGCAGCCAACATCTTCTAGATTGCTGACTTTGAAAGTGCCATATCTACGTGCAGTGCTGACCTTTCACTCTTTGCAAATTATAGGGCAGACAGGTTAATCAACAAAAAGTGTGTGTGTTAGCATCCAGTAGAGCATGAAAGGCTGAAGGAAAACCACAATCACCCTGGTTTCCCTCAATGTGGATGTCTTACAGCAGTTTTACAGCAGTGTAAGTATGAAGCCCCTGGAAAGACATTTCTACTAATTTCTTCCTCCAGAAGAAGATCATGCTCTATGGCGGTCCCATACATTCTCCTCTGTACCAATTGAGACTTGGGGTCATAGTCCTTCCTGCAGGGCAGTGGTTTTCTGGAGAGTAGTTTTATTTTGACTCTTACTTCACGTTTTTCTTCTTAATGTTTTTCTGTCCACATCTGCTACAGTTCAATAAAAGAATGGAGTAATGCATTTTTTAACTGCAGCTCTGTTGACAAAACAGACAGGTCCATGATTACATGCATTAGTTTGCTAAGGCTTCAGTGTGACAAATTACCATGGATTTGAAGGGTGTGGGGGAATGGTGGTGAAAACAACATAAATGTACTTTCACTGCTTTGAGGTTAGAAGTCAAAGATCGAGGTGTCAGCAGGGTTGCTTCCTTGTGGAAGTGCTAAGGGAGGATCCGTCCTTGCCCACCCCCTCTCTCAGCCCCTCATGCTACCAAAAACCCTAGGCATTTCTTGGCTGGCAGGTCCAGCACTCCAGTGCTAGATGTTTCAGGTCTTGAATTAGTCATTGGATTTAGGGCCTATCTAAATCCAGTATGATCTCATTTTTAACTCAGATTACATCTGCTTCCAAATCAGGTCACATTTACAAATGCCTGGGGTTAGGACTTCAATGCATATGTGTGTGAGAAAGAGACAGAGACAGAGATGGAGGCACACACACACACACACACACACACACACACACACACACACACACACACACACACACACACACACACACACACACACACACACACACACACACACACAGAGAACAGAAACAGACTATCAAACAATGCTAGTAGGGCTTGAATTCAGGGCCTGGGTGCTATCCTTTAGCTTTTTCACTCAAAGCTGGTACAGTACCACTTGAACCACAGCTCCACTTCAGGCTTTGTGTTCATCAGTTGGAGATGAGGGTCTCACAGATTTGTCTGCCTAGGCTGGCTTTGAACTGATACTCAGATCTCAGCTTCCTAAGTAGCTAGGATAACGGACATAAGCCACTAGCATTCAACTCAATGTATCTTTTGAGAGAATACAATTTTGCCCATAATAACACATATGCAATGATTAGCGATGTAAATAAGACTTTGTCTATAACTTAAGGACCCACTATACCTCAGCAGGAAAAAGAAGGAAGGGACATCCCGGGTGGCTAACTACTGTGAAGAAAGCCTTTATAGTCAAGTAACCTAGAACATAGGCTGGACTGCGGGAGAGAGGAATGTGCAAAGAAAGAGGAAAAAATACAGTGAAATCCTAGAGGGTTAAAGAATAGTGTCTGTAGGCTTAAGGGACAGGATATGGCTGGAAGGCTCTCAGCCCATGAATGATGTCTCCCTGTCTTGCCTGGCCTCAGTACCCTTTGTGGCCCTCCTTGGGGTCACTAGTGTTATTACATGCTTCGTCAAAGGCTAAAAGGAGGCAGAACAACTTCCTTTGTGATTGTTTCCCTAAAACATTGAACTGTGCAGATCGCCACAAAATCTTTGCTTTTCCTCTAACAAGGTTCTTTCCTTCCATCCACTCACTAAGCTCTATCCTGTCTGCATCTTACCACCATAGTTTGGAAACTATGGCATGTTCCTCCAAGTTCATCTGCTTTCCACAAAGAGGGGATGATATCACTGCTTCCATAGGAAACTGGCCTACAAGATGTTACCTGCTTCAGCATAACCCAAGAATTTACTTTGCTCTGGCTTGTAATACAAAGAGAAAAATAGTCTCCAAATTTTGTAGTTTACAAACAAATGTTCTAGAACCTTCCAGTCAAAGAAATACTAAACAAAGGAACCCAAGTAACTGAACAAATGTGAAGCTGCTATGAGTTTCTATGGGGGACCTGGGAGCTAAGATGAGATGGCCCGTCAGTCTCCACAATCCTTCATCTTTAGTAACTCCTGAGCAAGATCTGTAGAGCTCAGTGTAATGATTCAAGTTTCTCATAGCCTCACAATTCATGTTTATTACTATAGCACATAGATGTCACATTGTAATGCTCTGAGGCTTACTTGCTTTCTAAAAAACATATTTATTGGTTTGCTTATATGTATCAGTCAGTCATTTAAAAAAATGAAAACATCACTGCAACTAAGAAACCTCAGATGGCATGTTTCAGGCTGTGATTTGCCTCCTTTCCTCTAGCTTTGCTAATCTCACTTGCCTATCTAACAGCATCCAAATTCTTCCCTTAAGAACTCACCACACACCTCATTTTAGAACTTCATAACCAAACTTGCAAGCTTTGTGCATTGCTTGACTAGAGAAGAAGACCTAAAATTAAGTTAATTAATAGTGAGACAACATTTAATAGAAGACAAGTGATGCTTTTCACCATAAAAACACTTAGAATTTGGAAAATTCTCAGATTTCCAGAGAAATCCCTCATGAGGAGGATGAAATACTTAGATTATAAAGAAGGACCTTTGGGTCTGGGAATGTGGCTCAGTGGTAGAGCGCTTGTCTTGCATGCATGAGGCCCTGGGTTCGATTCCTCAGCACCACATAAGCAAAAAGAAAAAAGCCGGAAGTGGCGCTGTGGCTCAAGTGGTAGAATGCTAGCCTTGAGCTGAAGAGCTGAGGGACAGCACCCAGGCTCAGAGTTCAGGCCCCATGACCGGATCCCTCCCCCCCCCCCAAAATAAAAAGAAACAAGTACCTTTGATCATAAGAAACGAGATATTTGATTTAAAAAGCTAAAATAGGCTATTAAAAAGACTGATGTAAGCAGGGAACAGGTAGCTGACTCTTGTATTCCTCTCTACTCAAGAAGCTGAGATCTGAGAATCGTGGTTTGAAGCTAGCCCAGGCAGTAAAGTCCATGAGACTCTTATCTCTAATTAGCTACCAAAAGCTGGATATGGAGCTGTGATTCAAGTAGTAGAGCAATAGCTTTGAGCAAATAAAGCTAAAGTACAGCACCCTGGCCCTGAGTTCAAGCCTCAGAACTGGCACACATATACATAAAAGGCTAATACAAACAATACACTCCATGTGACTTTCCTTTTTGAGTATTTTTATTGTAAAGATACTGTACAGGGGGGTTATAGTTACATGAGTAAGGTGATGAGGACATTTCCTATCCAGCATTGTTACCCCCTCCTTTGTTTTTCCCCTACTATCCCTTCCCTCCTCACCTCCCCAACTCCTCCCTCCCCCCTGCCCCCAAGTTGTAAAGTTCGTTTTCAACATAGTCTCTTGTACATCTCATTGTTACAATGGGTCATCCTGTATCCTTGCTTCAGCATTTTGTTATTACCCTTCCCCTCCCCAAATTAGAAAAATGTATATACAAATGCAGGGCAGGAGAATCAAATACAGTGACAACAGGTGTTATACCACAGGGGGAAGAACATACGAAAGAAACAAAAAATCACATAGTACATTAAAAACAACAGCTACAAAGAAAACACATCTTGTGTCCATATCTTAGGGTTCATTTTACTTAACATCATCTTATATGGTCATATGTACATAGCTTTTGACCTTTTCTGCTTGTCTGGTAGAATTATCCTAGACGTATACTAGTCATCCCAAATAAGAGAAACCCATAGGACCTATGTTTCTTTGGGTCTGTCTTACTTCACTTAATATATTTTTTTCCAAATCTTTCCATTTCCTAACAAATGGGGCAGTGTCATTCTTTCTGATGGAGGCATAGAATTTTATATATATATATATATACATATATATATATATATATGCATGGAATTTATATATATATAATTTTCTTGATCTACTGAGGGGTATCTGGGTTGGTTCCATATCTTAGCTATGGTGAATAATGCTGTGATAAACAGTTGTACTGGTAGCTTTTACCCAAACAATTATGAACAAGGCCATACTAAAGCTTCCATTTGACTTTCTTAAAAAGCCAGCTCCTTAAGAAGGTTACATTAGCTGGGCACTGGTGGCTCACACCTGTAATCCTAGCTACTCAGAAGGCTGAGATCTGAGGATTGTGGTTCAAAGCACTCTGAGAAGGAAAGTCCATGAAACCCTTATCTCCAATTAACCACCAGAAAACCGGAAGTGGTACTGTGGCTTAAGTGGTAGAGCTCTAGCCTTGAGCTGAAGAACTAAGGGACAGTGCCCAGGCCCAGAGTTCAAGCCCCATGACCAACAAAAAGAGAAGAAAAAAAAAGGTCACATTGAAAAAGAAAAAGAACTCAAGTCCTGTATTTACTAAACTCCATGCTTTCTCCTGGCCATTCCTTACTGCTAAATTCTTGGAACAAATGAAAAATGGAATAAAATTAAAAAATTTTTTAAAAACCAACACACAAAAGCAAGTCTATTCTGCTATGAAGTCTTACCTGAAGACAGGCTTTAATTCTACGAGAAAGTACTACATTTCTGTTCTGTTACAGTGCTATTTTGTCATCTTTTATGAGAACCCCAGATGAGAATACTCCTTTGTATTATTTTTCCTACTAAATATGTTTTTCTATATATAATATCCAGAGCCACAAATCCCTGGAAATCACTACAGTGTAACTTTCATTTGCTTCTTATTTATACAGGGCCGTTAGCCCGAGGAACCTGTTTAGTGAAAGGTAAAAACAAAAATAGTCTCTTTTTAATGCTGAGGTCAGGGCAGACATGCTTCTGACACCACATCTGTGATGTTGAAAACCAACTTGCTTCATTGAGGGTTATTTATCACCAGATGTGTACCTCCCCTCATTCCCAGTGAGTTTGCTCAGGTCTTCCCTAGCTATCTAGGAGTCAGAGAGGCTTTAGGAAGGAGGCTGGGCTGTTGGAGTATCTGCAGAAACAAAGCTAAAGCTGACATTCATTCAGTTGTAGGCTCTGAGGCACCGACCTGAGGCTAACTGTGTTTTTCTTTTTCCTTCTTCTGATTTGGCAGTTTTAAGGAAGCTCTTAGAGGTTCTGATTCAGCTGCTTGAGCTACAAACAACTGTGGGAGGGAGAGGTTACGAGGAGGAGAGATACGCCCACTCAAGGCCTGTACTATTCTCTGGAATTGCCCACAGGCCTGTAACAGTCCTTGGCAAAGAACCAAGGAAGTCTCTGGAAAAAGTAATGCCTGGAAGAATGTCTTGTCATGCATACTACTTTTTCTTTGGTTCTGTTATGAAAACTTTACCAGTTGAAAAAGAGAGAAAGAAAGACAAGAAAGTAGAATTGGGGGTCTCTGGGGTCTATTGGCTTCTACATGAGACAGCAATGGGTTAAAGAAATATTATAGAATCTGAAGAGTTTGTATGCCAATGGACTGAAGAAACTAGGAAAAGAATACATAAAAGCTGTAAATATCCTGCCCGGACCTCTCAGATGGCTCAGCCTAGTCTCTCACTGAAAACCATCTTTTATTTGCAATTAAATAATCACAGTTACACAATCAGAACTAATTTTCATCTTGGCTTGAAAATAGCCAAGACTGAATGTCTTCACACAATCCAATCCAAAGGCTTTCCATGTGCCATTGGGGCTCATTCATATAGGGCTTGTCTCCGACGGGCTTGTCCTTCAATTTTAAAGCCCAATGGGTAAAAGAACCAAGAGAAGGCTTCTGTCTAAACATGTTCATGTAACTTGTGGTCTCAGTGCTTTGTGTTCCATGACTCCTGTGTGAAGCCTCTGTATCAGGCAGACTCCAAACTGCCAACTCAGTAAAACAAATAATAATTATTCCTAATGGCAATAATAATTATGGAATGCTGTGGATCCAATGTAAGATGGCTTGTCTGTGGCTTCCTGTAGGGTAACATCTTCACATGCTATTTTTCTAAAGCTCTCTTTGTCTCTCTGATTGTCTCTGTTCCTCTGTGTTTCACACACATATATATACACACACGTACACACACATACACACACGCACACACACGCACACACACATACATCAAAAAGAGATCTGGACAAACTCACTACTCTAGTTCTCTCTGTAAAGTGCCTGCCTACTGAGCTAAATTAAATAAATAGCAGCCAGCCACACAATGAAGGGAGATTGGGACACAGCTAATCTTTGACAACAAACATGCATACGCACACAAATTCCCATATTCCTTTTAGTTAAAAGTTTCAACTTTCTCCAATTCCAGCCTTAGAGTCAAATCATGGCCAAATGGCAGATGTAAACCATTTGATGTATCCGATATAAACCCTGCCCCCTGATTTCTTTCTAGGAGAGTTGGGAAGAGAGGAGGGAGAGAGGGAGGGAAAAGAAAGGAGGGAGGAAAGAAATTTGGGGGACTAGTTGAATGCTCCTTACTCCAGATAAGTCAAAAATGTCCTAGCAGATATCAAAGCCATTCTGGTGAAGCCTAGAGACCATGGCTAGTGCCACAGCCAATTTCCTATGACAGCTCTACTCTCCTAGCCACAGGGAGGGGATCACTACCTAAACTAAAACTCTCTCCTCCAGGCTAGGATTTGCCTGTCACCGCTTTCTAGGGACATCATCATTAGCTCTTAAATATATGACCCTGCATTCCAAGGATGTCAAGATGTCCAAGAAATAAAAGTAGCTCCTCCTGAAAACAAAATCCATCAACCAAATAGTTATTTTCTAGATGGTGAGAAAGTCTTCCTATTTTCTAAAATTGAAGCCAAGGAACACAAATCCATATTCACGTGAGTCTTTTTCAGTCTTAGGTCTGTGAGTCAGGTCACTGTGACTATTGTTTGAAATTGGTTCTAAGTCCCTAGTGGAGCTTATTGTCCTGTAATGAGGGAGCTATGCAGGGAGGGGGCTTCAGGGTGCTAGAAAAGAAAAAAAAACTATGCTGTGCAGAATACTCAGAATACACCTGGAAAAATTCTTCAAGTGTTTTGAATAAGGTTATATGCCTGTCAGAAGGCCTGAATTATGTCCTAGTAAAACAAAATATTATGAAATGTGTGTACATACACTCACAATTTTCATTTGGGTGCACCTGGACTGTAAAATTCTTCAGTCACCTTTAACAGCATGAAGTTCAGTTTGATATTATTTTTAATTCATTCTTTCAATGTTTTAGAGAGACTATGGTTTGGAATATGCATCTATAAAGCTATGTTTTTCTTTACTTTTGACCCTAAATATATATCCTAACTCAACAAAGGCTATCAGATAACTTTAGAAGTAGACTTTGGTTTCATTAACTTTCTGATTTATCCAAATGTTTCTACTCCTATGGTCTAAGCCGTCTTAAAAAGAATCAGCCTTCATTTACTTTATCTTTTCTTTTTTATGTTTTTTTACTGTAAAAAATAGAGTTACAGTTACCTGAGTAAGGTAATGAGTACATTTCCTATGGAGCATTGTTACCACCTCCTTTGTTTTTCCTATACCATACCTTCCCTCCCCAGTTTCCCAACTACCCCCTCCTCCACCAAGTTGTAAAGTTCATTTTCAACATGGTGTCTTATACATCTCATTGTTACAATGGGTCAGCCTGTATCCTTGTTTTACCTTTTCTTTAACCTAGCACTACACTGCTTAGTTCTTCATTTGGGAAAGCCATACTTTGTGGAAAACATGAGGAAGAATCATCTAAGCAGAGATTCCCAGAGAGTGTATCAAATGCTTGCCCTCCTGCCCTCAACAGATCCTGAGAAAGGGACTATACATGTGACAAGTACTCAGGGGCTTGGTGACTTGGAGATGGGTGTTTATTGTTGCAGTTATCAATATGATTATTCATGTAGAAAATGTTTATGAGTTCCATATACTGCAAACAATACATTGGAGGTCAGCTGTAAAGTGTGGTGCCATTTGGCTTGTGAATTACTATATTTGAAGCAACATGTGATGGGTACCAAGTTATTCAGGAAGTGATTTCTAGCATTTCAAAGGTGTTTGGGGCCATCTGTTCTCTGCAAAGGTCTGCAATCCTACAAAAGCAACCAAGTGCATTCCAGCACGTCTCCACTCCATGCTCACAAGGGTCCTATCATTTTGCAGAGTTTACTGGCCTAATCACCAGCCAAAATGCACTTTGCCAAAGGGGGGAAACTATAAAAAAAAACCCACTCCAACTTCTTTTAAATGTCTGGTAGCATTAAGAATGTTTATTGCTCTACAAGAACTTTAAGTTGATATTTACCAAAAGCACAACATGCTTGGCAAAGAGGTAACTAGATTGTCTACTAAATGTAAGTGCATCTGCCCTCTGGAATTTCTTTATCAATTGTCCACATCAGCCCAACAGTGTCATTGTTAGGTGTGTGACAAGAAAACAGAATTATTCCTGAGAACTTGTTTTAGAATTTCTAAGAACTCAGGCAAGAGACCACTTAGTAGTCAATGTAGTTTCATTGTTGGTATTCTTTACAAGATGGAAAGAAGGGCTCAGGAAGGTCAAGAGGCCTGTTCAGCTCCCAGAGCCTATGAGTGGTAGAGTCAGATCTGCCAGCTACAGCTTCTCACCCCTCTAGCAATGGCTTTGCCCTGACATGAATTTACATTTCAATATAACTGAATCTTAAGATCAAGGATTCCCTTTACAACCAAGTTATGTGTTTAGGTGTTATTCCCATTCAAGGTAAAATGTCCATGGGACCTGAATAAACATCAACTAAATCTTCATTATAAGTGATATAAAACAATGATGGTAAACTGGGTACCCATGGCTGATGTCTGCAACTCTAGCAACTCAGGAAGCTGACACCGGAGGGTCATAGTTCAAATCCAGCCTAGGAAGTTAAATCCAAGAGACTCTTAGCTCCAATTAAGACAAAAGCCAGAAGTAGAGCTGTGGCTCAAGCAGCAGAATGCCAGCCTTGAGCAAAAAAAGATAAAGGAAGAACATAAAATCCTGGGTTCAAGTCCTAGTACTAGCATAGATGACTTTAAAAAAAAATCTGTAAAAAAGATACATCTAGTCAAACACAAATTAAATATTATATATATATTTATATATATGAAATGTATGTCTGCGGCTCATGCCTGTTATACTAGCTACTCAGGTGGCTGAGATCTCAGAATTATGGGCAGAATGAGTAGATAACCTTTTATCTCCAATTATACAGCAAAAAGCCAGAAATGAAGATGGGGCGCCAATGATTGAGTTCCAACCTTGAGTAAAAAAGCTAAGGGCAGTGCTTAGGCTATGAATTCAAGCCCTAATACAAGTGTGTGAGTGCGCACGCGCACACTCACACACACACACACACACACACACACACACACACCAAGAGATTGAGAGAAGATATTAAATGAATTATGCTCTAAATCCCAAAATATCCACTTACATGACTATATGTACAATGAGGCTGTCTCAAATTCCTAGACGAGCATTTCTCTTAACTGAGATCCTATCATTCAGTCAGTTCAGGCAAGAGTTACTCACACTTTATAAATTATATATTATTATGGAATAAAAAACTCCAATAATCTGCAATGTCCACTGGGTATTGCCCTGTTGCAGGAACATAGTCAAGCTCCAAAACCTCAAAGTGTCTAGTTCCAAATTACCAGTTCAGCTTTATTAGGTTCATTTCCTGTAACATACTCAGCCTACAGAGCAACACACACGCACGCACGTGCACACACACACTCATACACACGCACATGTGCGCAAACACATCATTTTCCATGCAATATCCTTTGTGTTCTTCTTCAATGAATGGCTGGCCTTTTGTTGCAAGACTATCTAAATACCATATTAGTTAGCCACATGGATCTGTTAGATGTCATTCATGATTCTAGCCCAACAAACAAGAAGTAGAGAGCCAA
This sequence comes from Dipodomys spectabilis, assembly GCF_019054845.1. Classification (NCBI taxonomy): domain Eukaryota; kingdom Metazoa; phylum Chordata; class Mammalia; order Rodentia; family Heteromyidae; genus Dipodomys; species Dipodomys spectabilis. The sequence goes on along the minus strand of NW_024870769.1, from coordinate 6,560,797 downwards.
GCCTGAGGAGGAACTCTGATAAGTACAGAAAGTGTAGTCATCATTGCATTTAAAATTATACCCTCAAACCCAAATGCTTTATTACTCGCACCTTTTACAACGTTTACCTGTCTAAAGGCACACAATGATAATATAACCTGAAGCTCTATGTTTCAGTTCCATTACAAAGGAACCCCTCAACAATCAAGCCAGAGAAGTGACTGTATTTTCCCAGTGAGCTATTTGGTAAACTTCATTGTCCAGGTCTCTTGCATCAGATTTATGTTACATCTTCCATTGTTTTGAGATTTCTTCCTTACAAGCACATTTTTAGAATTAAATGTGGTAAAAAATCACTAGCATTATAGTGCTAGAAAAAGGCTTGGAGGGTTTCCTGGTATAACCTTCCCATTTTACAGGTGAAAAAACTTAACAGCCAAGTTAGTTTTTTACCTGTGGGGCCATGTGGCATAGGTGGCCTGGCCCTGGACACTATTCAGAGACCTAGAGTGAGTCATTTATCCTCTAAACCTCACTTTATTCCAATGTAAAAATCTGTATATATTAATTCCCATGTAATGGAAGCTCTCATGCTGTCTTAATAAATGGTAATAGGAACTCTATCTTGGAAACAAAGCACTTCACAAAGAGAAGAGATTGTTTTCAGGTATTTCCAGCTTCCTAGGCCAAGGCCCTTCTCTTGCTCTTCCAGTCATCCCCAGGTTCTATCCTGTCCTCACCCTCCAGGAGATAGAAATACATCCTGGAGCTCAAATAATCTAGGGTTCCAGCTAAACTCGGCTCCTAAAAGAAAGCAAACCAAAAGAGAACATAAATATGAAGTAACAAAGAGGCACTGAATGAGAATTCTGGGCTGAGATTGACCAACCACTTCACGTATGGACCAAGGGAAGCTGAGTACTTGGCTACGTCCGCAAATCTTTTTAATGACAGAATCTGAACTCTTTAGAACCCAGGATCTCTTAACCCATGACCTGAACATTTCTACCTCTCCTCTGGCCAGACGTAGAATGCTCAGCAAACTTCTGCTTTCCAGGCATATCTTCTCAAAGATTGTCCAAAAGTCCTGATTTACTGTAGGCATAGACTAAGCTGGTGATTTATTCTCAAAACAGACCTTCATCTCTGCCCATCTGTTCCAAACTGGTGAGTGTATTGCACATAGAGATAACTTACTCAGAAGTTTTGGGAAACTCTGTGAGCCAGACTTCTGCTTATTAAAGTCCAGAAATACAATTTTCCTCTAAGAAAAGGATATAAACAAAGTCACTTATGCCTGTAGGAGATGAAACAATCTGGATATTCTACCGTGCTTGGGTAGAAGTTGGGGCCTTCTTTCAAGTCAAGCAGCCCAATGGCGGTAAAGTAAATATTGCAGATAAGATAGTCTCTTCTTTGTGGTAACTTCATATTTCTTATGCATGGGCCTTTCGCCCAAAGATGTCCCAGACACAACCCACTCTATGCTTTCATGCACTTAAAACATTCTCTGGTCTCTGTCTCTGAAGACCTGGGAACTCTAGCATATATTGAAGGATTGAGGCAAGCTGTTAGCCCTCTGTGTAAGCACCACTGCTCTGGGCCACTCTGTAGATGGATGAATGAACAGATGCTATTCACCCTATGACAAGATAGACCAAGGATGATTCTCTCATCTCAGACACACTATGTGTTCTCCTTGGAACTAATGTCATAGGGTCAGGAGCATGGAGGAACCTTGTATTCTGGAGTCCACCAGACCTCCATTCAGAGATCTTGCTTATGTCATTGGCTGGTGACTTGGAATAAGTTACTTCTCTTCTTGGAGCAATACAGGGGAAGGTGGAAGGAATCTATACCCCTCCCAGCCACTGGAAAATTGTAGGAAATACCATGCAAAGGCTACCCATCACACAGGGAGTATGGGATAAACATTAACTTCTTCCCTTTTCTTCAGTATTAGTCTCCTACTCAAAGGCTTTTCTAACAAAGGGCTTGAGCCCTCTAGGAATGACTGCAGATTTCTTCTGCCAAGAGAAGTGGAGACACCAAGACACACGGCTTGCCTGAGGAGTGAGAGGCACTAGCCAGGTTTGGAGAGGAGAGAAGGGGTATTTTTCAGTTTGGGGGCTACCCAGCCATGTGCTCCTGTGTTCTGACTCTACCTCCTTCATCTGGCCACAATACCACGTGGTGTTACAACTTTTGAATGTTGAGAAACATTATATTTCCTCAACTATCGGTACTTAATGTTTCGTTCCACACATAAAACTGTGAGGGGAAGGCTGCTGGCCCCCTTGTCAGAGGTAATTTCTCAGGGCTCTGCATGGGATTTAACGGGAGCCATATGGCTAAGTCTGTCAACCCTCCCAGAAAGCATCCCCCTGAAGGGCCCTCATAAATGTTCTCAGGGCTGTGAAAGATCCAGCAGCTTTCTAACAATAAAGCTATGTTCATAGCTGTGATATTCAGTGAAACACAAAGCAGGAAATAATGGCTTCTGGTCTGAATTACTCCAAGTGGGCTTCAAGTTGTCCTGGCCAAGGGCTGAGGGGCAGTGTGACAATCTGAGAGCTACCTTCCCTGCCTCCAGCAGGGAAGAGCTGGCATGGAGGCTTCCAGAATTAGCTTGTGAGGGACAGTGACAGCCTTAGCCATGCTCACGGTAGCTGAGATATTTAGGAAAATTCTTAATAATTCTACAATATACAGAGCAAACACTTCCTTGGACTGCTTTATGATTTAGATCTTCACTGCATCATTTGCTGATCTGCCTCACTTAGTTTCCCCTAGAGCGCCAATGACACAAACTCCTCAAACCTACTAATATTCCCTTTGTAGTGACACTTTGAATGACAACTCTAAGCCACACAGCAAAGCCTTGCAACTCTCCTTAATTTGGAAACCATGAGTCTTGAGATGCATTAAGCTTTTCTGCGCATTTTTGTTTTGCGTCCTTGGTTTGCTTGTGTATCTTCCTTGGTCATGTCCACGGAGCTACGTAAGATGTTCTATGTGACACGCTGTGTCAAGGATCTCACAAAAAGCTGGAAGTGGCAGTATGGTTCAAGTGGTAAAGCACCAACCTTGAGCAAAAAATGCCAAGTGAGAGTGAGAGGCCCTGAGTTCAACCACAGTACTCTCTGTCTCTGTTTGTCTGTCTGCCTGTCTGTCTCTCTCCCCTCCTCCCACCCACAGTCATACACATTGGCAATGCCTCCCAGAACCTGTCAAAACCCTGTATTGCTATCTAATATTGTATAGTTCCATATTCCATATAACGTTCCTTGCTCAATTAGGGAACTACTGAGCATGAATTATCCATTATAACTTATCCTATGAGGAGAAATCCCCTTCTTTAGGAAAGCTTGGGTCTATTAATATTCTAACTAATCACTGGCTCCTACAAATATCAAAAACGTCTCATACAATAAGTGAGATAAAGAGAGGGAGGATTTATACTTCCATTACCTGCTCATCTACCATTTTTCTCAGGCTTTCCTGACTTGATCCTGAATTAATGAGCTTGTTACATGATATCTAATAAAAGTGACTAGAGATATTGTTTGCAATCTACCACATACTTGGTTCAAGGCTGAATTGATTTCATCTCTATTTAACACATGCTTGTTTTCTGTTTCTCTTGTCTTCCCACAGCCCATGGCTCACTTTTTTTCCCCCCATCTGGGAAACTTATCTCCCAAAATGCTCCCCATCCATCAGCCAAGGACACTCTTCCCGACAGAGCGTCTGCCAGTTTGACGGAGCACAAGTAGTCACTAGTTTGGGGATGCCTCCCACACTCCCTGGAGCTGTGTGTTTTTCTAGCCTGCCTAACCACACAAATGCAATTTGGGATATTTATACCTACCTCCAGTTTCTATTGAGATAATAGCACTGCTCTTACAGAACTGAGCACAGCATGTACTGTGAGTTGTTACGCTACAGAATAAAAGTTACATATGCTGCTAATGTAATTTTTTGGATTTTTGCATTTTCACTCCTCTTGGTTTCCTGTGACTCAAAAGAATAAAAATCAAATGCTTGCTTACTAGGCACTGAGTGGCTCAGGCTTCTAGTCCTAGATACTCAAGAGACTGAGATCTAAGGATTAAGGTTTGAAGCCAAACAGGGAAAAAATATTTGCAGGACTCTTTATCTCCAGTTAATCACCAAAAACCTAGAAGTGGAGATGTGGCTCAGGTGGTAGGGCCCCAGACTTGAGTGAAAAATCTAAAGGACAGTGCCCAGGCTCTGAGTTCAAGCTACAGTACCCAGCACCACATAGATAGACAGACAGACAGACAGACAGACAGACAGACAGATAGATAGATACATACATACATACATACATACATATATACATACATACATACATAAAAAGATTTAAAGGATCTTATGCTTGCAAGGATGCATAGCTTTGGAACTCAAAGCTTTCCCTGATAATTGGCACCACTTCCATTTTCCAGTCCTCTATGTGAACAATCACTTCCAATACTTTCAAGCTTTGAAGCAGAAGCTTTCTAATATGAAAGCAGGAGGAAGAAAAGGTGAGGGATGGCTGCAGAAGCTCTGTGCTGGCAGAAGGGGAAAGGGAAGCAGAGGAGCCAGGAGTCATGAACACACTCCACAAGCTGCAGCACAAAAGCACTGAGCGTGGGCACAGGTGGGTCCCAGCCTCTCTGGCTGGATAAAGCTTAAGCACTGAGCTTGAATGAAGACTTTCATTGCTGTTTGCTGTTTTGCTTGGCCAGTAGCCATGGCAAACATTTGCAGGTGGCTTGGCCAGATTTTGACACTTAAATATTTGAGGTTGTGATAAAAATCAGAATATTACTACAATATGGTTCTGTGCAGCCTCACTACACACACACACACACACACACACACACTTTAAAAAAATACTATGCAATTTCAAATGTTCATTTAAAGACACAGTCTCCAGAGGGAACTCATGTGTTCAAGTAAGTACTCATTTCCTCTTTGCTGAGAGAAATAAAAGAGTCAACCATCCCTAAATGCTACCACCTAGAGTTTCAGACTGAATCCACTGGTGAGATGGGCTGTGTTGGTTCTCGCTGAGCCCGGCGATCATCCAGGCAGGTTTTGGATGGGTCACAGGGCACAACATGGAAATGACAGGATGTGTGGGTTTGAATCAACATAGTAAGCACAACAGGGAGGATCTGGAGAAAAGAAATAGCCTCCCTTCCAGCTTGGCAATGGGACAGAGTGCTAAAAGTGACAATTATCTCCTAGAACACACCAGGGGAGATATACAACACTCCAAGAGGGGGAATGAATGGGAAGAGGGCATGCACACGGGGAGTGCATTGGAAGGTCACACAAGAGAAACACCCCTCCTCTATCCAGGCACAGTGACAGAGCCTATCAATGTTACCAGAATGTATAGTTAGGGGCTATCTGGGTAAATTATTGAAAGAATCAACACCCATCTTAAAATTTAGTGCTAGCCTTTTAAAGCATTGCTTCATGAAAGCCAGTGTTGTGTTAACAATGGACTCCAAGAGGATGGTGGGTAAGGGCACAAAGGGGCAGGCAGTGGAGCTGCAGGGGGGAGGAATGCTGTAAAACTGCTAGTAAACTCTACCACATTTTATGTTTTTCCCCTTGGAAGAAAAATAAAATGATTACAATTAGCTGGCCTAACTGAGAATTGCCTACCCTCAGTCAGTCCCCTAGAGTGAAGGCGTTTCTAGAGATTTAGATGCTGTCTTTAAAGGACCAACCCCACCCTCAGAGCAGGGCCCTGGCTTTCCATAACAGCAACAGTTGTTGTCTGTGTCTCTTGAGAGCAAAGAAATCTTTACCAGAGGTACTTGCTAATATTTGTCATTGTTTAAACAAAGTCTAGAATCCAGATGGCCACCTTAATTTTCTGATTCTTAAATGGAAAATCAAATATGCCCATGGTAAGCTCACAACATAGTCATTACCTATAGCACTTGCTTCTTTGGGTGTTACAACCCAACCTGATGAGCCAAGAGATGTGAGAAATGAGAGACCCCCCATTCTAGAGCTTTCTGAAGAAGAATAAAGTGAAAACTGTGCCTTCGGTTCTTGCTTGGAATTCATGAATTCAAAACAAAGACAAAACTATTGACAGTTTGTGAAACAGTTTCTAAATATTTGAGCACATCATAATTTCCCATAGTCAACTGAAAATTCAAGCTGAATTCTGATGAATACTTCAAACACAGCAAAGCCCTGATCCTATGTATCTGTTTGTTTGTTTATACCAGTACTGTGGCTTGAACTCAAGGCCTTGAATTCTTGCTATTTTTATTCCACTCAAGGCTGGTACTCTCCCACTTACTTCCAACCTTCTGCTAGTTATTTAGAGATAAGAGCCTCACAGACTTTCCTGTTCCTGCTTGCTTAGAACTACAATCCTCAGGTCTCAGCCTCCTGACTGGCTAGGATTACAGGTGTGAGCCACCAGTGCCTGGCCTTGCTTCTTATTCTAAGCCGACAGTTTGGGGAAAATAGAGGCACTAGTGGTCAGCAGTATACATTTGTCATAGCTCTCTGGCTTACATTATTGCCCTGTCTTCCCAAGAATCCCTGTTTTATTATTCATCTATGTTTCATGTATTATTTCATCTTTTCTCTTTCAAAGTTGAGAAGAAAGGACTGTATCATCATTCTGGAGATGAAGAAGCTGGGCTGGAGGATCTTTGTTTCTAAGATGCTGCTGGCTAATGCCCATAATGCTAAGGGGAAAACCATATCATCTAGCTAAAGGCTAGAATAATCACATGATACACGAGGCAAGGGCAATTTCCATCACCTGATACAAGGTGTCAAGGCTCCAGTGATAGAATGCTTCTACCATTTTTTTTCAATATTACATAGATGGGAGGAATAAATCTTTGCAGGAGTGAGTAGGGATTCCTGAAGACAAGGAGCATTCATAAGAAGGTATTATTAGCAAGGAATAGAAGTATAGGAAAAGGATCGGAGGAAAGAGGTCAGTAGAACTACACAGGGACACAGGTGACTGGCTGAGAAGCTCCCCCAGAAAGATGGGGAGCACGGGGAATACCCAGTTGAAGAGGAAGTCTGGCTGATGGAACTTTCCTTTACCATCACCAAGATATCCTGCTCTCTCTGACAGCCACAAATTTGCTTTCAACCATCTACAAGGTCACAAATCTCATTTGAAGAACTGTGGCCACTGAATAACTTGTTTTCCCTCTCAAACCCACGTTCAAAACAGTTCCCATCAATCCAAGACTCGCTGGCCCTTCTCTTGACAAATGCATCACTGTGTGCTCTTAGCCATGTCACACCAGCCAGGAAGATGAATGAATCTGGACAGCAAAATCAGGAGACAGTAAAACCCAAAGAATCTAAGCACCAGCAACTCAGAGAAAGTTCAGAAGCTTCCTTTAGCTCCAGCCAGGACCCAGAAACAGCTGAGGAGGTCTCCTTACCCAATTTGGCGGTTGGTAGAAGGTGCCTGCGTGATGACCGAGCTGGACTGAGGCGAAGGCATGGCTTGCTGAATGACAACGCTGGTGTCGTGGTTGGGCATCCGGGTATTGCCCAGCTGATGAGTTCCAGGCCCGGTCATGGCCCCACCAACTGTATTATGCATCGCAATATTCTGCCCAGAGGAGACAAAAGCAAGAGGTCAAAAGGAATCAATGTTTCATTCTATGTCCCATTTCTCAATGGCCAAAACTGGGAATCTGGTCACGTCAATTAAACAGAGTTATGTCTTCTGGCAAAACTTGGACCCATTTGTCTTGTTGTAACTTAGAGCTATAAGGACATGAAAAATATCAGTTCACCCTTACTTTTGTGTTAAGTGCTTAATACTGTGAGTTAGTGAATTCAGTTCTGCCTTAAGTAATGAGCACATTGGATTTGGTTTTGTTTGCTTTTCACCCCTCTTTCAGTCCTATCAGAGTGGCCAATTGCTAATCTTTTTTTTCTTTTTTCAGGAAACGATTCCAAATTGTGATCTGGACACTCAGCAATCCATGTCCAGATGGATGACAGGACCTCAGGGATCCAATACAACCCTGGTTAATATTCCGCTGAGTTTCCAGAATTGCAGGGAATATACACTACCAGAGAGAGACTTGCTTGTTCACTGTCTTTTTTTTTTTTTTAATTTAATTTAATTTTATTTGTGAACATACTGTACAGAGGAGTTACAGTTACATGGGCAGGATAATGCGTACATTTCTTACCAAGCATTGCAGCCTCCTCCTTTGTTTACCCTTCACATCCCTTCCCAGCCTCCCCCCTCCCCCACTGTCTTTTCCTCGAGACTGCAGGATGTCTTCACCCACTCTACTCTACACACCATGTGAGTAAACGAGAAAAGGAACAAGTGAAGCACTTGACTCAGGCCTAATACCATGTGGTCATTTCCGATGACTTGTACTGGGGAAGAGCTTTTTCTTTAAATTAAGAAAATCTGCTGATACATGCAAGATAAAATTTAGTATAAAGGATAGCTCACACCTATAATCCTAGCTATTTGAGAGGCTGAGATCTGAGGATCACAGTCCAAAGCCAGCCAGGGAAGACAAATTTGAGAGACTCTTATGTCCAATTAATGAGCAAAAAGCTAGAACTGGAGGCATTGCTCAAGTAGGAAAGCACCGAGTGCTCTAGGCACTGAGTTTAAGTCCTGATACCAACAAGTATTCATACACACACTCACACTCATTCACACACTCTCTCTATCTCTCTCTCTCTCACACACACACACATACAAACATGGCAGTTCTTATTATACAACCTTACACAAAGAAGGAGCACATACTGAGGTAGAAGATAGCTGATGGATGCAATGAGGGAAAAATTTGAGAAAGAAAATTCAGAACTTAGTGAAGAAAGAGATTCTACAATTTAGGCATTATAGCTCATGTTTGTAACCCCAATTACAAATGGGAAAGACACAGTTAAAGGCTCAAGCAAAAAGTTAGCTAAATTTCATTTCAACCAACAAACCAGGGGTGTGGTAGTGCATGTTTAAAATGAATCCCGGCTGTAGGGAAAGTTGTAGGTAGAGGGATATGTTACCAGGCTAGCCAAGACGAAATGATGAGGCTCTAATCTGAAAACAAAACAAAACAACAACAAAAACTAGACCAGAAAAAGGACTGGAGGCATGGGCCTAAGTGGTAGAGCACCTGTCTAGCAACTGGGAATGCAGTTTGCTAGAATTCAGTCTAAGTGCAAACTCCAGTACCATCAAAAACAGGGAGGAGGGAGAGAGGGAAGGAGAGAGGAAAGGAGGGGGAAGGAAAGAAAGGGAAGGAAAGGAGAAAAGGATGGAGAGAGGAAAGGGAGGAAGGAAAGAAGGAAGAAAGAAAGGAAGGAAGAAGGGAAGGAGGGAGGAAGGGAAAGAAGGAAGGAGGGAGGGAGGGAGGAAGGAAGGAAGGAAGGAAGGAAGGAAGGAAGGAAGGAAGGAAGGGAGGGAGGGAAGGAAAGGGAAAGGGAGAAAGAGAAAGAAAGAAAGAAAGAAAGAAAGAAAGAAAGAAAGAAAGAAAGAAAGAAAGAAAGAAAGAAAGAAAGAAAGAAAGAAAGAAAGAAAGAAAGAAAGAAAGAAACGAAGGAAGAAATGAAGGAAGGAGAGGCAAGAATACTAAACAGACTAAATAGACCTCTGAATAGCCAGGTACAATTTAGTCTACATAGGTGAGGTACTTACAGAGGACAGTTGGACTGAGGATGAGAGGGGAAAAAATGACGTGTCACTAGCAATTTACTCAAGAAAAAAATATATATATACCTGTCTACACTTTGGGGTTAGCAAGGGAAAAAACAAATGTTACCCATGAGATCTAGAAGTGGTTCTTTGAAGTTCTTCTGCAAAGCACAGGATTTCCTGCACTATGTGTTAAATGACGGTGAGAACATATAAGGCACTGGAGGTGGTTGCGTCCATCACGTGGCACCTTTCCCAGGTTTCTGATTTTTAAATCCTGACCACACAGTTTGTCAGGAGTCCAGACGGAAACTGGGCAACCTGGCTTAGACTGCGAGCCAACCATGTTGTCACTAGATCCCAAAGGTTCAAATGTACACACTTATTGGAAAGTTTTCCTGATGTGAGAAAATACTGTGGCTGGGTGAAGTGAGATGGAAGGAAATGGAGACTTACATCTGAGTGGCCATGCAGGTAAGAAGTATGTATGTATTATTATTATCTTTAAGTACTTGTACAAAGGTGTTTCAATTCAACAAGTCAGATTATGGGTATAATGCATCTTGATCAATGTCACTCCTTCTATCATTCTTCCCCTTCTTTCTCAGTCTGTACCCTTAAGTTTTATGTGATTCTATTTTCACATACATTAACTACAATGACTGTATTCACCAAGTAAGAAGTGAAGATTTCAAGAATTAGGTTCAACTAATAATGACAATAAAGATAATTGTGTTATTCCTTTTGAGATTGAACCTTATTTCCCCATGTCTTAAAGATATCTGAATAAGGCAAACAACCATAGAAGCTCTTTTCCATTGACCTGTACAACATACACCATTTGTTTTTCACTGTCTCACAGTTATCTACCTTGTCAACAACAGTGCAAGGTATGGAATAGGTCTGTCTCCTTACAATGATTTCCATTGTGCCATGCTTTGATTGTGGACCAATTAAACTAGACAATTAAATTTACAATGAAAAAAATATAAAATGTATGAAGCCTCCTCAGGTAACCCTGGATACCTCTTCTCTATCATAGTGATACAGAGCCACCAAATCCTATAAAATCTACCCTTAGTGTCTTTCATCTATTCTGGTTTTTCCATCTCTCTGTTGGGTGGAAAGTCCACTATTAGGACAGTAAGTTCCTAACTGGCCTTTGTCATGCTATCTTCCTACTTCCCATACAAGTGCAATAGCAGTCGCTCCCTACACACACTGATCACACACTCTTACACACACACACACATACAGAGAAAGAGAGAGAGAGAGAAACAGCATTCTGTGTGACCCCCAAGGCTCGCCTTCCTTCCCCAGCTTCACTCCAGCCTCTGATTCTTCTTGTCTTTCTGACTTCCCCTGCCCTCATTCTGACCTTGTTCTAATTCAGCACCAGGTCTTAGGATTTGGCTGTTTTCTGACACAATGTTTATTCTTGTTCTAACTCCATCTTCCACTCAGACAGGACATCAAGCAGGGAAACCTTCCCCAACCTCTCCAAGGATAGAAATAATTTTCTTTTTCTCCGTAGGCCTTATTACATTACAGTTGTTATTGGCTATCTCAGTAACGCTGTTTCTCCCTTGGTCCTAAAGCACATTTAGAGAAGGAACTACATAGGCATTTGTTCTCTACTATGACTCCAATGGCTGGGTCAGTACTTGGGATGTCATAGAGCTCAGTAAGTACAGAGTGAATGAATGAACCATAACATTCCTAGAATATTTCCTGGTCAGTCTGAGAGTGCTAACATTCTGTCTGTTCACTTTGTAATGTGAAAGAATGCTTAGATGCCAGGCACTTCTTCAATTATGGGCTGGGTAAAAAGAGAGGATCTGGACTAAAGAGAAAGCCATACAGCACGTACACCAGAAAGGAAGTCTTTGAAAAGGATGGATCAATGAGCTCTTTAAGGAAGATGATGAGTGGTGGGCTTCCAAGCTTTGAGCACTTTTGGCACAATAAATGGGTACATTCACCATCAAAATTGAGGAAAAGAAACATCTTTGGTAGTACAAAGAACATAAATGGATTCTTCAGTAAATCATGTTAAATAAGAGAAAGGACTATATCAACCATCCCACTTACCAAAGCTAAGAATATTTTCTGGGAATCACTACAAACAGTAAGCAAGCTATTATCTAGTATTCCTTACATTCTCCCTCATTGTAAAGATGTCTCTTTATCTTAGAGATCTCCATCAGAGATAGAAAAGCCTCCCAAAAGTTATATTTTAACTTGGGCAACCTCTCTCCCACACATACAAAATCTCAAGGTTTCGTCTTCTTTCCTTATACCCAGAGAATAATTTCACAACACTTTGAAATATCAACAATTCAGAAAATGCATTATCGTTTTACATTTATAGACAGTGACTTTTTTAAGCATTACATATTAATTTAGACATGAAATAATCTTATGAGTTTATGTTGTCCCAATTATGGTTTCAAAAAACCTGTTTTCACTGAAAAAAAGAATGGAATTTTGCCTCCAGATAAATTCTATATCCAATTTCAAAACTATGATTCTATCTTGCTGAGTTTCTTTTCTTTTTTTTTTCTTTTAACATGTAGGTGTATATATTGGAAACTGGTGAAACAATGGCACAAAATGGATGACATTGGATGGATGTCAGAATGTAGATAAGGATTCTCCAAGCTCAGTCTTCATCCTTTTCTAGTTCAACATCTTTATGAACAGCTTGGCGAAAGATGTAAAAATCATGCCCATCAAGTCTGCAGTTGACACAAAGTTGGGAGACATAGCTTGTGTTCTGGATAGCAGAATCAGGATTTCCTTGAGCCAACTATGTGATCTGGCCTCCAAGAATGCTAACATTTATCTAGGTTGTTTTAGGAGATGTGGAATATCCAGATCAAGGGTAGTAATTATTCCACTGTAGAATGGGTCGTACTGATCACATTTGGCCACCACATTTTAAAGGGGGGAATTGATAAATAGGAGGGAATGAAAGCAATGAAGGCATCCAAAACGCATTGCAGGAAGAATGGCAGAGGGATCAGGGAATATTTAGTCTGACGAGGAGAAGACTTTGAGGGTCATGCTAACTGCTTTCAAATATTTGCAGGATTAGACACAGTCTATGTTGTTCCAGAAGGCATAATTTTAAAACATGGAATTGTGATGATAAAACCCAATTATAACTCCAGTTTGGATACCTCTTTCCAAGCAAGCACAATGGCAGATTCTTTACAAACTACATCTCTAATCTTCACAATGATTCAATGGCATAGGTGTCAGTGTCTTCATTTGAAGATCAAAAAATGATTCACCAATCACTATCACCAGTACCAGGCCACTCTGGGTACTCTTACTCTTTATGGGTCAATGCTGCAAAGATACATTTGACCTTCTACCAGAATACATTTATTTGTTTGTAGAGATATTCAAAGACATAATAAAGAACTCATCCTCCTGGCACAAGGGGAAAGTGAAGACCAGGAGTCACCTGCCAGTGATGCCATCGGCAGGACTCCGACATGGGAAGGAAGATGCTGCCAGATGACCTCCACAGTGTCTTGTATGGGTAAGAGTCCCTCACATGCTTCATGGTTTACACTTTGGCTCACTTGCTTCCAGATGCTTAGTAGTCTATAATATATTTGAAAACATGGCTTGAGTGTTGGGAGGTTTCTTCTAGTCCAGACTTTCTTTCTCTCCATGTCATCTGGATAATTGCTTAGTCTCCCCAATCTCAGGAGATTCAAAGGATGAGTTTGGACTACATAGCCAGCTCTAATTCCACACAAGCCTCTTCTTCTGTTATATTTTTATGAGATGCTAAGAATCCAAATATTTTGTTGGAATCCCTTTTGTACAACTATTTAAGGATAAGTAAAAATAGGAAGTATGAGCAAATAAATTGTTAAAAATATATAAACAAACCTTTTAGCCCATACTTCATGTGCTACAAACTTCCATTTCTTTTCTAGATCTGAGAGAGAGAAATAGAAAGGGGAACTACTAGGTAGATAGGGATTAAAAACCTGGTGGCTGTAATATATAGCTAATAACTTGTGTCCTGCCTTTTATGTTGTTGTTGCTGGTGCTAAGATTTAAACTTGGGATCTGGGGACTGTCTCTGAGCTTCTTTTGCTCAAGGCTAGCACTCTACCATTGAACCACATCTTCACTTCCAGTTTTTCAGTAGCTTATTGGAGATAAGAGTCTCATGGACTTTCCTGCGGAGGCTGGCTTCAAACCAAGATCGTCAGATCCCAGCCTCCTGAGGAGCTAGGATGACAGGCGTGAGCCACTAGTACTTACCTCCATTGTGGTTTCTTTGTTTCCTTATCACCATAATGCCTTGAGCTCCCACTCAAGGACTTTTTCGCCCCATAATGGTGTGAGTTTGGGCTCAAATGCTTCTTCTTCTCATCATGCCATGAGTGCCTACTAACCAATACAAAGAGCCCACAGCCCTCAAGCAATCAGTATGAAGCCTGAGGAGCCAGTGCCTTTCAAGAGGATTCCTTTGGATTCTTCTTTAGACCCCTCTATGGGTGGAAAGCTACTTTCTTTCATAGATTTTCTTTCATTTTCAAATAATCTTACTCTGTTTACCATAAAACACTTTCCTGCCTTTTAATTCCTTAATGAATAGAGAAAACAAATCCATTCCCCTATAGGATATCAGAACCAACGGAAGTGATCCCTACAAAAATATAGCTTCTCACCAGACCCAAAGAATCCCAACTCAAGAAGTTAAGCTAAGAAATAATTCAATATCTCAACCAACTTTGCCCGAATTTCTCCCTCTTTGGCTGACACTTCTCACCTTTGATGAGACATTTTTCACCTGTCATGTCCTGCAATACCTTGCTCTCCATTCACAGTAGTTCTGGGACGTACAGGGTGTGAACAGGATGAGAATCTGGGAGTTATAAGTCTTGTTGCATACTCAGTGAGCTTGAGGTAGAGCAGTAATTGTCTTCCTGCATGCATGGGCTTGGAGTACAATAAGCAAAAAAACAACTTGGTGTATAAGAATGTATGTCCATGTTCTTAAAAATAACTATAATTTCAGGGTGTGGTAATGAAGGATGAAGGGCAGTGGACCACAATTGAAAGTAAAGGTTGAAGCATACAGACAAAATGAGGTGGATTCCCATGAGTTCCCAAAATGTTATCTTAAAATCTATATTTCATCCAACTGCCAAGGTGTGGAGACTTTATGGGTTTCTCCATAAAGAGCCAGGGTCATCCTGACGCGCATTTACAAGTTGTGCAATCTTAGAGTTGTCTGCATCTTAATGATGCCTGGGGAAGTTATAAAGACTTTCAGAGCTTCACAGATGTAAATAGCCATGAACTGCATCTAAAAGATGTTCAAGACATTCACCAAATGATGACATTCTAACCTGCTAGAAGGGACTGGCCTTTGGGGGAGTACAGAAAGAACACTAGGGAATCTTGACTCTTCCTTATGGTACTCCTCTCAAGAACCGTACAGATATTTTTTTGTAGTCTTACTAAAAAAGTAGGCTGGCTAGGTAGTAGGCTTGACCAGGTTCAAGACTGTAGTTTTTGCTACATAGAAGGCTGATATTTGAGGATCCCAGTTCAAACTAGCCAGGGAAGAAAAATGATGAAACTCTTAGTCCCTATTGACTACCAAAACGCTAAAAGAGGAGGTGCATCTCAAGTGGTACAGCACCAGACTTGAGCAAAAGAGGAGCTTGAAGTGAGCAAAGCTCAATTACTGACACAAAAAGAAAAGAGAAGTAAAAAGGCTGTAGGCTTTGTCATAACTGAAGGTTCAGTGAGGAAGTAGAAAGTAGAAATGAGAGGATCACAGGAGCCTTCCAAAGCTTCCCTGCTCCTTTTATGACATTTTCCTCAGCTGAGCAAGGAAGCAAAATAGCTTACAGAGGAGAAGAAAACCTTTCTGGGAATGGGTACAAGAGCACAGGATTCTGGGAAAATTCCAGCCCGGTTTTTTCTTTTGTGAATATGTTACTGGGGCTTGAACTCAGTGGCTAGGCTACCTACTTTACCTTTTTTGCTAAGGAAACCACAGCTCCAATTTTGGCACACGCTATGTTTCTGAGTGTGTTTGTGTGTGTGTGTGTGTGTGAGAGAGAGGGAGAGAGAGAGAGAGAGAGAGAGAGAGAGAGAATGAGAGAGGAGATTAGAGATGAAAGTCTTGTGGAGTTTCCTTCCTAGGGAGGCTTCGAAATGCAATCTTCAGATCTCAGCTTTGTGAGTAGCTAGGATGACAGACATGAGCCACTAGCTCCTGGCAACTCTAGCCTTAATATACACATAGAAGTTCTGCTGTCTGAATTGCTACTAATTCCTGGAAAATTCTAAGAGGCCTCTTGGCACAGAAGGAAACATGAGCACTGAAATTAGGAGGACTACATTCAAGTTCACACCAGCTCTACATCACTTGGGTTGTGCTGTTTTAAGTTCTCTGAGTCCCACCTTTCTCGCTATTAAAATAAAGGCAATCGCCTAATAACAGAATGATGGCTGTTGCAACATAGTGGGTGATAGTAGATGTGTACTCCTTTCCTTTTTAGTGAAGTTCAGATGATAAAGCTCAGGGGAAAAGAGCATCGTGGTGGCCATTTCAAATGACTGATATAAAAAGAAATAATAATGGCTAGCACTCAGGCAGCATTATTATATGTCAGAAAACTCACTTAAGCCTAATTGTCATTCTAAAAAGTAGGGATAGGCATTATCACTATCTGACAGATGAGGAAACTGAGGCATAAAGAGGCAAAGTCAAAGTCATAGCCAATAAATGGATTAGTTCTTATCCAGGCAGTTTGTCTTCCGAGCTCTTTCCCAAGTTCTCAATCATTAAACAATGCGGCATCAAGTTTTGCAGTGGAAATATTTCCCTATTTGTGTGTGTGTGTGTGTGAGAGAGAGAGAGAGTGTGTGTGTGTGTGTGTGTGTGTGTGTGAGAGAGAGAGAGAGAGAGAGAGAGAGAGAGAGAGAGAGAGAGAGAATGAGAGAGAAAGTACTGGGACTTGAACTCAAGGCCTGGGCATTGTCTTTTAGCTTGTTCTCTGAAAGCTGCTGCTCTACCAAGTTAGCCATAGCTTCACTTCTAGTTTTTGCCTGTAAAGTTGTGGCTTAAGTGGTAGAAAGCTAGTCTTATGGGCTTTCTTGCCCCAGCCAGCTTTGAACTAGGATTCTAAGATGTCAGCCTCCCAAGTAGCTAGAATTACAGGTGTGCACTCCCAGCACTCAGCATTTTAGTAGAAGTATTTCCTAGTAGCAAGTGACAATGGTGAAATCCATACGGCCTGCAGCCTTACAATGGTTGTTACAGCAAGTGGCCAGTTACTGCTAGTGTGTGGCCGGCCCTCCAAATGACAGCCTGTCTGTCACTAATTCAGATCAATGTCATCACCACACCCCTCCAGTCGGGAGAACTTGGAATGTATTATTAATTTGCTTTAAAATGATTGTCTAATGTCCTGTCTGGCGAGCACATTGCCTACAAAGGTGACTTCCATACAACCCGGGGAAGACGATACTGTAGGTGATGAGCAACTTGCACATCACTGATTTAACACTCACCTGTCAGAAGCAGACAGTCTCTCCTCTTCCCCCACCACAGAGATTCCAGCTCCAAAACTATAGGATACTGAGCAGCAAATCCATCTTCCTTCTGCCCCCCTCCACACCCAGAATTCCTCCTAATCTTGTGTTTGAGGCAATCGTGCCTGCATTTTCCCTGCGTGCATTTTATAGCTATTCATTTAATGCTGTAGTAAAAATAACTCCAGACAATAAATGTCTTCTCAGGTGCCACCCTAGACTGTGAGAAACAGCTTGCCGGTGGCTCTCAAAGGTCCTCCCTTTCCTGTCAGATTTACAGTGGCCGGGACTATCCAGATTTCTGCTCTCCTTTCTGCTTTTATTGTCTAGGTTGCTTCTACTAAAAGCAGTAAACGCTGCTGCTAGGGTTTGGACATGGCTTGAGTGTTCCCTAGAGGCTAATATGTTGACATTTGATACCCATTGCAAAGCACTAGGAGGGTGGAGACTTAGTCTGACTATGGTAATTAGAGGTGGGACCTCTGGAGGTGATCAGGACTCAATAAGGTCCTTGGGTAGAGCCACTTGATTGAATCCTGGTGCTTAATAAGAAAAAAGGCATACGGGAGGATATATGCACATCATCCCAGTTTCCCATCATGGCCAGGACCCTCCGAGCCAAGAATGCTATCACCAGAGGCAGCTCTTTGACCTTAGACTTCCAAAAATATGAACCCAAACAAGCCTCTTTTAAAATATAATTAATTCCTGTTTTCACTGTATTTGATGTTGGTATAATTTGTGGAGGGGAAGGGAAAAAACAAATTGTTTAAATAGGGATACAGGTGGACCCATTGCAACAATGAGATGTATAAGACATTATGTCGAAAAACAAACTTTATAACTTTGGGGGGAGCGGTAGGGAGGTGGGGGGAGATGGGAGGGCAGGGATGGTAAGGGGAAACAAAGGAGGAGGCAACAATGCTTGATAAGAAATGTACTCATTACCTTGCTCATGTAATTGTAACCCCTCTGTACGGTATTTTCACAATAAAAAATTAGTATATATATAATTAATTCCTAAAGGTTAAAAAGACAGCACTCTAGAGGACTTCAGTCACTAGAATTAAGAGTTGAGTCAAGGCCCATGGTGGGTA
Organism: Dipodomys spectabilis; assembly: GCF_019054845.1. Taxonomy (NCBI): domain Eukaryota; kingdom Metazoa; phylum Chordata; class Mammalia; order Rodentia; family Heteromyidae; genus Dipodomys; species Dipodomys spectabilis. The sequence goes on along the minus strand of NW_024870769.1, from coordinate 6,542,446 downwards.
CACCCGCAAATATCCTCCATGTGAGAAGCTAGTGTCGTGCCCCTAAAAATGCTATTTCTGCACAGGCTTCTCACTGAAGAGCTGCCCCATTTCTCAATAATCTGTACCTGAAACACTTCTGTGGGCCACCCAGTGCCTCCTACATGCACTGTCAATCCTATTATAAAGATGGTCTCCGCCAACTATTTCAGCATTATCTGAAAACTTGCTCCCTGTCACACCTCCTCCACTTGCATGAAGAGTTCATGTCACTGTGTCACTGTCACTTTTGCACAGTGCACGTTTTACCTCTTCACAGTCAGTTCATGCCGCAAGACCCAGCTCCTATGTGGAGTGCTCTCTCCTCTTCTGGCCTGCTTAGCTTTTTCCTGCTGCATTCTTCTAATCACACCTCTAATGTAGAGCTGCATTCCCCCTGAGAATAGCCAATGTCTATCTTCACAACCCACACTCAGCAGGCTCTTGAATATCCAAGCATTCAGTGAATTTGTGAGTGTTGTGTGATTGTGCACATGTTTATAGCCTCTCTGTGCTTCAGTTTTCTTATTTATAAAATAGTAACAACCTTATTCTATAAGGTTTTAGCAAAGATGGAAGTGGGTAATATAAATGCAGTCAGTACTTCATCATCCATAAAATGTTAGTAGGCCTTGCTAGAATTTATCATTCTTTTTGGCTTGTTTGTTTTGCCTTTTTGGTTGTTTGGGACTGTAACTCAGTGTCTTACACACTTGTTTGGCAAAAGGCAGGCACTCTACCACCTGATCCATGCCTCCACCTCTGTCTTTTTGCTGGTTAGTTGGAGATAAGAGTCTCTGGGACTTTTCTGCTCAGGCTGACTTCAAATCTCAGCTTCCTGAATAGTTAGGATTACAGGCATGAGCCACAGGTGTCAGCTATTATCAATATTTTTATCATTATTACTCCCAGTGCTAACACCAGAACTCTAGTGAGTGGAATTAATGAAGTACTTCATTGTCCTTCTCCTTTCCCCCTACATCCCTCTTTCAAAGCTTTTAGAACACCTTTCAATGTTTATTTCTTTTATTGACTTATTTATTGGCATTACTGAGGTTTGAACTGAAGGCTTCTGACATTACTATTTGAACTACTTCCCAGTCTCTTTTTTACTTTGGTTATTTTTTTTTAATAGAGAATGTCTCTCTTTTTAATCCTAGGGCTAACTTTGGTGTTGATCTTCCTATCTAGACCTCTCCTAATTCTGTGATTAGGAATTTCTTCTTCTTTCTTTACTGCTAAATCCTGTTCTTTAGACAGTAAATTCATTGATAGATCAACAGCATTTTCTAAAACATGAACTAAGGGCAGTATCCTCTTGTTTCCTTTTGAGTGAAGATAGAGTCGTGATTGAAATGAGCTTTAACTCTTTGTAGCATATAGAATATCTTCCAGCCCCGCTGTTCTATCTTCTGCGATCCACTTATTCATAGAATGGCTCCCTACTTCTTTCCTTTTCAGGCTTATCAGCAATGTCACTTTCTCAGTGTCACCTCCTGACGTCCAGGTATCCTTGCTATACCTCCCCTCGGTATGTCCATCTTTTCCTTTGAAGCATAATTCACCAGATGCATTTAAAAATACTGTGGCCTCCAGAAAGACAGTCAGCACCTCTCTTGTCTTCCTCTCTTGCTGCTACCTTGCTCTGTCTTTCACAACTTGGCCACCGGCTGAATGGACACCTGGATTTCTGAAATGATGATAAGGGGACATGACATTGGCTAAGGCTGAGAAACCAGCATAAGGAAATACCATGTGCTGACTAGAGTCATCATTTTCTCCACAATCTCCCCCAATGGCATGGGATTTGGTCACATCCATCCAGAGCCACTGATGGTAGTGAGGCAAGATGGCCTGCCTTGCAAGTCAGACAGGAAAAGCCAAAGCCAGGCCATTAGAAACACAGGATCAGTTGTGGTCCCAAGGCAGGTGTGGGAAAGGCAAACAATCAGTGGCAGCGACATTACCAGAGTCTCCCACCTGTAGAGCTTAGGGGAAGAAATTGGTCTGGGAAAAAAAAAATCACAGGAGGGTCAGTGAGCATGCTAGGAAGTCTGAACATTCACCGAGAGCTCGGGCTAGTAGCGTAAGAGACAAGTGGCCTGTTCTAAAATTACTAAACAAACTTCTCTCGCTTCCTGACCAGAAAATTGTCAGCTAACTAAAAATAAGAGCGCATATAAAACCACTACAGGGATGCTCAGAGGTCTTTTTCTTTTGCATTTCAAAGAGAATCAAATACTTAATGACCAGAAACATAAATGTAGCACTTTCTTGGAACTGCTCATGACATGTTACAGACCTGAGAAGAGACGCCCACCACTTGACTTTCCCTGGCCACAGTTCCCCGCTCCCTCCTTCCCCAGTGCCTGGTTTCTCCTGGCCAAAAAAGCAAGAGGGAAGGGCCAAGCCTGCTCAGACAAACTTTCTGGAAGACTCCCTTGCCTGGAGCCTTGGTTGGGCATCTACATTCCTGCATATTTGGCACATGATGCTCTGCCATAAACTAGAAATGCTCTCTTCAGTGGGAAGAAAAATTTGCTACAAGATAGATTTCCTCCTCCAGAACAATGGAGCTTTAGAGAGAGAGCGTGCTTCATAGTAGAACCCATCAGGTAGCTCTCTGTGAATAGCTTTGTTGTATAAATTGTTCAATATCTCATGAATGTAAGTGCTGCTATGCTGGATTAATAACTGACATGAATTCAGCAACTTCTTTCTACCCTGCAAAGTGGTTGTTTTCTCAGAGGACAAGGACCTTCCAATTGCCATTTCCTCCAACCAATCAGAAGTATTGTGACTGGTATTTGCTCAACCTTAGAGCCAAAACCAAACTAAGTAATGCAACAGAGGTGTCAATGAGAAGTTTGGTCTTTCACAGTTGACGAAATCACAAAAGTTTTTCTCTGCAACTTAACAAACCAGACAGCACTCCTTTTATAGTGCGGGGGACATTGGTTACAACTTGACATGACAGTCTCCGAAGAGGTTTCTGGAAATTCTGTTTGAATATTAAGAACAGATTTAAAAATTTTCTAAAGCTTTTCTAGCAGCAATTTTGGGGGTCAAGAAAAAAATGCAATGGTAGTCAATGAGGTGGTTACCATTTTTCACAAGGCTGGTAGGATACCCAAATCCCAAATGCTTGGATGGGCCAAATGTCACCTGTTACCATTCTGACCTCATTTCTTCCCACTCTTCAACTTCTTCACTCTGGTCCAGATTCATGCATACTTTCTTATTTATCTATCTATTTATTTATTTGTATTCACTTAAACGTTATTTGAACCCTCAGATCACTATTTCCAGTGCTTTTGTAGGTGCTAAAGACATGCGTGGAGAGGGAAATTCCTGAATCATTGAAATGCACACCTGTTCCCACCTGAGGCCAAACAAAACTTCCACCTTCTCAAGTTTAATCTGCTTTTTTGTTTCATCATGCAGAACTTCTAGATGTTCTGTCCAAGAGTCTGGACACTAGCTGTTTCTCCAAAACAGAAGGGTTCTTCCTCACAGCTCCCTCCCTCACCGTTTCAAGTGTTTGCTCCAATATTGCCCTGTACTGAGGCTCCTGAGAGGCCTGCCCACTAACTGGAAATGACAGCTCACGTTCTTTGGTTCTGTTTTCCATAGACTCATCCACCCTTTTCCATCCACAGTATCCTCCCTCAAAATCCCCATCTAAACACACCAGGACATACATTTATCTATAGTCCTAAGAACTAGAAAAATATAACAAGAAGATCCCAAGTTTCCATTTTATTTTTCCCTCAAGGTTGTACTTTATGCATTTTCTCCATTGGATCTCACGCTTTTACTGACATTTGGAATCAGGGCCTTACACTTGCTTGGTTTGCTTGCTCATCACCGCAGCCACACTTTTGTCCTGGTGTTTATTTTGCCAGTTATTTTGAAGGTGGAATTGCACAGCCTTTTCTGCTTCAGCTGACCTCAAACAACAAAGCTTCCCTATGGAGGCTCTTGAGTAGCTAGTATTATACAGGCATGAACCACCGGTGTCCAGCTTCATGTTTTCAAATAGTTCTTTAAAAGTTGTGAACTCATTTTCCTATATATTTCCCTGCTTTGCTATCATATTCATTTACTTCTGTGTGTGTTCCCCACCCCCTTTTTACCCTTGAGATATTTGTAACACTCTTCAGTGTCACTTTCCCTTTTGAAAAGATAAATTGATGCTTGTAGACTCCTCCAAGAAGATTTGATGAATAGCTCTGAGGAACTGTCAAGCTACATTCAGGTACCAGACATTATGTCCTTCCTGTTTTCTTGGAAACCCAACCTGTTCTCAGATACTTACCTTCTAATACACGTTAGGGTATTTCCAAAAGAAGCCACTCAGCAATTTGTTCCACCTACCAACATCCAAAGTAGGTGCTCTGGAAGAACAGGCTCTCCTCTGTGCACGAATGCATATGTCTCTAGGATTCAAAGGGGGAATTTGAAGCACTAGGCAAAAAGGGCTTGGGTAAGCTGGTTTTATGTATACTCCTGATTTAAGCAGCTAAGGTGATGAGACCATTGCTCAACTAACTTTCCACCTCTGTGGCTTCTTCTTAGCGTGTGATCCATGTGTTTCATGATATTGTACAAACCTGATGAAAATTAATAATTTTTGAGTTCTCTCCATAGTTGCTATATCCAAATGACCCCTTGAATTGTTTTATAATGTTGTGACATATATTCCTGCCTTTGAGGTCTACATTTGTCTTTTTATTTTTTTAATTTGGAAGATTATCAGCTTTTAGATTTAATAAATTTGTTTACCTCTCTCTCTATATATATATACATGCACAGGCATAAATATATTTATAAATACACATGTATAAATATATTATAAATATATACATATATATACAAACACATATACATATACACATATGTGTACATATATATGCATATATATATATATATATATATATATATATATATATATATAATTTTATTGGACATTCAAAGCATCCAAAAGATCAGACCCTCAGTTTGGGACTCAATAATACATTTTAATTCTACCTTGCCTGCCATGACTGAATTAGTTTTTAAAGTCATATAATTTTGTTTCCACTCTATTGATTTTAAAACATCTAAGGTCAGATCCATCACTAAGTGAATTCGCTCTGGATTTACCCATACATTCAAAAAATCAAGATCTGACTGATAAAAACAATAGAAGGCAGAGTTAAGATGTGCTCAAGTAACCCAGCCCCACCCTGCAAAGATGAGCCCAGACAAGCATGGCTCCTCTGAACCCAGTTACACACCCTGAAAACAAGGTCTCTCTTTAAGGCCACAGCTTCCTATTTGTCTACATTCCTCCTGGCGAAACAATCAGGCTTGGAATAAGAAGGGCTTTATATGTGAGAGTCACAGGAGGACGAATTTGGCACCTGGTGTTTATGTACCATGAAGCCATCACAGTGCTGAGCTCAAATCTGCTTTTCACTAAAGTTATTAGGCAGGAGGAAAGGAGATACATTTAAAAGCTGCATTTTTCTACCCCAGACAACCAGGATTTATGGTCTGACTTGCTAAGCAGAAGTGCTAATACCATGAAATCTTTTTTATTTAGGTGTTTTCCCTCAGCAATCTTTCATTCTTGTGTTATGACACCAATTCTACACGTCCCTGGTCTTCAGCAGCTGGAACATTCTATACCAGTCTTTCCTGGAGTTCATTTTCATCCTATTATGCCCTATTGACAGCTTCAAGATGAAGCACTTTCTGATTATTCAATAGACTAAGAAACAGTATCTCCATACAGTCACCAGTAGCTTTATGTCTGTAATCCTAGCTACTCACGAGGCTGAGATTTGGGGATCATGGTTTGAAACAAGTCAAGGTAGGAAAGTCCATGGCACTCTTATCTCCAATTAACCAGGAAAAAAAGCCAGAAACGGAGCTATGGCTCAAGTGCTAGAGCATTAGCGTTGAAAAAGCTAAGGGACAGCGACAATGCCTAGGCCTGTACAATAAGAAAGAAAGGACAGAAGGAAGGAAGGAAGGAAGGAAGGAAGGAAGGAAGGAAGGAAGGAAGGAAGGAAGGAAGGAAGGAAGGAAGGAAGGAAGGAAGGAAGGAAGGAAGGAAGGAGAAAGGAAAAGGAAGATAGGAACTATTTCCAAAACTAAAATAGAGATAAGAGCCCAGACTGTCAGGGACCACAAAAGAGCCACACACACCCCTTACTGGAGCCTTCAGTGAGGTCCCTGAGGGCATCCATCTCTTGTTCCTAGGCTGATCATGAAAGCATGTTTGCTTTTTAGCATGCTTGCTCCATAAATCAATGCATTTTATTCAATATTTGTGTACATACCCAGTTACTTTAAAATAAAATCATCATAGGCCAATGTGTAATGAAACAGGCTTTTTCTGCTGGCTTTTCACAACTCTCCTGCCTACTGATCACTTTATAAAATCCTTTCCAATTCCTTATAGTTAAATGCAGAAATTAAACTTTCTCTAGAAAGTCAATTAGAATTTCAGTGCATCCTAAAGGTTTCCAGCCATTGGTAAAAGTCATATTCAAGACAAAGATGAGCTCTCTTGATTTTCTTATATTATCTTCATCCCAGCAAAGTATCTTAATTTGCTAGTTGTTTCTGCATTTATACCCAGGACAGACTTCTCTGGATAGCTAAATAATGATCTATCAATGCCATCCCCCTTTGCTTGGAACAATGACAATGTTTAGAGATATAATCAAATCCTATTGCCACAGGAAGAAAGACTAGCACCCAGAGCCCTGAAAGCTGTATCTTGCATGTTGATCCATTGATTTCAATACCTTTTTCCACTTCCACATTTGATAGAGGTTTAGGAGCATGCTTTTAGAGGAAGCTTCTTTATCATATGAGTACAAATACGGTGCCATTTATTCTAAGATGGCCGAAATACCGCTCATGCACCAAGCCTTTGCAGCAGCTGCATAAAATTTAAAGAAAACCAATGAGGTTGGAGGGGGGGACCCTTAGTAGGGTAAAGGAGGTGGGTGAAGGGCTTGTGGTCTTTTATCTTAATTTTTGTGACATGATCCAATTATTTCTACTCAGTAGTGCCCTGTAATTACTAGCACAGATGAATAATGAAAGATCCCCTTGTATTCAAGCTCTCCTCCAAGTCTGCTTCCTACCACCCCTCCCCCCATGACTGACTCATATAAATGCTCTAGATTCACATAGAGAGCATACCTAGAGCTTGTGGAATGTTCAGCCAAATAAAGGGGCCCTCAAAAACCTGCTCAAGAACTCTTGGCCTTCAATAGAAGACTGTGGCTAATAGATGACCCTGTGAACAACAGGGCAGTGGAAAATGATCCCATCCTACCTCTGGGCTGGATGTCTGTGACCACAAGGGTGTTGGCTTGCAGAGTTAGCACACCTTTAATAGGCAGGATTTAATAGTTAGGTTTCTACTATAACTTGAGAAAACATAAAGGGAGAAGAAAAATGGCAGATGCATGGGAATTATAGTAATTACTAACACTGGAGAAGCTGGGGCAGGAAAAAGATGGAAAACATAGCCAGGTGCTGATGACTCATGCCCGTAATCCTAGCTATTCTGGAGGCTGAGATCTGAGGATCAAGGTTTGAAGTCAGTTGGAGCAGAAAAGTCTGTGAGACTGTTATCTCTAATTAACCACCAAAAACTGGAAATGGAGATGTGGTTCAAGGGGTAGAATGCCATTTGTACACAAAAAAGCCAAGGGACAATGCCGGGGAACAGTACTATAGATGGCTAAACCTCAAACAGCAGAACAAGTTTGGGCTGAGGAAGAAGAAAGAAAAAGAATTGCAAGCTTAGGTAAAGATTCTGTTAGGAAAAGCCTAACTATTTGCTCTCAGAACTTTAGTGTTGAAAGATACCAGGGAGAGCCTTGAATCCAACTCTGGTTTGACAGAGAAGAATCCAGAGTGCAGAGGACTTCATCCAAGTGAAGGTTTCTTAAGTCCACAGTCAAGGGTCACTTACCAGAGGGGAGTTGAGATTTTAGAGTTTTTTTCTTCCGCCAAATGGGAAGCATGGCTTTATCTCATGTTCCTATTTGGACCTCCGTGTGTTAGAGCAAGGAAATGACTTCAATCTTGGGGAAGAGAAGAGCAGAATGGCATGTAAAGGAGGCAGGAGTTAGGGTAGAGGTCAGTGGATGACCATCTGCCCTGCATCCCTACTGGCAGGCTGGAGGAAAAGGAAAGAGTTTCTCTTGACGAACACATTGCCCTGGCTTTTAGGTCTAGTCGACTGGAGTCTCTGATGACAGAAGGCCTGAGGGCACTCTTAATTATACTAGAAGGGCCTTTAAAACCTCCCCAAAGCCCAGCACAGTAATACTGCGGACGCCTAGCCACTAAGGCCACTTTGTCAAAAACAAAACAAACAATAACAACATACCAAAAACGCACCCAAAAGCTACTTTTGTGCTGACAGTTACCTCTCAGAACAACTAGGACTATTGGCTCCATGCAAACTATGTAATACTCTGATTAAAAAAAAGTTTAAGCAGCAGAGTATGGCTGCAGAGACAGGAGGACATATTGCTCGATGGTTGCACATATAGAATGTGTCGTATTTAAGGCCGAAATCATAAACTATATGGTTTTACCCCTCCAAGCTGCCCATTGTGTGCTTATAAACAGGAACCTGGCAGCAGGTCAGGCTGCAAGTTGATTTCCTTTCCCAAATAAAATTTTAAAAAGCAAATAAACAAGGTTATGTTGGCTAATGAAACATTACATGCCAGGCTGGGGAGAATTCCTTTCAAATGTATTTTCTCGTGCAAAAGCAACACAAAAGCATCCGTGAAAGGATCTTTTATAAACAATATGTTTATACAAAAATGCATTACTTGAAAGAAAGGAAAAACTATGGTACATCTCCCATGATGTATTTGGATTACATTTTATGAAATTAATTAGGGGTGGGTAGAAAAAGGGGAGTCCTGCAGTGCTAGAGAATTTCAAAATTAACTGAAGCCATTTAAAAGTGAGATGAAGCTATACTTTTTAGCTGTTTTTTGGTATTATTTTGTTTTGTTTTTGTGTTGGCACAGGGGCTTGAACTCAGGACCTGAACACTTAGCTTTTTCCCATTTGAGCCCCAGGTCCACTTCTAGCTTTTTGCTGGTTAATTGAGGATAAAAGTCTCATGGACTTTCCTGCCAGGACTAGCTTCAAAATGTAATCCTCAAATCTCAGCCTCCTGAGTAGCTAAGATTATTCTATGAGCCCCTTGTACTCAGCAACAGGATACTTTTCATGGAGTGAAGGCACTGGAAAAGAAATTTAAATCACAATCACCATGCTCAACAGTACAGGAAGAGCTAGCCTGGCTGACTGACATCAACGGAAATATCTCCTAGAGAGTGGCTGCTTCTCTAATGGAGAATCACAGAGCAGCTGGAAGCAGTTTCAGTAATAGATGTGTAAGAAATTTCACTGGCAATTGCCTACCTCATAGTTCACCACAGAGAATTAATTTCAATACAGCCCAAGAACTAAAGGCACCCTGTGTGAACTGGGGGCCTCAGGTCCTTTCCTTCTATATTTTCTCCTTCCTTTCTCCCATCTCCATATGTCTTCCTAGCCATGAAGCTACTCGCACGTCTGATGGCCTCCGGTGCCCAACGTCCAGACACTCGCATGATGCCACCAGATAAAGGCACAGTCAATACTGTCTGTGACAGTCACATGAGGACCAAGGACACTTTGGATGCTGTATTGATGGTGCAACCTTTTTCTCTTACACTTACTCTTATGGGGGGACAAGCTTTGCAGATCAGTAATCAGGTGCCCCAGAAGGAATATTTCTATGAATTCAGAATATTCCTGACCAAAACCAAAAAAAAATATTTCTCCCACTCTGGATCTTCAGTTCAAGTTTAACACATAAGTCAACTAGACCATTAGAAATAAAGAACAAAATGCTCACATTGCAAGAGATCTACAGACCTTAACGAGTTCAGCATGGCAGGTGTGAAATAGTGTCTAAGATGACAAGCTCCCTCCCTCTCCACTCCCCACTCACCAAGCAATCCTGCTCAGGTCTCCCCACCATTCTGAGCTCTCTTCTCTCCACTTTTAAATACACAGCAAACACTGGCAGTCTGATGGCTGTGGTGATTAATGAGGTAACATTTGTAAAATGCTAAGAGCTTTCCAGCTCAAATGCTCAAATGCAAATGCTTTAGACAGAATACTCTGGGTAACAGTTAAAACAGAGAAAGGGTTAGTCACCAGTTGGCTGAGAATACAAACTCTCTTGGGAAGGAATTGCAGAGGGTGTGTTTTGTGGAAGGATTTGGCCATGAGGTGGGTGAGCATTAGGGGAAGAGAAGCAAAGGGGAAGGAAGTTTTCTGTGCTTGCAAAATCTGAGACATGAATTATTTTGCCTCCAAAAGAAACTATTATTTTTTGTTTGTTTTTCTTTTTTTGTGCCAGTCAGGCGGCTTGAATTCAGGGCCTGAGTGCTGTATCTTAGTTCTTCTTTTGCTCAGTGTTGGCATTCTGCTGGAGCCACAGCTCCACATCTGGATTTGAGGTAAATGGAGATAAGAGTCTCAGAAACTGCTCTGCCAAGGCTAGCTCTGAACCATGATCTTCAGATCTCAGCCTCCTGGTAGCTACAGGTATGAACCACTGGCACTTGACAAGAGGCCATAACTTTTGAAACACAGTATCTTTTTTGACCAGCCAAAAGATAATTTAAGTATGTAAAATCTTTAAAATATTTTTTACCTACAATCTGATAGGGTATAGACCAGCACTGAAGTAAACAATATGGAAGCTTATGCCCTTAACCCAAGAAAAGAAGGCAGCAAGATCTAGAGAAGCTACCATATACTGCCTATGAATGGGTGGACATCATATGCCAGTTGTGACTATCAACTTTACTTCCCTATTTTCTGAGAAAAGGGAAGAAACAAATTAATTCTTGATAAATTTGATAACAGATGTGCTTTAGAGCAAAAATCTCCATCAAGTATTCAGAAATTAATTACCCAGAAAAGCTTGCTTATCTGTATTGCTAGGTACATTATGGAATTGTGAAAACCTTCAGCTGCTTTGTCTTTATCTGACTCGAAGCTGGAGCCTCAGGGTGATACTCTAACTGCTGCTTTAGATTATAAACTCTTAACAGCCCCTGGCTTGAGGGCACTGTGTTTATTGATGCTATGTAAGCAATTTACAGTCCCTTAATAGCTGCATTCACCACAATGTTACAGTGTTGAACTTGTTAAATTATATTTAGAGCTTCAGGGAAAATTACCTCATTGGCTTCACTGGCATGCTTATTGATATCAGGCAGGAGTTATGGCAACACCCACCTTATTGTGGACATTCGCAAGGATATTTTACAGGCTGGGGTCGAAGGTGGATTGCAAAGTTTCAGCCAACTTAAGGAAGTAAGGGGCTGGTTGAAGAGATGGGCAAGGGATTGTGGGGAAAAAAAGTGAGGGAAGAGACCAGAGATGAGAAGTGTCACCACCTCAGAGTGTTGCTCATCCAACAAGAAAGCAAAGCAAGTGCCTAGGGTGACCATTTTGAGTCTAAATTCTCTCTTGACAACCTCCAAAACCCTACAGATACTATTTTGTTCCTAGTCTCCCTGACCCCTAGCAAAATGTCTTGGTACCAGGGATCTGGGAAAGCATTGACTTCCAGCTACTATAACCACTCATCCAATGGGCCCATTATTGAGGACTCAAAGATTCAAAAGGAAGTAATGAGAATGTTAATAGGAAGATAGGAGGAGGAGGAAGAGGGGGAGGAAGAACAGGAAAAGCAACTAGATGAAGAAAGGAAAAGGGAAGAAGAAGAAGATTGGAAGAGGGGAGAGAAGGAAGGAAAGAAGAAAAGAAGAAAATTAGGAAGGGAGGGGAAAGTGAGAGAAATTGAAGGGAGAGGATGCACAATAGGGAGAGGAAGAGAAGGAAATGAGGAGGAAGAGAAAAGGCAAAGCAGCAGCAACTAGATCAAGAAGGGGAAGGGACAAAAAAGAAGACTGGAGGAGGAGAGAGATGGAAAGACGACAAAGAAGAGGAATAGGAAAAGGAGGGGAGGGGAAAAGTAAAAGAAGGAACAGGGATAGGAAGAGGAAGAGAGAGAGGATGAGTAGGTAGAAAGAGGAAGAGGGAGAAGGAGGAGGAGGAGAGATGTGGAAGAGAATGTCTAGGCCACAGTCAGAACCCTATCTTTATTAGAATAAAAAGAGACATAAAGAAAGGATAAGTCTGAAGCTTAGTGATATCATGAGACTTCTTCCAGAAAGCAGCCAAAGGCCAAGGTATTAACAGTCTACGGAGTCGGTAAGGGAGCAGGCATGTGAAAGCCATCAAGTGGACGATGTGCTCTGGGGTCTTAGTTCAGGTGACATCTCCTGGCTCACATACAGCTAAGGAGTTGAAGCAAAGCATTTGAAATGGCTAGTGGGTAAGCATGTAAGCACCATAAGAAAACTGCCTCCCCGTGTACTGGGTTTCTTATAGGCAGGATGGTTCATAGTAATTAACAACCAAAATGAAACAGGAAGTTGAACAATCTATAGGCAGATCCAGTAAATAACGTGGCTCCCCAGATCTTTTAGCAAATGTGATGGCTAACAAGGAGTTAAGGGAGGAAAATAGCAGGTTTGTGTGTATTTCAGAAGGTAAGAGAATCAGAGGAAGGGAAAATGTATCTCATCTTAAGCATGATGATCGCCTACAAGTATGAAGAGCAGTTCAGGGTGTTGACATTAGATCTCAAAATATGATCTAATAAAAAATGAGGTAGATATCAGGAATTCTACTTTTCTAGAGTTAACACACTAATAATTAACATTTAGCATACATGGTTACAGTCCCTAAATGGCATGCATAGATGACTAAGGGTACTGCGCTGAATTTACAGAGATGTCCCGGGACATTTCATTATTTTATTTTACTTCACTTTGCTTTTACTGTATCATTTTTCTTTTCATTTCCCTTTACTTCATTTCATTTTGCCAGTACTGGCTTTTGGTCTCAGGGCTTCCTGCTTGCTAGGCTATCATTAGAAACACATTTAGAGTGTTTTGTGCTTTATTTGTGAGATAAGGTCTTCCTTGTGCCAGTCTGGACCTTAACTGCAAGTCTCTTATTTACATTTCCCACCATAGTTGGGATGACAAAAGTATACCACCATATTTAGCTTTATCTGTTGAGAACGGGGTAGGGGAGATATTAAAACTTTTTGCCCAAGCTAGCCTAGAATCACAATTCTCCCAATGTGAACAAACCACCACACCTGGCTTGATATTTAAAATTCTGAGAGACATAGTAATATTTGCCATCTGTTAGACACTGTGAAAAGTCAGGGTTGTCAGTATTTCAACATTACATCATACTTACATGCCTTAAATCAAATTCAATTCTAATTAATTTATATCACATCTTCACAAAACTGGATTTGAGGGTGTTGCTATATGATAAAAAAGTATAAACCATACAAAAATAAATGTGGAAAGACAATAGGGCTGGTCTCCAATCTGAATCTCAGGTTTGTGAAGCTGTATAAAGCCCACATATCTCATTAGGAAGCAATTATGGCTAAGAATGAAATAAAAACATTTCTTTTATTCTTCTAAAATCTGTGTATTATTTACTTCAGGTTGCTACTAAGATGTTTGTACTCAGATATTTGGACCTATTTACTTAGTAAGTAGAATAGTATAGAATTTCTTTTTGGTCTAAGCATGCTAGAAAAAAAATTATCAGAATACTGAGCTTGGTGTTGGAAATGGAGAAGTTTGAGAAGCTCTGACCTAGAAGAAACGGTTACAGTAAAGGATTCAAAGAGAGACTTAAGAACGTTATTTAAAATAGGCCTAACCTGGGTTAATTATCCCCCACAAGAGTTGGTCGTGTGGCCACAAGAAGAATCTGCTGTTTTGCACAGGCCAGGAGAGGTTCAGATGGTCTGGAAATTTACTGAAGTACATCATGAGGATTTCTACGCTCTGAATTTGGAAAGTTCCCAACACATATAAGACCCAGAGCCAAATATTTCTGCATGCTGAACTTTCTCCACCTCTATCTGGCCCTACCAATGCCCTAGCACCTCATTATTTTACATTGACTATTCTGTACCTTCAGGAAGATATCATGAATGTCATCTGTCACTGTCATCTATCACTGATCATTTACTGGATTAGCCTGAGATAGTTCAGAACTTCTTAAGAGACACTGCACTGATGGCTAATAAAACCACAGCGCTGAGGTCTTTTGGAATTCACTGAAATTGCCATTCAACACAACAAAGGAGCACCATGATGTCAATTACTATGTACATGAAACACACATTTAGAGGGGACAGTGAAGACGGAAGATGGCTAGAGAAGATAGAGCTGAAATTTCAAAAGGAACGTTCAGGTTGGTCCAACGATGATCAAGTGTTTCCATTTAGAAAAAGACCCAGAGAATAGTGTCAAATATATAGCTCAGCTCCACAGAATTTAAACTGAAGCTGGCAGCAGACAATGGAATTTAAATGTTTATCCAGTCATAACTGTTCCAGAGCTGGGCACCAGTAGCTCACACATGTAATTTCTAGCCAGTCAGGAGGCTGAAATGTGAGGATCATGGTTAGAAGCCAGTCAGGGTAGCAAAGTCTGTCAGATTTTATCTCCAAATAACCAGTTAAGAGACAAAGCTAAAGCTAGGGAACTGTGATTCATGATAGAGCGCCAGCCTTGAATGAATAAGGTAAGAGGGAGTGCCAAGGCCCTGAGTCAATACTGAGGAGGGAAACCCTGGCCCAGATACAATTTCAATCTGCTAAGAACAGCAATCAGTTGTTTGCGCAAACAAAAATCTAGACATTGCTGTGGAGTTATTTCTAGGTGTCATTAACATTGTAGAGTTTGAGTAAAGCAGATTACACTGTAGTATAAGGGAGGGACCTCATCTAATTGTTTTGAGGGAATCTAGAAAAACTGAGGTTTTCCAAAGAATCAATTCTGTCTCAAGACCACAAAATAAAAACACTGCCTGTATTTCCAACATACAGACTTAGTACTTAACAGTATAATACCACCTCATGTCTCAATTTCTATATTACTAGCTGTTATACACATATTCGCATCCATCATCCCTCTATATTTAAATAGATATACATATATAATTATACATATATAGATATATCTCCTATTGAGTCAGTTACTTTGAAGAACTCTGACTAACCTAAGAGGTTACCTCTTCAACAAGAGGTAAATAACAGAGCCGAGCATAGTGGCACAGACAGCACTTAGAGGTTAAATTTGGATACCTTCAAGTCCAAGGCCAGCCTGGGCTATATATGGAAACACTGTTTCAAAAACAAAACAAAATAGGGCTGGGAAGACTGCTCAGTTTTAGAGTGCTTGACTTGCATGCATGAGGCTTTGGGTTTGATTCCTCAGCACCACATAAGCAGAAAAATATGGAAGTGGCTCTGTGGCTCAAGTGGTAGAGTTCCGGCCTTGAGCTGAAGAGCTGAGGGACAGCGCCCAGGCACAGAGTTCAGGCCCCATGACTGAAAAAAAAAAAGCTAAGCCTCCAAAACAAAAGTTACCAAATATATGTATATACAATATATAACATATACTATATTACATAAATATGTATTGTGTAGTATGTAGTTATGTATGTCATATATATATATATATATATATTTGATAATTACACCTACTGGTGCATCTGAGTTCTATGCATCATTATGGTATAAATATCTATGGTTGTTCTAGAAATCAACCTGGATGGACTTAAGGAAATTAAATATGCACACAGTATGTATACCTCTATCCTTACACAGATCCATATAATAATGGTGAACATGACAGGGTCTTCCCACAATATTTATAGGGTCCAGGGCAGGAATAAAAATGGGAGTTTACATTGCACATGAATGACTAAATTGTTTAAAGTTACCAACTGCGTGACAACTATGCTTTACCTCCTACTCTGACAAAAAATATATTTAATATATATTTGATATACATTTATATATTATATATATACTTATATATTATACTGTATATAATATACTACGTATACTCATATTTTATAGATATATTTATATGTAATACATACATATATATTTATAATTATAAATTACTATATGTATATCTGTTAACATATTATATACTATAATAGTTTAAAGTATACATACTATACATACTATATAATTTATTTACTATATATAATATATAGTAGATATATGGTATTTATTTTTATCAGAACATATATAGACTATTAATACATATAGGATGTACACTATATACTATATATAGTAAATATACTATATATATACATTATATACTGTAATATACTTTACAGTATATATAGTATACATATTATATATATAGTATACTGTAATAGAACTATAGTATATATACAAATAGGACATGTGCATAGTATATCACATATCACATATATTATATGTATATGTATACTATATTAACATATATATTTATATTAAATATATTTTACACATTAGTATATATAAATATGTAATATATAAATGTAAATTAGTATATATTGATACATGTATTTATATATATGTCTATATATACTATATGTAAATATAGTATACATCAATATTATACATTAATATCTTTTACATATTAGTATATATAAATATATATATTCACAGTGGCCTGGATAGTTAGCTTTGATTTAGCCATTCTTAGTTCCTTCAGTCTGCTTCTAGTCTCTAGTAATAAAACAAAGTTTACTATACCCATATAATAGAATATTACTGAAACATTAAAAGGAATAAAATTCTGACACATGCTTACTGTGAATGAAGTTTGATAACATATTCAATGAAAGTTAGAGCAAATCTCATATGGTAGGATTGCACTTAGAGAAAACGTCTAGAATAAGCAAACTCACAGAGACAGATAGTAGATAAGGGTTGCCTTGGACCGAGGGATGGGAAATGAGAAGTCATGCCTAGAAGGTGATGGAAGTGTTCTCGATTTGCCTGTGGTAATGAAATAAGATGAGAAGATTCCTAGCCCATGCTGGGTAGCACTTAGAAGTCTACAACACAAATAGAGCCTTGGGATGCTGCAAGAAAAAACAGCAGCAATTTTTCTTGGTTTCTGTGCTAGAGATAACTTGACACATAATTCTCCCATATATGCAGATGGCTAGCATTTGTTTTAAATTAGTGCTGGCATTTATTGGAAGCCATTGTTTTTTCCCCCCTCTTGTTTGTCATAGTTGAAAAATTATCAGCTTTTTTTCTAAATTGTTGGCTATTCCACATGTGATAGCACATCACTATTCAATTTAGCCACACACATGTGTGCGCACGTGCACACGCACACACACACACACACACACACACACACACACACACGGTGTGTTTTACAGGGATTCATGTGGAGTTTGGAACTTATAATAAACATGGTACAGCAAATGCCTGTGGAAGGAGACAGAATGAGAACTGAAACTGTGGGGAAGGGGCAAATAAAGCAAAAATGGGGGCGTTCTCAGACTGTGATGACAATGCACTCTGACCTGAGAAGTCAGTTTAGAGTGTTGGCTAACTCAACTCTCTACTTGTGATCTGAAAGAAAATTTCATAACAATAAAGAAAGCAAAAACAAATATGTAAGTAAAGAAAGAAAAAAGAATTTGCACTTTAAGCCTCAGCCTTTTATTGTCAAGTTTGTTTTTCAGATAGCATCCTGTGCCTTTGCCCAGCTTGGCCTAAAATGGCAACCCTCCTAATTCCAACTCTAGAGTAGCTGGAATTACAGATGTACACTACCATACCACACAAAAATACATTGTTTCTTAGAAAAGCAGCAGTCGAAGATGATTTGCATTTCTGAAAACAACCCAAGCACTAATATAATGCATATGGATTGTAATGCTTAGTTCAAGAGAAAAGAGATACATCTGAGTTTTCATTGGAAGGGCTAAGAGGCGGCCTGTACAGTAAGTAGGAGCTTACTGAAGGGCATTATACAAAGCACTTGTCCAGATACATGTTAGTTAAGAGATAATTCACCATCCCTAAGGTCCCAAAAGTGCTACCAAAGAGGGTAGAGAAACGAGGTGTGCAGAGAGGAAAAGGAATATATACCTTTTTACTTTTTATGCTTGATTTTGGTCTGGCCTTTGGCACAGGCTGTGGTAGTAAAGTAGACTTCTTAAATTTCATGTTGTAGTTTTAAATTTTGAACAAGGAAAAAAAGTGTATTTATTTATTCATTCATTGTGACCAGGCAGGGTCTTGAACTCAGGGCCTGGGTTTTGTCTCTTACCTTTTCTGCTCAATCACTGCTGGCACTCTACCATTTGAGCCACATCTTTACTTTTGGCTTTTTGATGGCTTATCGAAGATAAAAGATCTCATGGACTTTCCTGTCTTCACTAGCTTCTAATTTTGCTCCTCAGATCCCAGCTTTCTGAGTAGCTAGGATTACAGGTATGAGCCACTGGCGTTACGCTGGGAACTGCTAGCTTGAAGAGCACTGTCTCCTAGGCTGTAACACAGTAGCCCCTTAGCATCTGTAGGTTCAGAGTTCCAAGGAGACTGCCATTGAGGAAAACCTAAAACTGTTCAGGATACATAGAGTTTGGAGCTGCTCTGCAGCTGCTTGATTCATTTTCCCCCCCATTATCCCACCCAATTTCACTAAAGGATGCTGCCTTTGCCACAGATATAAAATGTCCACTTTATCACTTAAATAAAGCATATTCACTTTAAACTTGCTTTGGAACATCATTTCCTTTTGGCAAGCAGAGTTTCACACAATTAAGGAAGAAAAACGCTAAGCAGATCATATAGTGATTAAGTACAACAAAGCAGGACTGAAAACTTCTTCACACCAACTGGGTCACAACTGTAAGGGTCACAGTTCAAAACCAGCCCAGGCACAAAAGTCCGTGAGACTCTTATCTCCAATTAACCACTAGAAAACTGGAAGTGGCACTGTGGCTCAAGTGGTAGGGCACTCACCTTGAGCTGAAGAGCTGAGCGACAGTGCCCAGGCTCAGAGTCCAAGCCCCACAACCATCAAAATAAAAAAAAAAGAATGTAGCCAGGCACCAGTGGCTCATGCCTGTAATCCTAGCTACTCACGAGGCTGAGATCTGAGGATCGTGGTTCAAAGCCAGCTCAGACAGGAAAGTCCATGAAACTCTTATCTCCATTAAACCACTAGAAAACCTGAAGTGATACTGTGGCTCAAGTGGTAGAGCACTCACCTTGAACTGAAGAGCGCAAGGACAGCGCCCAAGCCCAGAGTTCAAGACCCATGACCGACAAAGGAAAAAAAAAAAAAGGAATGTATGCATAGGAATTTAAGATTTTTAATTCTGAAATATTTAAATATTACTAAGATATGTCAATAAAATTGGTTTACTGTATTGATCTAGGAAGTTTTAAAATTCAAAGTACTGCTACACAATAACAAACACTACTCCTCCCACTGTCAATTCTTCTTGTTTGTTTTGTGCCAGTACTGGGGTTCAAATTCAGGGCCTGAAAGCTGTCCCTTAGCTTTTTTGCTCAACTTGTACTATAGTGGCACTTCCATGTCTTGTTTTATGGTTAATTGGAGATAAGAGTCTCACAGACTTTTCTGACTGGACTGGCTCCAAACTGTGATCTCAGATCTCAGCTTCCTGAGTAGCTAGGATTCCAGGCATGAGCCACTAGTGCTGAGGTCTACTACCAATTCTTTTTCTGTCTGTTTCCCTCTGAACCTTTTCTGGCTCCTGAGAAGGCTGACACTGCCCATTTATATCATCATGCTCATTTGTCTACTCCTCTTCACCCCTGCAGGGGAGTTCACCATATACCAGCCCTCAGATCCCTGCTATCTCTTCCTGCCTCTGTATACAAGCACATTAATGGATCTTCCTGCCTTGTCTCCTGTACTTACTCCTCACTCCCAGCTTCCTGCTCTGCAAATGCAAGACAGTATCTTCTAAAGGCCATGAGATACTTCACAAATGACAGTCCAGACTGCACAGAACTGCATAGAGGTGAGCACTATCTTCTACATCTCCTCAAAATATACCATTTATCTGCTCAGCCCCATCCTCCAGAGAAACTTGTCTCCCCAAGAAAGTACATTGCTATCTATTTTTGTTCATGTTTAAGTGTTTTGTTTTTAACAAAATACAAGGCTAAATGCTTGTAACCTTCCTAGTGAAGTTTCTGTATTTTATGGAGCATACATAATTCCTCCCAGAAAGCCTATTAGATCAGTAGTTAAGTTAAAAGGTCATATGTAGCAGGAAGTCTGCACTGGGCTGGTTGTGCATGCTAGAGTGCTCTTTCGAAGTGTATGTTGGGACATAGGCCTGAAAGTGCAGACTTTGACTCTACGGTCAGTAATTCATTGACACCTTTGTGGAGCCAGCACCCCAATATAGCAGTTCACATATCTCTGGACCAACTAGGTATGCGCCAGGCTATGACAGAGAAAGTACAAACAATATGTAACTATAAAGCAGGAGCACCTCCAACAAGCTACATTTCAAAATCAACTTCATTACATTAGAAGCCTGCAATCTAGGGGACTATGATAAACGCTAAGTTACAGAAAGACAATAGCCATTCAAATACTAGCCCCTTCCAACAAGTTACATCATCAGCTACAGACTATGAAGGACCTCAGAAATATTATTTAACAAATTCAATTTATCAAGCTAAGAATGAATACTCCTCATTTAACAATCCTAACACTCCTATGAGGTAGACAGGATTAACTTCACGTTTCAGATGAGAAAACTGACCTCAACTGAGCAAAGTAGCATGGCAAATACCATATTATGTGACCAATCTCCAGGAACCTAGTCTAAGGCTCCCATTTCACGTAAGGAGTCCACCAGTCTTGAAGGAATATGACATTGTGATAACATTTTCGTAATCCACTACATTTTTATATATTAAACCAGGAATGCAGGAAACAATATTCAGAAAAATACAGGAAACATAATCAGAACAATAAACCAACTTTTGTGAACCTATCCCTTCAACCCAAGGTATCTTTAACTCACAGTTTTATGATCTGAAATCATATTTGGAAAACATGCTTTTAAATGGTTGACATTGTTACATGAAAGCTACAAAATATGATGGAAAGCTACTTGTAATAATATGGAAAGACTTCTAAGATACATAATCAAATATTTTCAAAAGACAGGAGGCAGCTAATCTCATCTAGATACGTATATAAGAAAGGTAGATAGATAAAAGGATAAACAGACAAATATGAATAAAGAACATTTCATCTGGAATGCTAAAAATTGTGACATATGAATGAAATAATTTGGAATGACATAAAGGAGACTGTTAGCAGGAATTCTTTGTGGGGAGAGATCCATTGGGAAGAAGGAAAGAAAAGGTTCCTTGAGCTTTGTTTCCTAAATCATCTGAAAAAACACAATGTGCACACAGTGCTTTGATTCTTAAAGAGCACACACACATACACACACACACACACACACACACACACACACACACACACACACACATGAACCAACACCCTGAACACAGGTGCCTCATGCCTATAATTCTTGCCACCAAGGAGGCTGAGATCTGAGAATCATGGTTCAAAGCCAGCTAAAGCAGGAAATTCAAGGAGACTCTTCTCTTCAATTAGCTAGCAAAAGTTCATAAGTAGAGCTGTAGCTCAAGGGACAGAGCTCCAGCCTTGAGCAAATAAGCCAAGAGAGACCCCCACCCAAACCCTGAGTTCAAGCTCCAGTATTGGCACAAAAAAAAGAAAGCAAAAAACAGCCAACATATATGTGTTCCATTTAACACACATGACTAATTTTCAGATGTTCAAGTGGAGAGAAAAAAGGCAAGCAGTTAAATTTTTATTAGGCTAACAGGATGGTGCATAAGAAAACACTGCATGAGCTTCAAGCAGGATAAATACAAGATATTCATGATGACAGTGAACAGGATAATTATGACAATGAAAAAAAAAGTAATAGTCAAAAAGACTGGAATGAAAGAACAAAGATCCCCAATGTGAAGGCTCGAAGGCCGTCGTGAGCTGAAAACAGCCAGATGGCATCAGTTGATTTGCTTCTAACAGGATTTAACATTAAGAAGCGTACCCCCAAAATGTATACCCAGTAAATTAAGGCTGTAATTCCATCTTGGTGTTATGGTGACATGAAAATCCACTCAAGCCTTTCTGGGAGGGTTTATGAAGTTATCCAAGCCCCTTGATGGAATTACAACCTATTATGCACAGCTGGAGGGTCATTACTCCTTATCTTAACAGCAGTTAAAAGCGCAGTGGCACCAAAGGGCACTAAAATACCAATTCCCTATTAGTGAGCAGCAGGGAGGTAGACACGAAGAGGGCAGGCTGGAGCGCATGCGCTCACACAGATTTGCGTGCTCCGTGTCCCTCGCAACACTCATTATCCATCGAGGGTGAGAAGGGCCTGTATTCTCCACCTGGTCTCTTTCACAGATTCCGCAGCATTGCTCACAGACAACACAGGGTCTGAAATAGCCAGTGTTTTGTCACCTTCTGCACAGAAAGGAGTATTGGCATTCAATCGATTGTTCCTCTGCCCTCTAAAAAGGAATGATGGAAACTACTTATGACAGTTAAAGCCGAAGAGTACCAATGGTGATGAGCACCAGGTGATGAGCTCAGCTCCATCATCCACAAACTCTTACTTTGGTCAACCTAATTTCCCTTTCTGGGTCACAATTGCTTACAGAGAAATCATCATGGAAGTTATTCCTCTGATTCAGGTGAGTTACTTAGTCTGGATACAAAGGACGCCCTCACCAAGGATTAGCTGCTATGACAGTATTAGCAGCATTCTTCTTCCCTGTAGTTAGAGGTAGATAAGCATATCTGAAAACATAGGGCACAACTATAAAGAGCTGTTGGGAAGATGAATTAATTTAGAACCCTGATTGGAGAATCTAAAAGGCCTGGCCAGGACAACCCTAACCTCCACATATAACACAAAGGAGATTAACAGTCACCTTTGTAGCTTCTGAAACAAAGCAATTGGTTGACTACAAAGTTGGATAAAGGGGAAGGAACATAAAAGTGATAGCTACATACATTCAGAATCTTTTTAATTTAAAAGGCACAAATACGTGCTGGTTGCTGGTGGTGTATATGCCTGTAATCCCAGCCACTCAAGAGCCTGAGATCTGGAAAATCACAGCACAAAGCTAATCTGAACTGAAAACTTCATTAGACTCCACCTGCAAAATCACTAGCAAAACAGGGCTGAAGGCCCGGTGCTGGTGGCTCATGTCTATATTCCTAGCTACTCAAGAAGCTGAGATCACAACATCACTATTCAAAGCCAGCTTGGGCAGGAAGTCCATGAGATTCTTATCTCCAATTAATCACCAAACAAACAGACAAAAAATACCCAGAAGTAGAGCTATGGCTCAAAGTAGTACTAGCCTTGAGCAGAAAAGCTCAGAGACAGTACATGGGCCCTGAGTTCAAGCCCCACAACTCACAAAAAAAGGGCTGAAGGCATAGTTTAAATGGCAGACTGCCAGGGAGCAAAACAACAGTAAAAATTGCCAATTTTCTGCCTCAGGAACTTTTCTCTGAATGTGCTTTGATGGTTGAGTTCTGTATGTTTCTTCTTGTGTTAGCCACTCCAATATATGGTTGATGACTTCTAGTTGACACAAACATGATATATATATATGTATATATATATACATATACATATAAGTGTGTGTGTGTGTGTGTGTGTGTGTGTGTGTGTGTGTACCTATAATAGGACCTGAACTCAGGGGTAAATGACTTTTTGCCTTAGCCTTTTTGCTCAAGGTTGGCTTTCTGTCACTTGAGCCATAGCTTCACTTCTGGCTTTTTGGTGGCTGGGCTGACTTCAAACCATGATCCTTCAGTCTCAGCCTCAGGTTTGGCAGTATAGTGATGTTTGCAGGACCCTGAAAGACAGGTGATGGAAACATGCAAGGAGTCTGGACATCAGGAGATAGATTTAAAAGAGCATTAAGAGTATCAAGTGATCAGTGGGAGTCCATAAAGTCACCTATTGCTTCTTTGCTATTAGATATTGAGACCCTTTATATAAGTCATTTTTTTCAGACTTAAGGAATCAAACCAAGGGCCTTGTACACCAAGGTGGGCAAGTGCTCTAACACTGAGCTCCATTGCCAGACACCCTCCTTTAGGATGCTCCTGAGCAATATTCAAAGGGAGAAGTAGTTCCTTGTAGATAGGCCTGAACTCTGCTACCCTTTCTTGTTCAGAATTTTCTTTTAACCTTAATACCAAAAATTTAAGATCAGTGAGAAAGACGGATGTGCACCAGTTGGCAAAACCAGGCAAGAGTGATTTGTGCGTGCGTGCGTGCGTGCGTGTGTGTGTGTGTGTGTGTGTGTGTGTGTGTGTGCCAGTACTGGGACCTGGGACTTGAACTCAGGAAGGCTGGCTGACACTCTACCACTGGAGCCACTTGCTGGTTAATTGGAGATGAGAATCTTATGGACTTTGGTTAGGTCTGGCTCTGAACCACCATCCTTAGATCTCAGCCTCTTGTGTAGTTAGAATTACAGGCATGAGCCATCAGCGCCTGGCAAA
Organism: Dipodomys spectabilis; assembly: GCF_019054845.1. Classification (NCBI taxonomy): domain Eukaryota; kingdom Metazoa; phylum Chordata; class Mammalia; order Rodentia; family Heteromyidae; genus Dipodomys; species Dipodomys spectabilis. The sequence continues at coordinate 6,517,832 of NW_024870769.1, read as the reverse complement.
AGGATGACTTTTAATATAAACACAGACTTTGGTGACATGAGTTGATGGCATTACTGCTAGAGCCTAACAACAATTATCTAATTAAATGGTATGGGAGAATTCACTGGGATGTGTGGTGAGAAGACGTGGGCAGAGGCAGCCTGAGGCAAAACAGGAAACCTCCCCCCTGACCAAATGCCTGCCTCAAACTGCAGGGCCCAGCACTTCCAAATGCAGGCAGCCATTGTCGATGTAACTTCCCCCTCCTCACTGCCCTCCTCCAATCTCAACCAAAACATGTTCTTGAGAGACAATCTAATAAACCCATTCACCCACAGGATGACAATTAATGAGACTCAATGCTGTTTTCCCAAGATACTACATGTTAGAACTAATCAAGTTTGAAAAGTTAGCATCCTAAAAGAATAAAGTTAAAATTGTGGCATTCTGTCACAGCTAAGGAAATTTAGGCAACTCAAAATTTGTACTAGTTCCTTTGAAATCAAAGTAGGCAAAGGGCCAGGTACTCCATTCTTAGAAGATAGATGGAGAAATACACCGATATAGTTTTGGAAATGCCCTTTCTACTGTATGTTCAAGTCTTCAATGTACCTTGAAAATATAAACTGGTTTCTCAAGACTCTAGGCTTGATGTCAAATATCTCTGAAAGACCCCAAACTTACATGTGTGCCATGCATCCTTGGAAGTAGCCATAACAATTTATGCTTAATGAATGGGAAAGAATGTCCATTTCATTTGCTTTATGACTTGGGTGATGGTGGGCTGGTAACCAAAAATGTCTGTGCTTATTTTCAGAACTGATACCCATGACGGCCCATCAACTACCATTTACCAAGTTCCCACAAAATTTTGTCTTCTAAAGGATGTTAAGGGCTGGGAAGCTGGGACTTATTTTCAGCTCTTGAGGACTCTGCCTTTAACCAGAAAGAAATTGAGTGACTAGGACTAAGCTAATGTTAAAACTAGAGAACAGCTCTTCCTCTGGCATAAAGAATGTAAAAGTCCACAAAGAAACATGACAAAGATGTCATTCACAACATTTTGTTGTATGGAATAAAAATAGGAGCTAGGAATATGGATGTGAACTCTGAGAACAGGTGTTTGATAGGATCATAAGCGTTTCATCCTTTCAAATTCCTTACCTACTTTGTGCCTTAATTCCCACACAGGAATTATTACTACCTTCTTAGGAATACTGTAAGACTTAGGTAATAGTGAAGGCACATGCCTCATAGCATAGCAGCAAGTGAGGGCAGACAGGCAAGGTGGGCTAACACAAGACAGTGAATGCTCATAGTATATCCAATAAGATGACCAATAACAGTCTGAGTTGACACATCAAATAATAATAGCTAGTGTTTACTGAGTAATTACTACATGCTGTTCTGCAAACATAATGTGTTATCAAATTTAACACCCACAAGAGCTAATTGTGGAAAACACAGCGTTACTCTCCATTTCACACAAAAGAATGTGAGGCCCAGTGGTTAAGCAACTTGTTACATGCAGAAACGTTTCCAGTGGGTGTACAGAAAAATGGCCGAGTAAACTTTAATAGCTGCCTATTAGTTTGGAACTACAAAGTAAACTTCAGCAAATGTCAAAGAATTAGTCATACTATGTTCTTGGACTTTAATAGAATTAAAGTAGAATCACTAACACAAAGGGACTCAGAAAATTCCCAGATGCATGCAATTGAAATAATACATTCCTCAGTAATCCAGGGGGTCAAGGTAAAATCACAGTGAAAGTTAGAAAATCTTTGAAATGAGCCAGGCACTGTGGCACATACATGTAATCTTAGCTACTTGGGAGGTAACAAGAGGAGGAACTCAAGTTCCTCTGTTCTGCCAACCAGAGCTAAGACAAAAACAGAATACAAACAAAACAGCTAAAGGTATGGCTCCAGAGGAGTCTCAGGTTCAAACCCCAGTACAAAAAAAGAAAAAATAAATAAAATAAGAAGAAAAAAGTTCACTGAATAATAACAATTTTTTAATTGGTGTGATTAAGTCAAAGTTGTGCTTGCAAGGAAATGTATAGTAATACAATATGCATTAGACATATCTAATGTATAGCAATACATTAGTAAAGAAGAATGAGAATCAATTATCTAAATATCTATCTCAACAACTTACAAAAACCATGGAAAATTATAACCAGATAAAGGAGAAATTGTGAAAAATATGGAAGAAATACATGAATTAAGAGACAAATACAAAATAAAGAAAACAAACCAGGCACCATGCTGAGCTACTCTGGAGGCTGAGATCTGAGGAGCACAGTTTAAAACCATTTGGGACAAAAAAGCTTATGCAACCCTATCTTTAAAGAACCAGGAAAATGCTAAACTGGAGGTGTAGCTTGAGTGGTAGAACAATAACCATGAATAAGAAAGCTCACAAATACTCATCAAGATATATTGTACTCATAATTTGGTAACTTGAATTGAAACACCTTTGTACAACTATTTAACAATAATAAAAATTAAAAACAATAAATAGTATCTTATATTTATTTATAACATTTAAACAGAAAGTCCACAGAGTGAGAATACCAGGCCTTGAGTTCAAACTCCAAACTAGAAAAGAAAGGAGAGAAAGAGTGGGAGCACACAAATTCACAAAGTCAAGACTTGTTACTTTGAAAACACTAATAAAATTGATAACCTAGGCTCAACACTGGACAAGAAAAAAGAGAGAGAAAAGTTACCAATTATATCAGAAATAAAAGAGGAAATATAGCTAGATAGGAAACAGAAAACAAAAAAGAGAAAAGCTTTTAAATTTTTCCAATAAATTTAAAATATTTACTCAAAAGAGCAAATTTCTAGTAATCTCCAGCTACAAATTGACACTGAAAAAGACATAATCTTAATAGACAGAAACAAGATACCTGGTATTTTGAGATGCTGATTCATAAAAGTCATGTAAATATATCTTGACCACTAGTAAACTGTTGTTGTGATCTCATTATTATTTAAAATAGCTATAAGCATTTTCAAGCAGAATTTAGTATCGCTGTGGCAAAAATAAATAAGACTGTACTTATTAAGATAAGAAGACATTAAATAATGACTGTACTTATTAAAAGCATACCAAATCCAAAAATCCAAACCCAAGTTTCCTCCTGAATTCCAATGAGTCTAAAATAGTCAGTGTTAAGTTCATAGCACAGGTGTCTAGGAAAAGATGTGGCATATGGATTCCATTAATCTCAAGCTTACAAGGTCTTAACATTCTGATGATGTTGGACTTTAGCTTCTATTCTCCACCTCCACAGTCTGAAGGGTGAATTTTGTTTGTTTAAAGAGCAGCATTCTTTCATCTCACAGCAACTGAGAAGTAGATCAAAATGTTACTATCCCTCCATTTCCTGAATACCAGTGGCCAGTGATGGGTGAAGTCAGGACCTGAAGACAAACCTTCACAGTCTACATTCAGGATTTTTTTAAATTGTCTGCCAAGTTGCCAAATTATTCTATACATTTTTTTAATGAATGTAATGAATTGGTAGATATGTGGAAATCTCTTGGGAAGTTGGTGCTCAAAATGACTTTTTCTTCCCTGTAGGTTTCAGCAAAATAAACTTTTGTTCCATGAGGAATGCCAACAACTGCTTCACAGTATAAGCACCTGTCTAGCCTAGTGTTAGACACACCTAGGTTCTAGGTTCACATCCCAGCTCTATAAGTTTGAGTGTGCTGCCAATTTCCCTACTTCAGGTTCCTCACCAGGAAAATGGAGTTGATAAAAGAATCTGCTTTGTAGGTTTCCTCTTCTGTTTTGTAGGTTTCCTCTTTTGCTTTGTTGATTGCTTCTGTGCCAGTACCAGGGCTTGAACTCAGTGTCTCATACTATCACGTGACTTTAATCTCTCAGAACTGGGGCTCTACCAGTTGATCACACACCCCTAGTTGGTTCTTTTTGCTGATTCATTGGAGATAAGAGTCTGGTGGACTTTTTCTGTGCCTGATGAACTCAAACCTTGATCCTCAGCTCTCAGCCTCCTGAATAGCTAGGAATAAGGTGTTAAGTCACAGGTGCCCAGCTTTTTTTGCTTGTTTTTATATGTGAATAAACACAAAACACCGCTGTAACTTGGCATATAGTTAAAGTTTTAATAAAGATATGATAAGTTGAGTGCTGATGGCTCACTTAATCCTAGCTACTCAGGAGGCTGAGATCTGAGGTTCATGATATATAGCCACCCTGGGCAGGAAAGTCTTTGAGACTCTCATTTCCAATTAACAGCAATAGCAACAACAACAAAAAGCCTGAAGTGGAGCTGTGGCTCAAGTGGTAGAGTATGCTAGCCTTGATTTTTTAAAAAATGCTCAAGGACAGTGCACAGGCTCTGAATTCAATCTCCAGGACTGGCACACACAAAAATAACAGGATAAACTTGATAGGCATCTTTCTTCTATCTTTTTTCTACCTCTAACTTTATTTTGGCTTTAAATTTTACAAGCCACAATCTACTTTTCTCTCACTGGTCTTTAAGGTAAAACATTAGCATATAAATAGAAACATACCTCTTAATATTTTGCTGGTACCCTTAAGAGAAGAGTCCAGCTGAGGAAATGATGCCTGCTCCATTACAAATACCCTCAGCAAATGCCAATGTGAGAAATCTTAGCATAGAATGGGGTCCATGGTTCAAATGACTTAAAAAAAAAAAGGCAGGATGACAATGTGTAGATATTTTCCCAGGTATTTTAAGTGAAATATTTTAAAACATTCCACTTGAACTTGGCCACATTCAATGACAAAGAATGGTAAGTGTAAAGTCCAAACTTTCCAGTACATCACGCAAAGCACAGATAGCAGGTGTCTGGTGAAAAACCCAAACTGCATCCCAAGTTGCTAAATATGAACAGAAGAATAGGAAGGAAAGACATATTCTGAGTATAATGCATGATCTGGTGATTAGCAGAGTGGTAGAGAGCTTGTCTAAGCATGTACAAGGCCTTGGATTTGATTCCCAATGCAAAAATATGCAATTATATATATATATGGATATATATATATATGGAAGTGGCGCTGAAGCTTAAGTGGTAGAGTGTTAGCTTGAGCTGAAGAGCTGAGGGACAGCGTTCAGGACCAGAGTTCAAGCCCCACGACCGACAAAAAATAACATATATATATATATATATATATATATATATGCATACACACACACATTAGATATGATGCAGGAGGGGATTCGAAACTGAAATGCAGTGTTCTTTTCATGGAAGTCTCCTGTCCTTATTGTTTTACTTCCAACACATCAGTTAATAGGAATTTGTATGTGACAGATGCTCATAGAGTGACCTTCAGTAAGTTACTTAAGCAACCTAGACTTTGTTTCCCTCATCTATAAAATGGGCATTATTTTGCTTCTTTGCAGAGACGTGTGAGTATTAAAGGTAATTAACAAAAACCGAACATCTTTTTCCTCATATGTGTCATAAATTTATTATCAATAACGTGGCTTTATTTTGTGATTGGTGGGTTATTGTTTGTTTTTAACCCCTGAATCATTTTTTCAGGGGCGATATTGACCAGGATACAGTGTACTTATACACTCTTGACTTGAACCCCTCTTTTACAATTACTTAAGGATAATTTTCATGTTTTTTATTGTAGAAATACTGTACAGAGAGGTTACAGTTACATGAGTACAGTAATGAGTTCATTTCCTATCAAGCATTGTTACCTCCTTTGTTTTTCCCCTACCATCCCTTCCCTCCCCATCTCCCCAACTCCTTCCTCCCTGCCCCTAAGTTGTAAAGTTCATTTTCAATATAGTGTCTTGTACTTCTTATAGTTACAATGAAGATACAACCTGTATCCTTATTTCAGCATTTTGTTATTTCTCTTCCCCTCCCCAAATTACAAAAATGTATATACAAGATGCAGGGCACCGACATCAAATACAGTGAAAACAGGAGTTATACCATTGGGGGAAGAACAAACGAAAGAAACAAAAAAAAATCACATAGTACATCTTAAATATTTTAAAAACAATAGCAAGAAAGAAAAAAAAACAGTTGTGTCCCTACCTTGGGGTTCATTTCACTTAATAACACCTTATCTGGTCATACATACATAGTTTTTGACCTTTTCTGCGTATCCTAGACATATACTAGGTATTGCAGATAAGGGAAACCATGGAACCTATGTTTTTTTGGGCCTGACTTACTTCACTTAATATAATTTTTTCCAAGTCTTTCTATTTCCTAACAAACAGAGCGATGTCATTCTTTCTGATGGAGGCATAGAATTCCATATATATGATGCCCCTCAGTAGCTGAATGGTTTAAGGATAATTTTTTAATTAAAATACTTTTTAAAAGAGTGTGTGTCTTAATACTATTAAGCAATTCTTAAGTGTTCAGATCCTGGCAAATGTTCAATAAACAGTGGTAAGTATTGTCTATCAGGATACTAAAACTGCTGATAGTGTCAGTATTTTCAGACTAGTGACAGCTCTGGATTGGAATACTGGAGGTGAACATTATTCACCCAGTGACTCCACCAGCCTGGCAGGCGAGGCTACACCATGCCGCCTCACAAAGCTGCCCACTCTTACTGGAAAGAACTTGAAATCTGAACTTTGTCAGGCCTGGAAACAGCATGTCCAAGTTCCCACCACTGGTAGAATCCCTGAGTTTCAGAGTTGGAAGGGAATTCTTTGTCAGGCAGGTGGCAAAGACAACATTCCAGGGCCAAGCTTCTCATGAGGAAGTAGATGAAAAGAAGCAAGCAGAGGAGACTCAAAGTCAGCGAGAAAAATCAAGAAGCTGAGGCCCAGTGAACAGAGCCCAGGGGAGCATTGTCTAACAGAAATGAATAGAAATAGAAATGATAGAAACAAGTGAAACCAAAATAGAAAGGAAATAAATTGAAGTAAATGAAACAGAGATAGAAAGCAAAACACAGAAATAGAAATAAGAAGGAGAGGAACCCTCTTCAGTAGCACAGGCCTGAGGACAGCATACTTCCCAGGCTAAAAGGGAAAGGAAAGGAGGGCGCACTAATAAGAGTGACTTGTGACAATAAATATTTCAGCAGTAGCAAGAAAGACCCATGTCTCTGAAGGACCCATTCATAGGGCTTTATGCAGAACCATGATTGAATCTGATGCGTTTAGATCAAGTTGAACCAAACTCTTCTCATTCTCTCTCTTTAGGCAGGAAACATGAAGACTATAATGAAGCTTCGAAACGCAGAATGTTGCTGGGATAAAAGTTGCTGTGGTCAACAAGGAGAGAAAGGAGAAAGCTAGGATAGCAAAGATTGTTAGCATAGGGAGATGGGAAGAGAGTTTCCCAGGCAACTCACATGAACCTCCCAGGCCAAGGAGCATCTCTTCTCCCTTGTCTCCCATTGCTTAGCTCCCTTCTTTTTTCTTTTTTGTCTTGTCTTTTTTCCTTCTTTCCTTTCCTATCTCTCACTCTTCCTTCTTTCCATCATTCCCTCTTTTCATCTTCTTTTCCTCCTTGTCTTCCCCCTCCTCCTTCCCTCCCTTCCTCCTCCCTTTATTTCCTTCCTTCTTTTGCCTTCCTTTCCTTCTCTCCTTCCCTCAGGAAAATGCCTTATCCATGGAAGATGTAGAGGTCCTCGGTGAGCAGAGGAAAGCTTCCTTTGCAGACCCGCAATGGGAGAATTCCTAGCAATCCATCAGGGCTGCCTTGACATGGTACAATGTGAGGGAAGGGGAGGAGAAGATTGTATTGTCTGCCAGGGGTCCACAGGATCAGGATAACCCCTCAAAGTGCACTGCAATAAGCCAGTCCTTTGCTAAGATACAAATCCTCATGGATTTGTTTCTACAAATTCTACAAATGAGTGAATAACATGGGGACCCTGATGGGGGTTCTAGGGCTTGAGAACAGAGTAAGGGTCCAACTCATGGACTCAGAGCTGGGCTTTCACCAATCAATCATGTGAGCTAATAAAGTCACTTTATCTACCTCTTTGTGCCTCTGTTTTCTGATGTCCAGATAGAGGGGCAATGCTAATGTTAAGAGGATAGTGTTAATAGACAGAAAAGTCTGTGAGACTCTTCTCTCCAATCAACCACCAAAAATCTGGAATCAAAGCTGTGGCTCAAGTGGTAGAATGCCAGCCTTGAACCAACAAGCCAAACAAGAGTGTAAAGTATGAGGCCTTGCATTTAAGCTACAATATTGGCACAAAAGGAAAAAATCAAAATTAAAAAAAGGCATTCCGATCTCATCAAAGAAATGAAAACTTATTTCATATCACGAATATAAAGTATTTTCTAACCTCAGTAAGTGCATCTTTTCTTGCAGAAGACCTTGTCTTTATAAAGGCCACCACCCCCTCTCCTCCTGCCTTTGCCATCAGATATGATAAAGGATGGAATGAGGGGAGGGAGAGAGGGCTGCAGAGTTTCAACCCTGCTTGTTTATTTTGAGACACACTTGTGCTTTGACTTGGGTCATCTCCATGATGGCCAAAGGACTCAGAATCTGAAGAACACAAACGAAGTTGACTATGGCAAAGGGCCAGGGTAAAGTTTCTTCTACAGCTTACTGGGGGAGCCATTTTGCATAAGCCTTTTATATGATAATCACAACTCCTTCCTATGTATTGAACTTTGCAGCAAGAAGGAAAAATAAATAAATAAGGCTGACTAATGGCTGGTTTCCCTAGAGGCAGCTTTTTATGGGATCATATGTTTTTTCAGCTTCTTGGTCACAGTTTCCTGCTTGGACACTAGGAGCCCTTGACATTGGCGTTGGCTTCATGCACTTTGGACAGCAGCCCAAGCCGCCCCTGAGCGCTGAATGGACTAGGGTCCATCTGGACTGTGGCATCTTCCCAGATCACAGCCACAGCAAACCTTGTCCCCTTCAATGACTGCACACAGCAGCAAGTCTTTCAACACCTTCCAGGTCAAGCATGACCCCTCTCATCTGGCCTGGTGAGGAAAACCAGGGACAGGTGGACAGGGAGCCCATTGCAAACAATCTGTGGGAATTCAAAAGCAATCAAAACATGCTGAAACTGACATCATGCCTGTTGTATCCACTACCACCATTTCTTCCCAACGCCAGAGGGGACTTTTGGCATTGGTCTGTCTTGAGTTAAAAACCTCTGATATGTGATTACATTACTAAGAACAAGGGACTTCATTTCTGACCTCTTGCCTTCCTTCCCTCCCTCCTTCTCTCCCTCCCTCCCTCTTTCCCTCTTTTCCTCTCTCCCTTCCCTCCCTCCCTCCTTCCTTCTTTCCTTCCTTCCTTCCTTCCTTTCTTCCTTTTTCTTTCTTTCTTTCTTCCTTCCTTTCTTTCTTCCTCTTTCTCTTTCTTTCTTTCTTTCTTTCTGTTTCTCTTTCTGTCTTTGTTTCTTTTCCTTCCTTCCATCCTTCCTTCCTTCCTTTCCTCACCTCTCTTTTTTTTCCCAGTACTCAGGGCCTACGTATTGCTCCTTACCTTTTTGCTCAAGGTTGTTGCTCCACTACTTGAGTCACAATTCTACTTACAGTTTTGGGGAGATTAGCTAGAGAACCTCATGGACTTTCCTGACTCGGCTGGCTTCAACCTATAGTCCTCACATCTCAGCTTTCTGGGTAGCTAGAATTATAGGTGTGAGCCATAGATGACTGTCTATGAGCTTCATTGCTCTCAAGTAAAACAACAGGTTGATGATTTTTTTAAAAAACACCCTTATCACCCTTACAAGTATGGGAGAAAATTTTATAAGATGCCTGGAAAGTAGTAGGCACTCAACAAATGAGAGTAGATGTCATTATTAAATGTTTCAAATATTCCTCCATAAAGAAACTTTCCTGGTAAATGACCTTACTGAAGCAGAGTGGGCTGGGGTCCATTGTATCTGCTTGTTGGACTGCATAAACACACAAACACACAAGCCAAAAAATAACCATCAACGAGCCCTCTCTCCAAGCAGCTTTCACTGCTTTTAAATGTGGAAAGTTTTCAGGAATAGTTATTAATTAATTTGGAATAGATTATTCATCATTATTCTGCTCCTTCCACCAGAGCCACCACAGGGTCCTGAAAAAAGGGAATAGCATAGAGAAAAGGGAGAGGGACAAATTCTGTTGTTTTAGATTTCCACATTGGGTTATGTACTAGAGGGAATAAGGTGGTTGATTAAAATGTACCACCCTTTTATACTTGGGTAACTTCAGCTTAATGTTACTTAAGCCAGTAGTTTATCGTGTTAAGTTTGGGGAGAAGTCACAGATGAGTCATGGAAAAATTTTGATAAAATTGTGGAAACTTGGGACATCTGTGATTTTCTTTTCCTTTGCCTCAGTCCTCTTCCACTTTCTTGATCCACCCTTTTCTGCTTGCCAACAACAAGGCCCTCTGCAGGGAGTCATGCTATTGGTCTGAGGAGACTCCCTTCCCACCCAGCATCTCTTCCTGCAGCTCAGGCTTTGCCTGAGCAAGCCACCAGCTAAGCTGCATAGTCATAGATGACTTCTCCTTCTTCTCCTTCTCCTTCTCCCGCTCCTTCTCTTCTTCTTCTCTGCCTCTTCCTCTTCCCCCTTCTCTTTCTTCTCCTCCTCCCTTTTCTCCTCCTCATCTTCCTCCTTTCCTTCTCCTTCTTCTTTCCCTTCCCCCTTCTTCTGCCACCTGGAGGCCAGCTGCCTAGTCTCAGGAGCCTGGGGACTTAACCTGGCAAGAAGAGATGATGGAAAATAGTTGTATGCTTCAGGTCACAGTTTGGTTTGTGGCTCCCACAGAACTAGGAATCTGTGGTTTTTCTTCATAAATTGCAGTCATCTGCCTGTATGCTTGTTGCCCCAGAAGGACTAGGGTGCTTCCTTGGTTAGGGGGACTTGTTGCAAAGTCCTTTCATGTTCTATTCTCTTGTTGTGTCTCTGAAGTCCAACCTCTCCTTCTGGTTGTTTTCATCATAAACTACTGCTGTTGATTACAGAAAAACTAATGCTGAATTTATTAAGAGTTTCCAAGAAGAAGAATGTTCACTTGCAGACAGAAGAGACTACAGGACCCCGAGTTCTAATAAATCAAAGTATCTGGAGGCATCAACATATTCTAAGAGAATACACATGAACAGATGCTGGTGGCTCATGTCTGTAATTCTAGCTACTCAAGAGGCTGAGATCTAAGGATCTCAGTTCAAAATCTGCTAGGGCTAGCGTCTCAAACTACCACCAAAAATATGAAAGTGGCTCAAGTGATACAGCACTAGCCTGAGTGAAAAAGCTAAGGAACAGCATTTAGGCCCTAAGTTCAAGTCAGAGAGAGGGGGGAGGGAGGGGAGGGAGGGAGGAAGAGAGAGAATGAATACAGGTGAATCAAAGGTCAGCATAGCTGTGACTTGAACTAAACAAGAGATGTTTTCCATATGTTAAACAGATTCTACATGCAAATAGTATGCTCAACACTTACATGTAATTATTTCTAAACACCAACAAAACTTTGCAAGGTAGATTTTTTTTAATGGAGGCACACTATTGTGTGAACTATTGTTCAATGTCTTGATCAGGCCTCTTGACCAGTGGTTCTGACTATCTCAAGCTCTGTCCCTTGTAATAGGGCCTGTGACTTCCAAATGATCTTGGTTCCATGACATGTTCAGGGCTGTTGCACAGAGAGAAAAGGGTGATTAAAGAATAAGCTAGAAAAATGTTGAGTTGTACAAGGTTGATCTCACACACACTGTGAATCTCCACAAGGAAGGTAATAGTAAACAAATGGTGAAGTTATTTGACAAGGGAAATCTCAGAACAACAGTTGTATAAGAACAATGGTTTTCGCTCTTTTATCTTGCCATCCACCAGCAGAATTCCTGTGCCTAGTCGTGGGAAAGCCAGCCCCCCTAAGTTGCAGTTGCTCATCAAAGGAGGTCAGAAAAAAAAAATCCAGTTTTCCCAATAAAAATTATTGAAGAGAAAAAAAAAAAGAACAATGGTTTTGAAAGTGTGGTCCCTAAACCAACAGTATTAGCATCCCCATGGGAACCTGCCACACTCTAGCCTGACAGCATCAATGTATAATGTGCCCTACAACCTGTGTTTCTATCAAAGCCCCGGGTGATGCTGGTTGTCCTAAAGCAACATAGTGTCCTGGAGTAGTACTCTCAAGAAGATAGGCTGGTAAACCCTGAGATAGAAATGGTTGGATGCCATTGACCTTAGGCTATTTGATTCCAATAACACAAAGAAAGATGGGGACAAGCTGTTATTGGAGCAGAGTTTGCCTTACAGCTTCCACTGAGGAAGAGACAAGGAAGAGGAGGGCTGAGATGGGACCAAACTAGTTCTTCAGTGTTAGAGAGGCCCATTTAAGCCTGCCTCACTGCAACTAACCATACTCTTACAGAGGGCCAAGGTATTTTTGTCAGACCTAAACCCTGATGAGCTGCTTTCCTCTGGCACATGGTGGAAAAGTTATGATTCTGCCAACTACCATTGATTATGTCTTAATTTTTTATTCTTTCCTATAGTAGTAAGGGGTATAGAGAAAGGGTCCATATGTTAAGCACCTACTGTCGGAGCAGTGTAAAATTTGGATGAATGCCACAAGCACCAAATGGAGGGCCTCACTGATGATAAAAGAAAACAAAAATGAATAAACTGTGAGATTCAGGGCCAGTGCTCCCAGATGTTGGGGCCTGTGTGTGGACAAAGGTATTCTCTCCTAGACACTTAATCCAGAAGGACCAAGACTAGCTGGCAGGGAGCTCTTCTTTTGTGCAGAGCTGGCCTTGGCCAGACCCTATCACTGGCATGACAAGTCCATTTGGCCACACAGAGTACTTTCTCCTGTCTGGTCAAATTGATATATACCATGAACTCTGCTTCAATAGTGAGTCTGCCCAGCACAAGTGTTTGTTTTTCTTTCCCAACAATATTCTGCAGCAATCAAAGTTCTAGTAATCCTATACACCTAGATATCAAATGCTAGAGAAGGCAAAATGAGCAGGATAAACAGTTCCATGAGTAAGGAACCGAGGAATAGGTGAATGTCTTTCTAATGCTGCTAAGGTATGATTTCAATGGGTCCCATAAGCGCTTTTATATTGTTCTGAACAAATCATCCCTGACCATTTTTTCTGACCTGGAAGTCAGCCTAGCTAACATCTGTCAAAGCGTCTTAAAAATAAATATTGGATATATTGCATTACCTGAGCTGTGAAGGGAAACGTGGGGAAGCCCTCAGACTTTTGATTTATATAATAATCACCTGTAACAACAGAAAGATTATCTTCTGCTCAGTATGGATCATGGACTCTAAACGTACCTCTAAGTTTTAACTTTAGCCTTTGGAAGATTTTAGGTGAGCACAGAGAAAGAGATTTCTGAGTCATAGCCACTATCCAAAAAATTATAAGCCACCAGGAAAAATTATAAGCATAATGCATTTGATTAATTTCCCATCCCAGATTTGGCACTGGAATCTCAGTAACTTTTGGGTTTGGGGGGGGGGGGGTATTATTTATAGCAAAAGCACTGAGGGTAAGAATAATTGAGAACTATTGTATATAAGCTACACTACTTTATTTATGAGGTTTTATTTATCTTTAGTCATATCCTATGACAGAATTCTGATCGTCATTTTCCAGATCAGAAGAGTGAAGATAAAATACTGGGGAAGAAAATCCTTAGCATAACTCTATTATATTAGGGAACAAAACATTGGTTGCACTTTTTGTGTATGTGTGTGTGCCAGTACTGAGTCTTAAACTTAGGGCCTCATGTTCTTGCTTGGCATTTTGGTCAAGTCTGGTGCTCTACCAAATAAGCTACAGATACTCTTCTGCCTTTTTGCTGGTTAATTGGAGATAAGAATCTCATAGGCATTTGCTCTCCCCTCCGCCCCCACCCCAGGCTGGCTTCAATCCAAAATCCTCAGATCTGGGCCTCCTGAGTAGCTTCCATTACAGGTGTGAGCCACCAGCACCCTGTCAAGTAGCTTTGCTTGCTATTGTATCCCAGTGACAAACACATAAAAGCTTTGCTGGATGAATATGTGATTTCTAACTCAAAGCCTTATTATTTTCAGCTTAAGATTCTCTGCACGTGGAGAATTTTTTTATTAATAACCAATAACTATGCATGAGGTATTTTCCATCCTTAGTAATGAAGCCTTTATAAGGAATTAGCAAATTTCTTGGAAAAAAAATTCTTCTACCTCAAAGGTAGATGTCACTTCAGTACTCCTTGCTTCAGATAAGCTATCTGATAATGTCACTTTGTTGGATAAGCATACTCATTCAGGTTTATTTGTTCTCATTCATGCCAGTATTTCTTTAAGATTCTGTGTGTAAGGCAATGGTGCCAGGAATGACATGGAGCCAGCAGAGTCCTATGATAACATGAACCACAGGCCTGGGCAGATGTAACAAGTAGCAAAACACCAGAGAGGGAGTTAAGACTTCCACAGGAAGGGCTAAGAATTCAAGATGACAGAGCAAGACATCCTTGAAGGCTTCCTGAAAGTGGTCTTTTCCGTGGACTTTCATGAATGAGTTAAGGGATTTGATTGAAGCTGTGGAGCTGGGAAGACCTTGAAGGGGGAAATGGCTGTATGAGCAAGCACAGCATGAAGGCAAATTCAGGGACAGGTTTAGGAAAGGATGGCTTATTCTACTTTCCTAGAGCAGAGAAGATACAATAGACAAATGGAAAAGAAAGCTAGAAAATTAACTTGGGATCAGATCACAAAGAACACGCAGCTAACGTGAGTAGCCACACCCATTGCTGTTTCTACTGTACATGTGGTCCCAAGAAGAGCTTAGGACCCATCAAGAAAGCCAAACTTTCCACTATACAACTAACAGTTCCTCCACTAGAATGTAACCTTGGCACCCGGCCTGCCTCGCACAGCACCTGGGACATATTAAGGCCTCCATAAACATTTGTTGGATTAAATTGGGAGGACATCATGGAAACATTCCCAATAGTGGAAGTTGGGGGTAGAGGGAGGGTGCATGGCAAAAGTTTTCCTGTAAGATTCAACATCTAAATGCATAAACTAGTCACAGCCTGGAAACCAGTAACCAACCTGTTCCTCTTCCCAAACACCTATGACATCCAGAAACAGTGGTACAGAAATTCCCCGAATCCTTCAGCCATCCACTGCATTCCATAGCAGCAGCCTCCTGGGTATGCCCTCTTAGAGGCTGTCACTCTGGCTGTTATGACTGTACTAGAACCTGATGCTCTACATACATCTCTACTTCACAAAGGCAGATTTTTCTCTAGGAAGGGTGTGGTTACTAGGACTCTGAATGAAAAGCAACGTCTCACAGCAAGCAGATGTCACTCAGAGTGCTGGCAATGAGAAGATGGTCCCATGAACTGGTATGGAACTATAAGGGAGCAGGGTAGATATGGTGGATGTCTGCCTTTAGCGGCATTGAGAACGGCATGTGGCAAGCAAGCTGCCTTTCATTCTGAAGTTTCAGGGGCAGCCACACGGTCTGCAGCCACATGTGCACAATGCAGAAGAATCTGGAACTAGGGCCAAAGGCTCTATAGGAAGATTATGGAGGATTGTGTCTGCTGTTAAGACGTTTTCCTGTATTGGTGAAGATCAAGTATAGCTTGAGGTCTGGCAATGTGTCCACTGGACATTGGTTAAAAAGTAAACTGCATTAAAATGCATCTACATATAAGGAAATGAAGAAAGGAAGAAGCTGTAATCCATAGTAGAGGAAAACATAGGAGTTTCCCAACAGACAACTCTGTACAACATTTGTTAGGTGCCCATGGCTCACTCCTTTAATCCTAGCTACTCAAGAGGCTGAGATGTGAAGATAGTTCAATACCAACTCAGACAGGAAAGTCCATGAGAGTTTTATCTCCACTAAACTATACCCCCCTCCAAAGCCAATAGTAGAGCTGTGGCTCAAGTGGTAGTGTTCTGGCTTTGAGCAAAAAGAGCTCAGTGGCAGCACCCAGGCCCTGAGTTCAAGCTCCAGTACTGGCACAAAAAAAAAAAAAAAGAAAGAAAGAAAAGAATACTACAATAAGAGAAAATGATTGAAAAGTTGAAAGGGGTGATATTGATCAAGATGCATTGTATTTATAATCTGATTTGTAGAAATGAAACCCATTTCAACAACTACTGGAAGACAATTAAAAAATTAAAGAATAGTGGCTCTCCAATTTTCTAGTTTTGCGACTTTCTGCAATTTATTTAAACTTGAATTTTTCATTCTGTAAAATAAAGGTAAAAAATGCTCTATTACAAGGCTGTTGTAATGACCATGGAATAATACAGTCAAAATTTCTAGAACAGTATCTGACAAATAGCAGCAGCCCAGTGAATGACAGTAAATTTTATCCTTACTAGTTTACAATCTTATTGTCTAAAAATTTAGAATTCTCTTTCCCCACTATGTCTTAATGTATATAAAATGAGCTTTTTACTTATCTCCATCTTGGAAACTGTGAGCTGGAAAGAAACTTCACAATCATATAACCCAACCTGGATGTAATCCTAAAGGATAAATTAATATCCTTTTCTAAAACATTCTCCTGGCACACAAACTCCCTCTGTACGCTAAAACTAAAAGCAGCCCTCGTGTATGTAGTCCAACACATTATTCTGGAGAAAGAAGAGCAAGAAAGAGCTTTGAAAAATGCTGAGCAAGAGCCACAAATACATAACTTTTCTGTGGAAAGTAAAAGAAATCCAGTCATTTAATAAAAGCTATTGCTGTTTTAAAATCTACTAAGTAAAGAGATTGGAGCATTAGAAGGGTCATAAATAAACAATAAATCATACAATTATTACTGTTTGAATTTTGGCAAGATAACAAAAAGAGCAAGGATATAATCAGGAAATAATAGGAAAGATCTGCAAGGCACCCCTGCAATTAGTGATAAACAGAGCTTGGCTCAGATCTGGAGCCCCAATATGGCTCTCATTAAAGAGCCTTGGGACCTGTTCCTGGGGCCGACCTCCGTTAGCTTCGAGAGAAGTGAGGTAACCAAAATGTCAGTGAGCACCCCCCCAGCCCCCAACTTCAGATAATCTTTTACTACAGTATTATAACCACCTGGGCTAAAATGACTACCTTATGCCAAGTGAAGACTAGTGCATGGCCTTCCGAAACTCTAATTGAGATGTTTCCTGTTCTCAGCTTTTTGACTCTTTCCTTTATAATTCCATAAACACACACACACACACACACACACACTCACTCACACACTCATGCACGCACACAAACTCTGGGCTATGGGTACCTCTACACCTTTGCTCCTTCTCCTTTTCCTTTCACCTTCTTTTATTAATGGTACCTCTTAAAAAGATAAATATTCCCACACAAGTGATATCACTTAAACAGATAAATAGTCCATACTGGAGAGACACAGAGCACAGGAGAGAGGGGGGGAAAACCACCCTGTCTTATTAGACTAGAAACAGACACACTATATTGATGCAAAAAAAATCAGCATATGGTTCTAATAGGCTTTCTTAAAATGATTTATCAGCTGTGATTAAGCCCTCAACCAGCATGTCTATCTTCATAAATAAAGCAAAAGTGCACCTTGCTCTAACCATATCTGCAGTATCTTATTACCCAGCTCTGCACACTACACTCCATTTACATCTACTCCATTCTGCGACCCTAGGGAGCCAAGAACTTGTGTGCAATCACAAAGTGTGTGCTCTAGAGAGAGACTGCCAAGATTTAGGACTCTTATCTCAGAGATAGTCTTACTAAAAGTCCATTACAATGAAGGCTTATCCCCTCTCCCTGTGCCACAAACCTTGGCTCTGCTGAAATATGAACAAGTAATTAAAAGGATACGCCTGATTTTGCAGTCAGCTCAGTGACACAGAATCACCAAACAGCTGTTAGAAAAAGGATCTCGTGCTAAGGGCAGGTTACCTCTTGCCAGGGGCTTGTAGGAAGTGAGGATCACTTTTTTTTTTTTAAATCCCACTTCGTCTCTTTTTTCTATTCTGTGGGTAGGAAAGGGGCATGAAAATATTAACAATCCTGTTTGATCTCATTCTCCAGCTGTCTAATATGTCAAATGATCTCAATGGAAAACTTGAAAGGAAGGGACACCAGAACAACCTAGGCCATGGGGACGAGGAAACAAGTGCTTTGATTTGGAAATTAAGAAGAGAGTACTGAGATAATGAGTGAGTTCAGTAATTCACAAACTGGTGTCTACAAACTGCCCTTGAATGAGGAGGAGAAGGGGGGGGAGAATGCTGACAAGAATCCAATATATATGCTACCAAATTAATAAGAAAGAGTGAGGGAAGGGCTAGGTTGGGGACGTAGGAGTGAAGATGTTGAAAGGGGTGACATTAATCAAGATCTATTGTATTCATAAACTCTTTTGTTAAATAGCAACTCCTTTGTCCAACTACCTCAAGATAATAAGAGTAACAACAATAATAATAGTAATAATAATAATAACTGCCCTGAGCCCACTAGTTCACACTGAGGGAAATGACTCTGTTGGAATAATGTTTACCCTTTGACAAAGGTTCAGTAAGCACAACAAGATGAGCTGAATTGATATCACAAAGCAACCAAACGGCGTTTTCATGAGGCCATCCTTTTTAAGTCCTTCCTAGCCAAAGTACCATGCACTCTCTTTTAACACTAGCCCATTTATAGAGATCAGACATCTATGGTCTCTTTCTGTATAAGATGCTGATGCATGTATGGAGACACATCTTCCATTAGATTCAAATAACAAATCTAAGATCTCATTTTTTTAACTACAAACAAACCACTGTTACATGATTTAGACGTTGGAGGTAGCATTGTGAGATTTTTGTCAAAAGACATCAAGATTTAAATATATAATCTCAGAAGGGAAAACAGCTCTTGGAATATTCTATCAGGGTTACTAACAGACATTTTTTTCCTGAAAAATATTTAATTTGATGTATTTGGAGGACTGTACGGGACAGGTGTGGTCTGTGCTATTGCATTCAATTTAGGAGCATTGCACTAATGAGGTCAGAGTAGCTTGTCTCTCCCAGTGTCTCTTTCCTGATCACAGGCTGTACGCTTAGCCTTGGCCAGCTGTCTTGCAATATGTGCAATGGTCACACAGGGGTCTGTAGAAGGACATGTGTTTGCACCCATGCAAATCCAACACCATTAACAGTAAACCAACTCCTAAGTTCACATTCTCTTGATGGACAAATACATCAGTCATGTCATCTTCCCAGAGGGTAGTAGGAAGTAGCTATTTGGTGCAGCTCGGGGAATTCTAGATTATGAGAAGGATGCTGCCAGAAATTCCAAGAAATAGGCAAGGAATTCATATGCATATATGAAAATGGAATAATGAAATGTTAAAAATGCTTAAGAAAAAAGAGAGAGGAGACAAGAAAGACTAATTTATCAGAGTGCATTATATATGTGTATGAAGCTATTATAATGAAACCCCTCTGTATATATGCTAACAAAAATACAAACAATGGCTAGGTAGTGGTGGTTCGTGCCTATAAACCTAGCTATTCAGGGGGCTGAGAACTGAGGACCAAGTTTCAAAGCCAGCTGGGGCAAGAAAGTTTGTAAAGATTTGATTTCCAATTAACAAACCAAAAACTGGAAGTGGAGCTGTGGCTCAAGTGATAGAGTCTTAAGCAAAAAAGCTACAAGATGGTGCCCAGGCCTTGAGTCCAAGCCCCAGTATATGAGTATAAATAATAGACAAGGAATCACTCCTAAAGCCTAGACTGCCCTCTTCGGCGAAATACACACAAATATAAGCACCAAGTTCAGATTTATTGCCCCATCTACACCTTGCAATCCATGTCTAGGTCCATGTGTGTTAATGCAGTAAGTGTGAGGAGGCCACAGTCAGGCAGATCAGAAACACAGAACAGAATTCTTTGGGTATCACACCACAAAAAAGAAGTTAGACCCTCTTCTTCCCTTCTGACACCAAGAGACCAACCAATGAAGCTACAACATTGGCATTCTACCTTCTAGACATTGATGGTTCCAGGCTTTTCTATACCGATCAGTCAAGCTGGTGAGAGAGCAATGGATAGAATTGGCTGTCGCAACCATGCTAACAGATTGACTGATCTTGTATGTGTGCAATCTCCTCAGCATCTCCTAAGCTTTATGCATAATGAATCATCCTGGAAGATCGGAAGGAGAGAACTTTTTTCTTTTTTTGGGGGGTCTGGTCATGGGGTCTGAACTCTGGGCCTGGGCGCTGTCCCTCAGCTCTTCAGCTCAAGGCTAGCGCTCTACCACTTGAACCACAGCACCACTTCCGGCTTTTTTCTTTTTGCTTATGTGGTGTTGGGGAATCGAACCCATGGCCTCAGGCATGCAAAGCAAGCACTCTACCACTGAGCCACCTTCCCAGCCCCAGGAGATAACTTTTCTGAGAGAGGCTTTGATTCAAAATGTCCAATGCTACATTATCTTATTTTTATTGTCAAGGTGATGTACAGTAGGGTTACAGTTACACAAGTAAGGTAATAAGTACATTTCTTGGCAAACTTGTTACCCTTCCTTGTTTATCAGTATTGCATTATCTGTATTCAATCAACCCAACAGTCACACCAAACACAACAGCTCCTCTTCTTCAGAGAGATGACTGTTAGCAGAGCTTGAATAAGTTCCCGCACCAACATAAAGCCACAGAAAGGCTGCCTCTGCCACTCACTTACAAATAGGTTTTGGTCAACACTATGCTAAATTTTCTAAGTTTTCATACAACTTCTAGCTCTAAAACAACCATAGAAAAATATTACACTTCTGGACAAAGCCTAAAATATTAAAGATCAAGGTGTACACTGATCTTATCTCACCGGTAACAAGGAAGTTGTATTCAACAACATGTGCTTCGAGGAGATGCTGAGAGTAAGGGCCTTTTAGAAGTCCACTTCACTAGAGACCATGGAGCTATCACATAGAACAGGGTCACAGACAAAAGAGACTATATGGTATCCTTTAACATACCACAAAGCAAAGATTAAAGGAAGATCCAAAGAAGCCAGTGTACACAGGATACGAACAGGCAGGTGACACCGTGGTGGCTGTTTGAATGAACACCGATCTCATCTCCACACCAACAAACATGTAAGCCTCTGTGGTTTTCCAGAACAGAACAACAGAACAATTCTCAGTTTTCTTTCTCTCTCCCTTCCTTCCTTCCTTCCTTCCTTTCTTTCTTTCTTTCCTCCCTTCTTTCTTTCTTTTTTTCTTTTTCTTCTTTCCTTCCTTCCCTCTTTCTTTTTCTTCCTTCCTTTTCTTCTTTCTTTCCCCCCTTTCCTTTCTTCCTTCCTCCTTTTCTTTCTCTCTCTCTTTCTTTCTCCCTTTCTTTTATCTATCTCTCTCTTCCTTCTTTCCTTCATTTCTTTTCTTTATTTCTTCCTTTCTTTCACTTATAATCTGGTCCTTCCACTCTTGCTTGGCTTTGTTAATCAAGGCTGGCCCTCTACCACCTGAACCACAGCTCCACTTCTACCTTTTTGCCTTGCTAAGAGTCTCTTGAATTTACCTTCCCAGGCAGGCTTCAAACCAAAATCTACAGTTCTAAGCCTCCTGAGTAGCTAGGATGACAGACATGAGCCTCCAATACCTGGCTTTTCATTTTGTCTCACCTGTGTCTTGTTTTGTCCCTTTGAAAGGCAAGGGGGCCACTCCCCTAAATGCACTCCTTTATAAACTTTGCTAGGTCTTTGCACTTTGGTGATCATTGAATAAGTGATAAGGAAATGTCCCTGCGTGGCTGATGCAAAAGTCAGTTGTTAGAGTTGACAGCCAATGTGCTGGAAATATGGCCAGGAGGAATGCTTGGAATCTCAGTTCTTGCCCTCAGACTTATCAGTATGGAAATAACTTAACAACACACAAATGCTAAGCCTGGTTCCCAGAGTAAATCATTCCCATATTTGCTCCTACCCATTAATGTTCACCTGGATTTATGATATGATGGAGTCAGAGGCAGTATCTTGCAACTATTATATTCTTTTCCTTACCCTTTTTTACAATGTTAATTTCTTCTCACATGCATATGAGGGGCCCAAGAAAGTGACTTCGTTCTACAGATGCTCATGGAGTCTAATACTTGGTCCAATTTTCCAAATGTGAGTACTGTTTTCTGCCTGAAATGGAAGCTTCAACTCAGTCATTTGGTTTGAATCTGGCCCAGAAAACAGATCTGTTTTCCTGCTTGCCTTTGGGAGCATCCATGTGAGGCTCTGCAGAAGACAGCATGAACTTCCTCCCACAGACAAAGGCCTCCAGCACCCAGTACACAACCTTCCGAGCACCTGTCTGGTGCCTTGGAAATGCCAAATGTCTCACAGCTACAAACTGGATCCTTTGGAGGACAGTGTCCATTCGACATTGTGATTTCAGTACAACATTGAGATCCCTTCCTGACTTCTTTGCCATAGGACAGGTAAGAAGAGATTTCCATGAGCTGAGAACCCAGCCTAGCCTGGAACTGAAAATCACCCTGATGAGAATATCTCCTGCTGGGAAAAGCTGCAGCCCTTAGAGCTGAGCTTCCTAATTGTTTTAGTGAGGTTCGTCCCAGCTAAATAATTCAATTGCATTAATTTTCAGCTACAGTAAGGCTGCTTGATGGGAAGGCAAGGCAAGGGCAGACCAAACAAGTGGCTCTGGGAGTCTAAACCTAAGCAGACAATGGTGCCAGCAATGCTTCAGATCCCTGCTGGTTTGGTCTATTTGCTGCTTTTTTCTTTGATCATTTTAAGTGCCCTCCATCCCTCCACTCTCTCTCTTTCCATATACATTTCATGCAGGGACAGTTAAAGTACCAAGATCTGACTGTTCAAGTACTCCTCTAGTATTAGTAAAACATGGCATGATGCTGTGTTAATAAGGCATCAATGATTTCTCTTTTATACCTCTGACACCCTACATGTACAACTTTTCACACTGACAATAAATGATAATACATGTGTGACACTCTAGCTTGAAGGGACTAGAAGTACTGATTGGACCTACAAAGTAGAGTAAAGGACTGTGGGAGAGCAAAGCTGATTCCTTCAGCGAGTGTGGCAAACTTGCTCCAGACAGAAACAGGAGCTTCAGATATGGCAGAGTCTCTATGGGAAAGACTGAGCATAGCTTCAACCCAATGAGTTGGAATCAGCAAGGATGTATTCGAATAGGCATCCGCAGCAAGGTTAGGGGCTTGTACTTAGGTCTCAGGTGGGGGCAGGAGGCACAGACAAAAGAATTTCCTGGGTGGAGTTCAGTGTGAAGCTGTGGGAGAGATTTGCTGCTGAGAAAATAAAAGTAGAATATGTCCACCTGTGTGGACATGCCTCCAAAAGACAAGAGACTTGGACAGGCCTGCTGCAAAGGCAGGAGAGAAGCCAGAACGAGCTGTATGTATGTATCCCTCACCTGTCTTTGCCTGTCTTCATAGTTGATTTCTTTGTATTTCAAACAGGGAAACTGTTATCAACATAATCACCTATAATGATTCTCAGTTAACTAAAGGGGCCCAAGTCAAATGCTATTAGTGACATGTACCAACTGTATTACATGGACCTGACTCTGCTTCACAAAGGTGTAACACTTTTATCTTTACCAGTCACCAGTGAACAGGAAATACTGGTATAAGCAAATGCTATTTCTTCTGAGATATTTCCAACAGAAATAGAGGTTGCCCAAATTAATGCCCAGGTTCCTTAGCAATCATCATGTTATATATTAAATAGGTTCCAAACCCTCTCCCAGTGTTTTGACTCTGGCATTTGAAGTTGAAAGAATAGTACCTTGGATAAGAATGTCTATCACAGATTAAGTGAAGTAAGCCAGGCCCAAAGAAACATAGGTCCCATGGTTTCCCTTATTTGCAATAACTAGTATATGTCTAAGACAAGCAGAAAAGGTCAAAAGCTATGTACCTATAACCATATAATACGATGTTAAGTGAAATGAACCCCAAGATAAGGACACAAGAGGGTTTTTTTTTCTTTCTTGCTATTGTTTTTAATGTACTTATAATGTACTGTGTGATTTTTTTTGTTTCTTTTGTATTTTCTTCCCCCATGGTATAACCCCTGTTTTCACTGTATTTCATGCCGGTGCCCTGCAGCTTGTATATACATTTTTCTAATTTGGGGAGGGGAAGGGAAATAACAAAATGCTGAAATAAGGATAGTGGTTGACTCATTGTAGCAATGAGATGTACAAGACACTATGTTGAAAATGAACTTTACAACTTGTGGGGGAGGGAGGGGTCAGGAAGGCAGGGAAGGAAGAAATGTTAGGGGGAAAACAAAGGAGGGGGTAACAATGCTCAATAGGAAATGTACTCATTGCCTTACTCATGTAACTGTCACCCCTCTGTTCAGTATCTTTACAGTAAAAAATATATATATTTAAATAAAAAATGAATGTCCATCACAGGTACAGAATCAGTGCAGAGTGCGGTCATTGCCTGCTGTGCATAGGTTCTCAAAAAGACCTCAGGGGAGACCTGCCTCTGTCTCACCAGAACAAATGCTATCATAAAAAAGTTAAAACTTTTGACAAATACTTTAAATAATTAGTACTGAGCTCAGACATTCCAGCAATTACTGCCCCCTATATCACTAGCTGAAGGCAGCACTTCAAACTGGAAAGCAGTATCAGAAGGGAAGTCCTGAATCTCAACAGGTAAAATGATTTTTTTTCTGTACTGTATGTTCATCTATTAAGGCCCAATTATCTAAGTACGTACATTCTCCAAGAGATAATAATCAACTACAGAGCATTTTTTTTCTCCTCCCAATATTGGTGTGTGTGTGAGAGAGAAAAATAGAGAGATAGAGACAGAGAAAATGGAAGTGTAAGAGTATACCAGCCCAGGGGCTTGAACTCAGAGCCTGGGGCTGGCCTTGAGTTTTTTTTTGCTCAAGGCCAGCACCCTACTACTTGAGTCACAGATCCACTTTCAGCTTTTTGGTGGTTCGTTGTAGATAAGAATCTCGTGGATTTTCCTCTCACAGCTGGCTTCAAACTACGATCCTGAGATCTCTGCTCCTAAAGTAGCCAAGATTACAGCCATCCACCACAGCACCCTCCACCCAGATACGTTCACCTCACCATCCATACCCAACACATTTGGTATTGTATTACAACACTGGATGTTCTGCTGCTTGGAAGACTTTCCATTAAAAACCAGCAACACAAAACCCTATGCGTGTTTTTATTGCCTGTTCCAGTTTAAAGTTAAGGCAGGACTTGAGATCACATCCTAATTCTTTCACGTATGGGGCAGTAGATACCAACTCTCACTAATCCCTGTCAGGATTATACTCCTTATATTCCTAACTCCCAGTGACCTAAAACACATGAAATGGTTTCTACTTTATCCACTGCTTTAGTCATTCCCCTGAGGAGGATGCAGAGATCAAGCCAAATTCTCTTTCCGCATCAAATTCCCCCTAAGATTAGGGCATCATTTTAACCTATGAGGAGGAAGTTGAAAGTGATTTACATTTGTAGTGTGCTGAAATGGGAGGACAAAAAGAATCCTTCCATTTTCCAGTCATAGCAATGAGGGGAACATAACTTGGCATCTTCAGTCTCATTGTCAATGGATGTTTCCTTTCAGTAAGGCTGATAAAAAAAAATTTAAAGATCAAAAAGCAATTTAAAGTCTCATCTACTAGGATTAAACCAACACAATGATTTTTCCAAACCTGGATAAAACCAAGTTTAGGTTTCAGATTATTCTTTTTCTCCAGACTTCTGGGGCAGGGAGGGATTGTTTTACGCGAATATCTTAGAAGCAATATGTTACCATAACCGGAAATATGCAGCTGTTGCAAGTTTGTTCAACTTAGTATCTTATTTTCTATCAGCACTCAATTCCAACCTTCCCTAGAGATCAGCCAGACCAACTAGTGACAGAGACAGAGGGAGAAAGAAAAAGGCCTCCTCATTGTTCCTTCTCTCATTAAGCAATGACAGCATCAGGTAACATGATTTGTAGGTACAGCACTAATTCAGATTAAATAGCCTACTTTCTAAGCTGGGACTGATTTGGCCATGCCCTGGTCTGTGACTCCTGTTTTGCTAGGATCCCAGATCTTAAGATTATAGCTTGTCTCTTATTCCCATGTGTTAAACAGTCAACAGTCTCTGGGGATAGAGCATGCTTTCATCATTTGGGTAGGAATTCTAGATCATGGAAATGTCCTAATTTGCTATTTCTGCATCAGCATAATGAGTCATGTTTAGGTCCGATGGGAAAATAACAACACTTAGCACTTATATGCCGTGCTTTTCATCTTCAGGGTCTTTAACCATGTTAGGCTGTAATGTTATATTTCTCTCAGCAAGACAAAGGAGTTCATTTCTAGTTCCTTGACACACACACACACACACACACACAAACACAAACACACAGAGGCACAACCACACAATTGCTATTATATAATGAACTTTCCTTTTGAATCATATATACATATTATATATCATACATATATATTAGTCAATACATATTCTTTTCTAAATCTTTAAAAGTAAAAGATCAGTTCACCCTTCTCTTTCATTCTTTATTTTTTATCTTAAAATATACTGTGTTTCTAAAATAGAAAAAAAAATAGCCCACCAATGTTATAGTGAGCATTCTTGGGCTGGGGTTCTTGGCTTCATCCTTTATGCTTCTTGTCTTCTGAATACTCTTTCAGGAAGACTGCCCAGATCCATGCTCAGACCTCTATCCTTAATCTTCATCTGCTTCTGGCCCAGGTGATTTTATCTGGTCTCAAGCATTAGAACACCAGCTTTATGCCATTAACAAGAAAATCTGCATCTCCAGACTGATTCTCCCCTGAATTCTAGAGCTTTATATCTCTCTGTCAACTCGATAGTTCCACTGAACAGATCTACAAGCAAACATCCCAAATCTCCCGCAAATCCATCATTCGTTTGCAGAAGCCAAAAGCCCCAATTAATCTTTGAGTTTCTCCTTCTTATTGCTCCCCAATATAATCCACCAGCCAATCTATTGTCCTTGTCTTCAAAATGTATCCAGAATCCAACTATCCCTTCTGCCTTTTCTTGTATATATATATTTTATTGTAAAAATACTGTACAGAGGAGTTACAGTTACATGAGTAGGTAATTAGTCCATTTCCTATTGGGCATTGTTACCTCTTCCTTTGTTTTTCCTCTACCATCCCTTCCCTCCCCACCTTCCCAACTCCCCGCCCCCTGACCAACACTGAAGTTGTAAAGTTCCTTTTCAATATAGTATCTTGCACATCTCGTTGTTACAAGGGGTCAATCTGCTCTTTATTTCAGCATCTGCTACCATCTTCTACCTAGACTCTTTCAATACTATTTTCTGACGTTGCCCTCGAGAATTTATTTTCAACTAAGCAGCCAGGGTGATCTTTCTAAAGCACGGTCAGATCCTATCATTCTTCAAATTGGAATGGTCCCATTTGCCCCCATCTCTTTCAGGCAATGGTTTTTAGATGGCTTACATGGCTCTCTTGAACTTGTCCTCTCACACTCAGTTCTGTAAAATCATCATACTCACTCCTCCAACAAACTGTGCGATTCCTCCAACCACACCACATCCTCCAGCCTAAGGCCTTTTGCATGTCTGTTCTGGAAAAATAGAGCATTTCTCTCCCCTAGGTAGGTACCTGGCTTATTTCTTTTAATCTCATCCATCCACAGAAAGCTAGAGGATAGCAGTGGCTTTTTATCTTTTTTTCCCCTTATACTGGATGTTGAAGTCAGGGCCTTGAGCTTACTAGGCAAATATTCTACAACCAGAGAGACAACAGCCCTTTTTGCTTTTAGATTTATTTTCAGGTAAGTTCTCTGTCTCTCTTTGTGTGTATCTCTCTCTGTGTCTGTCTGTCTGTCTGTCTGTCTGTCTGTCTGTCTCTCTCTCTCTCTCTCTCTCTTGTTAACCCACATTTGGCTTCAAACAGCGATCCTCTTCCTTTTTTTTTTTTTAAAGATATCCAGTTTAAGCTTACTGAGTTCCATATGAAAAAAAAGTTAAAATAATTGCATATATTAGTATATTAATTACTCAAAATACTTAAAATATCAGTTTAGGTCAAACAGATTTAAATTTTTTTCTTGTGAAAGTGATGTACAGAAGGGTTACACCATATAAGTCAGTGGCCTTCCCATAAAGCTGGAATGAAAGGTGTGAACCACCACACTTGGATTATTTTGTTAAGATGGAGTCTTGATGAATTTTTGTCTGAGCTGGCTCAAATCAAGATCCTTTTGAATGTTGCCTTCTGACTACCTGGAACTATGGGAATGAGCAACCAGAACTGGCTTTTATCATCTTTATTCAGTGATGTATTTATACCAATGCCTTGGACAATGTCTGGAATATAATCAACACTCAAAAATATTTCCTAAATGAAAACTGATGAAGAAAAGTGCCTTAAATGTTTTAGTATAAGGTCTAGACTAAGTTTGAAGCCATAGGCAAGCTAAGCTTTGTGATATCTGCAATGAGTTATACTATGATTTACTAAGGGAGAACTTTCTTTTATTTCTATGCATTTTTATTGTTATTACAAAGCTGATGTGCAGATAGGTTACAGTGATATGTCAGATGAAGAAACATTTCTTTTTTTCTTTCTGTTGTGGGGCTTGAACTCTGGGCCTAGGCACTGTTCCTGTGCTCTTCAGCTCAAGCAAGCCCTTTACCACCTGAGTCACAACACTACTTCTGGTTTTCTGGTGGTTAATTGGAGATAAGAGTCTCATAGACTTTCCTCCCAGGTTGGTTTTGAACCTCAATGCTCAGATCTCAGCCTCCTGAGTAGCTAAGATTACAGACCTGAGCCACCAGTGCCCATCTACATTTTTTTTGCCAGTCCTGGGCCCTGAAGTCAGGGTTTAGTCACTGTCCCTGAGCTTCTTTTGCTCAAGGCTAGCACTCTACCACTTGAGCCACAGTGCCACTTCCAGCTTTTTCTGGTTATGTGATACTGAGGAATCGAACCCAGGGCTTCATGCATGCTAGGCAAGCACTCTACCACTAAGCCACATTCCTAGCCCTACATTTCTTTTTTAACAATGCCACCCCTTCCCTCGCTTTCTCCCAGTTTTTCCCTCCCATCCCCACCAAGTTATATAGCTCATTTTCAACACAGTGTCCACTGCTGCATTTGTTCACCCTTTGTCCCACCATTTCTGTGCCCACCCTTGCCCTGCCAAAGTTAGATAAAAGCACAAACAAAACAAAGGGAAAAGAAAACAAAAACAGCAACCAAAGTCCTTCTTGTTTCCATTTCCTGAAGTTCATTTTGATAAATATTATTTCATATGATTAGAATTTTCTTATTGAGAGTTATGAGGCTATGAGCTTAAAGGCTAACTTACTAGCAAAGTAAAAACCAGTAACTGAGTATTTAAAATTGGAGGAAAAGATGTCTGAGATCAAGGAGCAGAGCAGGAAAATAAAGAGAGGAAGAGGGCAATGTAGTTATATAAAATTCAATTCATAAGCTACAATATTAAGAAAACTGAGACAAGAGTTGGGAAAGATGAGAAAGAATGGCGGAAGAGGTAACACTGATTAAGATTCGTTGCATTCATACACTACTTTGTTGAATGGCAATTCCTTTGTACAACCATATGAAGATGAAAAATAAAAAAGGAAAAGGAAAAACGTTAAGGAAATGATGTAATATAATATGCTACATAATATATATCATATATATTATATTATATATGTTATATTATATATAATATACTATATATTATATATTGTATGTACTATACATAATATAATATAATATGTTATTTTGATACATATGGCAACCTTTTGACATTAGATATGACTTGCTATAGCCTGTCATTCTATACATTGAAGTGCTTTCAGAAAAGAGTTATCAGGGCTTACAGGTGGCCTGTGTAGAACAGAACAGAATTGTCTCCAATGATCAGCCACATGGACAAAGCAAGGATTAATTCTGTCTCCTCTTTCACAAAATTGTGTGGGCTAAACAGCACCTAGAAATGAAAAGGTAGAGAATAGGGCCTGCCGAATCTTCCCAATGTTGTTGTATAAAAATACTTAGAAAGTTCATAACAAGCTACTGTTAACAAATCTTCCAGAAAAAGATATAATGTATCTTCCACTTTATGAAAATTTGCCGATGAACCAATGCAAGACTTTTATTAAAAGACTCAGAAACAAAAAAATCAGAAGAGTTAGAGGTAACAATTAAAAGGAAATAATCACCTTAATGTGAAACAAAAGGAAAGGAGAGGAGAACTTTCCAGGATAAAAGGTATACATTGTATAGGGACTTTACTTTCTTTCTCTTTCCCTCCCTCCCCCCTCCCTCCCTCCCTCTCTTCCTTCCTTCCTTCCTTCCTTCCTTCCTTCCTTGCTTCCTTCCTTCCTTCCCCCCTTCCTTCCTTCCTCCCTCCCTCCCTCCCTTCCTTCTTTCCCCCCTTCCTTCCTTCCTCCCTCCCTCCCTCCCTCCCTCCCTCCCTCCCTTCCTTCCTTCCTTCCTTCCTTTTCTTTCTTCCTTCTGTCCTTCCTTGTTTGTTCCAGTATGGGGCTCGAATTCAGGTCCTGGACATTCTTAAGCTTTATCACTCAAGGTTATGCCCTATTACTTGAGCCATGTTTACACTTTCAACCTTTTGCTGGTTAATTAGAGAAAAGAGTCAAGAGTCTCAGACTGTTCTGCTATGACTTTGAACTATGATCCTCCGATCTCAGCCTACTGAGTGACTAAGATTATAGGTATGAGCTATTGGCAACCGGCCTTTGTGTCTTTTTTTAATGCAGTAAAAAAAAATTAGAAGCTTGGGTGGCAATGCACCACAGAAATGGCAGATGGAGAATGCCTAGGAGGTGGGTTAAAGGATACTGTCAGATTGGGGAAAATTGCTTCTGTTCATCATCATCTTGCTCTGTGGCTTATGAAGAATTGCTAGGGAGGAAGCCACCAACACAAGGGACTGTGCTACTGGATGAGTCACTGTGCTCTAGGCCTTAAGAAGACATCCCCTCATGTAGCAATGGCTGGATTTGGCCCCTCTGGTTTAAGCAAGTCAGAGGAAGAGCAAGCCTCAGCTCACAGAGGATATGAGCTTGAGAATGAGACTGTGGTATCCTGAGGCCAGGTTACATCCCCAGGGGAGGCTAGCTGCAGGCACCCCCACCCACAGATTTGCCCTAAAATCATCTCATGACTATGAGTGCCATTTAAAATAGTGAGAGCATATGGTGATACAACTTCAAGAGTCCATGTTTTCAATGTGGCTTGGCTCATTATTTTAATTTTTTTTAATTTAATGATTGCACTTCTCAACCCACAAGGAATCTAAAGCAACTCGTGAAACACACATAACATGAAAATTGTTTGGAAAATAAAAGGAGCAGATAAATATAAACTAGAACTGAAAGTCTAACACATGAAGGAAGTAAAATATTGCTCAACATCGTATTCAAAAAAGCTTCTCAAAGTTAAGTGGTAAACTTGGATTTTTGTTAACCTAGCAGTCAAAGTGAAGAGAGAAACAGAACCAGTTACATGATTCTCATGGTCATGAGGAGAAAATATTTCAGATCCTCAAGGGAAGCAAGCCATTTCCTGGAATTCAGATTTGCAAGAATTCCTCACAGGGGCTTCATATAAGAAACCATGAATAATGAGATAGAGAAGATTTAAACCCACACTCCTACTACGGGCTTCCTGAAACTGTTCTTGGTAAAATGTCTTTAGGAAAATCAAGGGCATACACTCAAGACTATTCTATTAGAAATGAAGACAACGTGGACCACATACACATCTACGTCAGTTTAAGAAACCAAATTGGTTTCAGGAAATGAATGAACTTGATCCTTCATTCATCTACATATGCAAATCTACCCAGAGAATTAAATTTATCTCTCAACAAGAGTAAAATTTCTAGATAAAACATCCTGCCCTTTTGCCTATTTTCATGGATTTTTAAGTCTATTCTCATTCAAATGAAATATAGAATTGCATCTTTTATTTTTATTAAGCTAATTTTTAAGTGCTCAAAACTTCCTTATTAGTCTGCCAAAGATTGATTGCTATCTATACAAGTGTTTCTTTACAAGGGGAAAAGGCACTACACATCATTTTTCAGGGTGAGAAGGAAGGTCATATATAAATGAGAAATTATTCACAAATAAATAAAGTAAGTTGACTTAGATTTTGAACGTCTGTTGTAAGGGTCCTCTACCTTTTGCAATTTTTTTTACCCTAAAGCAACAGAGATTGAATATGACAGAAGCCTCAGACTATCAGCATGTGAGAATGTGACAAGAAAAATCTGGCAGTCGAGGATTACTGTAATTTCATGTAGATAAAGACTCAAAGACTTTGAAACACTTGGGGAAATAGCAGATCCTTTTAAAATTTTTTCTCCGGATGGAACAGCTGGAGCTTCCGAATCCATTCCTACATAGCTCGACCTTCTTTTCAATCATCTTTTACATTTGAAGTTTCCGTTCATGGACTGTATCTAATTTGTTTAGCACACTGTGGGCATTCAGGCAAAGGAGAAGAAAGATAATAAAAAGCATCTTTGCCCCAATTAGTTTGAGCCCCATCTCCTTTCTTCAATTCCGTAAACTAATGTTAAAATTCCAATCCAACATGCTGACAAAAAAAAAAAATCCTGAATATATTCTCAAGCATTTCACAAAGCAAATTTCTTACATTTATAAGAATAAATGATCCTCCCTAGTAGCTAATTCATTTGTCTTACCAACAACAGATGTTCAACAATCTTCCCAGGTAATATGAACAGGTGAACAGGAAGTAATTATGTGTCTGGCAGAGAACAGCCCGGAAAGATTATGGAAAACAGACACTTAAAACCTGAGTCAGAATCAGAGGAAAGCCCCTCTCCTACTCAATGATACTTGCCTGTTCCCTCACCTCTGACTCTTGTCTCCTGTACCCCCCACTCCGGTAAGGCTTACTGCTAAATAGTTAGCAAAGGTAAACAACTGGTTGGGAATAGAAATAATCAATGAACTTTTCTGACACAGCTTTAAGAATCAGATAACTTTTTGAGGGACGAGCTAGGATTTCATGCTTCAAATACTATTTCCACCATGACTTATCCAAGCGTTGGGTGCTATTACAATCAGGGAATCATCATTTTCTAGAAAACACTAGGTGAACATTCACAAATAGATAAAATATTATTTCAGTCAGCATGGTGTTGCACACCTATAATCCCAGCACTCAAGAGGTGGAGAGAGGAGGATCTTGAATTCTAGGTCTGCCTAGAATAGTGAGAGCAAACAAACAAACAAAAATACCCTATAGAATAAAGTAAAATTAGAAGGGCTAGCATGTACATTCCCCCAACTCAGAAAAAAAAGTACAGGCAATAAATAACAGCTGCCGTTGTTGAATAACAGCTGCCATTTTTGAGTTTTTAACTCCCATTTTCTGCCTGGGAAGCAGGAAAATCTCTCCCTCCCCCCACCCTCCATGGCTCTTAAGCCATCTAGTCAGAGCCCACCTTTTCGCTTAATGGTGTATTTTCTTTCTCACTATTAAACTAGTCACCTTGCCACTTTAAAAAAAAATGGTGGAGAGCTAAGAATGTTGCTCAGTGGTAGAGGGTTTGCCTAACATGTACACTGCTCTGGGTTCGATTGCCAGCATCACAAAATTAACTAATTAATTCAATGAAATACTCAAGGCAATCTTCCATGCCACACCATGTGTGGAAGTTTTCAGTGTTCAGGAGACACTGGTTCAAATGTCCTTCTGCACAAACCTACCCGCTTGCTGCTTTCCTCTTCCTGAGCTTTCCTGAACTCATGCTGGAAGGAACAGTCCAGTTCACTGAAGAGGCCCACCTCCTCGCAGTTCTTCAGGAATCTCGTTGGGGTCGGAGTCTGATCTGAAAACAGAGGCCCAGGGATCAAAATGCCACTCTAAAGCCAGTGGGAAGCATACTCTAACTCCATTCATACCCCCCTCTCCCCTTAGCAGCATGTCTACAAGCCCCCCACACCACATTCCCCCAGCCTTTATATAAAATGACCACGTACAAGAAATCGATTCCCAAGCAGGCAAATCATGGAAAGCACCAAGTACGGGAGGATTTTCCACCACTCCCTCTAGCCAACTGCAGGAACTATTGCCCTCCATTTGTCTAGAGGCCATCATTTCAACACACACTGCAATGTATGGAAGAGCATTCTTGTTTTATTGGGTGGAGGGGTTATCTTTTACTAGAAAAGAAACTGATTTAGATAAAAATCAGACCAAAAAGAAATCTTCTGTGCCAACGTTTGGCCTGACTTCAGGGGGCTGGGAGGAATAAAACACCTTAACAATTTGGACAGCAAGCAAAAAGAAACAAATATATTAAGTCGCTTTTCTTAATGGAGAAAGAAAAAAAATCAGCAATTCTATCTCATTCTGAGAATCCTAGGATGATGTGTTCCAAGTCAAACACATTCAGCTTCCATCCTTTAAAAATATCATTATTAATTTTATTTTCCTTTGCCATTGCCAAAAGAATGTTCTGAGAATACTCTTTAAAAGGAAAAGCATTTCTTTCATACTCTGGGCTTTCTAGAGTGCTTACTACTTTGAAAATAGGAGGATGCCAAGCCCTGATTTATGGCATACCATTGATGCAGGATTAGAAGTTGATAAAATATTTTCACACACAAGTCTCTGAAATCTAATCTCACAAGACTCTAGAAGGCAAACCCCTTTTCAATTGTTATGGACAGTCATCTTCTTTGGCAAAGGTATTATCAAGTTAACATGAATAACACTGGGTAAATTGTCTTTTCAAGCAGAAGACAGAAGAAAAAGAAAAGACCATGGAGAGAAAACTAGCCACTATGTTATTTCATACTATTTATTCATTTTATTTGTTTATTTATTAACCTATTAATTTTCAAATGAGGAAATTTAAGGCCCAGTGAGATTTAAGGTCTTATTCCAAGGTCTCCCACATAGGATTATAAGCAAAGAATCAGTGCTCTTCCCAAGGGAGGCATAGATTACCCCCACCCATATCTGTACATACACTATGGGCTCTTTATGGTATTTGGCCTGCTGGAGCTCTGCTCAGTACTCTGATCTCTTTCTGCACAGCTCTCTAAGCTATCATCCCATACATGAGTAAAATGAATTTTCCAGTCTTACAAACCATCAATTTCTGTATTACAAGAAGTTTGAATTTGGTTTACTTTTCTAAGTTATGCAACAATGTTATTTCAGAATTAAGTCAGTAAATATCCACTAAGATTCAAAAACATTTTAATATCTGTGAAGCATAAATTGGCTGGATAACTCAATCAGTATGAGAGGCAATGTACCGCCATTCCCAACGGGAAAGGGACATTAAGCATCAAATGGCTGGCTTGGGTTCTAGGGCAGCAAAGTCCCTTTCATCTCCATTCTTAGCCTAATCTCCAAGATGCTGAGATCTCTTTGTAGACTACAGAAAGCCTACTGTAGATGATCATACATTGAGCATTGTTTGTAAAAGATATGTGAAAATTTGAGCTTTATTGCAAATGATTTCATTAACTTATGATGAACAGACATATGGCTGTTTATCATATGGATATGTATAGATGAATACACAGATATGTCTACATACACATATATTAGCTTATAAAAGATGATATATTTTATGTAAGACTTCATAGATTACATATATGCTTCTTTCATGTAGTTCTCATGTTTCGGTGAGGTAAAGAGGTAGACATTATTTTAGAAACAGAAATAAGCTTTCTTGCACAAAGTCATGCAATTTGTAAGTATATCACTACTACCAAGCCATCTTTTACTATCAGACATGATTCTTTTCCATCTAATTCCAGTGCTATCACATCTACCTTCTCAGATCCAAAAGGCTCTGGGGTGTGTGTGTGTGTGTGTGTGTGTGTGTGTGTGTGTGTAAAAGACAATTTTGACAATCTAGAAATATATATTTACAAATAGCATGATTTGAGGAAAAATGAATACTTTCTCTGGACTTTATCTTTCAGGTAAATGTGTAAAATTTTAGGATTCTGTAAATTCTAAAAATCATCACCATAACAGCTTACGCTTCAAAAGTCACTGCTTTGTGGTCAGAGAAATATATCACTTTTTAAAGGATAGTCAAATGAGAACATCAAAAACAGCTAGAACTTATAAGACCAAAAGGCTTATGAGACGAGACCAGTAAGGACTCAGTATAAGATAAGAGGTTTTTCTGAATAAATTGTGTAAAAAGACAATCTATTAGAGTAGAAATAGAAAAGTGTATATGTGTGTATGGTTCTTCTGTTTCTTGACATCAGTAGGACTTTTTAGTCTGTCAAGTTTTAATTTTTCCTTATTCCTTTTATTTCTTTGTTTGACCTTGAGCATTGAAGGCCATGGTTCAAGGTGTAGAGAAAGGCCCATGAAATCCTTGAACTCTTACAGAAGCCATGAGACGATCCATGATCTCAAAAGTAGGTTGCACAGAAGCATGAAGCTCCAAGCCACGCTGAGAGGTTTTTCTCATCTACTCTAAAACAGATTGATCTCCAGATACCAGCACACACCTACATACACTACCAAGGGAGGTGGGAGGGGAGTAGAAAGAACAGAGCTGAGGATGACAGTGCCATCTTGGGCTTCTTCAGCAATAGGAACAAGGCCAGGAAACAAGTAGAGCTGTGGGCAGCAAAGACAGTTGCTTCCCTCCACCCAGAGCAGGAGGTCCAGAAGGTAGCCTTAAAGTTGTTATTTTCACCTGAGCACAAAGATTTTATGATTATTACTTTTCCTTACTGTATGATATAGCTAAAGAAATTTAAATGAGGTATCTAAAGTCCACATTTGGAATACGCAAGGCATGCTGTTCCTAAGTTTTAATTCACCACTTTTTGTGTGCGAATGACCCCATTCTTTACAGCTACAACAGGAACCAGAAAAAGGAGGCTTAACTTTTGTTTTAATATTTACTAGAAAGTCAATATAGGGTCTCCAGTCGTTTTTTTATCTTACATAGTCCACTTTCAAGTAAGCCAGAAAATGTGCAAATGAATGCACAAAAGAAGCACAGCTAAATCTATCAGCTACTTAACCCCCACATGGCAGAATTATGAATGCCTTTGTCAAATAATTGTTCCTGATCAAATTAGACCTGACGTTAGTGGGTAAAAACATAGCCATAGTCAAAATGATGATAAGGGACTTACTTAGATCTAAGAACATGCATCAGTCAGCTATGGCACATCATGAATAAGCATGAATAGTGTGCTCATTTGGCAGATAAATAAAACCTAAGGTTTGCTCATTCCATAGATACAGCAGATACTCCAAGGATTTGTAGGAACTAGTTCCTTTTTCTTTTCTTTTTTCCTCTTTCTCTTTCCCCTCCCTCCTTCCCTCCCCCCTCTCTTCCTCCCCCTCTCTCTCCCTCTCTCATGCATTATTCCATAAGCCCAGACACTCTCCTTTAGCTTTATCACCCAAGGCTCGCATTCTACCACTGGGCTATAGCTCCATTTCTGGCTTTTTACTGCTTAATTTGTATTAATAATCTCTGGAACTATCATGCCTAGGCTGGCTTCCAACTGTGATCCTCAGTTCTCAGCCTCCAGAGTAGCTAGAATTACAGGCATGAGCCATGGACACAAGGGTTCCTGACAGGAACTATTTTCAGTAGGAGCCCTGAGCTGAGATGATTGTTTTACAATCACCTTTTCTCAATACTTTCACTTTAGTGAGGAACAAGTGAATGAGTCTACAAGTTAATACACTTTTCATTTGAACTTCATCTGAGTACAAAATTTTTATGATTATTACTTTTCTACTCTGAATTATTGCTATATAAACACCCTCTAGCAAAGAGTTTTCAAAAAGCACACAGGATTCCTCAGAGACCAAGCACCTGGGACAAATGCAAGCAGGAAATCTCATCCACTTCTTTCCCTGTTGCATGGGTCCTAAGGGAGTTTTTCACCAATCAGTCAAGAAAGATGTTTATCATGAGAAAGAGAATGAGATCCTGTCATTTGCTACAACTGGGGTAACCTAGAGAACAGTATGCTAAGTTAGACACAGGAAGACAAATACTATATGTTCTCACTTATTTGTGGAAGCTTAAAAAGTCATACAAGTGGAAAATGGAATAGTGGTTTCCAGAGGCTGAGAAGGATGGGAAAAGAGGAGCAGAAAGAGAATGCTTAATTAGATAAAAGGCACAGCTGGATAAGAGAAATGTCTTAACATCCTATATAGCACAGAAGGAGCACTGTGTGTGACAACGATTGAGTGTCTCAAAACAGCTGGTAGAAAGGATTCTGAATGCTTCCAACACAAAGAATGGATAAATGCTCAAATCAATGGATATGCCAGTTCATCTAATCTGATCATTCCATATTGTACATATGTACTGAAATGTAACCCTGTAGTATAATTACTATACCTAGATAAATTTAAAGTTAAAATTTAAAAGCTCGACACTCAAAGGGATAAAATATTTCTTTGCCAACTATTTCATAGTGCCTAGTTCTCCTGGCTGGATCTACTTGCTAAGGAAAAGCATTCTCTTCGGGAAATCACTATGCCCTGAAACAGCACTTGTCATGTTAACACCCTATTTGTGTAGTTGGTAGAAAGTATGTACGCCACGAACTTGCCTCTACAATTTAGGAATCACCATCAGTGATATGATAGGAAATTCTGAGCACATTATCAAGGGAACAGACAATGAACATATAGCTGGCATTACCTTTGAAAGTGACTCTCAGAGATTCCTATCAATTCATAGACTGTCCATAAGCTTCTCGAGCCCCAACCAGTATGATTATTGCAAAGTAAAACTAAGTGGCAAGCACAAAGCTACATTCCTACATTCTGAAGCCTGATTCTTCTTTTTAAAAAATGGTTATTCCACTCCATAGTTAATAAAAATTGCTACCTTATTTAGTTCCAAAGATGCACCTGAATTATATGTCATTTATATTTCATTTCCTTCAATAAGAAAGAAAGAAAGAAAGAAAGAAAGAAAGGAAGGAAGGAAGGAAGGAAGGAAGGAAGGAAGGAAGGAAGGAAGGAAGGAAGGAAGGAAGGAAGGAAGGAAGGAAGAAAGAAAGAAAGAAAGAAAGACAAAGAAGCCAAGTCAACAATTTCAAAAAATGGTAAGGGAAAGGAAGGCATTGTATACCAGAGAAGAGATGTTAACTTTTAAGCAAATATCTTTTCTTTATGTCTTATACAACCAAATGTGGAAACACTAAAACAACTACAAAAAGTAATTGTAGATCATTTTCCATTAACCTGATTTAAAGATAAACTCATTAACACCTACCAGCTATAATGAAGGATAGTTTGAATTCATGACCATTTTGATGACCTGTTTGTGTTACTGAGATTTGAACTCAGGGCCTCACTCTTGCAGGTCTTGGTTGCTCAGTTGGCACTTAATCAATTGTCACTCTATCCTCCAGCTTTTTGATAATTATTTTGTAGATAGAATCTCACAGAGTACCTGGCCAAACTTTAAACTGAACTTCCAGATCTCAGCCTCCTGAGTAGCTAGGATTATAGGCATAAGTCATTGTTACCTGACTATAAATGAATCTTAAGATACATAATCTTTTATAAGAGTAATAATGAGTAACAACTACAAACCTGAATGGAATTTTAGAAATGTTTATTTTCAATAAATATACCTTTTATTGGATGTGACTATTCAATAAGAGCAATGGAATCTCTCAGTAATACTGACATTACAATTTCTGCCTCCATCCCAAGAGACAGTGCCACCATGGGTAAAACATGGTGAATCTAGTTCTTAAGCAATATCTACAGGACTTGGGACAAACTGTTCTTTGGATCATGATTCTTCATATGAAAAAAGTACAGAGGATTAAATGGTGTAATGTATATGCACCATAGGACAAAGTGGTAGCTATTACTATTATTGTACTGCCCCCTGGTGCAAGCCATCTCCACCACCCCATGTTCCATAAAAGTCCAATTAATGTACATACTCAGAAATATTATAGACCTTTACTGTCAATGAAATTGTCCACACATATGGTAAGTGCATGCATGGTTTATATATTTATTAGCTCCAACCGATTTGTAAATAGCCCAGATCATTCTAAGAAGAATATGGAGCAAGGTGTGCCTCTTCCCTCTCACTTTCCCCTCAAGATACCACTGAGTAGAGTTCATGGTAAAGTTTGTACCAAAGGGCTGCCAACAATGCATTTGGGTTGTTCAAGAGATCAGGGTTAGCCTCTTGTAGCAACCATAAATCATGTTCTTCTCTGGGCACAGAATTAGGTTTAGATCCCAGACCTAGAGATGGACCATGATTCTAGACTTAATCGAGAAAACTGTGTGGCTGATGAAGTACTGTATCTTTATTAACATCAGAAGGTGGGAGCTAAGAATCTGAAAAGAAATGCGGGAGGAGGAAGTTGATCCCTCCCGTCCCTCTGGTTCCTCAAGACACAGCCAGCGATGCCACATCCGGTCCTGCAGTCTTACCATGCCCAGTCCCCACCATGCTCAAAAGTCAAGAAGAAAGGACTCCTGAGCCCACAGTGCACACAGTCAGGTCGTGAGCAGATGCTGAGGCTATTACACTGCCCTTCCTTAGGCGACTTGCTGGGCACTTGCAGTCCCATGCTCAAGTTTTGTCTTCGCAGCACTTCTCACTAAGGATTCTTTCTACGCTTGCTTTGCTTGATTATTGTGCAGTGTATTGTCTCTCATCCTCCATACCCCATTACAGGGTGGCAAGTTTCATAAGAAGTAGGGCCTCATGTTCTTCATCAATGCCACACACCCAGAAACTAGCACATTTTTTGGGGGGGGGTCTGGTCGTGGGGCCTGAACTCTGGGCCTGGGCGCTGTCCCTCAGCTCTTCAACTCAAGGCTAGCGCTCTACCACTTGAGCCACAGCACCACTTCCGGCTTTTTTCTTTTTGCTTATGTGGTGCTGAGGAATCGAACCCAGGGCCTCATGCATGTAAGGCAAGTGATCTACCACTGAGCCACCTTCCCAGCCCTCACAATACATTTTTGTTTGAATATATCACATAAAAAAATGGTCCAAAAAGAAATTACAGAGTTTTTATCTGATGCTTATTTACAATTTGATTTGTTCTCATTTTAAATGTTATTTTTATATTTCTTTTCATTTTTGTGCTGGTATTGGGGCCTGAACTCAGAACCTCCTCACATTTTTTGATAAGCTTTTGTACTCCAGGCTGGTCCTCTACCACTTGAGAAACACCTACTCTTCTGCTTTTTGCTACTTAATTGATATAAGAGTCTCTCAGAATTGTCTTACACAATGGCTTTGAACTACAATCTTTATATCTGTCTCCAGGGTAACTAGGCCTGACTCTACTTTTATCTTTCAATTATGCAAAATTACTTATCACAAAATAAGATCATATGATAAAATTTCATTTATGACAAAATAGACTTCAAAATAGGCTTAAAATATGTAATACTTTATGAACATGGTAATAAAGGTAGATTCTCAAGCTTTTGATAAATTCAAATTTTAATGAATCTAGATATAAACAAGTAAAATATTCAAATTTGTAATCATAATAAAAATGCTAACACTATCATTATAAACAAAAAGATTTGATATAAATAAATATTTCACTGTTTCCTAGGGGAAAACAGCAAAGTAAAAATATGCAACAGATAATCTATTATAACTCAATGTGAGCAAGTCTGGCATATTATATATCATGGAATGGAAATCTCTAAGTGCAAAGAAATGGCCTGGTCTGGACACTTGTGCATGTCTTCCAATAAGAAAACCCTGTGAGACCGGAGAATATGCAAGGAGAGTAGCAAGTTTCAAAACACAGCATTTAATTTCACTGAGAGTATTAAGTGGCACATAACAACTTCAGCATAACACATGAGAAAGCAAAAAATCACACCACTATATTATTCATACCGTGTTCCTTGCATTTATTTCTCTTTTTGCTTTGTCATTCCAAACCTCACATTACTTTTCTCTTAATAATTCCAGCTAGCCTTGCCAATGATTGGCAACAACAACCACACATTAATAAGGATCCAATAAAAATAATTGAAGTGAAAGTGATGCTGTGGTTCAAGTAGTAGAGGGCTTTCCCTGAGTTCTTCAGCACCCAGGCCCAGAGTTCAAGCCCCACGACCCACAAAAAAACAAGATTAGTAAAAATAATTAAAGGAGAATCATCAAAATTCTACTTTTAGCTAGCAAAAAGAAGAGTGGTTCACTTCACTATTAAGTCTCTTTAGTTGCTTTCGTTCCCCCAGAACTTCAACTGGGACTCTCAAAGAACCAGTCTAGCAGTTGTCCTAGAAGATACACTACTCTGCTACCCACCAGCAATAGCCTACACACTTGCCACTCTCAAACACTTATCTCTGGCTCCCCTACCACCAGACAGCCAATTTTTGGAATCAAACTTGGGGAAAAATAAAGAATTTGTGGACTTAAATATTGAGAGTTACAAAGCCTATGGCCTTGTGATTTGCATATATGTACATTGCCATGATGTTACTCTATGGAGTTCAATAAACGATCAAGGCAAAAGGATAAGAACTCTTCTAGGCTTCTATAACTCACAGGTTTGAACTTGTGTATCTCCTTAAAGGTCTTAGGGAAAGTCAAGTCAGCCTCTGACAAGCCAGTTTATTCATTTTAATTCAAAACAAACAGGAGCTGCGAGAAGAGCCAGGTGGCGGTGATCAGAGAAGTGATCAGCTGGTTTGAACCAGAGGTTACCCCATCACAGAGTGTCTGTGTGAACAAGTTCCTGGTGCACTTAGGAAGCTGCGATAGTATGTGCTCATGCTGATCTGGCACAACCAAGTACCGTAGCTGAGTATACTTCAATCAGGACTGAGGATCAAGGCCCCTCTGTTGGGTTAGCTGTTCCCATTCTTT
This sequence comes from Dipodomys spectabilis, assembly GCF_019054845.1. Classification (NCBI taxonomy): domain Eukaryota; kingdom Metazoa; phylum Chordata; class Mammalia; order Rodentia; family Heteromyidae; genus Dipodomys; species Dipodomys spectabilis. The sequence continues at coordinate 6,474,959 of NW_024870769.1, read as the reverse complement.
GGGCCCTTCCTGGCAACTCTTAGAGAATTTTCCAAAAGTCATGATCGGACAATACCTGGACATTTTAAGTGCTAAACAGTCAAACAAGACATGCCTGCCAGACCAGCAGTTTCTCTTCTGCTATCAACAAAAACATGTTCATGGGTGTGTCATCTCGTTCAGGATGACAAGGAGACACACATTAGTCCAAATATTTCTATCCCAAGAAGGGTCATCAGAAATGATCCAGCTACCTCACACAGGTTTATGAGACACACTCTGACATTCTTTCCTCATTCTTTCCTTGAATCTTTATGATAAGCCTGTGAAATAGGGTAGAAAGCTACTGTCATTTCCTTTTAATCGGGAAAATGAGGCTCAGAAAAGTTCAATTTTCCCATTTCCACTTAGTCTCTCACTTATGCAGTAGTTATTTAAGGAAAACTTCCTTGATTATTTCAGGCTAGAAGCAGAGCCTCTTCCACTGAGGCTATACCTCATTTGTTCCTTGTACAATGCATTTGATACACGTCGTGTATGAGCCTTTATTTTAGCTAAGTCTTCACATGCAAGCTCTTAGGACAAGAGACATATTAATCTATACACCTCCCACGGCACTCATGACAGCGCAGTGTATGTTACAGATACTTGATTAGTATATGTTGTCTGAGTGATCACAGAATACTTTTTTAATCATATGGATCCAAATTTCAATGTAATGACTAAAAATGAGGAGATGCAGCTCTCCAATTATTTGGATATTCACTACACGGATTATATTTCTGCCACTCTTTAGACATGTATTTTTTCAAAGTGTAGAATTTGCCAGTGAGAATCAGCCCACCAACAGGAAAATAAGTATAGTGCATGAAACTGGGCTGATTACCCACAGCTTCTTTGCCTGATGTACCCTTACCTGATAACATATTGTCTGTTTTTATCGAGGGAAACTTCAAAGTCATTTCATGCTTGTGCCTATGAATCATCAGATGGTCCTCTGTTGGAAAGCGCTGTTGAACAAATAGAAAAGGAAAGGAGGGGAGAAAAAACATTCAGTTTTATACACATATTTGTCATTGTAGAGAAAAAGATTTATTTAGCTTTGCCAATATGACAGGCACACAAAAATTCAAGTCTGAAAAAAGCGTGAAGGCGTAACAATGTAAAGTTACATGCTGTTTTATGCAAGCAAATGGCTGTAATGTGCTTTTTAATTATATCCAAATATAGGCATCCATTTACCAAGGGGTTAACTACAGTAGAGAAGAACCTTCCCTAGTACTAACGTAAGTTAGAGCACTTTGCATTCAATTATTCTCCAGCTCCTCTCACCTCTGGGGACTCCATAAAAGGCCTATAATTCTGTGTGTGTGTGTGTGTGTGTGCGTGCGCGCGCTGGTCCTGGGGCTTGACATCAGGGCCTGGGTGCTGTCTCTGAGTTTTTGTGCTCAAGTCTAACACTCTACCACTTGAGCCACAGCTCTCTTTTCAGCTTTTTGTGGGGCTTAGTTGGAGATAATTGTCTCACGGATTTTCCTACCCAGGCTGGCTCCAAACCACAATCCTCAGATCTCAGCTTCTTGAGTAGCTAGAATTACAGGTGTTAGCCACTAGCACCCAGCTAAAGGCCATAATTCTTATGAGAGATCCCCTAGATCTAAGGACCTATACTGATACCTCCTTAAAAACTAGGGATTTTCATCTGAGAGACCTTGGATTTTGTGTTTAGCTAAGGGATAAAATAGAAACAAGTGCATAAGCACTATTGAAGTTATCTAAATAGTAAACACCAAAGATATACTATGTCTTAAAGCACCTGCCTAACGTTAGATATTTTTAAAAAATTAACAGCATAAAAATAATAATGGCAGAATAATAAAATCAAAATGTTCCCATCTTTCCATATATACACATGATATACATGTGTCTATACATACATGTATATATACATGTGTATATATGTTATATATATATTCAAAAACAAGAAAGTGGATTTAGATCTGAGAAGCACTGAAATTTTGCAAAATGGTGTGGAACTTTGGTCTAGTGGTTACTGTTTTACATAATAGTGTAAAATTAAGTTGAAGTCATGATTAGTATGCTAGACATTATCTATAGATTAACTGAAACTAAAAGAAATGCATGACATAGGAGAGAATGTTAATTCGTGTCAGACTTTGGCAAAGAATTATATACCATGCTTAACTATTTGGCACATATGTCTACAAATGTATACTGTGACCTTCATATAGTATGTTTCGGTTTGTGAAGACTTGGTCCACCAATTGTCCTCTTTTTATACATTATGCATATGATTTCACAGTAACATAATGAATTATTTTTAAAATTCTGCACTCTGTCTAGAATGGTAAACCCATATTTGTTTTTCATTTCCAGATAATGTTAGGCTTGTGAAAAATATGACTCCCTGAACTATTTTGCTGTCTGACTTCTGGTCACATGCTGGGACTGAATTTTCTATTATGAATGTTCTAGCCATGGACCTAGCTCTGCCCCTGGGGTCTAGAGTGGAAGTGATGTCATCCAGAAGCATCTTATCACTGGCAGAAGACTTTCTATCATTCCCTTCCCCCATTTCATGGCACAGTATGGTGACTCACAATATTGGAAATAGTGACTCCTCAATTACCCTAAATCTCTGAAAGATGTTTAAGAGTATTTCATTGTATGTACCACAAAATTAAGGTGGGTCAAAGGGTGTGAGAAGGCTGAAGCGGGTGATATTGACCAAGACACATTCTATTCACAAACGGCTTTGGTATATAGGGTACCTTTTATGTACACCTACTTTAAGATAATTGTAAGTATTTTTTAAAAAGGTTTATGAAGAGTTTCCTGTCAATCTACAAAAGAACTGTATCCTTAGGTAACACAATGGGTTTTTTTGGTTTTGTTAAGCCATTGAAGCATTGGGGCAATTTGTTAAAGATCCTACCCTGCCCCAACTCAGGTTGTTATGTTTGTAACAGAAATACAAGAGAAGACGTTATGTCAAAAAACTAACTTTACAACTTTGGCTGGGGCGGGGGGGCACGCGGGGAGGGAGATGGGAAGGGATGGGAAGAGGAAACAAAGGAGGAGGCTACAATGCTTGATAAGAAATGTACTCATTATCTTGCCCATGTAATTGTAACCCCTCTGTACAGTATTTTCACAATAAAAAAAAAGAAAAAGCACTATTGAAAACTTGAAAAAAAAAAGAAATGTACTCATTACCCTGCTCATGTAATTGTAACCACTCTATATGGTATTTTCACAATAAAAATAAAATAAATGAAAAGAAAATCAATTCTGTTAAACAGTTCTGAATCTTTGACAATTAAAAATAAGCTTTCAGAGCTCCCTAGTTTTTCAGGATAAACAATGTAAATTCTAATTAATCTTTTCTATACTGTAGTAGAAATTTGTATTTATGGGAATGAAGGCTGAATCCTATGAAAGATTCTAAAAGTAGTTTTCAAATAATGTTACTTATTTACTTGTCATTTGTATCATCCATAAGAGAAAACAAAATTTGCAAAGCATGATAATTATTCCATATCATATAGAAGTCTGCTTTGTAGGACATACTGACTTATTTCTTTATTTTATTTTTTTGTTGTTGGTTCATCTATTCACTATATAGTGATTAGATAACACCATATAATGACAGTACCATCTATTTAATATGAGCACACATGACTTAGAAGTTAAATGTCCTCCTCTTTCTATCAATGTCTTAAAGTTTTTATTTTCAATAAAATAATACATATCTACATATATATATATATACACATATGTGTGTGTGTTTAGATAAGGTCTTAGTATGTAGCCCTTTCTGACTTCAAACTCATAAACTTCCTACCTCAGCCTCAGTGCCAGGACCAATATGTGCCTATCATACTGAATATTAACTATAACTACTTCCCAAATAATTATATAATGATTGTGGCTTTTTAATTAAGTAGGAAAATAGCTAATAACTGAAATGTACAGTCTACTACAGACATAGAATCAAAACATGGCTCAGGTCCAGGGCAAGGGAGGAGTAAAATTAACATAGGACTCTGGGGATTACAAAGAATTAAGAGATGTGTGTAACACCCTACTTCTGAAATAAAGATCATGTCTAAAGGTTTGTAACTTTAAAAATCTCCCAGGCAACTCAGACCATCACACACACACACACACACACACACACACACACACACACACACACACACACACACAGAGTTTGCTTTCCAAAAGAAAAGCGAGGAATTCCTTCCACCATCCCTTTGGAATACCTCCTTTCCATTTTCAGCACCTCTTCTTCTCCATGCAGGTTCCTGGGCTGTGGGTTGTCACTAAGGCCAAGACCATAACAACAATTGACTTGGAGTTCCTAAAATGCCACCAGATAACTATGGGATAACTGGGTGACTGCTACATTTTTGACCAAAAGATGGGCATATTTTGATAATCACTTCTTAAGGAAAAGAAACATATCCACATCAAGTGGAAGCATTGAGTGTTAAATGCATTTTTTCCACTTAAAGTTGTAGGTAATGCCCAGAATTGTCCTTTTAAATCAGGAAACTTAGTAAATCCTCATGTTTTACCTGCATGGAACCTTTTCATCAATTTAGTCAACCTTGTTAACCAACTACTTCATCAGAATGTTCAAGGTCATTCAAGATAAACTGTTCAAGGACTGGGGATGTAGCTCAATGACAGAGAACTTGCCTAGCATGTGTGTGTGTGTGTGTGTGTGGGCGCCTGTGCATGTATCTGTGCCTGTGTTGTGTCTGTGTTTGGTACTGTTACATCTCCAGCACCACACACACCACCACCACCACCAACAACAACAACAACAAACCTGTTTATTCAATGTAATAAATAAAGCTTACCTCCTCTACTTCCGAATCTACATGTGAGTTCATAGATCCTCCTTCCACCCCTTCCACGCCTACCCTGCCTCAGGATGTTCTACACTTGCGCATTGGTCCTTCCAGCCCCTTCCTCCACCAGCTTTCTCCCTTTCTCTTACGAGTTCCTGGCCTTTGGCTGAATCCAGTTTGGCCATCCTTTAATTTGAAAAAAAAGCTCAGTACCATTAGATCACTCAGCTTCCCGGCACTGCCCTAGTGCTCTTGAAAGAGTCCTCTATGCTAGCCACCTCCGCTTCCTCACCGCCCACTCACTCATTAATCCTCGGCAAACGGGCCTCCGCCCCTCTGCTCTCTCCTGGCCAGTGAGCAAATGGGTGCCAAGTCCAACAGCCTCTACTCAGACCTCCAACTAGCCCAGCTCCAACAGTGTCTGCCACAGTGACTGCACGTCTGTGGCATTGATTTATTTATATTCTGACTCCCAACAAGACTAAAGATGGCTTAGAGCAATGCACACACACACACAAACACACACACACACACACACACACACACACAGAGTGGAGAGACTGATTGGAGGTACCTGGGGCCCCCAAAGAGAAGGAGTTATATGTTAAACTGCAAATGACAGGCATTCATTCTCAAGCAGGGGTAATTTTCCCCCCTAGTGGGGCAGCAGATAATATCAGAATGCCTGGGGTGAGTGCAATTGTGGGATCACAGAGTTTGCCAGTACTGAGATCTGGAGAGTAGCAGCTAGGGATATTGCTAATTATTCTCCAATGCACAGATCAGCTTCTACACCAAAATACTCAGCTCTAAACATTAATAGGTGCCAAATTTGGGGAATTCTGTAGCCCAATGACTTACAGGTAGCTCTCTTCTTTCCAACATATCTATCAGATGTAACCGACAACTTCTTCCTGAAGATGTTCTCCACTGTCAATCACCTTGACTTTGGCTGGGAATCCCAACCGGCCTTGGCCCATTCTTCACCATTTCTGGATTCCTGGAGCTCCCATTCTATTAAATGCGCCTTTGCTGGAAGAGCCCCTTCGCCATCCCAGGTGAAGTCAGTCCCTCTATTCTGTGCTTCAGATCTACCCTATTTCTTCATGAAAACTTAAAACTGATAAACTGATCATGTGGTTACAGATTTAATGTCTGGGCCATAAGTTCTGTGTCTGGGGCACTGCTGTTTCCTTTGGGCAATCAGTGTGCCTGGCACATTGTAGACTTTCCAAAGTGTGTTGACTGACTACCTGAGTAAAACTTGATGCCTTATTGTCACAGCCAAAGCAAACTGCCCCAATTATGTTCCTCTTTAGCTATGGAGATTTCCCGTTAAAGAAACGAAGTGACCATCAACCAGTTTGCCTTAGTTAGGGACAGAGATTTCAGGTAGTAAGGTAATATTTCTCACTCACCACGAAGAGTCCTGATCTAGAGAGAATTTCCCATTATTATGAACCCATCTGTGCTTTCATAGTGCTTACTACTTCAGAATGACCTTCAAAACTTGTTTGCTTCAAAACTGCTTTGCTAACTTATGGTTAAGAAGTGAACATTACTTAGTAAAAAGACTCCCTGAAATTTCCACTCTGAGCAAAAGACTCTGGGTATTCAGGAGATAATACTGGCAACAGCAGCTTCTTTTTCTATGACTTCCTCCCTCCAGCCTCTCCCAGAATCCTTCAGGTACTCTCTGGGGACATAGAATAAGAAAAGGTCTCAAGGGGCATGACCGCCCATATGAATCATTGTCTCATATGGTACTGCCAACCCCACCACATAGGCAGTGTGTGTGGTGAGGGAAGAGGGGCTAGATAGGCCCTGGTTCCTAGTTCCCTTGAAAATACTAGTGTTAAGGAAAGGGTATAAATACCCACATTAAACAAATGCCTATGCTCAGTGTTTTAAACGTGTCTCGGAGCTTGGCATGAAAACAACCACATAAGATCATTTTTCCATACATAGCAATAGCTAGAACATACAGAGAGCCCAAAGTCATGAGTAGAAAAAGAAAAACTACCATCATGTTTCAAAGGTAAAGTTCTCCTTTTTAAAAGGAGAGTTTCCAGTGTAATAGTCTTCATGGCAACATCAGTATCAGAAACAAGCATGGATGTTAGCAGGCCCTCCATTATACATTCTATAGGCAGTATCTCCTCCAATTCTCATACTATTTCTTCTTGATGATTCATCAAGAGATCTCTTTAAAAGGGACATGTGTCCCTTTTAAAATTCAGATACAGGAAAACTATGGGTTCTAGAAGAGTGGTTAGGGGGTTCTTTTACTCAAAGGAAAAACAGAACAAAATGAATTCCATCTTTAACAAGGAGCCATTCACTAGTAAAGCCCAGAGAGGGCTGAGAACCCTCCCATCCTTTCCTGCACAGCTGGAATCTGGAGTGAAAACGTTCAATACTACCGTATTTTAACTAGCAAGAGGGAAATAGTTCAGACTACTTAAAGTAAGTAGTGGTGATGATGATGATCATGGCATTCACGTGAGGGAGCTTTGACAGTATCTTGGAAAAGATGGAAAGCCCAGGGCAGGTGTGATTGCCAGGGGACAGGCATTTTCCTCCAGTAAAGCCAGAGAGCGAGAGAATCCACACACACTCACCTGGGAGCAGCCTGGGGCACTGCAGACAAATGGCCTCTCCTGCTCCAAATTCATCTTGGATTCCTCATATATCTGAAGGGTCAGAGGGAAAGGGAGAAATGAAAACAGAAATCCATGAATATCTGCTGCTTCTACTTGAGGCATATGAGAAAGGCAATCTCTAAGGACCCCTTTCTACACCAATTCCCAAACCAAACGCTATAAACACAAACATGAAGGCACAGTCTCTGCTTTGCTGAAGTCCATTGAGTGTGCTTCCTTGAGTGTTCATTAAGGAAAAATCATGCCTGTGGTAAACTACCTGGTGGAGGTTATTTCCAGGACAGAAGACTCTTCCTTTCCAGAAGACTTTAAGGCAAAGGGTACCCCCTCCTTCCTCAGTTCTGCTAGCAGTATTGGGGGATCACCTATTTACTTATTCCTTGGTTTTATGTTTTTTTGGTTTGGATTCAGGATGTCCCACTTGCTAGACAGGTATTCTACCCCTTGAAGCACACCTCAATTGTCTTTTGTGTTAAGTGTTTTACAGATAGGGTCTTGTGTCTCTGTCCAGGCTTGTCTTGAACAGAGATCTTCCTATCTATGCCTGGATCAACCACCATGCATAGCCTACAAGATTTTTAGTACATTATTTGTGGGTGATTCCAAAAGTATTCCCCCAAACCTTCCCTTGAAAGAAGAAGCACTATTCAGAATCAAAGAGGAGTCACTGTTTGCTGAAGGAAATTTTACTATCTTTCAGCCCAAATCAAATCTACCTTATACATCAGTACATTTGCTCTTCCAAACACTAATGTATGTGACAGGTATTCATAAGAAAATATATACATACTTTTCACACGAAGTGAAAAGATTTACCTTAGATAACACTGCTAGTCAAATATTTAAAACCAAAATTAAAGAAATGTACAAGTGTAAACCCTCTTAGTACCATGTTTCCTAATGCAACTTCCACAGAGCTCTGCCCTGTTCACTCTTCATTTGGAAGAAGTTCCCATGGGCTGCCCGTTAATACATTAATACAGTGATTTGCATTTTACAGCTCTACTGCAAATGCATGACTATAATTCCTCTGTTGTATCATACTTACTTACTTTTTGCTTATTATAAGATCATTTTTCTCCTTTTATTATGTTTCTTTTTAATTGACACATGATAATAGTACATATTTTTGGGGTGCAAATAAATAGTTAAATAACATATATATATATATATATATAATGCACAATGATCAATCAAAGTAATTAACATTTCCATTGTTTCAAACATTTATCATTTCCTAGTATTTGGACCCTTTGAACTCTTCTCTTGTGGTTCTTATATAACAGTTTCTTATCAAGTACAGTCACATTTCTGTGTTGCATTCAGAAGAACACAGGTATTTTTGGAATCTTTCTGTCATGAGCAACTAAACAATTTCCTTTATCTCATTATTTTATTTGACTGCTGATCATAGAATACCTTCCCCTGTACCATATATTCTTGTCACTTCTGTTTTTCTAATGAAGAGAAAATATATTGATCTGAGGTAGAATTAATATTGAGTCACCCATTAATAAGATGCACAATGTTTTTCTAGCAAATTTTTAAAAATGCTTTCCTAGAAATTTTCTGCCTCTAAAAGCCTTGTCTGTTTGACCATTGCCAGGTCATTTAACTGTTTTATGCCTCAATGTTCCCTCTTCTGCAAGAGAGATAGCAATATCCATCCATCTTTTAGCTCCTTCATTCCTGTGTCTTATTGCTCAGTTGAGGCCCTATAAGTAAAACATTTTCAACTTATGTACCAATGTATGTGTGTGTGTGTTTGGAGGCAGGCAATGCTTGTGAACAAGTGTTTCAGAAAGCTCACTCTACTATGAATTATTTCCTAGGTTTAATATTGCAAATTATGATTTATTTCCTTATTTGAGAGCTTTATTTACTTAAGTAATTAAAAAAAACCTTTACCTCCCAATATTAAGAGTATATGACAGTGAAATTGGAAAGGTCCATCTATACACATTTACAACCTACATCAGAAAGTAGCAATTAATGATAATAAGTAAATTAACATCCAAGCAAAAAATGTGGTCAAGGCTGGAAGTACTAGTGCTGAACTTTAAAGAGATCCATCAATAAGCCAAAATGAGGAGAGAGATAGAGTAAGGTTAGGTTAATAAGGATGAGGAGAAAGTGTCTTTCTACTCGATTCAAAGCCTTGGCCCACCCAAATTTGTTATTTTTCATAAATTCGGGCCCATCCTACCAAACATTTAGCTACATGTTTGCTACCTCATCTTAATAACTGTTTACAATTTGTACATGAGACATGAGCTTCCTTGAATACCTCAGAACTATATTTTGATGCTGGCACTTGGAAACATAAGAGAGACGAGCTATATAGATTTGTTCTATCTTTTTGAGGAATATGATCAATGTAATTTAGTAATCACAGAGATGTGTCAGTGAAAGGATTCTGACTCACAAGATGCCATTGGAGAAATACGGTCTACCCTCAAGTCATTCTTTTTCTTTTTAGTATCTTTAAGTAGTACACATGGTTTCAATTCAACATGCCAATTGATGAATATAATGCATTTTGATCAATGTCAACCCTTCTTCCACTGTTCTCCCTCACCTTATGTCATTTAAAGTTTCAGCTATCTATAGGTTCTGCTGAGTTATTCCTGCTATTTTGTCAGCTTATTTTTTAAACATAATCAATATCAATTTATTACATGCTATGCAATAAACATAAGCCAAATGTGTGTGGTAAAAAAAAATGGAATACACATCTTGAGGCTAAAAAACATGGCCGTTGCTAGTATAAAATAAGTTTTAGGTAATTAATGAGGCCTAGGTGAGTGGGTGTGCATAGAGAGGTGTATAAACCTCAACTGCTTTATTTTGAAGCTCTGAGGTTCCCACATTTCGTCTCTGCAAACAGCTCCCGTGCTCATTCCTTTTTGTGTAGGTGTTTGCAGTAGGTTTACCAAATGGTGCCATTCCACCACACAGGCTTCATTACATTTATCAACCAGTATGATCTGGTCTGATGTCTTAGTCAAGAGCCATGGTTTATTTTTATGGTCTATTATTATGGCTCTTTTCTAGGACATATTGTAATAATTATTCTCTCAGACTCTCCTAAAGCCCTGCATACCTTCTTTTTATCATCCATCAAGTGGGGAAAATTACTCAGACAAGATTTTAGCCAGGTTGTACATTTACTCCTGAGAAGTCAGGACTCATACTCTCATTCTCCATTCAGTTGTTTTACTGACTGGGATTTTTAATAAACCAAGTTTGGCTCAGCAACAGCCACACCCCAGGCTCCTATGCATGCATAGAGTTTCCAACGTAGGATTTTGGTAAGCATTTTGGAATGGATTCTGAATCCAGAATCATCACAACTAACTGACTTCCAAAAGCTGCCTGTTACAGAGGCAGTATTTAAAAAAACAAAAAACAAAAAAAAACACCTTTTTTTTTGCCTAAAGTTTTCAGAGGCAAGAGATTATCTGAGCCATTTATTCTATCTGGTTTCAGTGATGGTCTGAAAACAGGCCTCCCCCAACTTCCTGGGAGAGAGTCAAGGCTGCTTTTAATGAACATAACGGGGTAAGCTAGCTTTCATTAAATCTCACATGAAAAGATACTAATTTATTATCTTGATACTGACATAGACATTGAAACTATGAAAATTGTCACCTAGACACATGTAGGCCATGTATGAGGCCCAGAGACTACCCTTTAGAAAACATGGAGTGGTTCTGTAACTTTGAATAGAATTGGTCATAATTGTAACAGATTCTCGTCATTCAATGGTCTATAATAGCACTATTTTCTATTCCCTTTTCCCAAATTCAGATTAAATACTCAACTAAAACAAATGCCACACAAGTCTTAAATTTTTGGAAAGCAACAGAAATCCTGATAACAAATCCTAATGATGTACAAAGTGAGCTGAGGTTTCCACCGTTGACAAGGAGATGACAGGCTTGATTTACAATTCAAACTCTCGACTGCCACCGGATTCCTCAGGCAGCAAAATGAGCAAGAATCTCTTTCATTGTGAATGGTCTGACCCCAGAAATTCCTGGTCTAAAATGGGAAGTTCATTCACAATGGCTGATGCAATCAGTCCATTCAACAGCTTTGCCAGTCATTTAGGGATATACTTGGAATTACCATTTCAGGGAAGACAAATACTGCAAAAAGTCAGTACTAAAAGCGTGGGTAGTCTGCACAAAATATTATAAATATGCATTTTAAATTTAATGATAACAACTGAGCCCAGAGGAGAAAATCTGATTCCAGTTGGCAGGAATCAGCCAAGAGTAATGCTCTTTTAGTCCAACTGATAGACAGCCATAACTAGATCCATAGCCCCATCAAATTCCAATTTTAGTACAGAGACACAAATTTCTCACAATATTAACAGATGGATTCATATGGCATTTGGAATAATAAGACAGTATGTAGGATTGTTTTCATCTGAAAGCCTGGTTTGTGTTCTTATCAACACCAATTTATAAAAGTTTCAAGCTGTAACTGTAAGCTGTAAGTTCAAACAAGCACTAACATGTTGATATTTTTCCATTAGCTCTGTTATCATTAGCTGGGTTAGAAAATGCCTTGAAGAGCTGAAAGAGAATTTAAGTTTTAATTCTGATATTAAAACATTCGCAGGGCATTTACTACTCTGTTTTGGAATGACTGTTCTTGGCAAGACTCACAGGAAACAAATCTCACTCCCTTATTGAGTTTACCAGACACCTGCCAAGGCACCCAAGACAGTGATCACTATTTGACCAGTTTGAGTCAGCCACACTGTGTGATAAGCCAAATCAATCCTGCTTGCTTTCTGGAGACAAAGCTTGTTGAATTAATTAAATTGGGAAGTGTATAGCCAAAATGCAATTTGTATTTCTGCGAAAAGCAAATCTTTCTCTTAAAGGACGAAAAAAGCAAAGGTCTCATGCAACAGTAGCCCAGAGTACATTCACTAAAACACACCAGACATTTATTTTCTTCTAAGACATCCGCTTTTACATCTAGGATGCAGGGAAGTTTTCCCACATATGGCCAGCTCAAGAAAAGGAATTATATGTTGGATATGAGGCTAAATCTTCCTCTGGAAGGATACAGTAACTTTTATTATCTTTGTTTTCCTCCTCTGTAAAAGAGGACCATTGTAGCAAAACATTGTAAAACAGGATCATTCAAAGAGGTGTTATTTAAGAGATGACTAATGGAAATTCATTACAAAAGAAAAGTAAGCACATGGTACTTCAAATATAACTTTATTTTTCAAATCTGGGTAGAGTAACTTCAAATAGAAAAATGTATTCCTTTGAATTTCAGTTTAAGAAAATTGGTTTTTATGTGAATGCATCCTTATCTTTCCCTCTCTGTGATCTCTCTGCCTTTATCTTTTTGTGTATGTTTTCTAAACCAGTCTCTTTGTAAATCTAGTTTTTTGTGTCTTTGTATTGCTGTGTATGTGTTTCACTGACTCTGTATTTATTTCTCTCTCCCTTCCCTCCCCCTCTCTGCATCTCTCTCTCTGTCTCTGTCTCTGTCTCTCTCTCTCACACACACACACACATACACACACACACACACACACACACACACTAGTGTTCTCACTAGCTTCACTGGTAAAAAGATCGGGTGGGATTGTTTCCTGTTTCAGTGTTATTCTTGAAGTGGCTGCAGTTCGAATCTGAATTTCATTGGGCTATTATTATTTGCAGCTGTGCGACCTTTTTAACCTTGCTTTAAAAGTGACATTTCAGCCCTCAAGCTTGAAACGCCCCCAAATGCTACAAAATTTTCGAGCCAGAGATTCTACAAGAAATTTGACCAAGGTGAGGCTGTTCCCAAACAAGTGAAAAATTTCACCAGAAACTGGTGTGATTCAGGATGTGTCTTGGTACAACGTAGGGCTCCAAATCTTCCCCAAAGTACAGAAAATTGTTTAATAACCCTGCAACTGACTATTACTACTCCATGCAAAACATAAAAGTCTTCACCATCTCCTGGTAGCCCAAGAGTTCAGTGTCTCCTAGGACAAACCAAAAAGTTTAGGATTATGCTGTCACCCTCTATCATGGGAGGGCTGTCAAAAGTTTGCTTTAGACAAAGGTCACTGTCCCCACACAACTTTCATCTCGAGAAAATTATTCCCCAAAGCCCACCAGCTTGCCATAAGGGTTGCTAAGGGCTCACGTCCTCTCACAGATGGCTCAGGGGGTTATGAGTTTGTATATATGGCATTTATACTGTGTATGGGAAAGCATTCCAGTGGGATTGGTTTTCATATGTTAGATTCCTTTTTCTGTATATTTTTAAGTGTTCCATATGTTTCTTTAGACATGAGGACTTTTTTCAAAGTTACAGGCTAATTTCAACGTTTGTTCCGCCTAATCCTATCTTATAACTTTCCTATCTCTGGGTTCAATAGTTCAGCACACACTTAGTAAGCCCTACCAGTGTGGGGCACTGGGGGTGCAGGATGGAGTAAGTCACAGACCATGGGGGTGTGTCTAATGTGTGCATTTACTCCCTGTTCCTCTTCATACTCCTACTCTGTAAGTAGATTTTTGCAGAACATGTCCCATCTCTAAGAAAAGTGTATTTGACATGTGTGTGGTTAACAAACACTATTGTAGAGATTTTCTGGTTTTGAGGGAAATATTTAATGTAACCAAATTGCTTGTCTTGTTTCTAATGGAGCTGAAGGCAACCTCAGGAATCTAGCTAGAATTGGTACATTCCCTGCCTTTTTACCTGCTTTCATTGCAAACAAAAAGTCATGAGAAGGAAACAGGAGAATTAGAAGAAGCTCTGATCAGGGTGTGGGGTAGCATTGCTTCTTTACCTTTCCAATATGTCCTTCCTTGTCCTTTAAACTAATTGCCCAATTAAGTCCAAGAAGGAAAAGCTATGGCTGAAACGAAATTTAATGTAGGGCTGGGAAGGTGGCTCAGTGGTAGAGCACTTGCCTTGCATGCATGAGGCCCTGGGTTCAATTCCTCAGCACCACATGAGCAAAAAGAAAAAAGCCAGAAGTGGTGCTGTGGCTCAAGTGGTAGAGTGTTAGCCTTAAGCTGAAGAGCTGAGGGACAGCGCCCAGGCCCAGAATTCAGGCCCCACGACCAGACTCCCCCCCCCAAAAAAAGAAATTCAATGTAACACTGAGTTTGACTTTCCTATATATCAGGAGCAGCTTTCCTTCTTTTATTCATTTATTTATTTTTATTTTTAAAATATAATAACTATTGTTATTATTTGTTATGTGGTACCAAGGAATCGAACCCAGAACCTCATGCATGGGAGGCAAGCACTCTACTACTAAGCCACATTCCCAGGTAGTTCTTTTATTTTGCATGCTATTGTTTTTCAGTTTTGTTTTTAAATAGCAATTTATTTGGGAGAGGGTGAGAAGTCAGCATTTTTACTACCCAGTTTGGGGAATTTCCCTTTTGCAACTTTTGCAACATTTCTGTTCACTTTCATGACTATTTTAATATTTGCCCCTTTAGAATTATAACATATTCTCAAATCCAGTCACTCTCTCCCTAGATAATTACTAATATATTTTGTGTTTGATCTTTAAACTATTTGGTAGTAAAACTAATACTTTAAAGTATTTCGCAAAACCACAACTTTTTCATCTTGCTTTTTTTCCCATATGCAAATAACTTTCATTGGATGGAGTTCTTTTTTCTTTGTTATCTTTATTCTAAATAAATATCCTTGCATCTCAGCAACAATCCACTTTTGGTCTAACTAATGCATGAGGTGCAATAATAAGCAAAACACCTGAGAATTTGTCTTGTCTAGGAAATGTGAGGCCACACATAACACAGTGAGTGCATGCCCAAGCTTTCTGCTTTTGGGAGGTCTGTTAAGATACCATTTCATCTGACTGACTGTTGAATCTTATAGTTTCTACTATTAGTGTTCTATAGGAGCTTTTGGCCCTTGGATTCCATGGAAGGCCACTAAGGCTAGGCATTCCCAGGTTGTATACTAAAGAAGCCTGCAGGTGTATTAAAAGCCTGTTCCCTTTCATACTGCCAGCTGAATAAGGAGTAAAGGCATACCTAAAGACTTAGTCCAGATTCCTAACACATTATGCTTCTAATAGAAAGTGTGTGAACATTTAATAATGCTGCAGTTCATCTAACGATCATATCAGGAAAAAAAATCTCATATCATCAAAAGCTGTATTATTCTAACAAGATTCCCTTTCTAAATATTTGCAAAAATCACATCTTCTTCTGTTTTCCAGATATGGCATTATGAGGGAAGGAAAAGCCGTTACTGGAATTTGGCAATGAAACCAGGGTTATGAACTATGCTGAACATGCAGAATGGACAATCTTGGGACATACTGGCCAGTGACTAATAGTTATTTTCACAAGACTGATAATAATATGAGTATCCAGCATCTATAGCCTATGTTATGGTAAAAGGCAGAGAAGTATAGAGCAATAGAGTAAGAAAATAAAAAAATTAGCATACAGGAGATAAATAGGATAAGGCTAAATAAATACCTACTTCCTTTACTTTTTGAAAATCCCAGGCAAAATTAAACTTGGAATAAGGCAAGATTCAATGCCAATTAAAACTTTACGCATCTTCAAAGCTGGGCAAAATGTCTGTAATCCTAGCTACTAAGGAGCCTGAGGCCTGAGGATGGAAGTTCAATGCCAGTCAGGGAAGACAAATCCAAGAGACAATTATCTCTGAGATTGCCCAGTCCAAAAAAAATAGCAGAAGTAGAGGTGTGACTCAAGAGGTAGAGCTCCAGCCCTGAGCAGATAAAAAAATAACCTGATTTTAAAAAGTCAGGGAAAGGGTAACAAGTGCAACAAAAAATATATTCACTACCTAATGTATGTAACTGTAACCCCTCTGTACATCACCTTGACAATCAAATTAAAATTTTAGAAAAGACAACCAAGAGCTAATGGTCCTGAGTTCATGCATTAGTACTGGCATTTGTGTGCATACACATACACACACACACACACACACACACACACACACACACACACACACAAACACATACCTATTTTAAGCACCTTCAAAACATACATTTGAGTTTAGCATTTCCTCTTAGTATGAGAGGAAGACAAAAATTGGTCACCAATATTATAGCTAAGTATGAGTATATACTTCCCAGTTCAATCTCTAGAGAGATGATTGAGCCAGTAACTTGTCTGTTTAGCCACTGGCAATCCCTACTGACCAAGTAACTCACTGAATCATTGTGAACAATATGATTCAACAAAACAAAATAAACCTTTAGCATCAGGTGGAATCAGGGCATTTGCCCATGACTTTTCACCATGTGGGATCATAGCCTCCATTGTTTTCTATTATTATTTGGAGGGTAGCTCATCACACAGAGATTTCTTTCCTTCTTTTACCTTGAGCAGCAACACCAGAACTTCTACTTCAGTCTTAATGGTGCTATTACCATTATCTAGAAGTTCACAGAATATCTATTTGAGGAACATTTGCCTCTTAACCAACTTTACCACAGGAAATCTTAATAGGCCAAAATAGAATACACACACACACACACACACACACACACACACACACACACAGAGATGCTTAATTTGTCTTTTTTACAAACAGTTTTCTTGCTGAGATATAGTTAATATTTTTCTTTGTTTATATACCATTTTCCTGTGGAGAGTTGATTTTATATAATATATATATGTATATATATATATCCATGTTTTAAATTTTTATTGGCTTCTACCAGTTATAGGGGAGGGAAGATTTCACTGTTACATCACCATACATGTTATCTTCTGTATTCCAATCAATTTCACCCCTGTACCCTTCTTTCTTAAATAGCATCCCCAACAGATTTTCTTGATCTCTTTTTGTAGTCCAAAATAGCCTATTTTGACAGTATTCAATCTTCTTTGTCCTCCTCTCAGTCACACTTCCTGCCTACTACTCTCCACCTGCCTACAGAATCTGTTTTTCTTCCCCTATCCCCATTGATCACAAGCTTTTGTTGAATTTCTCCATGCAGCTTCCATAGATACTGAAGTGTTAAACAATTATTCATCCTCAATATTTTTCCAATAGAATATATACAACCATTGGATACACAGAATACATACACATATGTATACACACATCCATGTCCATTGCAGAGAATATTTTATCCCCATAATTAAATCAAGCCTCAAGCTCAAGTGCGTCTCCTAAGGGAACTTAGGATACAAGGGTACAGGGCTCACAGGAGATAGGGGACATGCACCTGGGCCCAGCTTTCCACATCAGCGTCATCACAAGTAATGATTATTAGACATTTTAAAAGTGTAGAAATAAGCCATTTATTTGAAATTCACTAGATCCTCTGTATAGACTAGACAAGTCCTTCGTTTCTTTCTCAACTTCTGATGAAACAAACAAAAGTCCCTCACCAAAACCTAGGAACCACTAAAACACAACGAAAAACAATTAAGGAAGAAAAGGCTTTTCCTCAGACCCCCACCATAGAGGTGAAAGCTATAACAAACTCCAAGTGATCAAAGATTCTAGCCAGTGATAAACTCCCCCACCCCCTCAGGGCTCTGAGCCCCAAACAACAGCACCATTTTGGAGACCACAATTGAAATCCACACATGGAAAGGGAAGAGGACTTTTTCAGTGTCCCTACTCTCCAACACAGAATTCTCACTCAGCACAAATATAGTCTCTTAACTCAGGGAGTAGAGGTCAGACCCTCAGCAAAACCCTGAACCTGCATTCTCCCAAGATAGAAAGAAAAGAAGAGGGAAAGACATGCACCCAGTCCCCAGCTGGAGCATGGTGGGAGAGGGGGGGGGGGGTCTCCTGGCTTATTATTGAAAGGCTGAGTAAAAGAAGGGAAGAAGCTGCCAATCCTCTGGCTCTGCATAGCCATGGAACTAACAGGCCATTCTGGTGGCATTGTACTCAAGCTGCTTCAGGCAGCGTGGCCTGGCCGGTAGACAGTGATTGATTACCTGCCACAGTGAACTTGTTCGCATATGGCATGACCTCAGCCTGCGTGGGGGTAGATGAGAAACGAGGACACTGGTCTCTTTCATTCACTTCTCCTCACAAAGCCACTGCATGCCTACTGCGTGTGGCCTCATGCTAGGAGGGTGAAGGAGCACACCAAAAAGCCCTTCCTCTGTACCTCAACATCCAGCAATGATTGAGGTGGGCCCATATCAATGGTAAGAAGGTAGGCATTGAAGGCTATAAAGTACATAGAGTCCAGTGGTCTTGAGAAAGCAAAGATGTTTCACTAATTACATCAAATACCATGTTTCTTTTCGCTGATAAGTATTTGTCATAGTAAGATACCAATTCAAGGTACAAACGTGCATGTATATGCATGCGTGCGCATGTACACACACACACACAGGTGCAATTACTGTACTAAAAGTAAGGGATTTGTGCAGAATTAATGCCTGGAATTCTAAAACTCTGGAGGCTGAGATCTGAGGATGCATTTCTGAAGCCAGTCTATGCAGGAATGTCAGTGAGACTCATCTCCAATTAACCCGAAAAACTGGAAGTGGAGGTATAGCTCAAGTGGTAGAGCACTAGCCTTGAGAGAAAAGGGACATTACAGGAGTCCTGAGTCCCAGCTCGCTCTCCTCTCTCTCTCTCAACTCACCCCTCCCTCCTTCCCCCCCCACAGACAGACAGACAGACAGACAGACACACACACACACACACACACACACACACACGGGTGAATCATTACCAGACTACAAATGGATTTGGAACTGGGACATATAACCATGTAAGATATGTTAAATGAAATGAATCCCAAGATAGGGACACACTTGTTTTTTTCTTTCTTGCTATTGTTTTTACTTTACTATGTGATTTTTTTTGTTTCTCTTTACGTTCTTCCCCCACGGTATAACCTCTGTTTTCATTGTATTTCATTCCGGTACCCTGCATCTCATATATACATTTTTCTAATTTGGGGAGGGGAAGGGAAATAACAAAATGCTGAAACAAGGATACAGGTTGACCTACTGTAACAATGACATGTACAAGACACTATGTAGAAAATGAACTTTACAACGTGGGAGGGAGGGAGTTGGGGAGGTGGAGAGAGAAGGGATGGTAGGAGAAAAACAAAGGAGGAGGTAACAATGCTTGATAGGAAATGTTCCCATTACCTTATTCATGTAACTGTAACCCCTCTGCACACTATGTTTACAATAAGAAACATTCTTAAAAAATTGGTGCTTGTTTTCTAAGCAAGCTGAGGATCCTGAAGCAAGTGGTCCTAGGCTGGGGATGCCAAACTGATGCTTATACCTGCCCATCTTCCCAGAGGAAACATTCTTAATACAGTCATACTGGAGTATACTTGGCTGACAAACACACACCCTTGTCTTTGCCTCACAGCCCTGTCCACCCAGTCCTGATCTCAGTCATCATGAAGGTAGGAAAGCTGAAAATATGTGCCTTCCTATCAGCAGCTGCTTCTGGCTTCCCCATAGCCACTAGAAATAGGATCAATCAGACTATGCCACTTTCCTCCCATTCACATTCCAACTGGGCTCTATAGAAAGAAATCAATCTCCCCTTTGTCATTATGTTTTCCCTGGCAGATGCTATTTTCTTTGATGATCTTTTTTTTTGGGGGGGGGGGCCTGGTCGTGGGGCCTGAACTCTGGGCCTGGGCACTGTCCCTCAGATCTTCAGCTCAAGGCTAGCACTCTACCACTTGAGCCACAGCACCACTTCTGGCTTTTTTCTTTTTGCTTATGTGGTGCTGAGGAATCGAACCCAGGGTCTCGGGCATGCAAGGCCAACGCTCTCCCACTGAGCCACCTTCCCAGCCCTTCTTTGATGATCTTAATGCTTAGTTTTTACTCTCACTTTCCCCTATTGTAATTCTCCTCTTCTTTTTAGTCTCTAAATATTTATCCCATGTAATATTATGTAGTTCCAATAGGGTGCCAGTGGTTCATACCTGTAATCCTAGCTACGTGGGAGGTTAAAAAAAATATGAGATTCTCATCTCCAATTAACCAGCAGGAAGTATGGAAACAGTAGAGGATATAGGAGGAAAGTGGTAGAGTGTCAGCCTTCAGCCTTCAGCAGAAAAAGCCAAGCAAGATTGCAAAGCTTCCGAGTTCAAATTCCAACACTGAATCTCTCTCTCTCTCTCTCTCTCTCTCTCTCTCTCTCTCTCTCTCTCTCTCTCTCTCACATACACACACACACACAAATATATACACCAAGAATATTTCTAAATAATACCTGAACAGTGAGTTCACTGTGAAAAAAATAGATTCCACAGCATAGCCAGTGATCTTTTTATCTTAACCCCTGAGAGAACATGAAGAGAGAGACAGCTCAATAAACATCAGTTCATTACTCAGGGTAGGGCAGTTTAATATTAGTAATCTTAGTCCTCCACCCTAAAATTAAGGCACCTCACAAAACAGGAAGATCTATATGTGTGGAAAGTTTAATAGATTTTATGTTTTGCCATGAATAGAAAGAGTCAAATCCTATCTAATTAACCCACATCTTCCATGTGCTACTACATCCTATCTGCCAGGTATTTCTAATCTCAGAAAATCATTTTCCATTAAGGCCAAAGAAAGCCTGGACTGGATCCACTTTGATTTATCTTCTGCATGTAGTGTCTCTACAGGGAACATAGCAGAGTCCCACTGTCAGAGGTTCAGATGAAAATATTCTCTGCCATCTCCAATTCCCTCCACTGGCCTGCCCACCTTTGCAATCCTGGAATCAGAGGCCTCCTCTTCCCACAATAGGATTATTTAAACAGGAACATTAAGTTCATGTTTGCAAGATGCAGATGTGACAAGGACCTGGGACACAAGTAGTCACGTGCCATATCATCCTGATTTCCTCCTCGATCCCCTCCTGTTTCCAGAGAGACAGAAACAACCACTTACACAAACACACACATAAAAATCCTCTGGACACCCAAGTTAACCAGTGTCTCTTTTCTTCCCAAACCGCCAATCAACTCGTCACTGGGCAAACAGCTCAAGCACCAGGCAAGAAAACATGTTATTTTTCTGGGCAAGCCTTAACTTTACTGCCTACAAAATACAGCCCCCTGGGCACTACCCACACGTGGTGTGATTATGACTCCCATTGCTCCCTACAAACCACTAGTTATAGCAGTCCCCACGGAAACGAAGGGCAGGTTCACCAGCAGGCACCCTGAGGCCTGAGCACATTCATTCCCAAACGTAGGCTGAGGCCTCCTTCCAGGGCCATTTCTGAGGTTCCTTCCAACTGAGGACACTCCAAACAAGCTTCATAAGAGAGCGGCCTCTCCGGAGTCATCTGCTGGTACTCAACCCCAGGGGATTTGTCAAGGATGAGCCACTTTTCTCAGTATTAGAACTAGCCTGGATGTCTACATGTCCAAGGAAGCCAAGAGCCAGTGGGCAAACAACACAACCAGGCTTTAGATTGTCCCTCAAAAACAGAAGTCTGTCAGGCCCAAGTCCACAGTTCATAAAAGCCGCTTAAATTAGGTACACCCTAAAGCACTCCATAAAAAAAACATCTTTAAAGTACCAAGGAGGCCCAAATGTGACAATGAGCCCCTCCCAAGGACCAGGCCACAAAAGCTAGGCCTAGTCTTTATGTCAGGCAGTGGCTTCTGCTAGTACTCATGGCTGACCTCAGATCCCTGTCCCCACCTGGCCACTTCCTGTAACCTTCAAAGCACAATCCTGGTTTGCTCAAGCCCAGAGATAGGGTCCTGTTTCAGTCTCTGGAGGAATCTCAGTCTTCCACGTTCCTAGGCCTCCAATCCCAAAGTTGCCAGAGGCCTGAGAGCAAAGGTCTCTTCACACAGAAAAGAAACATTAGACAATATGTTGGAAAGAAACTATTCACCTTGAGGGAGAATGGAGAAAGTGGGAAAAATGAGGGAGAGGGTCACACTGCTCAAAAAGAAATATTCTCGGGGCTGGGAAGGTGGCTCAGTGGTAGAGTGCTTGCCTTGCATGCCTGAGGCCGTGAGTTCGATTCCTCAGCACCACATAAGCAGAAAAAGCCAGAAGTGGCACTGTGGCTCAAGTGGTAGAGTGCTAGCCTTGAGCTGAAGATCTGAGGGACAGCGCCCAGGCCCAGAGTTCAGGCCCCACGACTGGACCCCCCCCAAAAAAAAAGAAATGTTCTCATTACCTTACTAATTTAACTGTAACCCTTCTGTACATCAGCTTTACAACAAAACTTAAATTAAAAAAAACAAAGAAGCCAGGAGCCAGTGTCTTACACCTGTAATCCTAGCTACTTAGGAGGCTGATCTGAGGATCATGGTTTCAAACCAGCCTGGGCAGAAAAGTTCCCATGAGACTTTTAGCTCCAATTAACCACTCAAAAACTGGAAGTGGCACTGTGGCTCAAAGTGGTAGAGCACTAATCCTGAGCAAAAGAGCTCAGGGACAGAGTCCATGCCCTGAGTTCAAACCCTACGACCAACAACAACAACAATGAAATAAGCATCGGAAGTTTGGCTCAGTTCAGGCACATAGCTCAAGGAAGCAGGAAAACAAAATACCTAGAGACACAGGTGATAGAGTGAGATCCCTGAAGGGAGCTTCCTGACCCAAGGCCTGGCTGGTTTCTGAGGGCCCAATCTGAGCCAGGCTGAGACATCTCAAGAGAATGCAGGAGAAGATGACACAGACAGAGCCTTCCAGGACAGAGTGAGGCATGGCTAAAGGAGCCAAGCGAGGCCTAAGGTGGGTCAGGGATCTGGGGGTTGGAACAAGAGTGGATACAGGCCTCAAGTTCTCGGGAGAAGGATATTCTGAGACCCAGTGCAGAGAAGTCTAAACATTCCCAGTTGTACAGATGGAGCTAGAGCAGTGAACTTCTCTGCTCCCTGTCCAAAGTGCTCCATGAGTGCCATTTCACCGCCCTTCATGCTATCAGGAAGGTCACAGTCATCCTCTGAGGACAGAGGCTGACTTACATCATCTCCTAAGGCAACCACACAGGATACCTTGTGCATAATATTCAGACTTCCTCCATAAGGAAGAATGTTGTCCTGGCTAAGATGTGAGAGAAAATAGGAAAGAAAAAGTGAAAAAAAAAGCCTTATGGCAACCAGCACAGGCCTGGATGAAGAAGACTACAGAGCCTTGAGAAGTGTGTGTTAGGGGAGGCGATTTTAATCACCACTGTAGGTCTGGCTTGCAGTCACACTGTTGGGTGTTGAGCCATGACTGTGTGACCTTAGAGAAGGTAATTTACATTCTCTGTGCATGTTTCCTTCTCTATGAATAGAGGCAATCTCTGCTCTCTAACAAAGACTTACTTTGAGAATTAAATGTACATATCAAGAATAATTCCTAGTATACGGAAAATATACGCTGCGTTTCAGGTGTAATTGTAATAATGTTTTTCTTCTGTCAGAAAAGATGCTGCTGTAATCCTAGATACTCCAGAGGCTGAGATCTGAGGATACCAGTTCAATGCTAAAAAAAATTCAAGGAGACGCTATCTCTAATTTACCAGTAAAATGCCAACTGGAAGTATGATCCAAATGGTAGAGCACCAGCCAGGTAAATCCAAGTCCTCACATCAGTACAAGTATACTGATTTCCCTTTCAAGCAGGATGTTGAAAGCTTTTCAATTCATGCTTCACCAAACATAAGGCAGTTAACTATTAAATGCTCTATTGCAGATTTAGTGGATAAGAGAATTTTTGATTGAAATAAAATATGCATCAAATATAATTGTTATGTCATGAAAGGATTTATTTGGGCTTTGGTTTGGGTTTTGTTTTTGGTTTTTATAAAACTTTGGTATATATATATATATATATATATATATACATATTCCATCTTGGACAAAATCTTGAACATCTTTGAATTCTAGCTATGTCATTTTTGAAATGCACAAAATAATTCTTTTTCATACAGAATTGTGCTAAGGATTGAATGAGACATATAAGGAATACTGAATAAATTATAGCTCTGTAGTACTATAGCTCTGTAGTGCTATATAGCCTTAAGATTATAAATCTTGATTTTTTTTAATAATTAGCTGTGTGACTTTGGCTAAATCATTTAACCTCTCTGTGCCTCTGTTTCCTTATATCTTATAATAAACAGTACTTATCTCCTGAGGATTACTAGTATGTGAAGATTAAAGGAGTTACCATATGTAAACAATTTAGAACAGTGCTTGGCACATGGTAAGTGCTATGTAACTGCCAGCTCTTATTGCTATTATGAAATTGGAATCTAAAACTTCTGAGAAGCATATGGTTCCACAATCGTGGAAATGTGGTTTATTTTCTGGTGACAAAAATAACAAGCAGAAATAGCATCGCAGTTCAGTGTCATTCATTGGCAGAGACATTAATTTTTATTCATGTATGAGCTTGTTGTGTTTATGTGGCCAAAAAAACAAAATCAAGACTCTATGTTTTTATTGTTTCCGTATACTTAAACACAAGCTCTAATTTCAAGAGTGCTCACAGGTTTCACTGCCTGAGCTGATTCATTAATGAGTTGTGGGGTTTTTTGTTTTGTTTTGGGGGTTTTTTTGCCGTCACCTGTCTCTGCTGTTTCCAGCATAGCAGAGGATTTGGTAATTCTGCGAGCATGTCAGCTAGTAGATGAAATTACAAAGTATGCAAGGTACAAGCAAAGACTCAGGTGTTTCCTGCTATTATCATGCACAACTTTTGTTGGAGTTCTTCTCTGCTTGATGTTGCAGTGGGGGAGCTAGGTGAAATAAAGAACATAACAGCCAAGAGCTACAGAACTGAGTATGATCCCTACTCTTGGCTCTCTGTCTTTAAGACCTGTGCATCCTTGGATATGTTGAAGTTCTAGCCTGCAAAATAGGAACACAAGTATAACAACTACATCATCAGTTTCCTAGGAGACTGAATCAGAAGCTACCTGGAAAGCTCTTAATAAATGTGAAAAGTATCCAGAGTTTCAAGGGAGACTGAGTACACGGAGAAAAGAGTGACTCAGTTTACCTGTAAGGCTCAGCGCTTTAAAAAGTGGAATTAGACTATTACTGCTAGTATCTTCTTTTTCCTAACTTTGGTGTCTCCCCACCCATTACCCAAGATCCTAGGTTGAACAGATCTACCTCGTCTCAGATAACAAAGACTCAGTGTTCCATGTTTTGACTCTCAGATTCAGTGGCTCATCCTTATCAAATTTGACCGTCAAGATTATCTTGTTCAACCAGGATGCTGGGATGTCAGGGGGAGAGAGGCTTAAGGGGAAGGGAGGCAGAGGAATGAAGAGAGGAAAGGTGGGTGAATACAGTCATAACACACAATGTATAGATGTGACAATGGAATCAGCTAAAATGGGGGAGGGGTGAGAAAGATAGGCAGGGGGAATAGAAGGGATGAGGTTGATCAAAACATTGTACTCCTAAACTGACATGCTGAATTGAAATGTTTTTCCATAACTTAAAGATATTTCTGAAAAAAGATAGATACAAAGAAAAACATGTTGTCTTGTTCCATCACATATATGATTCTTCATTTAACTTGACAAAATATCGGAAAGAATTCACCAGGTACAGTTCACAGAGCCTGCAAGTGATAGTAAACTATCCCTGAGAGAGGCTGGATGCTGGCAGACAGGCCCTGGGCAACAGGGAGGAACATCTGGAGCAGCTGAAGGCAGGTAACATCCATCCCAGCAGTGAGCCTAATAATACCTCGTGTGCAGGGTAGTTCTGGGACAGTCCACCAAGTTTCTGTTCCACTAGTGAACAGTGGAACACATTTTTTTACCACACATATCACAACTTCTATCCAGAAGACTGAGCACTGCTTTCTACTAGACCACACCTCTCTATTCTGGATTTGCTCTAGACTACAATGTCCTTTCTGAACTCCTGCCCCTTACATTAAACTGCTCCACACAGAGATACGCAAAGGCTTCCTAGCCACTTGCCTATGATGATTGGTTCTCATGGGTTCTTGCTGCATTTCTGCAGAGAACCAAATCCAGCCCGCTATGATTTACAGTCACTGGGCTCATTCCCCTTCTAGGGGGCATCCTAAATGAGTACAATCGATTATTCCCATGGTAAGGTTTTAAATGTATGCATGTAGTCCCCAACTGCTAGCATGCTATTGGTTCCTGGATAGACCAAACATCTCTAGGTTCTCTCAAGATGGTCTCTTAGGAGCCCACTTCTTTCTAAGGATGCTGCTCTGGTCAGCTAGTAAACATTTGAATTTGAATAGTTTTTTCCACAAAGTGAGCAATATAGGAACTTCAAAGAAATGACAAGGTGGTTGTGACCTGGAGTGACTTATGTATAGCTCACATCACCCACAACCATAAGAGAAAAGAAAGAATGAAAGAAAAAAGATCTCACTTTTTCCTATAGAAAGACAATGAATTGAAAGCACTACTGGAAGCAGTAATCCATTTTCCTAAGACCTCAATAGGTGCTAAAGCTAAAAATACATTTGCCCGCTGGGTGCTTAAGAATACATAACAAATGATAAACAAAACTGCTTAAAGCTAAAACTGGAAACCTACATCATTTCTTCTGTGGGCATTCAAAAGGATAGAAAAAGCAAATCATCTGGAAAAAAAAAACTTGTGCCTGGTTCTAGGCACAGCCAGTCCTGATGCATTCTGTGATCCTCCCTATAACCTAAGAGATCACTCTCTCTCCAGAATCCTTTAACTGGCTGCAGAAGTCACATATCCATTCTCTGCATACCTGCTGAGCCTTGGATGGCAATGTCTATGTGTCTTCACATATGGCCAGAACCTCCCACCTACAGCCTTCCCTAGTACGGTCTTGTCTTTGCCTCAGTCCTCCAAGCCCAGGGTCGGAATGGCTCTCTGCTGTGGCCAGTCCTTGGTTAGTCTGTCCACAACTCTGGATCAAGTCTCTTCTTCACATTTGCTTTGGTGATTCCTTAGAGAGTGCCATCTCTTCCAGTGATCTACACCTCAAGGATGCTTCATCCTGAGAAATGTAGTGCCCAGTAATAATCCACACTTTCAAAGCTTTGTCCTAGGGCCTCAGAGGGATTCAGAATTCCGTGAAGGATTCTGCAATACACCCAGTGCATATCCACCATTACAGCTGTTTTCAAACAGAAAAAAAAAACAAAACTGCTGCACCAGGCAGGGCATATTTGAGATGAGATGAAATGACTTACTCAGAAATGTTCTCCAATTGGCAATGTTAGTCTTGCAATATGAAAAGCTAAATTAGAAAGAAGAAAAGGAAAGCAAGAAAGATTTGACATCCTTTACTTAGCCCTCAGCCCAGCCTTCGTGGAAAGCTGGTTTAGCATCCCAAAGTATAGATGAGAAAAATCTAAGGCAAGCAACCTACCCTAGGACCCAACTAGAAAGGAGGCAGGAATTGAATATACCTCCTCCAACCCCGATGCCTACAGCCTTTCTTCTACCCTACATATCCTTTCCTTTCAATACTGATACAACTTCCCCAACCATCAGCACAGCCCCCACTTCTAGCAGCAGAGAGATAAGACATAGATCTTGGAGCACATTATCATTCCCAACTTTCCTGAAGCTAAAACCAGGCATTTTCTCCCCATCAGGCATGTGTTTACAATAAAAGTGATCAGGTAACAAGTAGATGGAATTTACTAGAAAAAAAAATCCCGTAAGAGCCTACTTAGGTTAATAACACTTTTTTTTTTTTTTGTAAATGAAGGCGCTATTATGCCCTTCAGGCCTGTTTTTATTTCATTTTTTTTTTTAGTGTGCCTGAGTCTGGCTTCTCTGCTGTCCTTATTTTGGCTCTTTCTGCCCCAGCAAGGGGCTGCAGGGTTCTGTGAAATCACCACCTAGCAGCTGTATTTGCTCCATTGCAGAGGCAAGAGAAACCCAGGCTCTTTGCTTCCTTTTTAAAACCTGACAGTCACACCTTCTACACTTCAAAGCCACACCGTATGACCTCAGCAGGCTGACATAAACGGACACCCATGCAAAGGGTTATTCATCCAGTGGCTTTTCCATATGGGAAAGAAACAGCCATTAGTGAACCTTTGTAGACTTTAACAGTTTACAAAGGCATTTTCCATACATTAATTTAATTTGGTTCTTAGAGTGATTTACGGGATGGGTTTGTTTTTCTTATATTGCAGATGACGAATGTGAGAGTTGGGGAGTGAAAGTAATACAGTTGAAGTCATACTACCACTAAAAGGCATAGCTGTGACTTGAATTCAGGCCCCACATACTAAGATAGTCTTAGAACAACAAAGCTATCCATTCCTAGTCCTCTCGCTGGTGGAATTAATCTAAATGCCTTGAACCCTGCTAATATGTACATGCTAACAAATATATGCAGGAAGGCTCTTGATTCTGCCGTCTGAAAGGATAAAGGTTTTCCTTTCACCTCAGAGTCTGGATAATAAGTACTGTCTCTCACCTGCAATCAAGTTTCAAAATATTCTGGGTTTCCTTCCAACCCTGTTTTCTGTTCAATCTCCTAAACCTTTCTCTGTATCCAAGCTTGACACCACCATTAAAAGTGGTTCCAGGGGCTGGGAAGGTGGCTCAGTGGTAGAGCGCTTGCCTTGCATGCCTGAGGCCCTGGGTTCTATTCCTCAGCACCACATAAGCAACAAGAAAAAAAAGCCGGAAGTGGCGCGATGGCTCAAGTGGTAGAGCGCTAGCCTTGAGCTGAAGAGCTGAGGGACGACCGGACCCCCCCCCCCCAAAAAAAATGTCCTTTTCAACTTCTGCAGCACATACCACCCCTCCTGGCTCCTGGACCTCCCTCGAGTGTCATCCCTTTACATGGAAGCCTGTCCTCAAGACTTTTGGGAATAAAGAGGCAGCCTTGAAATTCCCTTCTCTGTCCTAGATAGGACCTGGAGAAGATGAGATTAAGTGTCCCTACCAATTTGTTCTACGCTAAGCATCCAGGCTCTTTGGGTATGATTACCCGATCTATCCTGTGCCAACTGTGTAAAATCATGTGCCTGTTTCCAAAACAACTTACCTCAGAAGGTTATTGTGATATATAAAATTTATGTATGTCAACTATTTAGCAAAATAGCCAACATACAGAAAGCACCTTAAATTAGGTATTATTTTCACAGGACCTATGCTACCAAATTGCATGGCTATTTCCTACAGAAGCCAGCGTAATATTCTTCTTAACACATGCACAGACACATTTCTGATGTATATGGCAGGAACAATGTGTATGAACAAAGTTAGATGATCTAGATGAAATAGATTCCAGGAGAGACACAAACTACCAAAAGTGACTCAAAAAAATTAAAATCTGAATAAGAGTTTGAACTAGTAGCATATGTGCATGCCCAAGCACACACGCCCATGCACGTGTGCACACACACGCACACGCACGCACACACAGCCACATGCACATGCCATGCCATAAAGTGAGATGACTTGCTGCTGAATTCTATCAGCCATTTGAAGGACAACTAACACCAATACTTTACAGACTCCTTCAAAACCTATGAGGGGAGAATACAGCTTTCTATGATGCCTTGAGTTCAAACTCCACTACCTTCACTAAAAAAGGGTTTTGTAGTTGTGTAATTATATCTCAAGATGATATATACTTCTACATATATGAAATATCGTTAATACACCTAAAAATGGCTTCACTGTGTTTTAACCAAGTTTTTCTGCTTCAAAAAATGGAAATATATTTTCTTTTTTTTGTACATTTTTTATTGTAAAAATACCATACAGAGGGCTCACAGATACATGAGCAAGGTCATGAGCACATTTCCTATCGAGCATTGTTGCCTCCTCCTTTGTTTAGAGCTCCAAAGGCTCCAAGGCCCAACTCCTATCTCTCCTCATATGAAAGCAAGGCATGTTGGAGGTAAGAATTTTCTTATTTGTTTGGTTTTTGTTGTTATTTGCTTACTTTTTGTGTGTCAGTACTGGGGCTTGAACTCAAGGCCTTGCACTGGGCTTTTTCATTCATGGCTGGCACCTTACCGCGTGAGACATATCTCCACTTCTACTTTTTTAGTGGCTAAATTTTTTTCTGCCCACCCTGGCCTTAAACGAGGATCCTCAGATCTCAGCCTCCTGAGTAGCTAGAATTAAAGGTATGAGCCACCCACATGTGCCTAGCTTGAGAGTTTTCTGTAGTTCCTTTAATTTAAAATTTAAAAATCTACAGATCCAATCACATTCATTTTACAATCTCTTGGGAAAGGGCTATGTTGACATGAAATTGTAGCTGCCACAGAAAATATTAGCAGCAATATCCATCACATGTACATATTTTATTATACCCTCCAAACACACCCTAATTACTAGACTGTAGTCATCATGAGTTAATGGAAAATTATGACTATCTCCAAGCCAATAACTCTCATCTGGTTTCTATTCTAAACCTAAAGTATCAACATTTAATAGGCAAAAATGTTAGAACCAATACCCATCAAAAAATGCTGAAAACAGACTTTGTCCTATTGATGAGTATGTCATATTAATAGATCCATCACAAATATTTGCCAGATCTGGCAGGCATTTATGATGGTTCTGACCAGCAAACCCTAGGTCTTTCTTTTTGCTTGTCGTTCATTTGTATATCCTCTCCTACGGCTAGAACGGTGCTAACTTCCAAAGAGGCTCTCTGTAAGGTCTACTTCTCTCTTGGATACCATTTATGATCCCTCTTCATTTTCATTTCTTTTTCCTTTCTTTCTTCACCCGCTATCTACTCTCTATCTATCCTCTTCCACATCTGATCAATGGCAATTCTTCTCAAGTCCACGCCTCTTAAATCTGTCCCCAAGCTCCATTGCCACCTTCACTCCCTCAGATCAAGTCACCCATCTTAACTGTGTTCCTGAACCAGCTTACTGGATTTCCTCTCCCTCACTGTAACCTTACCAGGAAATGTATACAAATCTGAATTAGGTCTTTTTATTAGCACCAATTAGTTGTACAAGGGAGTTTCATTTTGGCATGTCCCAATATGAGTTCAAAATACCTTGATCAGATTTTCTTCCTGTTATTCTCTCTAATCCTCCTCCTTGTTAATCTCAACCAACTCCATTATACCTTTTTCACATGTGTACACAAACTATTTTCACCATATTTGCCTTTTTCTACCCTTTCTATTTTCCTACACCCCCACAGGACATGTTTCATTAAAGTGCATGTTAATTATTCAAATAGGGCTTCACGATGGTTTTGCACACATGTATATACTATATTTTAATTACCTCAACCCCTTTGCCTGCTCTTACTTTCCCAACCCTGATACCCTCTATTATTCACTAGCTTTTATTTTTTAATGGGATACTCAATACTTCTCCAGGCTTAGTTACCTTGTCCCCTTAGACTTCAAAGCCATGGTTCTCACCCATTCCACCATCCTGTCCATCCCACCATCCTATCTCTACTACAAGGCCACCAGGGCCATTACAGTGATATTTCCAACCCCCCCCCCCAAGTGGGTGAATGTATCACTCACATGATTGTCATCTTTTATTGCCCTCTGAGATGAAAGGTAAATTCTAACAAGGTCTGTCTTGATGGTATTTTCCTAAACCCCCTTGTCCTATTTATTGCCCATCTCTGTGTCTTTTAGAAATTATCTTTGCTGTCACCATCTTGGTAATGGATATTCTACTCAATAACTGACTTAGGATCCCTCTTGTGGCTTCCCCCATCCACCCATCCCCATCTTGGAAAACAAAATCTGGTCTCATCTCAGGAGAATTAAAACTCCAGGGTCTTGAATCTGCTGTTTACTAGATACAAGGATATGTCATACAGATTAAATCCTCTCTATATGTGTCTCTGAAAGTTGAAAGAAAAGGACAGCCCTATTATGCACCTAATTGTGTTCCCATAATTGTGTTTAAATAAGGTAACAATGAGAATATGGTGAAAGTGTACACATTTGTTAGTAAATATTTTCCTTCTATCTTCTTTTTTATTTTATTTTTGCTATTCCTGCAAACCATTACTTCCTATTTATGAACTTACTTACATATTAATGCGATCATCCACTTATGTAATATGTAATTTTTCTCCAAAATCTCTCTTCCGCAAAGGAATTCTATGGCAAAGGCAGGACAAACAATGTACAAACAGGGCAACTGTTAAATGGCCATGATAGGACAGTTATAATTAGCATGTAGGGAGGGTCATGTGAGCACCAGCCATGGAAAATGCCATCAGAGTGACAAGAAGCACCGCTTCAGTTGCATCAGAACGCATCAGTTGCAAAATGCCACATTATTGATGTACTTCTCTCAGTCTCCTTTTCCTCATCTATGAGTTGGGGTGATGACACATACTTTGTAAGATGAGATAATCTGTTTGAAGCATGTGATCGATGACAGGAACATATTAAACAGTAAACAATAACAGTAACTGGATCTTACAAGGGCAAGATCACTGTGCTGGTGCAAGGCAGGACAGCACAAAGCTAGACTCAACCACGTGACTCCCAGCACTCATCCTGCCAGGCTGCCTGCACACGCCAGGACATGGTCTCAGCTACATCAGGCAGTAAAACCCATTTCGAAGAGTGTGTCTCAGAGTGGGCTCTGCTTCTCACTGAAGACAATGGCAGGAGGAAGGGAAGGGCATAGGGGAAGCATAGAGCAGATGATAAGATTCCAGAACCTAAAACAATCCCCTGCACCCTGGAACCTATTGCAGAAAACCCAGTGTGCTGTAGGTCTGATCACAGCCAGATTTGCTTTTCTAGGACATCTTTCTAATAGGGATGGAAAAAAGGCTCCTTGACCTAAGTCTTATTTCCAGCGCTTTCTCACTCTGCCAAACCAGGAGAAAAGACATTCAGCGTGCAAACATCAAGTTCTGGCTGATAAAACAGGAACACTGGATAACTGGACAGAGGGTGGGAGGGGTGGGGTGTGCAGAGATGACTGAAGGCCAGCTCTGAAGATGCACTTCCTTGCTGAGAACGTGACCGCCACGAGGCACTCGTGTTGATCTTTCCCAGAGGATGAGAACGAAGCCCAGTTCCACTGGGGCGTTAATGTGGAGGGGTGTGGACAGTGGAGTAGAAGCTCCAAGGGCTAAACATTCCGACTTGGCAGGCAGAGTGACAGGGTGTGGGTGTCCTGTCATCAGATCTGCACGACATCGACCCAGCCCATTACATCAGCAGGAATCACATCCTCAGGGAGCAATGAGCCAGGCCCACTAGGGTCAGCACCTCCCACAGCAAGGCACTAAAAGCCGCTGCTTCCCCCTTCCCTGTTCTTTCAGAACTCTGGAAATCTCCATCACTGTGGCCCACCCCAGCCCAATTCAGGCACCACCTAGGTATTTATGTTCACGCACTTAATTCTTATAACACCCCTCCCAAGAATGCAATCACATCATATTTTAGTGGTGACTTAAAGCCGGCTCAGAGAGGTAATGTCATTGACTACGATCACATAGTTGGGGTTTGGGAAACTGAGATTCAAACTCAGATCCACCTGAAATGATTAACCATGTTCGGTTTTAGTAGACTACAAGGCCTCTAGCATGACATCAGGATTCTGCTTGCCACAGCCCTTTCCTGACTGCCTATCTTTGGGATTATGTAATACAGTAACAAGAGGATTTTAGGGTTTGTTTTGGTTCTTACAAAAATCCATGTGAACAAATCCAGCTGATATCTTTTACATTTCAAAACATCTCTTACGTTTCACCTTTGTCATCCCTGAAGGTAAGCCCAGATTCTTCTGGGCTTATTTCTTAGCAAATATATCTATTCACATTTGGAATCACAATGACTTTATCAGATCCAAGTCAGTTGGTAGATTCTCACTATCTTTCATGATGATGATGATGATGATGATGATAATGATAATGATGACAGTACTGAGGCTTGAAACAAAGGTGTTCCTTAGCTTTTTTGCTCAAGTGTGGCACTCTACCACTTGATTCAAAGCTCCTCTTCTAGCTCTCAGTGGTTAATTAGGTATACGAGTCTCATGGACTCTTAGGCCTAGGCTGGCAGCTTTGATAACCTCTATCCTCAGGCATCAACTTCCTGAGTAACTAGACAGGTCTTCTCACAATCTTTGAGAGTGCAGCCTCTCTTAATTCATTTACTTGAGAAATATTTTCTTAGAAATTATAACTTTGTTGGATATCCTGATCACCACTAGAGGATATTTAAAACACACACAACACACACACACACACACACACACACACACACACACACACACACATACACACTATCTCAGACTTCCCCTACAAACCACAGTTAACTGATTTCCAGCTCCGTGTTTCTGCTCTGGGGTTCTATCTTGACTCCTATTCCTTCCAGATTATCTGTTCGAGTCATTTCACAAATATCATAGCTTCTTCTTAAAGGTGTGCTTAGGGTTCCTCCCTTAGTGTTCCTCCCAGTTGCATTACCAGACAGACCTGATTTCTGTCCAGGAAATCTGATGGGACAATTATTATTCACTGTGGTCTGAGTCTTCCTGCCTGTCAGGTAGCCAACGGTAACCCAATGGGTTACCACTCCTCATGTTGGGTATCTCTGAGCAGAATGGTGTGCAGTTAAGACCATAGGTAACAGGATAAATCTTCTCTCAGTCAGGATGACCTGAGATTCTGTTCTGAAGCAGGGTTAAAGCTAAATATAAACTGACTAAGCCTACTTCTTCCATTCAAACCAAGTCATTCTGCATTATACCTAGCTGGGTCCCAGGACAGGACAGAACAATCCTCCTATTTCTTTGTCTTCCAATCTTCCACAAACTTAGACTTTCCTAGATTCATCTAATAGTCTCAAACATATCAACTTAAAATCGAATCCCTACCTCTTACTGTCAGGATTTTTAGAATTCATTTTCTTTATTATTTTGGGTAGCACCTCCTCCAATTAAAAAACAAAGGCTAGGGGCTGGGAATGTGGCTTAGTAGTAGAGTGCTTGCCTTGCATGAATGAGGCCTTGGGTTTGATTCTTCAGAACCACATAAGCAGAAAAAGCCGGAAGTGGCGCTATGGTTCAAGTGGTAGAGCGCTAGCTTTGAGCTAAGGAGCTGAGGGAAGCACCCAGGCCCAGAGTTCAAGCCCATGAACAACCAAAAAAAAGAAAAAAGCTAAAATTATTTTGGGAGAAGACAGATAAGAACTACATTCTGAGATCTGCAGCACTCCAAGTCCATAAATGTGTACCAATTGTCTGCCACAGGGGAAAAACATTGCCCCTCTGTTGTTTAATTTTCTTCTCAGCACATACAGTCTAGGACCTCTGAAATTAGCAGGCCAGTCCAAAGTCAAACAAAGACAAAATTTAACATTTTAATGAAAGCTTGACTTAGCCGCAGTTATTCTGACTATAGATAAACAAGAAGGGTGAGGGGAGGGTGCTGCCATAGTTTGGGTGTGGTTTAAGGATTCCACTAGGGTTCCTGGTGATTCAAGGCTTGTCAAAGGAGCAATGTCATTGGAAGGATGTAGAACATCTGGAAAGTGGCACTTCATGGAAGGCCCTTAGGTCATTGCCCTTATAAGTGACTGTGGGACACAGTCCCCCTCTGCTTCAGGCTCAAGATGTAACCACTTGCTCACCTCTGCATGTGCTCTTACCACTGCTAATTGCCATGAACCAACACAGCTGAAAACCACCCTACCAGCACCATGCCCTTGAAACGCCAAAGCTGTGAGCTGCGTAAACATGTAGCTTGTGTCAAATGTTTCATTTCAGTGATGAACAACTAAGAACAGTACTTAGACACAGGTGAAGAGAGTGCAAGAATAAAATAGGTAAGAGCTGTCTGTGTGCAAAATAGCATACATAACACTGATTTGTAAAAGATCTTACCTGCCCTCATGACTCCTTACCCTCCCCTACTTTGCAAAAGGCACGTGTTCTTTAAGGAAGCCTTTTCATTTGAACTAAGAACACTATAACATCACCAAGGGCTCCTTTCTGGAGAGGTGATTGTGTGGCCACCGAAGGGTCTTTAAAAGCAGTCTGTTGGCTGGGTCAGTAGTGCCCCCATTAGCAGGCAGTCCATCACAATAAAGGCCCCCTCAGCCAAGGACCATTATCATGTGACTGCCATGGGCCAATCCTGGTCAGGAGCAGCCCATTCAAATCAGCACAAGAGATTGTTGTTTTTCAAGAGTGAAGGAAACAAACTAGGAGACAATTCTCCAAAGGCTGAACATTCACAACCAGCAAATGCCTGCTGGAAATTTATATGCCGTGAGTGTAAAAGCAGTGAAATTCAATAATCTCAAAGCCACAGATTTGTAACTTGCACTTATGTAAATATTTATGAATTCTTTGGGGGGGAAAATCAATCCTCTCAGCCTTTAGTGCATGTTTCAGAGGGAACATTTTATTTTTCTTCTAGAAATGAGGATGTAGTCTAGCTATAGCTTAGGAAAATTAAATCAGCAACCCAAGAATGATTTAAAGTCCACGAGACTTTTTTCTCTCTTTCCTTTTTTTTTTTTTGGATATAGGGGTTTGAACTCACAGCCTAAGTGTTATTCCTTAGTTTTTCTGCCCAGAACTTGCTCTATACCTTGAATCTCAACTCCAATTCCTTTGCTGGTTAATTGGAGATAAGAATCTCACAGAGTTTAAGAATCTCGCAGTTTTCTCTGCCTAAATTGGCTTCAAACCTCAATCTTCAGATCTCAGCCTCTTGAGTAGCTAGGATTGCAGGTGTGAGCTACCAGCACCAGGCTTGAGATTTTATTCTACCAGATTATACTATATCCTCTTCTCCAGCATCAATAAAAGCACATAGAAAATGGAATGTGGCCCGCTGTGCCCTGGCCTCTATGAGAATGAGGAGATTAAGATTGAACAGATAGAACATACTACTTACATGATAAGAAAAGAATCAGATGATTTTTTCATCATTACCAGGGAGTAAAAAGTTTGCTGTTCTCCATGGGCCTTTTGCCCGTGTCATCTTGTCCATGGCAGTAACAGTATCCTGCTAGCCACTTCCTTCCTGCATTCTGCTTTCCATGTGGCCAAACCTTCCTTCATGCAGTGCTGAAGGCTTTCTTCTTAAAACCCTTGTTTTACTGCACAGCTTTCCTCTAGATGTTCATCTGAAATCTCACAGGCCTGCAGCATGGCTCTTCTTTGTGGGGCTGCTCAGTGCTCTGTTGTCCAGCTCTGACTTACTTTTATTCCCTGCCAAGCCCAAAGATGCAGCATCCCACAAATTTGCCATCCTGATTCTCGCTTCACTACCTGAGTCTATCACATACACATTCTCTCTCTCCCCCTCCCCCTCCTTGCACACACACACACACACACACACACACACACACACACACACACACACACACACACACGGCAAAATGACATATGTCTATCCCAGAAAAGTAACTACAATCCAGACCATTTGCTAACAGCCTAGACCTTGCTTGTTTATATCCAAACTACAGACAGACTTCAGAAAGCCTAATACAGCTATGTCACTTTAGGTCTAAGGAATGTGAGATGCCAGCCACAATATAGAATCTCCACTTCCTAACAAAGCTAGTCATGAAGTAAAGGAGAGTTCCTCTTGAAAGGGGATTATACAATAAGAAGTCAATGTATAATTGACTTCTTAACTATACATTATATATTATTATACAATTATACATTGACTTCTTATTCCCTTTGGAAATCCACCCTCACTCTATACACTCATACACCTAGAACCTTATAAAGTTTACCAGACTAAAGCCAGTGCTAGGGTGCTTGAGGAGGAGCATATCAAAAGACTAATATTTACTCCAAATCATCTTGATGGGAACAGCAAAGGGCTTGGTTCTCCTGTATGTACCTAGGATTCTTTACAGACTTCCAAAGATAGGTATTTGCCCCATGGTAGAGGTTTCTGATCCCTGGTTTCACATGCATCTATTTCATCCTCAATGACTCCACAAAACCCATCATGTCAGAAAGAAAATTGTTCCAAAAAAGCATTCACTGTGCCAGTACCAAGCTGTTTTGATTATTATGGCTATGTAGTAGAGTTTGAAATTTGGTATTGATATTCCTCTAGCACTGTTCTTTCTGTTAAGAATCGTTTTTGCTATTCGGGGTCTTTTATTATTCCATATGAATTTTTGGATTGCTTCTTCTATTTCCTTGAAGAATGAAGTTGGAATATTGATAGGTATCGCATTGACTTTGTAGATAGCCTTGGAAAGTATTGCCATTTTCACGATGTTGATCCTTCCAATCCAGGAGGTTTTTCTACTTTCTAAGTTCCGTTTTGATTTCCTTTTTCAGCTTTTTAAAGTTTTCATCATAGAGGTCCTTCACTTCTTTGGTTAAGTTAATTCCTAGGTATTTTACTTTTTGTGGGGCTATTACAAATGGAATTGCTTTCCTGATTTCAGCTACGCTTTTCGCATTGTTGGCATACAGAAAAGCCATTGATTTTTGAGTGTTAATTTTATACCCTGTTACTTTGTGGAGGGGAAGGGAAAAAAACAAATTGTTTAAATAGGGATACAGGTGGATCCATTGTAACAATGAGATGTACAAGACATTATGTTGAAAAACGAACTTTACAACTTTGGTACGGGTTGGGGGGCTTCGGCGGGGGGAGATGGGAAGGGATGGTAAAGGGAAACAAAGGAGGAGGCAACAATGCTTGATAAGAAATGTACTCATTACCTTGCTCGTGTAATTGTAACCCCTCTGTACGGTATTTTCACAATAAAAAAAGGAAAAAGAAGAAGAAAAAAAAAACACTCACTGAAGAAAATGCTAAGACTTGAGACACAACTAGAGAACCAGCGTTTCTCTCCTGCTTCTCCGTGTTTGTGTTTCTCCTTTCCCTATTCACAAGCAGAGAGTAGGGTGACAGAGAGAAGCTGTGACAAAGCAGAGCATCTAGCCAAGTGAATCTAGCTCCAGTGGCCATCAATTATCTGGAGAAAATTATGGTTTGACATAGTCATTTGAGTTGCTTCGAATACCCTTTTCTAAATCTATGTTGGGTATTTCCTAATTGTATATTTTCTCCAGCATAGGAAATTGCTAGCTTGGTAAATTATCTACTGTAATATTTTTATCTGATGTACAAATCAAGTATCAGAATGGCAGTTATCACAGATTTGATATGGGATAATTTTTAAGGTTTTTCTAGGCTCATCCTTCAATAGCTATTTCTGGTGATTTATTATGTAAAGCTTGAAGATACCCACTAATTGATTTAAAACCCAGCTAGCATGTTACAAATACCCTTGGGGTTTTCATTCTCTTAGTCCAACAGAAA
Organism: Dipodomys spectabilis; assembly: GCF_019054845.1. Taxonomy (NCBI): domain Eukaryota; kingdom Metazoa; phylum Chordata; class Mammalia; order Rodentia; family Heteromyidae; genus Dipodomys; species Dipodomys spectabilis. Next base: position 6,435,223 of record NW_024870769.1, on the reverse strand, counting down.
GCATGGAAATCATTATTATCCATCATAACCGGGACCATCAAACAACAAGAATCTATTACACTGACATTGTCCTTTGTGAAGAAAAGACTAAAAATGAAAAAACAAAGATCAGCAGAAATAAAACTTTTAAGCAATTTCAATTGATTATCTTTATTATTGCAGGAAACTTGGAACATATGATTTTATTCCTATGATCCAAAGGAAGTTCAAAGATTCAATATCATGATTGCCTAAGCTTACTTCACAAATAAGGTATTTCAATTCCAACCATACCTAAACACAGAAAAAAAATAGCAATATTTGACTCTTTTTGAAGCGAATGATAAGCAACCCATGCAGCATTTTGCTTGTCAGCTGTGGGTCTTGAATTCAGGGCCTGGGTGCTGTCTCTGAACTCTTTTGCTCAAGGTTAGCACTCTATCACTTTGTGCTGTCTCTGAACTCTTTTGCTCAAGGTTAGCACTCTATCACTTTGAGCCACAGATCCACTTTCAATTTTCGAGTGGTTAATTAGAGATAAAAGTCTCATAGGGAGGCAGCCCAAGCTAGCTTCCAACCATAATCCTCAGATCTCAGCATCCTGTGATCTAGCTAGGATTACAGGCCGCAAGCACCCAGCTAACCATGCAGTTTTTTTTTTTTTTAAGTTATTCAATTTGGTATCACATGAGAAGCCCTCTTGTTATAGTATTGGGCCCCCTAGCGAAAGATCCTAAAACAATATTTAGCCAAGTCACAACAAAAATTGCAAAGTCAACCTATCAATGCTATTGATTGTTTTTTAATTGTTAGAGTTAATCAAAAGCACAGAAGACACAGTGGCTGCAAAATAGAATATGAAAGTAAATCACCTGAATAATGTGGAAGTGAAGTGGACCTGTCAGAGCTGTCAGAGAATGGAATGTGGGATTGGGGTACAAGGTAAAGAGATGGCTCTGGACTTTACCTTAAGCAATATGACTTAAACATACTGGGCATCTTAGCCCATGATGTGGGGGCTACAACAAAATACCTCAGATGGAGTACTTTATAAAGAAAAGGTCTATTCAGATCATAGCTGTGAAAGTCTAAGAGCATGATGCCAACACTGGCTTCTGGTGAGGGCATAATGGTAGATAGCATCACATGGCAGGAGCTAACTCCTGCCATGAGACAAGCAGAAAAGGTCAGATAAGAAGATGTTAAGCGAAATGAACCCCAAGATAAGGACACAAGTGGTTTTTTTTCTTGCTATTGTGTCTAACGTATTTATAAGGGATCACGTGATTTTTTTGTTGTTTTGTGTGTTCCTCCCCCACTGTATAACCCCTGTTTTCACTGTATTTGATGTTGGTATAATTTGGGGAGCAGAAGGGAAAAAACAAATTGTTTAAATAGGGATACAAGTTGACCCATTGCAACAATGAGATGCACAAGATGCTATGTCGAAAAACGAACGTCACAATTTAGGCGGAGGGGTGGGGAATGTTGTTGTGGAAATAGGAGGGAAGGGATGGTAATGGAAAAACAAAGGAGGCAACAATGCTTGATAAGAAATGTACTCATTACCTTGCTCATGTGATTGTAACCCCTCTTTACAGTATTTTCACAATAAAAAACTTATTTAAAAAAAGAGGGAGTTCACAGAGTAAGAAAGAAAGCTGAACTCACTTTTTATCTTGACATTAACCATTCAAGTCAAGCCAACGAATCCAGTTCTTAAGAGACTTAACTGATCCACACCATAACACCAGTATCAGTCCTTTCCAGAGAGTAGTCCTGACTCAATTACACTCTCCTGACAATACATATGTGTGTGTGTGTAGCTTTAATCATATTCACCCCTCATTAACTTTTCTTGTCCTCTCTTCCTCTTCTGAAACAATCCCTTTTCTGTTATGTCCTATTTACAAATCTAGATTCCCCATTTAAGTAAAAACACATGATTTTGTCTTTCTAAGTCTGGCTTATTACATTTAAAACTAACTCCCCAAAGAATTGACAACCCAATTAATAAATGGACTAATGAGCTAAAGAGAGACTTCTCAGAAGAAAAATGGCCAACAGACGCAAGCAGAGATGCTCAACATCTTTGGCTATAAAATGCAAATCAAAACAACACTGAGATTCCACCTCACCCCAGTTAAAATGGCCATCATCAAGAATACAAACAATAACTGATGCTGGTGCAGATGTGGGCAAAAGGGAACCCTGATACACTGTTTGGTGTCAAGGTAAACTTATTCAACCACTCTAAAAAGTAATATGGAGGTTTCTCAAAACATTGAACTTAGAACTACTCTATATCTGGCAATTCCACTCTTAGACACTTACCAAAGGGTTACAAACTAGGATACAGTAAAGACACCAGCACAACCACGTTCATAGCAGTACTAGTCACCAAAGCCAAAGCATGTAATCAGCCCAGATGCCCCAGAACTGATAAATGAATGATGAAATGTAGTATATATACAAAATATAATTTTGCTCATCCTTTAGAAAGAACAATATTGCATCATTTGCAAAGAGATGGCTAAGCCTGGAAAAAAATAATGTTAAGTGAAGTTAGTCAGGTCCAGGCCCAGAGACAAAAGTGTCATGTTTTCTTTCATCTGTGAAAGCTAAAACTAGTTTCTAAATATATAAGTGAATATCTTGGGTGGTATGAAAGTATATATAAATGTAGTAACTGAAATAGAGTAGATTCAGGGGAGAATTCAAACAATGTAATTTCTTATAAAGGGAAAATCATAGTTCAACAAAATAAACACCAGGAAATGGGTACTTGAAAGGAGTGGGGTAGGATCAAGGGGAGGGCAGTAGACATATGGCAAGATGAGGGGTTGGCAATGTAATGAAAATTCAATGCATTTTCTACAAAATTAAGAAAAGTAAGGGAAGGAGTAGACTGGGAGGGTAGGATGAGAATATTGAAAGGGGTGACATGGATCAAGATGCATTGTACTCATAAACTTTAGTTGAATGACAAATCCTGTGTACAACTACTAAAAATAATTTAAAAAATTGAAAAGTAAAACTAAAATAAACAATAATGATGATTTCCAGTTCCATCTGCTTCCTTACAAATGACCTAATTTTATTCTTCTTTATGGGCAAATAACACTTTATTATGTGTCCATTTTCTCTACACATTTGTCAGTTGATGGACATCTAAGCTGATTCCGTAACTTGCCTAGTGAGTAATGCTGCAATACACATGGATATTCAGGTAGTTCTACTGTTCATAGACTTAGACTCTGTCAAGTACGCCAATTCTAGTTTTAGTTTCCTGAGGAACATCTGTATTTCTTTCCATCGGTGCTGGACTAAAGTTGCCTTCTCACCAACGATCTCTAAGGGTTTCTTTTTCCCCAAATTTGCCAAATTTTGTCATTACTCATTTTCTTGGTAATAACCATTAGTCCTTGGGCAAGATGGAGTCTTAATGTATTTTAATTTTTATGTAATATTAATTTGCATTTCTTTCTGTCTATAGAAATTAAGTATATTTTGGGGCTAGGATTGTGGCTTAGTGGTAGAGTGCTTGCCTAGCATGCATGAAGCCCTAGGTTTGATTCCTCAGTACCACATAAACAGAAAAAGCCAGAAGTGGCACTGTGGCTCAAGTAGTAGAGTGTTAGCCTTGAGCAAAAGAAGCTCAGGCACAGTGCCCAGGCTCTGAGTTCAAGCCCTAGAACTGGCAAAAAAAAAAAAAAAGAAACTAAATAAATTACATGTATCAATTTTTCATTTGTGCTTCTTTTGATAACAGCTCAGTTCATTTGTCCATGCTAAGCACTATGTGTCTCATGCCTGTAATTATCACTATTTGGGATGCTGAGATTGTTGGAATCATGGTTTCTGGCCAATAGAGGTGGAAACGTTTGAAAGACCTTTTTTTCAATGGAGTGCTGATGTGGATGCTGTATCTACCATCATAACTTCCTGGAAGCCCAGTCATGCACCTGACAGGAAGCGAGATCCTAACTCAAAAATTACCAGCAGAAGTTGGACTGGAGTTCAAACCCCAGTAGTGCCAGAAAAAGAATTCATTTTCCCATTGAACAACTAACAAACTTCTTAACAAAATGAATACAAGAAGATTACAAAGAGGGTGGAAACACAAATGAAGGTAGGAAGGGTGAGAAAATACAGTCAATATATATACTGCATATTATGTCAAAGTTAAACTACATATCTTGTAGGTAGGAATAGAATGGGGGAAATTGGGGGAAACAATAGAAGAGATGACATTGATCAAGATGCATTGTACTCATAATCTAACTATGGAATTGAAACCCCTTTGTACAACTATTTTATACCTAGTCATATATATACTCTATATATACATTATATTTATTTGCATTTATGTATCCTTTATATATAGTCATTTTTTCCATTTTTATTGTATTGTTATTTTCATATTTATATTTTTAGTTCTTTAAATATTCTGGAGATTAATTCTCTTTGAGATGTACAGTTGACTAATTCACTCCCAATCTGTCAGCCATCTTTTCTCTTGTACAATCATTTACTGTACAAATTCTTTTGCATTAGGTGCAATAAACTAAGTAGCTCTTATTCTTTGAGCTACTTGTTAGGCTAAACTGCCCCTCTTCCTTACAATGCCATTACATTGGAAGGAAATGCAACATTTGTTTTGTTTCATTTATTTTACAAAACAAATATTTATCAACCCAACAGCATCTAGGAAGTAATCAAGATGGTTACTATTTTATAAAGGGTCCATTTTAAAAAAAAAATGCCACTCAGCTAGTAAAAGACAACTCCAAAATATCCAGTTCTCTTCCACTCTCTGCTCTCAGAGAGAAGGGCAATGGAGACCTCACACTCTCACGTACGAGGAACATTTGGTTCATATTTTGATTGGTGTCATATTTTGAAAGCTGCCAACAGCCACAGTCTCCTGCCAAGTTAGCCCCAAACGTTCCAGTTTGTGCACAGCATCCTGGAGCTGGGGGGGGGGGGGCGTGGAGGGAGAGGGCACCCGAAACATACAGACCAACCAAACACAACAAGGAAATTGTGGGCAGAGCCATGGAAAGGAACAAAGTAGGAGGGAGAAATGTCTGCCTTCAAGGTTCCTTTGGTGTGCATGGGTTTGTGGGTTTCTTGCACAGTTTCCCCTAGAAAAATATCTGGAATACTCTGAGGGCTTCCACCAGTAAAGGAGCAGAAGCAAGTGGTGGTAGCAATCACAGTTCACACCTTGCCTGTTGGGATTTGGTTTTGCTTGTTGAAGTTGTTCAATCACTGCCACCAACAGGCTTTGGCTATGCTGAGTAAAGCAGCAATCATAGCATTATCCTCTCCAGTATACTGGAAGAATATTGGTTCCTGGGTTCCACTTTCACTATGAAACAATACCCTACTCCCAAAGATTCCATTTGCCTTTGCTGTTAAGGAACACAGAGAAACTTCCTCTCTCTATGGTCTAATGTAGAAGCAGCTATGAGAGTCTACCTGAAGAGAAAATCCTTTTTAAAGAAAAATGACTCTAGGATCATCCAGAATCATCTGCTCTGCAAGTAGTGGGTTCTGTCACTCTGTGTGTGTGTGTGTGTGTGTGTGTGTGTGTGTGTGTGTGTGTGTGTGTGTGTGTGTGTGTGTGTGTGCAAACTTCCTCGTGTAATATTTAAGATTAGAAACCTGGACAGTTAATGGTCCCACAGAGAGGAGTAACATCCCATTCTGCAGTGGTTTAGGGGTGACAGAGTTCTCTCTAAAATTACTTCCTCCAAATTCTTCATTAATTAGATTTTCTCTGGCACCAGGAGGAGTTGAAATGAGCTCAGGAAACAGGTCCAATGGCTTCAGGTGCTTTGGGGAGGAGGCGCTAAAGAGAATATCTCACTATTTTATACTAACCCATGCACACTGTGGTAGAGTTAATACCACCAAGACGGGCATTGTTGCTTGGTTATTTTGCTTTGCTTTTTTTTTTAAAGGCAGCTTCTCCTGTGATAGAGAGATGTCAACAGAAGGCTCATCTTTTCAGGAGCTTAATTTAGAAAAGCAATGGTTGATCTGCTAAGTTTCACTGTGTGTTTTGTTCTCAGTCTAGTTAACAATCCTTTTAGTTAGTCCAGCTAACAACGCTTTTCCTTTCTCCTTACTGTACTTTTTAATTTTCCCAGGAAAATTGGTAAACTAGCTTCCTCAGGTAGGACTATGTTAAGAGAGAATTCAGGTCCTCCCAGAAGAGCTCTTCAGAAAAGATTCTTCTAATCCTACTGATACCCATACTGCTCCCTCCTTCCCAGATTCTAACTTCCTAAACATTTATAAACATTCAGTCATGTGGCAGAAGAAATCCCACAAGCCAGTTTGGTACTGCCAAACCTAGAAGAGTATGGATAAATTGTTGGGAAGGTAAGCAAGGAATCTTTTGATTTTGTACAGACATTAAATGATTTCTAAGTTGCAAAACTCAATTTCCCATAGAAAAATTAACCATATTTAACCTAACTTTCAAATCATCTAGCACCACTGACTTCCATGGGCTGCTACTTATGACCTCAAAAATATCACCCTGACTTCTCTCAGGATCTGCCCTCACCCTCCCACATCTCAGGCAAATACTCTGTGGCATTTCCGCATCTAGTACTTAGGGAGGACATGATGCAGGACAGACCCCTGTCCCAAAGGTCATGATCACCATAACTGGGTCCACGTACATAATTATCCATTAGGTAGGAAAGCAAGACTAGTGACGAGGAGGTAAGAATTTAAGTAAGTAAAAGTCAAGTCAGTGGCTTAGAGCTTGTGTTAAGTCCACTTTCCTCCACTTTTTTTATATTTGTTCCAGTACTGGGGTTGATCTCAGGGCTTGGGTATTGTCCCTTATCTTTTTTGCTCAGGGCTGGTGCTCTACCAATTGAGTTACAGCTCTACTACCAGCTGTTTTGATGGTTAATTGAAGAAGAAGCATCTCCCAGATATTCCTGTCCAGGCTGGCTTCAGCAGACCTCAGCTTCCAGAGTTGGAATGATCACAGGTGGAAGTGACTGCCTCGCAGATTTTCAACATTTTAGCTACATGCCCTGCACACATACTAGTCCTCAGTAAATACTTCTAAAGTGAATGAATGACCTCACCTCCCTCAGCCCAGGATTTCTGTGTATAAGACAGGCAAATAATGACTATTGAGAGCAAGGTTGCTTCCCACCACATTACAGTAAGAGAGGGGATTGTCAGGTACTAGGAGCTCATGCCTGAAATGCTAGCTACTCAGAAAGCTGAGATCTGAGAAATATGTTTTGAATCCATTCTGACCAGGAAAGTTGGCAAAACCTGGAAGGGAGACTGGTGCTCACGACTAAGGGACTAAGCTTAGGCCCTGAGTTCAAGCCCCAGTACAAGGGGAAAAAGAGGGAGAAGGATAGGGAGGGAGAGAGGGAGGAGGAAAGCAAGAGGGAGGGGGAGGGAGAGCGGGGAAGAAGGAGGGGGGGGAGATTTTTTTCCAAGCTGTCATGCAAACCCACTGTCTACTGCCCTCAGAATCCGTTGTGACTCCTCCAGACCACCCTCACAGGAACTAGGGATGAGGATCTGATGTAAATGCAAAGCTGATGCTGTTTGCTGGCCCTGGGTAACCATGAACTTCGTTTCTCACCCAGGAGTGTCATATCTTCCACTGCCTTCACAAAACTGGCAATGTAAACAAGGTAAAAATCCCAGCTCTCCATAATTCTTAACAATAAGAGTCTCCATCTTCTAAGACTATTAAATGAGATGAAGCCTATAAAAAGCTGTGATGCAAAGTTGGCATTCAATTAAAATTAGCTTCTATTACTGTCCTATGTAATGAATGATCACTTAATTTATATGCATTCAAACTATGTGTTTACACCTGTAAATCCACTGTAATTCCTTAATAGGCAAGGTAACAGAAATGGGACTAAGTGGCCTTAATGATATAAAAAGACTCAGATATGAGTGACTCTGACTCAAGATAAACTCTAGTGTTGAATCACAGCACTGCAGTGATTCAATCATATAATCTCCATCTTAGTGGTTAAAATTCATAAAGGACTGCTATATATTCTGATTTTTTCATCCATAAACTACACAACCCTGAGTAAATAGCATGAAGGTTTATGTTGCCAAATATCTACTCTTCCTTCACACGGTACTGTGAAGATCAGACAAGATGATAACATAATACAGGCACATGAAAAACATTTTCAAGAGATTTATTACTATTGGTATGTGACTTAGTAGCATCTGTATTTACCCAAGTGCTTTCTTTTGTTCTTTGTTGTTTTGCTTGTTATTGTTTTAAGAGTGTCTTTAGACAAAACGAATATGAGGAGGTTTGACGTGGGGGGCGGGGAGAGATTAAGTGGAAGGGTAGACAAAGGGAGAAAGGAAAGGAGGGCAAATACAGTCGTAATATTTAATATACAGATGTGAAAATGGAATTAGGAAAATTGAGGTGATAGGCAGGGTTAGGAGAGATCCGGAGAATTACAAAAGGGGTGACATTGATTAAGTAGCAGTGAACTCATAAACAGACAAGTTGAATTGAGTTGAAATACCTGTATACAACCACTTAAAAATGATACACACACACACACACACACACACACACACACACACACACACATACACAAACACTAAAAATGTCTCAATAGTCTAGGCTGCCTCAAATTTATTATGTTGCCCAGGATGGCCTTGAACTTGTAGCCTTAATTCAACCTCCTTGGTTAGTAACCCACCATGACCAGCTCAAAGTATTTTCAAATCAGCTCTTTAATCTTCTCAATAACTTAAGGAGGTAGGAAGATAAATTTGAGCCCAGGTTTAGAGATAGGAAAACAAAGGAAAGGGAAGTTAAGTGGTCTCTCAAGATCAAAGATCCAGCAAATAATAATCATTCTGTTTTCCAAGGCTTCTTTCCACATGGACAATCACCAGAGACTGCAAGAAGGTGAGGATCTCTCTTTGCTGTATGTTCAGTAAATGCTCACACATGACCAAGGAGCTGGAGAATATATTTGGCTCAATTCTCCAATCTTGTGGGCTTGGAGTTTTTAACCAAATGCAAACTTTTGGTGTGTGTGCATTTAGGTTTTTCCAAGAGTAGACAGCTTTCTATTTTTTTAAGGAGAGGGAGTGAGGAACTTTGGAAGAGATTTAAGTCAAGCTCTAAAGTTTTCTTGGACATCAAATAACTCTCAGAAAACAACATTTTGATGAGTTAAGTATAAATGAATCAAAGACATATGGACTCAATTTCCCTTGAAATACACAAGGGTCTAAAAATTAAGGGGAAAATACATTGATAAAATACGTTTGGGATTTAACTGAAACCAAAACATTTGCAGAGCCATTTATATGTCCTGTGATGCACCCAACCCAACCTCCAAGTGCTCTCTGCTGCCAGCCATGCAGCCATGACCAGATGGGGAGACAAGGGTTTTTCCAGAAAAAGGCTGCTAGATATTTCTTTTTCTTTTCTTTTTCTTTTTTTTTTTTGGCCAAAAACCACCCAGTAGACTCCAAAACACCCCCAGAGCAGTTTGGAGCCTGTCTTGTGTGCAGTTCAAGAAACACCTTCAGCCTGAATTGTATGAACTCTGATTCTCCTGAATTTTAAAGAAGCAGCCTTGACACAATGATTTGCATTCCCTCATAATACTGAAGGCCTGATATTCAAATCTGACTAAACACTTTTGTAAGTAGCTATTAAATTATTCTTCCAACTTGGTGTCCTAAAGCTAGTAAACCAAAGGTCCTTTCTAAGATTGTCAAATTAGTTTATTTTAAAAGTCGGAGAATGGTGCTGAAATCTATCGTACAACTGTGCATGCTCCTGCAGCGGATCCTAGCAAGCTGGCATGAGCATGTGATATTAACCAAAGCCCTTAATTTAAGGAAACGGAATCAACCAACTAGTAATTAACAAATTATTCTTAAACAGGCCTTGCTTAAAAATTAAGTTGAACTACCATTTTTTTTCTATAACTCATCAGGAAAACGCTGACTGGTACTTAAAGTAAACACAACTTAAGCAGATGGTGAGCTCTTACAGAGCACCCAACCTATACTTAAATAAATCAGTGTTGTCGGAGTGCAGGGCTACGTGGGTACTCAGCAGAATTCACGGGCTTCCTTGCAAGATTTGGCAATGATTAACTGTCATGTGGAGAGGACAATGGGGGAGTGCTAGGTTTCCTGGTAGAAGGTTCTGTACCCTTGAGACAGGTAAAGTCTACTGGAAGGAAGTAGTTTTCAACTGATATCCCAGAAGCATGCCATACAAGAAAAGATGAACCTAACCCCCTCTAAGTTAGTGCAGACAAGCCTTTCCATGTTTGTTCGCTCACATTCACTCATTCACTCCTATAAGAAATAGCTATTCAATGTGAATCACATGATCACATGGCAGGCATTTTGATGGGAATATGGACATAGAAAACTCAGTGATATTCAGAATTGCCAATCAGAGAGAGAGAAAGAGAGAGAGAGAGAGAGAGCATAATGCAGCTTACTAAATGCTATTATATTTTGAGAATCCTCTGAACTGAAGAAGTAACTCCTTTGGAGGAAATTTGGAAAGTTTGTCCCTTTGGAGTTGCTGCTTTAGGGGAGACAGCAGACAGCACAAAGGCCAAGAGTATATAGATCCTAAAATAACATTCCAATCCAAGCTCCACCATTTATTAGCTATGTAACCTTGGAAAATCTGTTTATCTCTGGACTAAGTTCCTCCTCTACAAATTGGTATGGAAAATGGTAATTACCCCCACTATAATGATAAGTGCCATTGTCACAACTGAATTTTACAGGAACTTATCTAAGGAAGATTGAGCAGAGAATACACTAGTTAGCTGAATCATGTACAAAAATGGATGCTTTGAAAGATCTGAGAACTTGGAAATATGATGAAAAGGTCAGTATGACAGGTTCATAAAGTATACCTGGAGAGGAAGCAGGTATAGATTAGAGTCATATTATGAGAAAGCTTGTACCTCAATCACAGGAGGCCGTATTTTACCCCATGGACAGTGGAGACACAGCAGAGATTTGTGGGGTTCAACTCTTGCTGTTTGCAGTGCGAATCCTTAATATGCCATTTCTACTAGATAAACCAACCAACAGATAGATCTGTTTTTATATATGGAGATTTTTTTAAGTCACAGACAAGTAGGTCTGTCTGTAGTCACGGATAACAAAGTAAATATTGCTACTTTTGATTGCTTACTAAGGAAAATTGTGGAGCATAGCAAAGGGTAGCTATTCCAAATTCTTGCTCAGGTCTCCAAGTCCAGGGATATTACCGCTGCCTCTCTTCCCACCTCACAAAATGCTGGACCTGCATTTCAAAATGCAGCGCTGGGAATACATTTGTAACTGCTTGATTTTATTAGTTTTAACACTGTTCACAAATCACAAAATGTTAGAAGTAGAAGGGAATTTATGGCAACTACTAAATCCAGTCCCCACATCTGCGCAAGTATACACACACACACACACACACACACACACACACACACACACACACACACACACACTACACACACTTGGGGGTCTCTGGGTTCCTAGGAAATCTGTGAAAGTCATAAATGAGATTGGTTCTATTTTCAGCATTTCTAGAAGCTTAAAATAAGTCTAAACAATCATTCACACACAAATAGTGTTTTTCATGCCAAGTAAGATGTCAACTTTCTTTCCTGTTGGCTGCCACGATTTTACCTTAGGACAGAATATCCATCTTATTCTTGCCACAGCTTCTTGTTGACAACTACAAATACCATTCATTTAAGCAAAAAAATGAATTGCTTAAAATTTATCAAATAAGTGTCAAATACAGAAGTAAGGAAAAGCAAAGACATTTTTAATGATGTGAAACTGGAGCTCAGTAACCTATATTCTAGCTATTAGCCTGCCCCAAATCCCTCTGAGACAGTAACTGCTGATAGACTCCACCCTTCATTCCCATGCCATTTTTACAGTGTACAACATTTCAGGATGAATAGCTATCAAAAGTAAAAATACAAATGAGTGTTTTGAAGTTACCTATAAGTTAAAGGGAACTCTGAAGTTAGCTTTCAACAAAAGGATGAGTTAGGTAGTATCTGTTCTTGGATGGAATTCTATTACATAATGCACAGGGGACATGAATCTTTGGCCATTATTCTCACTTCTCAGGCTGTAGTAAATACTGACAGAGACAATGCCTCATATGCATTCTTAACATATATGCTTCCTGTATTAAGCTTTTAGGGATGATTGGAATTCTCAGGTGGGTCTACATGGCAAGAATTTTGTAAATTCTCCCTCACCCTGAAAGTTATCATATTTGAAACACATACACATCCATATTCTTTTCTTTTCTAGAATAGATTTAAGCCTATAATTTCAACAAAGCCAAACAAAGAGTAGGGAAAGCATTCATTCCTTTGGGCAATTGCATTAGATATAAGATGCATGATATTGTTTATAGATAATAGCTTGTATTTTATATGAAGAGTGGGTACTGGTACTCGGGCTTGAACTCAATGCTTCTTGCACTTTAGCTTGCTTTTGTTTGTTTATTTGTCTTCTCAAGACTGGAACTCTACTACTTGAGCCACATCTCCATTTCTGGCTTTGTAATGGTAATCAGAGAGAAGAGTCTGTTCAAGATTTGTCTGCCAGGATTGTGACATCTGAAGCAACTGAATAGCTACAAGTATAGGTGTGAACCACCATCACCTGGCAGCAGGTTATATCTTTAAATAGTTATTAATAAATGAGTACTAAATCATAGCATTTCATTTCTTTCATTAGATTATAGCAAAGCTCCCATTGTTAGGTGAGCTGTGTTTATTTTATTTCTTGAAGCTAGCACTCAGTAAAATATTTGGTAGCAGACTGAGCTAACAGGTATCTTATATTGGTAGAAGGTTCTGGAAGGTCTAGGGAACTAAGATTTCAGTGATACTTTGCCCTACAGTAAGCTTCATTTGAAGATGGAATGGCGACATCTCTTGGAAGCTTGTCAAAATGTGTGTGTAGTAGAGTAGTTAGGGCTAAAATGGAAGGAGGCACCCAAGGGAGGGAATAATCCTGGATCCACTCTTAACAGCTTCATGATCTTAGTAAAATCTTCAACCTCTTTGTTCAGTTTCATCTTCTTAGAGATAGTAACACCTACTAAATAAAACAATGAATTCATGTAACTGGCTTACAGTACCTTAGTAATCTGTTTTCTCAATATGTGTAAACAGCAGTATGAAGTCTTTAACTGAGGCCCTTATCAGGGACTTATTTGTCAGTACAATGTCCTCTCTACTTATTAGATAAGACTTGAAGAGCAAGAACTGTGTTTTAAAGGATGAAGCATCAGACAAAAGGAAAAGCAGGCACTGGTGGCTCATCCCTGTAATCCTGACTACTCAGGAGATTGAGAGCTGAGAGTCAAAATCAGTCTGGGCAGGAAAGTCAGTAAGACTCATCTCAAATTAACTACCAAAAATAGCTAGAAGTGGCCTGAGTAGTATAGCACTAGTCTTGAACAGAAAAGCTCAGAGACAGTGCCCAAGCCCTAAGTTCAAACCCTAGGATGGACACAGAAAAAAAGTAGAAACAAAGATCCATGACCAATGACACCAAACCAAAGATCTTGTGATGCCTACCATCCTAGAACTGGGAGAAAGACAGATACCAGTCATCGCTTACAATCTTTGAGATTCCTTAAGAGCAGAGTAGATAATTCCATCAGAGACTATATGTGTCACAGAATAAATGCAATCTGTTGCGTCATTCACATCATCTCGGTAACATGCCCCTAAATCTCACAAACAAGCACTATGAAAGGTGGGCTGACTCCAAGTGTCAGAAGCGATGATTAGCTCAAGTAACATCTTAGAGAATTTCTATCTTTCTCTTACTTTGGAGTCTAATTCTAAATCAGTATTTCATTGTTGCCTACGAGAAAAGAATACCGTGGATTTGATTTGGGAAAGTGACAACTGCATCAAAAGCACAAGCAAATACCTTGACATCTACCAGTCTTGGAATCTTTGTGCTTGATATGTTTAAGATAGTGAAATTCAGGTTGGTGAAGTAACTGCATGTTTTCAAGCTTTGCTATCCTTCCAGAAGTCCACCTCCTTCTAATATTCTTGCCACCCAATCAACAGGATACATTAGCTCAGGCCAGAGCGGATGGCTCATGCCTGCGACCCTAGCTACTCAGGAGGTTAGGATCTGAGGATCACAGTTCTAAGGCAGTCCAGCAGAAAACTCCAAGAGACCCTATTACCAGTTAATCACCAAAAACTCCAGAAATGGAAGTCTGGCTCAAGTGGTAGGGTACCAGCCTTATGTGAGAAAGCTAAGGGACAGAGTCCAGGCCCTCATTTCAAGCTCCAATACTTCATAAACAACAACAACAAAACACAGAAAACACACCAGCAACTAATAAACTGGGCTGTTCCCTGTCCATGCCACAGGGGAGAGAGGGTGCCTCCAGCTGTCTGTTTTCTAGCAAAATTAGTAAATAGATTGTGACTGGGACCAGGGTCCCAGATATGTTTAAGAAACATCAGAAAATATAGCGATGAAAGGTCATATACAACAAACGCACACACAAACAGGCAGCTGGAGCTGCAGGGTGAGAAGCATTGATTTTTGCTGGGAAGGGCATATCAGGTTACAGAAATGCACATATTTAATTTTTATGAGTCTGAAAGCTCACAGAACCAACAACAACAACCAAAACAATCTTAGTGTCCAATTCATGAAGCCAGTGAAGGGCCACTTTAAAATGAAACAAAGGAAAACAGAATTTGAAAATAAACCACAATGCCAAGAGCCACTCTCACTCATTCCATGACAATTTTAGTCTCCCGGACAGAGAAAGCTTAGATCTTGTTTCAATGCCCATTTTGTGTATATACACATATATGGTATTCCTTGCCCTTCTCTGGTTTTCTATCAAAAATATTTTGTTTTTACTTTCTAGGTTAATCCAAGAGTCACCAGACTCTCAGGTCTCAGCCTCAGCCCATGCAGAGCAAGCAGCAACAGAAGCAATTGTGGTTTCATACCACAACAACTTCTTCACCCAATGTAATTTACAGTTGAGTGCTTCCTTCAGCTGTCACATGAGAATTATGCGACCCCACCACTTACCCTGAAAATAAATAAGTGCTCCTCGCTCAGGTAAATGAGATCGTTTCGGAAAGAAAATTGACTCCACCACTAAAAGTTGCCTTTTGCCCAGAAAATAAGCGTTTGGATATTTTTTCTCCTGATGAAGATGATGTAGCTGACACTTCAATTTAGGAGTCTGGTTATGTGTACCTCAGTAACATGAAGATTAACCCAAGAGAAGCTGGAGGCTATGGGAGCCAGAATCATCTGATGGTAACTTCTGCTACATCAACTCTCAGCTCTTATCATATGCAAAGTCTCTCCATAGAAAATGGAGGTGAAAAGGTCAAAACACACATCTCCATGGGCAATCACACATCTGGAAATAAAACAACCTTGCAGAATGACACTGAACTTATAGTAACCCACACAAAGCTTTCAACCACTCCCTTCCTCCCCAGGAACTCCCTACATTGAGTCAGGACAATCATATAAATTAAAGAGAGTGTCATTTTCTCTTTTGTAGAGTTGGGACACTGAGTCAGTGTGTCGTTCTCTTATTATATAATCTAAATGTCCAAAGACAAAACTAGGCAGGGCAAATGGAATGTAGCAAGGAAGGAAAGAAGGATGGAAGGAAGGAAGCAAGGAAGGAAGGAAGGAAGGAAGGAAGGGAGGGAGGGAGGGAGGGAGGGAGGAAGGAGAGAAAGAGAAGAAAGAGAGAAAAAGAAGAGAGAGGGAGAAAGAAAGAAAGAAGAAAAGAAAGAAAGGAAGGAAGAAAGAAAGAAAAAAGAAAGAAAGAAAGAAGAAAGAAAGAGGAAGGAAGGAAGAAAGAGGAAGGAAGGAAGAAAGAAAGAAAGAAAGAAAGAAAGAAAGAGGAAGGAAGGAAGGAAGGAAGGAAGGAAGAAAGAAAGAAAGAAAGAAAGAAAGAAAGAAAGAAAGAAAGAAAGAAAGAAAGAAAGAAAGAAAGAAAGAGACAAGATAGAAATCAAGAAGGAAAGAAATCAGGATAGAAAGAAAGATAGAAGTCAAGAAAGAAAGTAAAAGCTAGGTGAGCTAGGTGACAATTTCAATAATCAATGCTTCTGATTTTAGATGAATTAGGATAGCATAGCTTCCACTCTTATAATATGCATGTATTCTAATGCAAAAAATAAGACATTCATACACTAAATCAAATATTAAGTAGCATACATCAAAAACCCACTCGTGAAATATCATGCTTAACTATTGTCCAATTAAAGCCATATTAATTCTATGAATTTATAGATTTAAAAAAAGTCTTAGTTACCAGGCACTAGTGGCTCAAGCCTATAATCCTAGCTACTCAGAAGGCTGAGATTTGAGGATCATAGTTTGAAGCCAGCCCAGTAGGCAATCCCCTGACATTCTTATCTCCAATTAAACAACAAGAAGATGGAAGTAGA
Organism: Dipodomys spectabilis; assembly: GCF_019054845.1. NCBI lineage: Eukaryota > Metazoa > Chordata > Mammalia > Rodentia > Heteromyidae > Dipodomys > Dipodomys spectabilis. The sequence goes on along the minus strand of NW_024870769.1, from coordinate 6,418,709 downwards.
GCTGTGGCTCAGGTGGTAGAGTGCCAGTGTTGAGCAAATCAGCTAAGACAGCTCCCAGGCCCCGAGTTCAATCCCTAGTACCCATAAAAAAACTCAAACTTTCAAACTTAAAATTTAAAACTATTCACAACATGTCATGTAAACTGTAATAGTCTCATAAGGTATAATTATCTAACCATCTCAGAATATATGACTCATGCTTAAGGAAGAAGAACTTAACATAGTTTAAAAATCAACAGCTTCAAATATTTGAATATTTTATTAGATTTAGAATGTTATTAAAATTTATTATTGAGTTGCAATGATCAAAATATTATCTTCCTTTGTGCCATTCCTTCTTCTTAGAATTCCAAAATGTTTCTGAATTTCCTCAACAAATGTTCAGGTTTCTCTGTTTTAACGAAATCATTTACCATGAAGAATTATTACCACAATGCTGTGAAGATTATAAGTGAAAATAAAAGAAGTCTCTACAAATCACTGGTCTGGGTGTTGAATTTTGGCATTTGGTTATAGTGTATAAAAGAGCTGGGTGACAGTAGGTCATGGTTCATTATCTGTAATCCTGAGATGTGAGATTCACAGCTCAAAGCCAGCCTTGGTAGAAAAGTCCTCAAAACTCTTAACTCCAATTAACCAGCAAAGAGCCAGAATTGGAAGTGTGACTCAAGTGGTAGGGACCAGCTTTGAATGAAAACACTAAGGGTCAGTGTCCAGGCCTTGAGATTAAGCCCAAGTAACAACACACACACACACACACACACACACACACACACACACACGTGCCCATGCACACGTACACACTTTTATTAAAGGAATAAAGAAATTAATGATCTAATCATTATAATAATTAGTCATCTTAGACCAAAAGAAATGAGTCATTATGTTTTCAGTCTGTACGAATAATTAATTAGAGCATACCTTTGAGGTATTATTATCTCTATAATAAAATGAGGCAGTGGAGATGGAGTTGGGGTGAGAGTTTCCTCCGGTCCCAGAGGAACAGGAAAGGAATGCCAGAAACACGGAATTCCTCAGTCCATAGCAGCCTCCTGCGCACTAACTCAGCAGCTCACGCTCGGTGCCTACATAAAGGAAGCCATTCCTTAAATTACACAAGCCAGAAAGCTGTCATTCTTTTCTTCTGTCAACTGCTCCTCCCAACTGGTGCTACTGACCCCTTCAGCTCCCACCGGTGACCCTTTGCAGACTGCAGCTTCCTTGCTGGACTGCCAGCAAGAAGTTTAGAGCTGAATGATGTGAAATTAGTAGAAGTTTAGACTTTTATGACAGTAGAAGGAAGAGAGAAATAAAGAGGAAATTAGAAAGACTAGTAGTTGTGTAGATATAGAAAAATGATCTTACTTTTTAACATATGCACCTTATATTTTAAGTACGCTATGTTATCATTACTGTGCCTTTTTATGTATCAAGTTGTAGATTGGGAATACAAGTTGTATTAGAAGAAAAATTAAATCATATTTCAACAAAAAAAAAGAAAATGAAGAGGAAAGATAAGGAAAGAAAAAAAAACTTTAAAAGACAAGAGAATAAAAAAAAGAGAAAGAAATAGAAGAAAACTGAAGCAGGCTAGGTGCTGGTAGTTCATGCGTGTAATTCTTGTTACTCAAGAGGCTACTAAGATCTAAGGTAGACAAAATCAGTGATACTCATCTCCAACTTATCAGCAAAAAGCCACAAATGGAGTTGTGGATCAGGTGATAGAGTACCAGTCTTAGGTATGTAAAACTAAACAAAAGAATGAAGCCCAAAGTTCAACCACCAGTACTGGCACAAAAGAAGAGAAAATTAAAAAAAAGAAGAGAAGAGGGGAGAGGAGAGGAGGGGAGAAGAAAGGAAGGAAGGGAGGGAGGAAGGAAGGAAGGAAGGAAGGAAGGAAGGAAGGAAGGAAGGAAGGAAGGAAGGAAGGAAGGAAGGAAGGAAGGAAGGAAGGAAGGAAGGAGGAAGGAAGGAAGGAAGGCAGGCAGGCAGGCAGGCAGACAGGGAAAGAGGGGTGAAGTAGGGAGAGAGGGGGAACAAGAAATGGAGAAAGGAAAGTTGGTAAGGAGAGGAGGGAGACATGGAGGGAGGGAAGAAGAAAGGGAGGGGAGGGGAGTAAGGAAGGAAACTGAAATGAAACTATTCTGAAAGTAAATTGTTTACATATTTATAGATTAATCAAGAAGCTATCATAAAAGGAATTAAGAATTACAAAAAAGTTTAAATAACTCTTTATATTAAAAGTATAGAGTTATATTTCTTTCTAAATTTTTTAGGTTAAAGGTGTCTATTCTCAGCTGGGCACATGAGGCCCATGCCTGTCATCCTAGCAGCTCAAGAAGTTGAAATCTAAAAGATAATTATTTGAAACCAGCTTGGGCAAAAAATACCCACAAGATTCCATCTCCAAAATAGCCAACAAAAAGCTGAGCTAAAGGTGTGGCTCAAGTTGTAGAATGTCAGTCAAGCAAATGAGCCAGACACATTTAAGCCCTGAGTTCTAACCCTAGTACTGGCAAAAAAAAAAAAAGTGTCTATTCTCATAATTTTTTCAAAGTAAATTTTCATAAACAAAATACTAATACCCCTGAAAAATGGCCAAAATGTATAGACAGAAATGAATAGACAACTCAGATTTCCAGCAAACAAAAGGAAATAATGCCTAATGTTCCTTTTAATCAAATAACAGCAAAAATTAAAGTAATTTTGACTTCATAAATTGGCAAGCATTTCCTTTTAATGATAATATCTTGGCTGTAAGTCAGGAGCAAGAGACACTATTGCATAGCCTTGATGCTCATGAGACAATAAATGTGCAGTGTTTTTTAAAACAATTGAGCAAAAGGTATCAAAATCTACTTGTTGGAGTAATCCCGATGGGGAAAAAAAGATGCAGATAAAAGATGATATACAAGAATGTTCAAAATTGTACTGTTAATTTCCAAGGAAAGATCCCAAAATAAATTATGCATTCAATAATAAACAAAATGGTTTCATCATGACAAAAGGAAATTATGCAACCATTAAAATCATCTTTGCAAAATAAGTCCTGACCTTGGAAAAATGTTCACACAATGATGATAAAATAGAGAAAATTGCCTACACAAAAACTATCAGTAGTCTATGAAAATGATTAATGAAGGCAGATTATATGAAGAATACACATCAGCAAGTGACCTTTTTTATTAGACGTTTCTTTATATTTCCTGTATTTCTTATAAGTATTTCTTAAAACCAGATAACAGTAAACTTACCTTGAAAATGTTTAAGGAAGAAAGTAATAGAATCCCTGGATTTAAAGTAGCTAATATTTTTTTCAGTATTGGATCTAACCAACTTAAAACACATCAGAGAGGAACATATAAGCAAGTAGATTCTGGGGTTGGATTGATTCACTTCAATGTTAAAACTTTAGAACACTTGTTTTCCCCCCACCCTAGCCCAGATCCTCTCTCAGGAAAAATAGATATCCTGTTGTTTGTACCGCATTTCTTTTCTCAGAAGATCAGATTCAGGGGAAAATGTGAGGAGAAAGAGAAGTTACCTGGACGACTATTTTAGATAGTAACTCATTTTTAAACCCCCAAACTACCTGTGTGCCTATCAACTTGTAAAGGAATCACAGGATGACATATGGGCAGCAGCCATAAATGGCACAGCCAAAAAGATGACTGTGGCTTGGTCAAGAAAATATGGACAGAAAATGCCAAGAGATTCTATATGAGGTATTAAATAAATTGTGCGTCTGTCCCATGAAACCATGTAATACTAGGAATCCCCAAGTTACTGAGAAACTCATTCCAACTACATCTATCACATAGCTTTAGCCATTAGCTTGTCTGAATACACAGTATTCAACTCTGTGAAACACATGGCATAATTGTAAAGTTCATAAAGTAAACTTTTTATAATTTTATTGTGTAGATTTATAATTAACACTAATTGCAAAGTCTATAAAGTTTCAATGCTTATTTTATCTTTGCCCAAGCATAGCTTTTCATTAAGAGTTGTCAGAATCTTTTGCAAAAAGTTTGAGGTAATATAGTTCGTACAATCAAAATCACACACACCACATACACAAACATACTCTCACACAATCATAGCTGTTCACAGCCACCCCCAATCGTGCAGTGGCTGACCATTGCATATACAGTTAAATCTAAGCCCTAGCCTGGCTCACCACACATCAGATGGTCTAATGTTTACATGGGTCTCCAAGGTCATCTTTGAACATTTGATCCTTGCCCACTGTGCTGGCCTTTGTTCTCTTTCAAAACCACTGCAAAATGGCACAAGGGTTCTTCAGTGCCTGAAATGTTCTTTCTCATAATCTTCAAACAATTAAATCAGCTTTGCTATCAGGTGTAGGTCAAAAGTAATGAAGGAAATGGATGTCAATCTGAACTATCAAATTAAAATAAATATATTCTACTATTGTTTAAGAAAAACTGGCATTTGTTTACTTCCAGTATTTATATGATAGTTTCTGCAATGGTTTTCTGTTTAATAAAGGTAGTAAATATCTGAGCAGGAGCCAGTGTCAGATGTGAAAGAATGCATAAAGATCCTTTACTGGTTTCAATTCAAAATCTACAAGGTTTAACTTCAACTTTCTTGTGTGTCTTGTCTGTGTGCCTTAGGGGAACGCTGGTGCTTACTTCCTTCATCTCTTTCATTTCAAAGAATGTAACATCATTGATTCCCTAGCTAAAGCCCCAACTCATAGTGTTGTTTAGAAGCCATGCCGTAGCTGTCTATGAGATGTCTCTCTATGATTTCTACCTTCTGGTGGCTACTTGCAAATTTCTTCTCTCACTGCTTGCTCCTAATGAATAGAATGTGGCAAATGGGATGGAATATCACTTTAAAATTTGATTATTTATAAAGGCTGAAGCTTCAGATATCTTACAAGGTGGGCATCGATGGCTCACACCTATGATTCCAGCTACTCAGGAAGGTGAGATCTGGGGATCACGGTTTGAAGCCAGCCTGGGAAAGAAAGTCTGTGAGACTCTTATCTCCAATTAATGATGAGAAAACTAGAAAGTGGAGCTGTGGCTCAAAGTGGTAGAGTGTTAGCCTTGAGTGAAAAAGTTGAGAGACAGTGCCCAAGCCCTGAATTCAAGCCGAATGACCAACAAAAATAAATAAATAAATAATTTTAAAAAGAGATATCTAGCAAATCTGGCCAATGTCTTCCTTGCAGCCTTATTACTCTGATCAGAGGTCCCAAACAAACCACACCCAGATTCATGACCCACAGAAACTCTCAGCTCATATACATTGTTGGTGAGGCAGAAAGATGTAATTCAATAGCTAACCAATACAATTGTTTATAACTAAACTAGACAAGACATTTTCTGCCTTTTCATTACCACTATAGAAAAATGAAATCTAGCTAACTAAATTACAAGTATAAAAATCTTAAGCAGAACGGGATGTGAAGATACTCAGAATTAGAAAGAAGTATGTGGGGAATGATAGCTATATTTGCCTTATCAATCAAAATTGCCACTCATAATTTATATATCATTTTAAAACCTAACTGGAATTTTCACAGTTATAGCCACTTACTGTTCTCAAATACAGCTATGAAGTAGGTATTACTATATCTCTGCTTAAGACCTCATAAATTCAATGGAAGCAAAGACTTTCTCCCTTGTCTACCAATGCTTTCCCAGTGCCTGGCTCCAAGTACAGCTTGGTAAATGGTCCAGACCTAAAACAATGTTATCTCAAAACTGATCATATCTACATCAATCAGCCTATCAATTATAATCATCAATTGCTACATATATACACATGTAACACACAAGTATGTTTTCATAGAATCAGTTGATGTATTTCCCAAACAACAAAATTCACATTAGATTTTATAAGAACAGTAGTTAAGACCATTCACTAATTTAATTTTTCTTACAGCTCTACTCTGCCAAAGAGAGAGAGGTCCAGACCCCTTTCCTGGAGTATAATTTTCTATAAGCTCCCAGGAAGAGGGGGGAAGGGTGTGGGGAGAGACAGATCTTTCTAAGAACCATGAAACAGGTCACCAGCTGACTCAGATCTCTTTCCACACATGCCCTATCCATCTGTCTGGGCTGATACAATGACACATAGTAAGTCTTGTCAAGGACACAACAAAATGACCTTGGGGATGTTTAATAAAGAAATGTAGCAAATTTGCTGACAAAACAGAAGGCTGGGTTGTTGTTTTTGGTTTGTTTGTTTTTAATGCTGATGCTGGGGCTTGAACTCAAAGCCTCAAACTCTCACTTAGCTTTAGTCTCTCAAGGTTGGCACTCTACCACTTGAGCCACAAAGCCACTTCCAGTTGTTTTGGTGATTATTTGGAGATAAGCATCTCTTGGATTTGGTTGCCTGGGCTGGTTTTGAACCTCCATCCTCAGATCTCAGCCTCCAAAATAGCTAGGATCACAGGCATGAGCCACCCAAGCCCAGCACAATTTTTTAAAATTAAATTAAAAATCATCAGACTGAGAATGTAGCTCAGTAATAGATTATAGGTCTAACAAGTGGAAAGATCTGGATTCAATCCCCAGTACACATTTTTAACTATGCAAATAAATTAATTAAAATCACACAAAATAACGTAAGTCTGATAATTAATAAATGTCATAGGACAACAGTACATGGTAGCAGTGGAGCAGAACTGGGAGGACCTCATTTAGATTAGGAATAGGGGAAAACAGAAGTTATTTAGGTAGCCTACATATAAGGGCCCTGTGGTCAAGAAGGGGCTTTGCTTTCAAGGACCTGACATTCTATTGTTTAGGTGCCTACTTAAGTGTGGGGCTGTGATTGTTAGATGAAGTTGGGATATCTAATACCCAAGACTGTGATCCTGTTGTTCTATCTATCTCTGCAGCTCAGGCTCCTTCCCTAGACTCCATACTCAGGGTCTAACTACCTTCTTGACATTTCTCCACTTGTAACACAACAAACTTGCTCCACCTGCCACTTTCCCATCACAGCTGTGACAGCACTATTTTTCCAGTGTCTTATGATTTAAAACAAAAACAAAAACAAAAAATAAACTTCAACCTCTCTCCTGGCAACAGTGGTTCAGACCTATAATCCTGGCTACTCAAGAGGCTGAGATCTGAGTTCAAAACCAGCCTGGCAGGAAAGTCTATGAGACTCTTATCTTCAATCAACCACTGAAAACCTGGAAGAAATGCTCTGGCTCAAGTGGTATAGGACTAGCTTTGAACCAAAAAGCTCAGGGACAGCACCTAGGCCCTGAGTTCAAGCCCCAGGACTGGCATACACACACACACACACACACACACACACACACACACACACACACACACACACACACACACACACACCCTCAGCCTCTTCTAACTTCTTAATTATCATCACCAAGCCGTTTTACCTTCAAAATAAGCAAAATTCAACTCCTTACCACTCCTTTCCCATCATCTAGTCCATACCTGCTTCTACAGTTCGTTCTTCAGCTACAAAAGTGGGCCTTTATAAATTGATGGATTCTCTCCTCAAAGGTACCCAGTAGATTCTGATATCATTGAGATCAATGCCCAATGTACATAGAATGGTTGACAAGTCCCTACCTGATTGGCCACATTTTTCCTCACTGGTCCATGTCTCCTTCCATGTAGTTCTTCAAACACTTTTATTACATACAACAGGGCCTTGGTGCCAATAAGTGCCTTTGCTGACTATCCTAGAAATCATTCCTCACATCAGCAGCTTTCTATGAAAGTTCCATGTTCCTTATCAGAAAGGCTTTCCTGGACTACTCCATCAGAAGTCAAAAGAACATACTTTATCCCCTCACCAGGCTTGTTCTTTCTTTGTAACACTTACTGTCTGTGGTGTATATCTATTTAGCTATCTGCATAACTATTTTCTCTGTTTGGTCCACTGCCATGTCCTTAGAACCTAGGAGCACTGCAGCTAAAATGGTCCATTTTGGTTGGGCTGCCACATGGTCATCTCCAGAAACCCTATACTAATAAAATAGAAACCTCCCAGGAAGGAAATCAACTGGGAATTGAATATCATACTAAGACTGATTGATGTTCTGGAGAAGTTCAAGGAAGAGAAAGGAGTCTGACTTGGAGAATGTGTAGCAAAACTGGGTTTGTGGGAGACTAGGATTCCAGTAACAGGAATATCTGTGATGGAACAGAAGGTGCTGGGGAGAAAGCAAAGAGGCAAAAGGAAATACAGAAATGAAAGGATGCCCAAGACAAAGCTGGTCTCTGTCACAATTTGACCTAAGCTAAATCCTAAAGGAAGGTCAGCCAGCACAAAGGGAGGGCGATGTGTACCTTTAGAGCATGTAATTTCCTTGCCAAAAGATTGGTCATGTGTGTTTTTATAGTCATTAAAGAAATAATAGAGAATGATTAAGAAATTACGGTATAGTAATTCAATGGAATAGTATACTAATCATAGTGTGGAAAACTATGTAGCAATATGAAAAATGTTTGTGGTGTAGCTTTCAGGTGAGGAAAGCAAATATTTTAATGTGAATGCTATGATTAAAAATCATCCAAAAATTGGGTCTGCCTCTAGACAAGGAACACAAGTAAAACATTTAAAAACAACAAAATGATTCTATGAGGTTAAGAGAGTATCTGTGATTTATCAGCTCACCTCCACTTTCAGACTTCTAAACATCCATGACAATTACTTATCTAATTTTTTTTTTGCTTATTTGCTTATTTTGGCAGTACTAGAGATTGAGCCCAGAACCTTGCACATGCTAGACAAATTATCTAGAACTGAGCTACATCCTCACCCAATAAAGAGCCTCTTTGAGTAGAGGATCTTAAACATTTAACATAAAGTGATGCTTGAGGGTAAAGCAATAAACCTACAGGATCTCCTGTGACTGGTCCTCCCAGAAGCACATAGTAGACAGTGATCATCTCACACTAGTGACAGAAAATGCATGATCTAATAATACGCACACCTTCTTTCAACCCCTTCACTCAACATTCACTATTCTGTGCCCTGTGGGAGCCTTGCTATATACAAGTTTTGGGAAGGGAGCACTACCATAGGAAAAGTTCAGTCTTTTCTCTTATGGAGCTTGTGATCTAGAGGAGGGAACTGACAGCAAATACAAAACCTAAGCACAACAGAAGATACATCATTTAAAAATATGTGTCATAGGAAAATATTAACCAAGCACTAAGAAATTAATTCATTTTTGTATTTAGGGTTTGTTTTTGGAGATCAGGAGAAGATGGTTGTTGTGGGCATTGGAGATTGTGTGTGTGTGTGTGTGGGTGGGTGGGTGTGGGTGTGTAAGGGAGCATTGTTTAGAAGGATGACATTAAAATGTCCCAGAGGAACGGGCTGGGAAGGTGGCTCGGTGGTAGAGCGCTTGCCTTGCATGCCTGAGGCCCTGGATCCCATTCCTCAGCACCACATAAGCAAAAAGATAAAAGCCGGAAGTGGCGCTGTGTCTCAAGTGGTAGAGCACTAGCCTTGAGCTGAAGAGCTGAGGGACAGCGCCCAGGCCCAGAGTTCAGGCCCCACGAGAGGACAAAAACAACAACAACAACAAAAAAAAAAACAGTAAAATGTCTCAGAGAAGAAGAAAGCCTAAACATGGCAAGAGAAATTTGACACAAAACAAGAGTTTATCCTGGGTCTGGCCGGAGTGCAGAAAGAACCAACCCAAGGATTTAGGGGCAGAGCTGTGGTATGCCTATGAGGTCTTAAAACAGGATTTCAAGTCAAATATGGTGGTAAATACCTCTAATCTTATCACTTATGAGGCTGAAACAAGAGGATCAAAAGTGTGAGGCCCAGCCTAGACTACATAGTGAGACCCTATCCAAAAAGAACCAGGATGCCAGTGGAAGCATCAGGGAAATAGGATACTTAGAGCCATAGAATGGAAGCGTTCCTTTGGTAGCCATAGTGGAAAACCTCCTTGCTCAGGAATCTTCAATAATTCCCAGTCCCACCTTTTCTCTTTTACTGGGAACCTTACTTTTCTTATCTTTTTTTAAAAAGGACATTCTAGTACTATATTTTTACTGAAGGTTAACATGGTAGATGGAACAAGAATGTTGGTCTAAAAAAGACAATAAATGTGCTCACTTTCATTCTCTGTCCATAAAGAAACTAATTTAGAATGAGACAAGACAGAAGAACAAAAGTCCTGAGCCATCACTGAGGTGGAGCTCAGAAGATTTAGCAATGATCTGTCTATGACTGAGGGAGAAAAGGCATGTCAGTAAGTGATGGTCATGAAGTTAGCTGGAGTCCCAGAGGAAAGTAGTGGCCCTCTCTGAAATGAACAGTTTAGGAGGAGAACTTACACAAGGATCAGTTTGCATTTGAACAGCTTGAAAATTAAGGAACATCAACTGTTCACCTAGGAAGATGTGTCCAAGGCCTGGTTGGATGTCAAACCCTTGCCCAATACATAAGACTTAGGCTATGAGATTGATACTGAGGTTTGAAATGTGTGATAAACCTCTCTCCACCACTCATCTGGGCCTTGTGCTTTTACTTAGCTTTTTCACTCAAAGCTGGCATCCTTCCAAGTGAACCACACAGCCACTTCTGGCTTTTCAGTGGTTAGCTGGAAGGAAAGGTCCTCATATCTCAGCTTCCTCTGTAGCTAGAATTACAGATGTGAGCCACCAGTACTCAACTCCACTACTCATCTTAATGCATTCATTCCAAACATGTGACAGTGTTTGGAGATAAAAAATACTTTTTCAGCCGGGCGCCAGTGGCTCACGCCTGTCATCCTAGCTACTCAGGAGGCTGAGATTTGAGGATCATGATTCAAAGCCAGCCCAGGTAGGAAAGACCATGAAGACTCTTATCTCCAATAAACCACCAGAAAACTGTAAGTGGCAAGTGGTAGAGCACTCCCCTGGAGCTGAAGAGCTGAGGGACAGCGCCCAGGCCCAGAGTTCAAGCCCCACGACCACCAAAGAAAAAAAAAAAACTTTCTCTGCTATATATTCCAACTGAATTTAGCATCCCATTTTATACTATGATGTGCTATCTTTCTTTAAGGGATGTATTGAGATAAAATTCGCATGCCATTCAACTCACACATTTAAAATAACTCAATAATAGCCTTGCACTCTTCACAGTTACAAGCAACCATCATCGTAGTCAATTTTAGACCATTTTCATCCCCCACAAAAGAAACCATATACCCCTTAGCTGTTACCCTGCCCCCCTCCCCTACCCCAGCTCCCAATCCCATTCTAGCCCTAAACAACAATCTCTGTCTTCATGGATTTGCCTATTCTGGGCCTTTTATATAAATCAAATCATGCAACATGTGGTCTTTTGTACTTAGATTTTTTTTCTCTTAGCAACATATTGTCAAGATTCATCTATGTTGTATGCTGTATCAGTAGTCCATTGTTTTTTATTAGCAGATAACATTCTAATATATATAATCTACAACAATTTGCTCCTCCATTCTTCAGTTAATGAATGAAATGGGCTGTTTTTTCTTTTTGGCTATTACAGAGACACTGCTATGAACAACCACGTATGTTTTTATATGGAAATGTTTTCATTTCTAGTAGAATTGCTGGGTCATAGGATTTATATTTAAATTTTTGAGATCCTGCTATGCCAAAGCATCTGTATCATTTGATTGCACTAGCAATGTATGATGTTTTGATTTCTCCACATCTGCTTCAACATATTTACTTTCCTTATTATACTCACACAACAAAGTGTATTTTCTTACTGTAGATATAGAGGATATAGAGCATCTTCCAGACACGTACTGGCCATTTGCATATCTTCTTTGGAAAACTGTCTCATCAGCTCCTTTGACAATATTTTTAAGTTCTAGGGATCAAACCGAGAGCTTTGCAATCATTCTATAATTGAGCTTCATCTCTACTCCATGGCCATTTTTTAAATAGGTTGTCTTTTTATCATAATATGTCTTAAAAGTAAAGAATTTCATCTTCTTCAGTTTTATTTTGGAAAACAGAGATATCACATGAGCATATGTTATCCATCAACAAAAAGACCAGATCTTCTTTCCTTCCCATATAGAAACAGCTAAAGTCAATCTGGTATGAGAATATGTTTATGAGAATTAGTGGGTTTGTCCTTGTCAGTAACTGTTAGCATATCAAAACAATAACTGCTAAGCCTGCCAGGGTGACAAATCAAAGTTGGCTTGAATTCTTTCTTCTCAAGGTGAAAAGTTAGTCTTGCCCTGTGATATGGCTCTTTCACAAGCCCTAGAGATAAATTCAAGGCTGAACCAAGGACACATTAGCAAACTCATTAATCACTGCAATGTATTTATATCTTTTTTTATTTTTTTTGATCGTGAGGTTTGAACTCTGGGCCTAGGCACTGTCCCTGAGCTCTTCAGCTCAAGGCAAATGCTCTACCACTTGAGCCACAACACCACTTCCAGTTTTCTAGTAGTTAATTGGAGGCAAGAGTCTCATGGACTTTCCTACCAGGACTGGCTTTGAACCTCGATCCTCAGATCTCAGCCTCTTGAGTAGCTAGGATTACAGGTGTGAGCCACCGGCACCTGGCTATATATCTAATTTTTATATAGCTTTGTTTGCTGCCTTTTGAAAGACTGGTCCTTAACTTGTGATATGTGGAAATCCAACTGTTTAAGATTTGTGCTAAGTTTTTCCAAAGGTCCATTAGTGATTTATTTTTAGCATGTGCTTTAAAAAAATGCTGTTTATTACCCACATTACTCCCAAACATTCATTCCTGTGGGATCCAGATCCTTGGTTCTGCTCTCTTTACAGCACATGAGTTAAATTGTGTCCCTGCCAAAAAGAAATGGATTGGAGTACTAGTACCTCAGTATGTGACTTCATTTGGAAATAAGGTACTGACAGAAATGAATTAATCTGGACAGATTCTAACCCCAAATGACAGATATCCTTATAAAAAGAGGAACTCCAGAGACAGCTAACACAGAGGGAAGCTCACAAGAAGACAGAGAGGCCTGGCACCAACAATGCTTGGATTTTGACTTTTGACCTCCAGAACTATTAAAGAATACATTTCTATGGACCAGTTTGTGTCACTTCGCAGGATACTAATAAAACTGACTCTACCCTGGATGGCCCAGAGTGTGCAAGCTATGGCTGCCTTGGGGGTGGAAAAGGGGGCTTTCTTTCAATAAGAACTGCTCTCTGATTCAAGTTATCAAAACTATATTGTCAAAAAGACCATTGTCATGCAGCCCAACAAATGCACTATGACTTTTAGTTACAATTGCTCTTTTGACTTTTGGTTTAATTATCTTCTGTTTTCTTCCAAGAAATTGGACATAAGGCCATGAGGCATTTGGCCAGAAACCTTCCCCCTTCTCCACCACCACAAAGGATGACCCTCAACTTCTTTACTAGGTTAGATTAATACTAATTTCATCTGCTTTTAGAATGGGTCGTCCCTCCTCCTTACCCCTCTTTCTGCTAATTGATTCCCCCAGTCATATTGACCCCATTTCTTACACAGTTTTTGAATCTGGCACCATCCAAACCGATGCCTCCATCACCTCGTTCATTAACCATCTTCATCAGACCCTAAATTGGATGTTCTACCTCTAGACATTATCCCCTTCATTTAAAAACCCTAAATTGTAGTGATCTATTTGGCCTTGCTCCTCACAGTGACTTCTATGAGAGGAAGGACTGTAACTCTTCATGATCATGAAGCCCTAGGACCTAGCACATAAAAGATGCTCAGTGAGTGTCAAGTTCAGGAAAGAGGCAGGGGTCGGGGAGGGGTGGTCCTCTGCACTTTGTGCCAATGTACTTGAGCAGGATCCTCCCTCATTGCGCAAGTCATTCACATGGAAGAATCTCAGTTCTAGAACAGCTCAGACATTTTGATGGGAAGAGAGCATATTGATTAATTTATGAATATTGCTACTATTCATTGACAAAAAAGCATGCTTGAAACCATAGACTATGTAGGTTGCATGGAAGCAAAGAGGAGAAGCAGGAAAAACACAAGTAGGGGAATTTTGGTATGTTGGACATTGGCTTTATTTTCATTTTGTTCATAAACTGGGCAGGACTATTCTGTCCTGCAAGACCAATTTGACTATACTATTATGGCATCCTAATAAAATGTCTTTCACAAAACTACTGTAGTTGTCTAGGCCTACGTTCCTAAGAAAACAGGCAGCTACTCTAACAGAAAAACACAAATAAGTACACATTGAAAATGGAACAATGAAGCTTCTTGAAATTGGTTTGTGAAGGGGGTGGGTAAGGGGAGAGAGATGGAGGAAGTTGGAGCAAGGTATATTCATCCAAATATGATTATTTTAAAATGAAACCCCCTTATGTAACTAATTGCTGCTAATAAAAATTGTGGGGGGAAAAACCTCAAATGACAATTCAATTAGTGTTAATTATTATTACTGTTTATTCAGCTTAGCATTAGCATATGTTCATTAAGAAAAAGGTACTTTCTTAGCCCAATAGTTGTCCCTGGAACCCCTGCAAAAAAAAAAAAAAAGGTTGTGTGACATAGTATTTGTGTGTGTGCATGTGTGGTATATGCACACACACACACACACACACACACACACACACACGCACACACACACACACACACATACACCAATACTGAGAGCTTGAACTCAGGGTCTGGACACTTCAGCATTTTTTTTGCTCAAGACTACATTTCCATTGTTTTTTGGTGGTTAGTTATAGGTAAGAGTCACATAAACTTTTGTGCCTAAAGGCTTGTTTTGAACCATGATCTTCAGATCTCAGCCTCCTTAGTAGCTAGGTGGCATAGCATTTGTGTCCGATGAATTTCCTCCCATATGTTTAAATCAGCTAGGTTTCCTTGATGTGTAATATAATGTCAGTGTTATATAGGTAGTTGTTAACACTGTTGTGTTGGTTGCTTGTCTATTTCTGACAAGATACCTACCATAAGCAAATTCAAAAGGAAGAAGGCTTTATTTTGACACATGATTTCAGAGAATTCAATCCATAGTGGGTTTCAGGTTGCTCCAGTGCTTTGGAGCCAGAGGTAGCATAGGACATCGCCACCAGAAGTACACAATGTAGCAAAGCTGCTCAGGTAATGGTGCTCAGAGCAGAGAGGGACAGGAAAAGGCTCAAGCCTCAATATCCCCTTCCACATCATGTCCCCAAAGATACTAGGCTCCACTAGGCTCTGCCTCTTAAAAGTTCTATTACCTCCCACAGACTGGGACCAAGCTGTCAAACTATGGCCTGTGAGGGGAAAAGACATTTGATATCTCAATTCTACCAAATATACTATTGAATGAGTAATATCAAGTAAAAAAATCTGTATGTTCAGCACAAACAGCATTGTTTTTCAAATATTTCAATTCCACCTAAGGATGGTTGACTGTGGATTTGGA
Source organism: Dipodomys spectabilis (assembly GCF_019054845.1). Lineage (NCBI taxonomy): Eukaryota > Metazoa > Chordata > Mammalia > Rodentia > Heteromyidae > Dipodomys > Dipodomys spectabilis. The sequence goes on along the minus strand of NW_024870769.1, from coordinate 6,403,318 downwards.
ATTCACAATGGAGGGGGTGGGGCATGTATATAGATCACACACATAAGGAGGCTGAACCCTATGAAACTGTTAATATTCATTGTAGTAATTTCAGATTTGTGTGTCCCAGTAACTGAAATGCTGAAAAACATCTAAAGATTCACTAAGTTAGAGGCTCTGCATTATGGAGTTCATGGCTCCTATACCATGAATATATGACAATGTTCCATGTGTCTAAAACTGGCTCCTCAGTTTTTGTTCCATGTGTAAAAATTCCAAAACTAAAGAAGAGCAGAAGGGGGCTGGGAAGGTGGCTCAGTGGTAAAGCTCTTGCCTTGCATGCATGAGGCCATGGGTTCGATTCCTCAGCATCACATAAGCAAAAAGAAAAAAGCCGGAAGTGGTGCTGTGGCTCAAGTGGTAGAGCGCTAGCCTTGAGCTGAAGAGCTGAGGGACAGCGCCCAGGCCCAGAATTCAGGCCCCATGACCGGACCCCCCCCCCCCCCAAAAAAAAGAAGAAGAGCAGAAGCATCTGGTTTGTCCTCCTTCACATTGTTTCTAGAAATTCTGCTTATAATACTCTGATGATTCATGACAAGAGAGGTGGCTAATTTCTGAAATGGTCCACTCCACTGATGATAGGTCTACTTGTTTCAAGATGCAGTGTTTTTAGGAGCCAAAATACCAAAAACTGCCAACTTCCTCCAATTTTTATTCTAAAGTTAGAAAATGATAGTGCTCTTCTTTTTCACAGAGCTATTATGTCCATAGTTGCGCCTTCTTTCCAAGGAGAATACCTCCAACTTTCTTTATACTTCCATCTGGGGTTTGCTTCCAAAATTTTCAACTCCCAAATTCCTCCCTGTAAACTATTCCTCTGGTCAGTGTCTCTGCAAAGGATGGGTTTCTATTCCATTGCATAGGTTATAACATTGCTTTAAGCTTGCTCTCAGTCTAGTCCCCCTATGCTAACAAAAGTAATCAAGATCAACCAAATGAGACTAAATGGTCATGTGTTCAAATTAAAATAATCAGCTCTGTCTATATATAAGGCCCACCCAAGCCTAAGCCAATCTCCCGAATGGAGGTATTTGTTACCTAAGAGGGCCTAGGTCTTGTCTCTCCTGGATTCTTCTGCGCGTCCTAATCACATCCCTCTCCCTCTCCCTCTCCCTCTCTCCCTCTCTCTCTGTCTCTCTGTCTGTCTGTCTGTCTCTCTCTCTCTCTCTCTCACACACACACACACACACACACACACACACACACACACACTAATGTCACTTCTCCAAGTGATTCTTTTTTACTTTCCTATTAAAACACTAAATCCATTACATGGAACATGGAACAAATGTTCTGTACATCATATATCCCGCTGGGTAATCTAATAATGAAGAAGTAAAAGGAAGAGGAAGAAAAAAAGGATGAGAAAATGAAGATGAGTAGTAATCCCCCCTTTTTATAACTGCAATAATATATTTATAGCAAAATTTATTATCTTACTCATCTTAAGTATATAGATCAGCAGTAGTCAGGTATATAACCAATCTCAAAAACCTATTTTTCAAAACACATTTTAACTATGTAAGATATAGAAGGAGCCTTTTGAAGTATAGTTCCCCCAAATCTATGCTAAATATTAAAAAAAATCCACCTAACTCACTGTAACAGCACTGCTTTTAAAGACATAACAATTCCTGTGTTTTACATTGTTTCCTAGAAAGTATAAAAGTGAGGCTTAGGTTAAAGGGTTAATTTGTCTATCTTAAGAATATGCTTTCAAAAGGACATGCAAGTAATTATGTGTAATTTTTTCACCCTGATTTTTGTAAGTATTTCTGAGGCACATAAAATAATAATAGTAATTGTATTTCTCTGCCAGTACTGCTTCCATCCAATTTGCAGATATCACTGCTTTGTTTTGGTTTTTCCTAATGTTTTGAATGGTTTGAATATTACCATGGGTATTTAGCAAAAAGTACACTTTCAAATTACATGCTGCCTCCTGGTGCCAAACACTGTGCTCCATCGTCCTTGACGACATCCACATTGCACAGCATTAAGAATGGTGGTTGTTAGTCATCTGGCTTTGCAGAACTGGAAGATGAAATTGTAAACAATGTGTACCCAGACAGGCCTCATTAGGAAAATAAAAAAAAGTTAGCTTCAACATAGTATCTATATTTTTTCTTTTTTTTTTTTTTTTTGGATCCGGTCGTAGGGCCTGAACTCTGGGCCTGGACGCTGTCCCTCAACTCTTCAGCTCAAGGCTAGCGCTCTACCACTTGAGCCACAGGGCCACTTCCGGCTTTTTTCTTTTTGCTTATGTGGTGCTGAGGAATCGAACCCAGGGTCTCATGCATGCAAGGCAAGCGTTCTACCACTGAGCCACCTTCCCAGCCCTATATTTTTTTCTTTGGTGTGTGTGTGTGTGTGTGTGTGCGCGCGCGCGCGTGTGTGTGCCAGTACTGGGGCTCAACTCAGCTCCCAGTTGCTGCCCCTTAGCTTCTTCACTACTGTTGTGTCATTTGTCAAGATCCCACTATCAGCTTTTGGTGGCCTAATGGAGATAGGAGTCTCATGGACTTTGCTGCCCAGGCTGGCTTCGAATTGTGAACCTCAGAGCTCAGCCTCCTGAGTAGTTAGGATTACAAGCATGAGCCACTAGCACCTGACATCAGTTTCAATATTTTAAAAAATCTAGTATACCTTTAATCAACAATATGTACCTAAATCAATATTATAAAGACTTTGGCCTAGAAGGAAGAAGGATCTATCCACAAATGGGTGTTCTAGCAAAGAGGGCACACATACATTCACACATTCATGCCCTGAGAAACTTTCTGCTCCTCACTAATAATCATTTCATTCACAAAATATTTATATATAAGCATAGCTATGCCTATGTGCAGATATGAGAGCTGCCTTAACCTTAACATAATGATTAGGAAAGAATACAAAATCACTGGAATCTGCTGACACTTTTCACCATGGCACTGTTGATTATATTTATAGCTCATCCTCAAAGACACAGACATGAACAAGCTCCAATGGCTAAGTCCAACTAACCCTCATTATTCAGAGAAAAAAAATCAACCAATACTCTAAACCAAGTATAAAGACAGTTCATTGTGATAGCAGGTGCTACATGTTGTATTACACAGAAGTCAGGACTAGAGTCTATCTTGCTCAATGCACTAACAGCTAAAACTGTTCAGCTTCAATCTCCAAAACAGATGAGTAACTTACACCATTAAATCTCAATGTCTCTCCACACAGAGCCTTCTAACAGTCCATCACAAAGTAGCCTGAGAGAAAGTTTCCCTAGATACCACCCAAAACACAGGTTTGCAACAGATGTCTCACCACAACTTTTAGAATGGATGCCATGTTATGAAGTTAATATAACCTTATGTATTTATTAATCAATCCAGGTACATGTACCCTGAAGCTTATTTGCCAGGAAACAATTTAAGTGAAAAAAATGCATGGGAAAACATCAGAAAGCATGCTATTTATAGACAAAGACAAACGCAATCATACATGCAGTTGGAAAATCCCCACCTAGAAGTCTCCTAGGATGGCACTTCTATTCAGCTGAGAAGACACCCGTTAAACTCAAGCTCTTTGCTCATCCTCACCACCCATTGAACAATGAGTAAATAGACTAATTAATTTCTCAGTTCTTCCATCTACAAAATGGGAATTCAAGCAACGTGTCGAGATCTGAAAGCAAAGTCTTGCAAAGAAGACTGTGGAGAAAAGCATAAATATTGTTGCCACAAAAAATGTAGACAAATGGGTAATTTTTGTAGCTAAACTGGGTTTAAAGTCATGTGTTCAAATCATATGGTCACATAGAAACATATTTGGAACTACAGGCTCTGCAGGGGATGAGGAGGGTCAGGGCGCGTGGCTCAGGGATTCTCGGGAATGCTGACATTCTCTGAAGCATGAAGTCACAAGGGACCCACAGCCAGGTCTCTCCTTCCTTCCACAGCAAAGCAATGCTGTGTGTTGAACTCCCCTCCATACCCGCAAAGAAAAGATGCATGAAGAGTTTGGAAATTACAACTTGTTTTAATCTTTCTCTAAGTGAATGCACAGATCGACAAATATATAAATGTATACACATATGTAAATACACACGAATGCATATAGATATAGAGATAGTGGTTTCTAGTAGATATTGAGAAATATTGAGTATTGTAATATTTTCAAAGGTGACCAACTCAATAAATATCATCAGCCCAGGGGGTAATAATTAACAATTTGACCTGAGCAAAATTGGTCTAGGCAATGACACAAAGCTTGTTAAAAGCTTGGAAAGAAGAAACTCTAGGGGATCCAGATGTCTCAAATGAGTAAGATTTTCCCTCCAAAAACTGCTAAAGGCAAATAGAACCCGAGGTGGGGAAGTATGCTGGCAAGTGAACTAGAAGGAGGGGATCTTGACCTTTTCCAAAATGGAGCTGTGAGCCTGCACAGAAATCAAATCCTGCAGTCATGTTTTCTAGGGAAGCACCTAAAAACATGTAAAATCACACTGTTTTGAAATTTACATAAAACAGAGCTACAGTCTGACTCAAAGAATTGTTTTCCAAGTTATTCGTCTTGTAAATTTTAATTGAATCAACTTAGTCTCTTAAATATGTTTTGTGGGACACAGCATGGCTCTTACAACTGCTTGCTGCCCTTGAACTCCCAATGAACATTTTAACTGAAACCCCCTTCCTTAAGAGAATCATAGAATATTGGAGAAGATTCCTTAGAGATCAGTAAGTGTGGTTCTCAGCCTTTGCTACACATTACAAACTCTTGCAGAGTTTTGAAAAACATAGAGGTCTAGGTTTCTACCCCTCAACCAATTAAAGCAGAATCTCATGGAGGAGGGGGTGTCAGAATTTTTTATAAGTTCCATAGGTGGCTCCACTGAGGTGCTAAGACTAGGAACCATGGTAAAGTCTTGCACTGTCTGCTATCATAGCCATCAGTCACATATAGTTATTGATTATTTGCTGTGTGGCCAGCCCCAATCAAGTTACACTATGGTGGCAAATATTTAATAGTAATATATATCATAAATAATCATAAAGTATCTCACTAATATTTTATGTTCGTTATAGGCTGAAATAATTATATTTTGGATATATCCAAGTTGAACAAAATATGTTATTAAATATCAACTCCAGGGCTGGGATGTAGCTCAGTGACAAAGCACTTGCCTTGCAAGTACAATGTCCTGGGTTTGATCCCCAGTACAAAAAAGAAAAGGAAATAAATTACAAAGAAACAAACAAAAAATGACTCCACCAGTTTCTTTCACTTTTTTGTGTTTATGTGTGTGTATGTGTGTGTGTGTGTGTGTGTGTGTGTGTATGTGTGTGTGTGTGTGTGTGCGCATGCACACTAGCATTGGAACTGGAAGTCAGGCCCTGGGTGCCATCTCTTAGCTTTTTTCACTCAACGCTATTGTTCTACCATTTGAACCACACCTCCACTTCCAGTCCTTTGCTGGTTAATTGGAGATAAGTCTCACAGATTTTCCTGCCAAGGCTGTTTTCTAACTAGAATCCACACATCTCAGCCACCTAAGTAGCTAGGATTATAAGTAAGAGCTATCAGAGCCTGCCTTGCTTTTTTAATATGGTCTATTGAACACTTTAAAACACATTTATGGCTCCTACTATTGGACAATGCTGGTTGAGAACAGCACTGTTATTTTATCACAAACGCAGACCTAGGTCTACTATTTTCAAAGAGGCACAGTGGTACATTCCTCCCACTAGCTTAGACTGTGCTTAGTGTCATAAATCACATGGCTGCAAAGGCAGGAATATCAGAAACTGTTGTCATCAGTTGATTGACAAGCTTCCTCCCATTTGTGTCATTCATTGCTTCTTCTAAGATTAGATATTAAAATCCATTTCCCTTCAAGAAAACTAGTCTTGCTCAATGTTAGGCACACATTTGTAATTTACTATCGTAGGCATAACTCAGAGTATCTGGAATAGATGTAAAAGATCAAATATAGGGAAATGTTAGCATTCTCTGCCTAGTGGTCCTCAGTATTCTGGGCCATCTTTAACAAACTAGCGTTCCCTTGTTCAGAAGCTCAAAGCTTGAGCCTATGATATTTTTTTTTCTTCTAGGACTCAATGTTTTTCAAAACCAAGTGGTCATTGCAAATCAGGCTTTTCATAATGGGGCACCAAGTCATATTGAGTGCCCTGGTGAAATGGATATTATCCTCAATGTCTTCTACTCTGCTGCATGGATATAGACATTAGAAGCCAAACTTACCTACAGAGAAAAGTCATGTTTTGATAAAAGTGAAATGGTACTACCAAATTAGGCAAATAAAGATTAAAAACATTTCTTCTAATAATCAGCTGATTTACATAAAAACAAAGATCTGTTGTTATTATTGCTGCTGCCTATGTTTTTCTCTTTAGAATGCCAGCAAAGAGGGAATTGCCCCTAAAACTAGCCAAAATGTCTTCTATTTGAAAAATCATAGCTGAAACCTAGGGCACTTTGGTAGGATAAAAGAGACCTGAATTCTGATGTGAAACCTTCATGCAAAGGGCTGGAAAGAAAACCTTTGGACCAGACCAAACAGCACCTACAGCAGATGTATTCAATTTTTTATTTAAATCTTCTTGTTTCCCATCCTAAATATGTGTTGCATACATGATTTCTTTTTTGTTGTTGTTGTTTTGGGTCCGGCCGTGGGGCCTGAACTCTGGGCCTGGGCGCTGTCCCTCAGCTCTTCAGCTCAAGGCTAGCGCTCTACCACTTGAGCCACAGCGCCACTTCTGGCTTTTTTCTTTTTGCTTATGTGGTGCTGAGGAATCGAACCCAGGGCCTCAGGCATGCAAGGCAAGCGCTCTACCACTGAGCCACCTTCCCAGCCCTGCATACATGATTTCTATTAGTCATGAGTAGTCAAGTTTGGCCATTGAACCTTTAAAGAGCATATTCCCATACTCAGCTCACTTCCAACAAGGTAACATTCACCTCCAAACACTCCTAACACTGGCCTGGAAAGAAAGCATGTGACACCTGAGGCTTGGGCAAAAGCGCATGTGCCAGAGGGCACACAGCACTTATGGCATTATTCAACAACCAAAAAATGAAAGATGATTTATGTGAACTTTAACTACTTTTTCAATCCCTTTGTCAAAAATGATGAAGCAAAAGATTGGGAGTGAAGAAAGTCACTGCTTTGTTTTTAGTTCTGCCTGGTTAACTCTCAAATGAAATATGGATGCTGTCATTTTATAGGGTGTTTCTAATAATAATCATAAAGACGAAGAAGACCTTAAGTTAAAAATCAATTAAGAAAGCCAGTATTAGAAAAGTTAACATTGCAAATATACATGTACGTGCATGTACATGGGCACTTGCATGCACTCACACATGCACACACATGCACACACATATAAATGAAGTAGAAACTATAGTTTTTAACCACCAAAGCCGTCATCCAAAAGATCTGACAAAAAATAAATAAAACCTTTGTGTTCAAAAAGTTAGTGGCCAAAAGACTTGAAAAGAGCAATGCAGCCAAAGCATTGGCTTGGGCTCCATTTGTAACTAGAGGATTTGTGGCAGCCTGGCTGAAGAAAGACAACTTGACCTGGAAAGTAGAAACAGGTATATGGGCAAACCAGACCTGAGCTGCACCCTCTGGCTCTGGGATTTGGCTGAGCTAAAAACAAAACAAAACAAAAAAAAAACAGACCTTACATCTCTTCTATTGAACAGAGATATTGACTTTAAAGTTCGCCCAATCTCTGTAAAGTGTCTGTCTTGCCATGGAACTTTCTAGGCTAAGAGGAGTCTTTTATTCTCTCCAACATCAGTTCAAGTTAAAATGCCAACACAGTAGTTTTCCATCTTTGTTAATTTTAGGGTAGCGATTACAAACATGAACCTTAAGGAAGTAGAAGAAAACAACTAAAATAAGCATTTTTAAAGTGGTAAATATATTCTGATTTATTCTTCCAAAAAATTTTTGGGGTGGGGGGGGACAATAGAATGAAAAACAAAATATCAAAATGTCAGATTCTATGTTCAGGAATTTATCCTAAGGTTTAGGTTTTATTTCGAAAGTCTTAGAGCCTTCATTATGAGCTTCAAAAGTTTTCTGTGAGAGTATTATCATACTTGGAAATCTCTGAAAGCCTCTTCTCTTTCAAAAACTTTCTGTGTTAAATTCTTGATTGGTGATTCCCAACCATGAAGACTAACAGATACTCAATAAAACACTAATTGCTTATTTTTCCTTAATTACAAAATGTTATAACTATTTAGCTAAACCATTAAACATGATATCATTTTAAAGTGCCAGATTTTCTATTTCAAGCATGTCACAAAACAGCTTATTTGGTTTACAAACAGCTGTACGAAAAGGTTCTTTGGTGTCATTAAATCTGTTTAGCATATATGAAAGTGCTTACTTCTTACACGTAAATACTCAAGGTTACTGCCCCTACATCTATTACCTTTTTTCAATTGTATAATTTTCTTAAACTTCAGAGAAATAGTCCTAGATTTGAAATTTTTAAACACTAATTTATAAAAAGCTTTGGTGGATTCCCATAATGCAGCCAGTAGTCAAACTGGACAAGATAATGAATTGACTGAGATCATTGTTCCCTCTTCATCCAAGAAATCTGCCTCTAAAAAAAGATCTTAAATTGCTGTAGAAATCCAATTTGTAAGGAGGAAAAGAAGCATATAGATGGGAAACACCAGCCATGATCACATTAATTTCATGACTAACAGCATTGCTTTGAAGTGAAGAAGAAGAAAAAATAAAAGATGTTAAAAAGAATGTCACTTTAATCCCAGTTTTAATCTAACAAAATTACCAGAAGAACCAACCATAGGGATCCAGTTGTGGTCACAGTCCCATCAAATACTTTTGAGCTTAAAAAAACTCCAAAGCTAAGGAAATGCTGTAGTCTAATGAAGTTCTGTTGCTAAAATATAAATTATAGAAGGAAATTTCGAGATTGGAGACTTGATTGACATCAGTACAAACCACCATGTAAACTCTTTGGTTGGTTTTCAATGCAGGTGTAGGAAACTGACAAATAGTTATTAGGAAATTATCATACTTATTATAAGTGAAAAGTGACACAAAAGTCTGTCTGACAAACTGCAATTTCTTCAACCACGGAATGAACAAAAACTGCAACTTCACAGAGATATAGAAATTGAAATATGCTTTCTACTTGCATGTGGTACATTCTTATATACTGTTCAGCTATAATCTATATAAGGTTACAGCAGACTTCTGCTTGAACAGGTTAACTTATGGATAACACTGATTTACATTAAAAACAGTTGGCTTGAAGCTAGTTATCAATTGAACAAACAAGTCTATTCTCAGCAGACTTGAAAATTAAAATTTTATATGAATCAGTAAGAACTTAAAATTTGCTATCTATCTAAAATACCACATGCAAAAGAAGTAATGTTTATGGGGAGCCACAGAGAATTCTTTTATTGTTTCCTAAGTTTTAAAACTAATGTGATAGTTGATCTTCAACTAATAGCATTCTCCTTCAAGGAAGCACATATCTAAGTCTTCTGTTATGCTTTGCTTTAGCCTATAGATTTCTTTTTATAAAAACTCCTTACTAAAACTCAAGTAAGTACTCATTGAAGTGATCCATGAGAGCTCATAGGAAGGAGTTCTTACCTGACACATCAAAATAACTCCCTGCTGCAGCCCATATGCTCACAAACATATTTTACCAGAAAGAAGGGTCTTTATACACACACACACACACACACACACACACACACACTCACACACTCACACTCACACACACAAGATTTTCATGTGAAATGCTATCAGTCCTAGGAAACTAACCAAAGCAACAATAAAACTCCCAGAATAAGAAATCCATTTCCAAATTCCATAAAACTACAAGATGAGTCCCACTTAACCAGGTATAAAGTTTCTTCTCTGCTTCAGAAGCATAATGAACAGCATCTTACCATTGTAGAATAAAATCAGCAACGTGTTGCCTCCTGCAGTCACCAGATCAGATTTTTTTTCTTCCTTACTTTCTAGTAACTTCTTTTCCCCAGCAAGATTAGGAAGAAAAATAAATCTTTTGAGTATTTGTCTCAGTTATTTCAGACTAGATCGTGAAACTAGTCTTAGAAAAACACAACACAAAAAGACCAGGTCTGGTATTTTACAGTCACTTCTGCAAACCAAAGATACCTCCTGGACTCTTTGTACCTCCTTCCCTCCCTCGTTTCTTTTAGTAATGAGACTAATTTTTCCAGTAGCCTTGAACTCCCAAGACTTAACTGACATGGAAAATGTGACTAAAAACTTGTAGAACTGTCTAGCCTCCAACCCTACACAGAATCAACTTTGTTGTAAGTGTTGAGGAACACCTCGCAAGCAGCTACATGCTCAGTTTATACTCCTGCACTACACAGCACTGAACACCAACACAGTGCGCCATCTAGTTAGCAAGCTGCAGTCTCCGTCCTAGAAGGGGGGACACCTTCAAACCCTGGGAGCTAAGAGCTTGTCAGAGTTCAGCTGCTCTAAAGGTCCAATTGTTTATTTAAATAAAAAAAATATCGCTACTGAGATAATCCACATCTAGTGGATATGGGAAAATTTAGGTAATAATGGCACTACAAACTTTTACATCTAACTTTGATTTACAAGATAAAAGCAAGTTTTAAATTAAAAGGGCTTTCTGTTAATAGAGCTTATTATTCTGAAGACGGGAATGATTTTCTTCGAAAGTTGTCCCTGGGTGCATGCCTATTATCTTTGCTTTTCCCCTTCCACTAATGAGCATTTATCTAAAGAGCCTGTTAATCCTCTGATGTGTGCTTCTGGTCAGAGGTAACAGTTTGAATAAAACCACTAATCACTGATCACTAAATCACTTATCATTAATCACACTCTCCAGGGCCCATGACCCAGGCCATTTTTCCTTTAGGTCTCTTGCATCACAAACAAGAAGTTTAACATTTTCGATGCACACCTATTGTGAATAGGGTTATACTATTTCATCTCTAGATGTGAACAAATAATAAATACTGCCACAAACTTGGGGGAAGGGATGTCAATTAGACTCCAGACAGGAGTTTCACAAATGTCTACCCTACAGCCTGGCTTTCACTCTAAAGAAAGTAGACCAGACCTGATCATAACAAAAACATGAGTTCTTCAAGTAGTTCCCATCTATTTAAACTATAAACTTGCTTTTATTTAGCTTTCCCAGCTCCAAATCAGAAAGCGCTCCAGTCCCCTGTCCTCCTCTACCCAAAAGCCTGTTAGTAAAATTTTTATTTGATTTTTGCTGCATACTCCCCTTATTCCCCAGAGTTCTTTTTATTTGTATCCCTTAAATGTCACAAACAGGGGTTTCATTTAAACTGCCAGATAGAGGTTGTGATTTAATTCAATGACGCCTGTAGATAACTTCCTCTCTAAACTTAAAAGCTAAGAGCAAGAAAGTAACACACGCAGCAATTTATTGGAAGGTACTTTTGAGTTCAACGCCTCACATCCACTCACTTTGAGATAAAACATCTAATTTTGATCCTTCCAGCCAAACTTGAGTTAGTCAGCTCCTCTTTAGTTTTTCCCTCTCCGGCTACACGGTTCCAGGCAGGCGCTGTGTAAAGTACTTGCGTTCGCTGTGGGTATATTACTTTCCCAAGTCACCGCAGGGACACGGAATTAGCCTAAGGCTTTTAAACATCCCCTAAAGGTGCCTTTTTGGGGGTGGCTGAACATTAAGGGGGGGGGAGTGGGCTTGCTTGTGCCTTTCCTAAATTATAGAAAAGGGCAGATTGCACGCTGATCAGGTGCCAAGGACCCCTCAGGCACCAGAAGCTCTTACCCACACTCCAGGGACAGTGTCCGCCCCCAGGGAACGCTGTAAAAGGCAGGGAACGACCTAAAGAGATAACGACGTGGGCGGAGGAGGGGTGGAGAAGGAGGGGGTCAAGGGAAGAGAGGGCAAGAGAGATGCCCAGGGAACGGTGGGGCGATTGCACGAGCCTATTGGGGTGGGGGTGGAGGTTGAAAGCAGAGTTGCTTTGTCAGCATTCTAAGCCCCTGAACCCTTGAGTATCCGAAGCCGTTAATCAAACACTTACTGGCCTGCAGAATGACGTAATGAACCAGTATCCAGCCTTTATTCCTTGACACAGAGCAAGAGAGAGGGAAAATTAAAAAGAAAAAAAAAATCCACTGGAGTCCGTAGGCTCTGACAACGAACTACATACAAGCAGCCCAAGCCAATTCGGAGCCTGGAACTAGCGTCAGATGGGGTGGGGACGGGGGTGGCACTCGTTTAGGGCAAGTTGGGGAGGGGTCTTAATTTAACCAGACACACCCCCCCACCCCGTTCTCTTGGGAATCAACCTATAGCCAAGAAGGAGCGGGATGCAGTCCCCCCGAGAGAAAACATCTCCTTGGTTCTTCCTCTGAGAACTTGGTGGAAAGTTGAGGCGGTTCGGTGGTGGAGAGCCGGGCCGGGGAAGGCAAGGTTCCCGCCGCGCTGGGTGCCCAGAGCGGAGGCTCCAGCCCACGCTGTCAATTCGGGGCATCGGCGAGGAAGAGGTAAGGACGGCAGTGAGAAAGGGCCCGGGCCGCGGGCGGGAGGCGGTGGGAGGAGTGGACGCCGGGCTGGAAGCGCCGGGAGCGAAAGTCAAGTACCCTCCAAGGGCGACCTCCCCTCCCGCGGCGGGCGCGCGGACTCGGGCCGGCAGCCTGGCGGGCGCGGCGCCCGGAGCGAGCGAGCGAGCGAGCCGCCCTCGCCCCGGCCGGCCCCCCACCCCGGGTGGCCCGGCGGCGTCCTCGCAGCCAGCGCCCGCTGGAAGTTTGCAAACTTTCTCCGGGGGTTCCGCCGCCGCATCCCTGGGAAGCTGGGGCACGCGGGGAGCAGGCTCCGCACTCAGCATCTCCGTGGCCGCCGCCGCCGCCGCCGCCGCCGCCGCTGCTGCTTGACCACACTTCTGGAGGGTTCCGCACCTTGCCAGGTCTCTGGAGGCAAACACACACCCCCGATTCATAACGGTTCCCCCCGTGTAGGGAAACACGCGCGCTCCCACACACGCACGCACGCTGGGGCGGACACGGCGCGGGCTCCGGCTAGCATCCCCGGCAGGCGCACGGCGCAGCGGCCGCCGAGACGCGCTCCGAGACGGACACGGCGTGGGGCGGGGAGGGGGGAGAGGGTGGAGGGGGGAAGGGGGGGGTCTCTCTAGGTGGCCACGGGACACGGCACAACTCCACAGTCCACCAGCGATTGGGGCCGGACTTCCTCTCGGGTCCGCCAGAATGTTTACAAACACAGATCACTCTCCGAAAGAATGCATCACATCTTCCCGACTCCTGGCCCTGTGACCTGCCCATTGGACCAAGTAACCTCGCGGCTGCCGCCGAGAACCAACCCCTGCAGACCAGCACACGCTCCCGAGACGGCTCCCCGCGGCAAGTGCAACGAAAAGTGGCTAAATGCAAACGCCCCAGAAGTGGCCGAGCCGTATTTTTAGGAACTTACCAAACAAGTGTGGAGAAGGCCAGAGCGGAGCCCGGGTGAAGGGACCACGTTGGACTGAGCAAAGATTACAATACCTTCTATTTAGAGTGCATTACATCACCCCCCCGGTGACGTCACGTGGGATTCCTGAACTTCTAAATCATTGCGGTCCGCGGGGGAGGAGGGCGGGAGGGCGGGGCCGTCACGCCGCGGGGGCGGGCCCCGCCCAGGCCCCACCCCGGCCCCGCCTCTCCAGCGGACCCTGGTGCACCCGGGCCGGGGAGCGCAGCGGCGGCGGCGGCGGCGGCGGCGACCGCGCAAGCAACAGCTTGCAGAGCCCAGCGCCGTGTGACACGGCTCCCTGACATGAGTGGTGTGAGTCAGCCTGGAAACAGTTCAGCCCGGACCACGCAGCAAGCGCGGACACAGGCTCTCTCGCCAGGAGGCTCTGGGAGGGTCTGTAAGGTGTTAGGATCTAGGTGTGGGGCGTGGGGTGGGGGATGTGGGGGGGATGCTGAAGTTCAGGGGAAGAGAGTTTACTCGGCTCGGCTGGTAGAAATGCAGGGCATTCCCGCCCCTCCCCCGATCAGAAGATGTCCAGCTCCCCCGCCCCTCCCCCATCAGAAGATGTCCAGCTCCCCCACCCCTCCCCCGATCAGAAGATGTCCAGCTACCCCCGCCCCTCCCCCGATCAGAAGATGTCCAGCTCCTCTCGCCTGCGACCGTCATGACCTCATTGCAGTGTTTTCTGCTGCGTGCTGGCTTCTCTGAGCCACCCTGTCTTCACCGCCCCCCCCCCCCGTCCCCATCCCCCTTCACCTCCAGGGCAATTGCTTCCTTATTGTGCACACATTCGCTTGGAGAACATTGCCCCTCCCTCCACCCCTACCCCTTTCAAGTTGCCCCTTTCGAGCGCCTGAGCAGCTGTAGGGAGAATCTCTCCTGAAGGCAAAAGGTGAATCTCAGCCAAAGCCAAGTGATGAGCCTGATTTAGATTCAGCGTCAGAGCCAGAAGGGCCCTTGGCCATCACTTCCAGATCCTCCTGGGTTATGGCCCAAGCTCACCGCTGGGAAGAGGCAGAGCCACGGCCAGAAGGCAGGCTCTGGCCTGGCCGCCTGGTCTGTAGGATGGAAGCCTGAACATTGTAAGCATGGGCTAATCACCATCGCTGCCACCCTCAGCTTAATTGCCGGTCAAAAGTTCTTGATGGGGGTAGCAGCACTCAAAGGGAAGATACCGACAAACTTCCAGTCGGTTCTAATGGCCACTGTCATCCTTGCAGAGGCTCAGTTGGGAAAGCACCACGCTTGAGCTCCCTTGTTTCACACAATCCTGGAGCAATCAGAAGTAGGCCAGGACGGTGTTATAATTATCCCTGTTGTACAGGTGAGCTAGGACAGGCTCTAGAAAGCTAGGGAGCTGGCCCAGGATCACCAGTGGAGAACACAGGTGATGGTATTGCAGTCACACCAGCCTGTTTTCAACAACCATTCCCATCTGGGCTCCTTCAGAGAACCAGGGTGAACATCCCCTTCTTGCGGGTTATTGGTGGTTAGAATCTCCTGGCCAGGTAGTTTGGGGCTTTGCTTAGAAACAGTTTAGCCCCCATTAACAAACAATCATCATTCTTGACATTTATGTAACTCTGACATTTATATAGTGCCTCACATCCCAGTGCATGTGACTTTGCAGTTTGCCAGAGGATCAAGACTGGACTGGCTACAAATTCCAATGCTTTGCCTAGATTGTCAAGTCTTTCTGTGCTGGTTTTGACATACTGAATGGAAGTGCTTTCCATTTCTTTCTGAAAGTGTTTCAGGGTCCTACCCTTCACAGAGACTGATGGCTGCCTGTGCGCCACAGCCTTACTCAGAACTCCACAATGCCTTTCCTACTTGTTCTTTTCCATGAAGAGCTCTAAAGGAAATCTTTTTGTTTTTGTTTTTTAAAAAAGACTCCGCTCCAATCATAACCTGATTCTTAACCACTAACCAATAAAACCTTTAAGAGGACAATTCAGTTTTCCTGCAGTATTCCAACTTGAACCAACTTCTGTGCCCACATTCCAACCCACTGACCAGTTCAGCCCTTCCCAGCGAAAGCACGTGTCTAACCCCCTTTCCTTCAAAGGAAAAGTGTGAGCTCATGAAGGTCCCAACTTAAGGAAAAGGGGAGAAAGCTCAACACAGCAGAGCTCAGGCTGAGAACTTTTTCTCCCACCCACCCCCCTTCTCGGTAACTGGTGTGGACCAAAGAAATAGAGAGTTAAATAAGCAAAACCAGGATAATAATCAATGATTTTTATACCTGTAAGTAGCTAATCATATTTGGAACATTTGACACACAGTATTCTCCAAAGAGAAGCACATTGATAGGAGTTTTCAAGCAAATACTGTCCAAATTTCTAATGGAGATAATGAGGATAATTATAGTAACTAAAAGAGTTATATATACCACTGGCATTAACAAATGTACTTGGCACCAGACAAGCATACTATGTAAGCATTTACCTTTCTTTGTATTAAGGAGACACTGTGGCCAATGCTGTGATAGGTGGGCATTCAGTCATGTTAGCAAACTTAACCAAATAATTGGAAAGGAAATCTTTGCCCCATCTTATCCACAGGGCAGCCCACACTGGCCTCCACATACATCACTGGCACCTAGCACCCTGTCATCTGTCAGATGCTGCCAGCAGGGCCCTCAGGTTGGTGACCCACATTTCTGCCTCTCTTTCAGTATTTCTCAGAGCCAAAGTACCATGGAGGCTGTAGCTGGGAGGAGCCACCATGCGAGGGGAATCTCTAGGGATACCTCAACTGGTGGGGGCTATAGCCTGAAGCATTTGCCCCCTGGGGTGCTACCGCAAGGAATTCCATCTCACTTCCAAGTCTCTGATGAGAACTGGAGACAAGGACTCATATGAACAGAATCAAGGTAAATTAGCTAAGATCTTTCACTACCCCACAAGCCAGCCCTGGTGGTAGCATTACTGATACCAGGGAAGTTAAAACTATGAGGAGCTGACCAGAACTTTAATTGATCAATGAAAATACAACACTCCTCAGGTAGACCAGAGATGAACCCTTCAACTGCTGGATCATGAAAGGGTACATCCAAAGAAATCAAAGCAGTAGTTATTTGAGTGTCCTCAAAGGAGGAATTTTTTTCATATCTCGACAAACTGATAGTCTAATTAATACTTACCCACTGAAGATCAGCCCTGAATAGAATCATAACAAGGGGCCTTAGATGGGAAGCAATTCTTCAGGTCTGTACATTACATTCAGTTATTTCTCCAGCCTTCACTGAACACAAGCAGATCTGCCTGGTACTGGAGATTACTAAAACAGATAAAGACTTCTTTCCCGGTTCCTAGGCTCCCACCGAAGGCCTGAGACTGACTGAGTGGGGTGAGCAGCAAGCAACTGGATGGCACGTCACAGACAGCTTATACGGTTGGATTCCCTAAAGGGAAAGTCATCTTAAAGCCTTCACTGGGCCCAGGAATCTGCAATCATGGTATTCATGCAAGGACGTGGGGGTAGGGCTGAGGAGAGCTTCACTTTGAGTGACTCTGATTTGGTGAATTCTTAAATGGGCAGTGTTTGGGCATAAAATGTTCTCCCAGAAGGCTCGTATGTCTGAGGCTTAATCCTCCAGCCCACTGGTGGCACTATTTTGTGAGGCTCTGGGGGCCTGAAAAAGTAGGTCACTGAGATGGGCTTGTGGGTATTTTGTTCTTGGCTCTATACCTCCCAGCTCCTCCCTTCCTTTCCTACCCACAGTGAGGTAAAGAAGCTCTAACATTTGTTCCTGGCACTGGAGCCCTGCCTCTTGCCCTCTGAAACTGTGAGCCAAAGACATCCTTCATGATGGTGAGATTGTCACAGCCACATAGAGTAATTAATACAGGTGGTGATACTGAAGGAAGCTGCCAACCTGCAAGCTACAGGTTGGAAGGGCCAACCTGCTACACAAAAATTACTTTTCTTTTTGATATTTGTTTACTTTTTTTGTCTTGTTGTTACTGTTTTACTTTTTATATTTATTTCTCTTTAATTTTGTAATACTATAAACTATGCCCTTAGGGTGCATATATACTTTATGCCAGTCCTCTGCAGACTTCCCATTAAGATGCCCATTGCCCCTGGAGAAGGCTTCTCCTTGTCCCTTTTTACAAATCCTTCAGAGCATCTTTTGTCCATTTATGTTTTCTATTGTTTTCTCCTTTCCTTTTCATTTTATTCCCTTCCCATCTCCTTTTCTCCATTCCTTCCTTCTTTCTTTTTCTTTTTCCTTTCTTTTGTGCCAGTACTGGGGTTTGAACTCAGGGCCTGGGCACTGTCCCTTAGCTTTTTCACTCAAGGCTGACACTCTACCACTTGAGCCACAGCTCCACTTCTGTTTATTAATAATAATAACAATAATAATAATAATAATCTTTGTTGGTTATAGGGACTGATCTTGAGGCCTGAGCCCTATTCCTGAGCTCTTTTTGCTCAAAGCTAGTGATCTAACACTTTGAGCCACAGCACCACTTTTGGTTTTCTGGTGGTTAATTGAAAATAAGAGTCTCACAAAGTTTCCTGACCGGGTTGGCTTCAAATCAGGATCCTCAGATCTCAGTCTTCTAAGTAGTGAGGATTACAGGTGTGAGCCACCAGGGTCCAGCTCTGCTTTTATTTTTGTTGTTTTTGTTGTTGGTTGCTTTTGCTTTTCTTTGTTGGGAGTGGGGGGGGAGGGTGGCAGGAATAGTTAGCCGAAGACAGGAGTCTCATGGACTTTTTATCTTAACTGACTTTGAACCAGGATCTTCAGTTCTTAGCCTTCTGAGTAGCTAGAACAATAAATATGAGTTGATTTCTTAACTTAGTTAAAAATAGTAGTGGGATGGTTGCTGCTGAAGTCTACTTAGAAATCAAATCCCCTCAATATTCTGGAAAGATATTCTTTTAAGATAATCTTAACCAGTTGTCTTTATTACTTCATTATAAGGATAAAAATCACCAAATAGATGAAGCAAACAATATTATGGTTTGAATCTCAAATGTCTCCAAAAGGCTCATGTGCCACAGACTCACTTGCCAGTTGATGGGCCTTGGGAGAGTGATTGGATCATAAGGGCTCTAGCTACAACACTGAACTAACACATTGCCAGGTTTGTAAGGTAATGATATCACTGAGAGGTGGTAGAAGCTGGGTAGTGAGGCCTAGATGAAGGAACAGGTCACTAAGCATGTGCCTTGGAATAATACATCTTATCTCTGGACCCTGTTCTTGATTTTGTTTTGCTTCCTGCGTGCCATAAGAGGAGCAACTTTCCTCTATTGTGGCCTCCAACCAAAATGTTTCTTCCTTGTCACAGGCCTAAAAGCAACAAAGTCAGCTGATTGTGGACTGAAACCATGAGCCAAAAGAAATCTTTCCTCCTTTAGGTTCATTTTTTTCCCAAGTATTTTGTCACAGTGTGGAAAAAGTGATTACTACAGACAATAACAACAATGATATGATTAACTAACATTTATCAAGTCATTACTGCAAAACCTTAGGTTAAAGACTTGCTGTGTATTTTCTCAGTTAATCCTCCTAACCAACAATTCTCATTTTGCAGTGAGAACATCTAGTCTCAGAGAGTTGAGTAGCTTTCCCAGGAATGCACAACAGGGGTATGGGTGAGCTAGGGAAGTCACCCATGTCACAAGCACCTGCCTAAAGACAGACTACAATGTAAGTTGTCAGCCCAAGTCAGCTTGAGAATTCAAGAAGCAGAAGAGATGAAAACAAGCCAGAGACAGGCTGTGAGTAGGGAACCTCTAGACTCCACCCAAATTCTGGACCTGGTTAACTAAATACCATTTCAGACTGGCTTGCCAATGGTCAGGTCACACAGGGCCACATGTTCAGAAAGTCCACAGTTGGTTTAAAGGCTCTGTTGACACCATCTTGAAATCCTAGATAATTTTGTTTCTTTGAACTTGGGATCTGTTGATGGAGCCAGGGAAGACATGGAACAAATGCATGAGCAGAGGAGATTCATACATGATGCATGCCTACTGTTATTATTTTTTTTTATTTATTGTGAAAATACTGTACAGAGGGGTTACAATTACACAGGCAAGATAATGAGTACATTTCTTATCAAGTATTGCAGCCTCCTCCTTTGTTTACCCTTCCCATCCCATCCTCCCCTTACCCCCCCCCACCCAACCCTCCTCCCCCCCCCCCAAAGTTGTAAAGTTCGTTTTCAACATAACGACTTGTACGTCTCATTGTTGCAGAGCTCATGATGCACCATGACCACAAGAGTCCTGGAATCCAAGATGCATAGGAGATTGATAAGACTGGAATAAAATGCAAAGGGAATTGGTGACATCTGGGAGTGAGGTGAAGACAAGGAGATTGGTTACCCTGAGAGGCCATACTTTCCTTTGAAATATCCTTGTGACATGGCAAAAGACAATGCATTCCAAAAACACAAATAACAGAACCCATCTCATGCATGTTAAGGCTCTGTGAGATAACCACAGATACATCCAAACCATGATAGAAAGGAAAGAAAAAGGTGGAGTGGCCGATAGAATCCCTATTGTTCCTCTCTTTGCTGTTTTTTAACTATCTATGAGTAAATAAAGCATAGGGTGAGCAGAATGTGTATGAAAAAGCCAGCTGTGTTCATATGGGATAGCACATCCACCATTCTAGTAAAAGCAAAACACATCTGCCCATTGAGCTATGAAACACAAATAGTGCTGTTTGAGTGATTTCACATACAAGTTAAGTGATCATATTTTACCATTAAAATGAACATTTTACAGAATAAAGATAAATGGAAAAATTAATGTTAACAAATAGACATTTTAATTTTTGTTAGTTACAATAATATTGAATAGCAAATAAAAAGCACTAACAAGTCAAGAAATTGATTATGAAGAAAGAAAAAAATGTTTTCTTTAGGAGCACTTTCCCCCTGGCTTTCTAACAAATGACTTCACTTTTAGTTAGCACTGGACCCAAAAATCATGAAGTCTGATTACAATCTACCCATTTCTATACACCCATAAACTCCACAGAGCAGGATGTGTGACAGGCTCAGCTTTGATATCTTACAAGTGACAAACTGCAGATTGTCATATAGAGATAATATCAAAATGCAAAATCTACCTTGCAGGTTATTGAAAATATTCTATATATTTTTTCTTTGTTTTCAGACAAGCCAGCCTCCAGATCACATTCCTCCTATCTCAGCCTCCAGAAAGCTAGGATTACAGTTAAGCACCACCATATGCACCTGTGTTAATGTATGTAAAATGCTTAAAACAATGCCTGGCATGGATAACCACTGGAATAATTATTAGATACAATTATGCCTTCTAATCCTTTAGGAGAGATTAATAAAATAACTCATATCAAGTTCTTAGCATTGTGCTGAGAATTTAGAATGTACTCAATAAATGTTAGTCATACTGAATTTCATGTAAGATGTGTTCTTGAAGTTCTATGGAGTCAAATGACATAATCAACCCAATAAATGTTCAAATTCACTTAGTGTAAGTTATTTATATGGGGAGGAGATGTTGCCTTTGGATAACAAAACCTGCACTAAATCTGTGGACAACAGAGGAATTTTACATAGCTGATATTCTGCTTAACACCATCACAATTTCCCTTCTAGTATTTATTTATTTATTTGTGTGTGTGTGTGTGTGTGTGTGTGTGTGTGTGTGTTTGCGCGCGCGTGCTCACACACATGTGTGTGTATACCAGTAGTAGAGTTTAAACTCAGAGCCTGGGTGCTGTCCCTGAGATTTTTTGTTCATGCATTCTACCACTTGAGACATAGCTTCACTTCCAGCTTTTGCTAGTTAGCTGGAGATAAGATTCTCAGACTTTCCTGTCCACACTGGCTTCAAACCACGAGTAGCTAGGATTACAGGCTGGTACCAGGTACCACTGGTACCAAGCTCCTTTCTAGTCTTGACAGACAAGTGTTACTTTTACACAGGCAGTTGTGTAATTATCAACTCTTGTCTGCTTTGGAGCTTCAACAACCCCTTCTTGAAATCCTAATGTATACAAGGTGAAAATGCCATGTTCTTGTGTTAGAGGTGTGCAAGCACTCTAATGTGTTACTGAGCAAGGGGCAGCCAGGTCATATGACTCAAGTGTGGGAGACCTCATCTGGAAGATCATCAATTGTTGATGGTGTGACCTATTCTTATAAGAAATTATTCTATTCAATACTTTATGAGATGTAATGTCTGTGCCTCAACCTGACTGAAAAGCAAAAGTTTCAACTCAAAGAATGTAAGAGTTTCTATCTCAATAAATGTAACCTTAATGTGTTCCTTTGGAGTTTCCTTCCTTCCTCCCTCCCTCCCTTCCTCCCTCCCTTCCTTCCTTCCTTCCTTCCTTCCTACCTTCCTTCCTTCTTTCTTTTCTTTCTGTTTTTTTTCTCTCTCTTTCTGAAAGGAAGATTTTGATGAAAGAAAATAACTACTCCATCACTTTGTTCCTCCTTCTTTGATATTAAGTGAAAAAGAGATTGACACTTGCTCTGAAAAGGTGACCCAGAGGAATAGTGCTTTGTCAGCAAACTCCAAAAATTCTAATCATTTCCACAGGATCGATGGTAAGTGGAAAGTAACGGTTTAACAATAATTAGGGGTGTTTTATAGAGAGAGAGGTTCATTTTAGACTAAAACATTATTGATGTCACATCAATTAATATTGAGTGTCATCTCAGGAACTGCTACTATCTCACAGGCCGCTCTTTGTGCCTTCATTAGCCACCTCTCTTCATGGACTTCTTGCTGATGAGGATGGTGACTGCCATCTCTTTAGGGACAATTAGATGTACCCGATTTAAACGATCCTTGAGAACTCCAGTAGCTTTTAAACCTAACTCATCAGCTATTCCCCCCCTACTTACAAGATATAGAATATATACAACCCAGAGACTTACTCTGAAACGCATTTCAATTATGACTACTACCCACAAGGGAGCTGAAACAAAATATGAATCTTCCCCATCCTCTTTATCTTGTCCTCCACACTAATGTTTTGTTGTTGATGATTTTGTTGTTGCTGCTGCTGTTATTTGTTTTATTTTGTGCCAGAACTGGGGTTTGAACTCAGGGCTTCATGCTCGGCCTTTTCATTCGAGGCTGGTGCTCTACCATCTTGGTCACACTTCCACTTCCCACTTTTTTGCTGCTTCATGGGAGTTAAGGGTCTCGTGGACTTTTCTACCCAGGCTGGCTTCAAAACCTGGATCCTCAGATCTCAGCCTCCTGAGTCCCTACAAATACATGGCACGAGCCACTGGCACCTGGCTCCCCACACTCATTTAAAACATTCTGTCTGTAGATTTCATATCGCTGTCCTTTCCTGACACTCAGAGACAGTGTGATGTGCTGTTTGGCAAAACCATCTATTTTCAAGATCATTCTGCTTGTTCAATACTATGACCAAGTCTGAGGGGAAGGAAAGCATGCAGTTATGGGTGAGGCACAACTTTGGGTCAAGCCTGTTGTATATTTTATCTCATGTTATCTTGACAGTCCTAGATAACAAGAATTATTTCTCCCAGTTTATTAATAGAAGAACTAAGGCTCAGGAGGGACTAAGCCATTTGTTCACACCGTTTCAAGCCTAATTCTGACTTCGGATGTGTGTTCATCACACCCTGTTGTGGTCTGGTTTAAGACTACCTCTCCTTTCACCTTGGACACAATGTTATCTCATTTTGTTGAGCAATGCCCCCTACCCCTACCAACACATATCTATACCCAAACATGGACAAATGATGGGCCTCTCTGTGCTCATTTAGCTGGGAGTGGCACTCTTTCCTAAGCCAATTCTTGGATTTGTTGAGAGAGCAGCAGATCTCTTTGATGAAGACCAGAAGTTCCTTCAGAGCATCTGAAGATGACCCAGACATATCTAGCCCCCATTGTCTGGGACCTGCAGAGCCAGCGCCTGACCTGAATACTTACTGTGATCCTGGGCTGCTGACCACTGCTCTCCTCACTTAGCCACAAAAAGATACATCCTCTAAGGCAGAGAAGGTGGAAGTAGCTTCTGTAGAGGTGGGAGGGATTCACTGACCACTGACTGTGACCTGAGTTTAGTAATTGCAAAATGGCAACATAGTAGTGGGTGATGAAGATGTGTAACAAGAACAAAAGATAGATGAGAAACTGAAAATATTTAGCCACAAAATAAAGCTTATAAAACCAGTGTCTAGTGTCCTCTGTCAGAAATTCAGGTCAAACCATTGTAAGCTGAGGAATGTCTGTATGTCTGTCAATATCATTGAGCTAGTAAAATCATTTGCATCAAATATAGTCATTGGTGCTATGTACAGGGGCATACAAAGCTACCATAGTAGCACTGATTAGAACAGCAATAAGATAAAACTGGCATGGATATTCACTCATAATGAACTGATTAATTCCAACAATGGAAACTTATATAATCATAAGAAGGATATCATCTTATTGTATTCCCAAAGACAGGTGGGATAAATTCTAGAGTGGAAAAAGTAGGTTGAGAATTGATTTTTAAACTTGATGTCAATGATTCCATGAATTCAAGGTTGTTTTTTGTTTGTTTGTTTTTCTTGTGCCAGTACCAGGGCTTGAATTCAGGGCCTAGATGCAATCCCTTAGGGTTTTGTTTTTTTTTTTTTTTGCCTCAAACCTAGTGCTCTACCAATCAAACCACAGCCTTACTTCCAACTTTTTGCTGCTTGGTTAATTGAGTAGGAGAGTCTTTCAGGTTGTCTAACTATGCTGGCTTCAAAACTCAATCCTTGTCTCAGCTTCCCAAGTAGCCAGCATTACAGGCATGAGGCACCAGCATCCAGCAATAGATTTGAACTTTAAAACTTTCACTTAAAAAAAATCTAATTTATCAGCCTAATTGTCTTTGTATTTAGAGTTTGAATCAACCATGGGCATGTGCATAATTGATGTTAAATTGAGTGTGGTGGCTCAAGCCTAGCTACTTGGGAGGTAGAGATTGGGGACAGAAGTACAAGGCCAGCCTTGGCATAAAAGTTTGCATCTAAACCAATGGCTGGGCAAAGTAGTGCACACCTATTATTCCAGCTATGAGGAAATCACTAGGGGCTAATGTGTAGTCATTCCCACCTGTCATCACCAGCAACACTAGAAAGCACAAATAGTAACATCACAACCCAGGAGTGTTTGAGCATAAAATGAGGCCCTATCTGGAAAATAACAAATGTAAAAGGGAGCTGAAGGCATGGCTCAAGTGGTAAAGCTCGTGCCTTGCAAGTTTGAGAGATCCTGAATTCAATTCCCAGTAAAACACACACACACACACACACACACACACACACACACACACACACACACACACACACACATACTCTATTAAGTCAGCAATGCTTCAGTTAGACTTTCACCTTGACCAATTTGCCACTTAGGCTCCTGAAATTCTGGAAGTGTTTCATGGTTCTATTCTTTCACTACTCTGAGCTTTACTCACAAAAAAAGAAAACATTAACACCTAGGTTTAGTTCAAATATACAGTGTGGAGGTGAGGAAACAAGGATCCTAAGCTAACTTGGGGCTTTAACCACAGGTTCCATGAGCTCAAATGCAAATCCTGACAGGATGGAACTAGGAAGTTGTTTATTAATGGATGCAGAGTTTCTGTTTGAGATGATGAGAATGTTTTAAAAATAGGCAGCGGTGATGGCTATACAATATTGTAAATGGATTTAATGTCACTGAATTGTGCGCTTCAAGTGGTTCAAATAGTACAAAATTTTCTGCTAGTATATTTTACCACAATAAAATAAGACATTGAAAAAAGAGGAAAAAACCAGGATTACTGGGTATGCATGCAAGCTACTACTTTTAGCAGGCGAGTGCTGCATCTCTCTCTGTTTCAGCTTACATCTGCAGAATAGAAGAAGCAGAGATGCTCTCGCTTCACTGTTCACAGTAAGACATAGTAGGCCATTGTTGCCATGGGTTGTACACATGAATTCTCTTATCAAAGCTGGTATGCTTGAAGCATAGTCCTCCATGGGTAGTATTCCTCATAGAAATCACCAATTTCTGTTTTACTTAAACAGACATCTATCTGTTTGACATCTCATCCAAGGGACTTTCTCATTAATTCCTCATTACTTCCTCAATTCCCACTGGTCATGGGGCTTCAACTCCGGGTCTGGGCACTGTCCCTTTGCTTTTTTTCAGCATAAAGCTGGTGCTCTACCACTTGACTACAGCTCTACTTCTGGTTTTCTTGTAGTTAATTGGAGATGGGAGTCTCATAGACTTTTCTTCCTAGACTGGCATGGAATTTTGATCCTCAGATCCCAGCTTTCTGAGTAGGTAGAGGTACAGGTGTGAGCCACCCACATCTGGCTAAGACTTACTCTTAAAAATTTGCCGGTGATTCACTAATCCAAATAAAATAGCTCAGGGACAGCTGTGGTATGTGTGAATCTCCTCCATGCACATCCTTCATGCCCCTCAGTGCGGAAGGAGAGAAAGATGTGCTGTATTCCAGAGGCTGGCTCCAAACCAACAGGGCCTCACAGACGGGATCTTCCAGCTCCTTATCATTTTATGATGCCCCTACCCTATCCCCTGTTTTGTTTCTCCAAATAGATCTTTCTAGCACACAGCTGTCATCATTCATTGTGTTGTCAAGGAATAAACAGATGACTTCTTGGAGAGAAATGCTGCTCTGTAAATCAGGCATCCCACTGAGGTGTGTCACACACCCTCACATGCGGGACATACACCAAAGCTTTGCACTTCTTTCTCCCCTCGCATTCTCCTTTCTATTTCTATTTGAAAATAAGTTATTGAGAAATTAGTTTTCATATGTTAATGGACCCTTTGATCCAAGGCATTGTCAAACTATATTAAAAAAAATAACTCCAGTAGAAAATATCAATCAATAGAGTATATTCTTGTCACATTTAAAAGATACTATAAAGTATTCATAAAAAGAGACCTACCAGCAGGGCGTTTGTGCTTCATGACTGTACTGTCATCCTAACTACTCAGGAGGCTGATATCCGAGGATCAAGGTTTGAAGCTAGTGAGGAGCAGACAACCTGAGAAACTCTTATCTCCAATTAACCAGTAAAAAGCTGAAAGTGGAGGTATGGCAGCTCCTGTAGTAGAGCACCAGCCTGGAGCAAAAACATCAAATGAGAATTTGAAGCCCTAAAGTCAAGCCCAATACTGGCACAAAGAAAGATGAAGGAGCAAATGAGGCAGAGACTCAGAGACACAGAAGCAGAGAGAGAGACCCACAGTATTTTCCCTTTTGTACTCAAAGCTCATTGAAATGAATAAAGGCTAATGAATCCAGATTATAAAGAAGGAGAAGGAAGAGATAGAGGGCATAGAGAGCTATTGACCAATTAGAGGCAAAGAATATAGAAATATTGCTTCATTCTTACACTATTACCTGTTCTTGCTTAATTTGTCAGAACATAATAATAAAAATAATGTAATATCATCCATATATTGCAGTCCTGTTATAAAAATAAAAAGAGATTGCAATTAAAATGATTACACTAAGTAAAACAGACAAAGGAAACATGTAGAAAAATATATTTCCTGTGCACTAAGCCTCTGATCCCATTAAGTACTTAAATAATATCTCCCTGACATCATGACTATATAAATAACATGTTACTTTCATATTTATGATATGAAGAGATTAAATGAGAAGATTATAAGAAATATGTTTAATTTGCCATTTTAAAATAACAGCAATATAAATTAGTACAGGTTATAGGATGAGATATGCTATAACAGTGAGTTTATATTTTACATAGACATTCCCTAACAGGTGCAAAAATATCACCTGAAATGAAGCAAAAGAGAATGTATCTTATGACAATAATATATATCTGCCTTTATCCAAAAGGAGAGGAAAGTATATGGATACTCTCACTCCATATCCTTCTTCCTCAAGCTTTATCTAGCTCTTGGAACAGTGCCATATGTTATAAGCCTTTACATCTTCTGATTAAAAGAAAATAAGTGTAGAATCATGTTCGCCACAGTTTGCTGCCAAAGTCCATGTCTATAATCCATCATTAAAATGTGACAGTGTATGGCTACAAAGAAAGAAAAAGCTCAGTCGTCATGCTCTTTTGCAAATGTTTCAGGGGCTGGAGGTTGTTTGGCAATCCTGCTGTTTCTAGGTTATTTGTGGAACAACCAGTTTAATGGAGCTGATGATTGCCTTGTGTCTGCATTGCACTTCTGACTTAGATCTTTATTTCTGAAGTTGGCATCCCTTTATGCTATGTGGCAAGGGAATGGCATGCATTCAGCAAGCCCAAATTCCAGGGTTCCAGCCCACCCCTTCTTTTCTCTTGCCAATCTGATTTCTGAAGAATTTGCCTAGAGTTGCTATAAGAAAAAAAAAAGTTAGGTGAGGAACTCCTTGCCCTTCTTTATAGACCATTTCATAGAATCCTTTCTTTGGGTTGAAATTCTTAGCCCTACCAAGGTAAAGGATTTTATGCCTTTGTTAAAGGGGAGGCCTGTTTAAGATGCTCTCTGTAATTGGAGCATAGCCCACCACATGTAGTACACAATGTAAACCAACCTGTTGCAACGTGGAAAACAGTACAAGACAGATATTTGCTACCCAACCAAGCCAGTTGGAAAAAGAAAGGAGGGGGTGGGGAGGACTGGGTTAATACCAACCTTGTCTTGACATGCACCAAGGCCTGTAGCATGAAGGAAAATTGAAAACAGAAACATCAGGAAGATCAGTGAGAAGGCAGGGACTCTTTTTCTTCCTTTACTTTGTTCCTCACAAATGTTCACTGTCACCCACTCTAAATCATGTCACTGGCACAAGGGTTGTATAAAGGGAAAGTTCATATTGCAAGGCCTACAGAAAGAATCCACCCCTGACCACTAACAGAAAAACACTCTCTCCTTCCTGGGAATGAGCTTGTTCCCCTTAAGAGTGAATACCCCAAGCTGGCTGACTGTTGGAATCTGAGATTATAATGACCTCAACAGACATCATTTAAAATGGTTTGTGTTTAGATGAAGATCCAAATGCATACCTTTTTCCAAGAGAAACATTGTTCTCAGGTACATAGTAAGTTTCAGCTGACAATTTTCAACTATTCTCCTACGAGTCCTCAAGAGAAACACTTCATCTCTTTTCCCCTCAAGTGAAGGAAAGGAAGTGACGATAGTCTTTCCAGGTACACAGGCAGATAATGTTGGTGAGGTTTTCCAAATCCAGAGACATAACCCTAATTCAAAGAAGGCAGAGAACCAACAGTGTGGGAAAGTAAAACAGGAAGTCTGAGAAGTTTGCATTCTTCCTCCAAAAAAAAAATGATAAAATGCCAAAGCTGGAAGATTTTTCCAATGGACTACTTTGCCAATTTTGGAGCATCCTAAATGAAGCTACACCAGACAAAAGCAGTCATCAGGTGCAGCATATTTCTTTGTTACAGTGAACACAAGGTCAAATATGGGTGTCACTGGGCTATGCTGAATGCAGAAGATGATAGATGTTCTGTAAATATGAAGCCAAAGGCTTCTTAAAGGCAATGAAATTTCCACAGGAAAACATTACTTGGCTGAAGGATTGATTGATCTACAATGCATATAGCTATTGCAGCTTTGATTTCATGAGTATTGACATTATTATGTTTCACTATTCCTGCACTTTTAATCTATATGTGTCATTGCATTTTAAGTGAGTTTCTTGTAGACAATATATACCACGCTACTTGGAACTTTTCAATTTATTGTCCTTGTTTTTCTTTTTTATCTGCTCTCATCTCCCACTATTTTTCTACCTTTTCTACCTTTAATGGAACATTCTATATAATTCTGTTTTCTCTCTTCTATTAACATAGTAAGTATGCTTCTTTTAATTAAAAAAAATCATTAGCACTAGCTAGGTGCCAGAGGGCTCATACCTGAGATCTAAGGGTCATGGTTTGAAGCCAACCACAAGCAAAAGTTCCCTGTGATAACATTGTAATTAACCAAACAAGAACCAAAAATGGAGCTGTGGTTGAAGTGATAGAACACCAGCCATTTTTTTTTTTTTTTGGCCGTTGTGGGGTTTGAACGCTGGGCCTGGGCACTGTCCCTCAGCTCTTCAGCTCAAGGCGAGCGCTCTACCGCTTGAGCCACATTGCCACTTCCAGTTTTCTAGTGGTTTATTGGCGATAAGAGTCTCACGGACTTTCCTGCCCAGGCTGGCTTTGAACCAGGATCCTTAGATCTCAGCCTCCTGAGTAGCTAGGATTACAGCCGTGAGCCACCGGTGCCTGGCAGAACACCAGTTGAGTGAAGAAGCTAAGGGAGAGTGCCCAGGCCCTTGAATTCAAACACCAGTACTGACACAATGAATAAATAAATAAAAACACTTTACTAGAGTATATTCATAATAAACCCAAGGCCTCTTAATGTTAAGTCACCAGGTCCTCAAAATAGAGGATTCCTAATTCTTCCTTCCTATTTCTTCCATTGTTGTCATTTCTTTCACTTACCTGTAAGTTATAACCATCGAATACATTGTTACTATCATCGTTTTGAACAAATCGCCATTTTAGTTGTTAATGTTTCTGCTGAAAGATGATAGCAATCAGACTGAAAGCCAGAAGTTGATCTCCATTTATACCAAGGGAGACAAAAAGAGAACAGACAACAATAGTAAAGAAACCAGAATCCATAATCAATCATCAGAATATTAAAGTAACCAGGACCAGTTGAAATGAATAAGAAGATGGGAAGAAAAGTAGCAGAAAGAATGGATGAGGGAAAGACAGCTGAAAATCTAAAGCTTTATTTTGTTGCTTCATGAGCTGCAGATTCTACAGAAACAGAAATTGTGCGAGAGTAATCAGACTCAATAGAAATACTTGAAGTTTCTTAGCTAGAAAATGTCTTGAAATTGTTATAATTAACAAGGACACATAAGTTATCAAAGAAGGTCTCTGAAGTAGCCTCAAACCTGACCACACTTGTGTCATAAAACAGACAAGATCTAATTCATGAGGTATCACCTGTATCTAGTATATTTCTCAAAATCATCTCAGCCTCCTTTTCAGTTCCTATTAAACCAAGGATTTGACTGGACGAACTGCAAGATTATTCTGTATGAACTTCTAATATTCTATCAAAGGTAGACTAAAGTAGAAATATTGATCTATCATTAGTCAAAGGTAGATGGGAATTAGAAAGACCCAAAGGTGAAAACCTATAACCCAAATTTTGAATAACCCATGAGATGAATTTTCACATAAGTCTAGACTGTCAGAAGCAGGCCTGTGATACATTAAATGAATTTACCAATCAATGCCAACCAAAGAAGAGGCTACTGTAGCATAAAATACCAGAAGCCAAGAGTTTTCTGGCCCTCTGATCAATATTGAATGGCTGAAGAGGACTCCTTGCGATTCCTCGAACAGACACATTGGGAAAGGAAACATGCTCCACAAAGGGACCCTCACTAAGAATGAGGGAAAGTCGACCCCAAAACATAGAAAATAAAATTGCTCGTTAGTGCATAGAAGGTAAAAAGCAAACAACATAAATGAGAAACAGAATGGGGACAAACACAGGCTGGAATATTCATTTGGTGTTCAGAAGTGAGAAAAACTGCATTTAGTAGAATGCTTAGATTGGATTGAGAGATTCTCTTGTTATAGGTGACTGTCATCAAAGGGTGATCTGAGTGTGGGTGACTGATCTACTCCAAAATTAGAGCAGATCTTCTACCATGGCAACATTTCTGGAGAATCTGTAGATTCTTTCCTGAACCACTTTTTAAAGGTCAGATTGTTTGCTTTCATTTATCTCATGCTATAAGTATGCTGGAAAGCATGAAGATATTTTGAATACAAGTTATATTTGATCACGTGATTATTTTCAAACGGACTCCTCCTCTGGTACATCACAGTCTATTAGTGGCTACAAATCAAATCTGATTCAATGGCTAGAGAAAGAAGAAGGGAAAATATAAAGCCTCTGTTGAGTACTTAGGCCTCAGGCTCTGTGATTGGCTATTTACAGCAGCTCATTTGAGCCACACATCCCTCTTGGGAGACTGAGATTATTTCATTATAAGTGAAGGCATTGTGTAGTGATCGAAATGATATGGAAAGTATACCTACTAAAATCTACAAGAGGTCTGAAAGACCATAAGCAAATACAAAAAAATGTTTCTTTGAAACAGAAAATGGATTGAATATACATGAATATTTTAATCTGCGAATAATTCTTAACTGAAAAATCTTAACAGCAAATGTGTTACAGTGGTAAGTCCTGGGAATTGTTTTCTTTGCTGTATTTTTAAAAAGCTACAAATCACAGTTACCAACTAATTTTTTTTAAAAGTCCAGTCAACAATAAAACAAATACAGCAAGAGGATCTATTCAATTCATCTTGGAAAGAGTTAAAAGTGCATAAGTAAAGTCCAAGCTTGAATCCCAATTCTAAACTTGACTTGAACTCTGTTGTCAATTGCCAGGAAAGCATTCCAGACTCCAAGAAATGGTTTGATTCCGCCCCCTCCCCATCAAGAAAATGCTGGAGGGCTTAGAGGGGTCCGGCATGTAAATTGTAGCCATCAGGAGAAAACCTCACTGCACTACTAAGTAATGCTTTTTATTTTCCTGGAGTTCGTTACAATGGTGCTGTATAGGAAGAATAAAGGCAGGATAGAGAACTTCTGAGATCTGAAATCAACCATGTGACATAAAGGAATAATGAGCACTTTGCCCAAATCACAGAGATTATAAGTAAGCAAGAGAAAGGTGTCTACTGGTAACTAGAAGAGTTTTTGTTTTGTGTTATTTTGTTGTTGTTGTTGGTCCTGGGGCTTGAACTCAGGACCTGGGTGCTGTCCCTGAGCTCTTTTGCTCAAGGTTTGCACTCTACCATTTTGAGCCACAGCTCTACTTCCAGTTTTTGAGTGGTTAATTGCAATTAAGAGGCTCGTGGGGACTTTTCTGCCTGGGCTGGCTTCAAATCACAATCCTCAGATTTCCGCTTCCTGAGTAGTTAGGATTACAGGTGTGAGCCACCAGCACCCAGCTTCCAGCAGAGTTTTGTAAGGAATAGATGGATCCATCAAAAACAATCTTATTGCCAGTATTGAACATTGACCAGTAACATATTTCATTATTGGCTTAATATAATTATTAAGTTTTTTTTCCCCAAAAGAGCAAGATGTTTTCTGTGAAGTTTTGCTGATAAGCAATAGTATGGTATAGAATTGTGTGCCTGTTTTATGAACAGGCTACACAGTAGAATGAAACGCTATCTCCATGGGCTTTCACACAGATGAGTAATTAATTAACTTATCTCCATGAACACTGCTCTTGCTGAAACTTATTAAAAGTCTGATTCATCAGCAAAGCTCCAGGCAATCATCAATTGTCTCATAATAATACAAAAGAAAAATAAGCTATAGTTATATTCTCATTTAGTAGAAGATCCTCTTTGCCCTCTGTCTTTGTTTAAAAATATCTCTATTAAGTGTTTTTTTTTAAAAAAAGCCCTCCTACTTGACATGAAATATGTTATGGCAGGGGACTGTGGGAGTAAATTACAGAGCCTCCAGGATACCAGATTAAGAGGAGACGCTGGACTTTCTCAAAGACACACAAATCATTCAACATGTAGCACAACAGGGCATACAGTGTGTTAT
The DNA here is from genome assembly GCF_019054845.1 of Dipodomys spectabilis. NCBI lineage: Eukaryota > Metazoa > Chordata > Mammalia > Rodentia > Heteromyidae > Dipodomys > Dipodomys spectabilis. The sequence continues at coordinate 6,370,083 of NW_024870769.1, read as the reverse complement.
GGTTGCTGAGTTCCAAGCACCATTGTTAAATACAGACCAGAAGAGGAATTGTTCATTAAATAATAAAAGGGGGAGGGGAGGAGACACACAGGCTTGAGTTAAAAAAAAAAGTCAGGAGGGACTCCGGTTTTGAAAGTATTATATAGCTTTAAAAGTTATTAGTCTGCTTAGAATTTTCCTTTAAATTCAACTCCCAAATATCAACCTAATTACTTTTAAGTAGAAGCTACAGTTTATGAACCTTGTTATAAATGTTTGTTCAGTATAGTTGACAATGTCAATAGCGCCCTCTTCAGGAAATTTCAAGTCCAAAACTTCCTTAAATCTGACAAAATGGCTATTAGTTAGTACCCTTTGAAAACAAAAATTAAATCTGGAATGCTCCTGAAATCTCCAATTCACATGGATATTTAGTCAGTTTTGATGAACAAAGAAAACTACAGATAAGAGCACTGGGAGATTGTATATTTTGTAGTTATGTACACACATACGAACACACAATGTTTTAGGTGATGATGTGATTATTTCTTTGCTAACACTGGATTATTTGAAAAGAAGAACAGTAACATTCCCACTTCGTCCATTTTTTCTTTAGATTTGTATCTAAAGAATGAATTTACTTACCCTATTAGAAGATTTGCTAGTTGTAATATTTCACAGCCCTTCTCAGATTCCTTTTAAGATACCCTTTAAAGAGTTCATTTATTTGGGGAGAACACATAAATAAGCAAACATACTAAACTTAAGGTTTTTCATGTGAAAAAAATCCTTACAGCTACATGGACCTTAATGGTGGCTGTCTAATCACTATATGTGACTTATAATTTGCACTCAGGAGCCAAGAAGCATTTGAAGAAATAGTGACAACTAAAATTTCTACTCATGTCATCAAAGCCTTGAAATGTAAGCTCCAAACTTCTTATCTCACAGCTGTAATCCATCAAGTAACCTTGTGAGGATGATTTAATCTCACCCTATTTTAGCAAGTTATCACAATTCAGGGAAATTTCTCTTCTAATTTCAGAGACACCTCAAGCGTTATTAGGAGAGATGAGGCTTATCATTTTCTGTGATAGATGGAGAGAGCAAAAACTTCTGAGGCTCTATTTTAGTCTCCACTCTGCTGTATCTTTTAAAGTCAACTTTCCTAGGCCTTGATTGCTTCAGCACACACACACACACACACACACACACACACTAATGAAAAACTTCTGTTTGGACAAATACTTGGAACCAGGTGCCTACTAACGTTGGATGAAATATAATAAACATCTTTTTAAATGGCTGAGCTCGTAAAAAGGAAGAGTAAACAAATAGTTGAGCTGTTAAGAGCTGGAAAGCAGGTGTTTAGCTAACTCTATGACCACCCTATGGGCATTCGTCCATAGTGATAAGCAAGAAGCTTGGGTTTTAATAACCATACTGGGACCTAAACAAGATGGGAAATTGTAACTAAGAACTCACAGAAAGGCTCACAGAAAGTGCTGTGTCTTCTGAAGGAACCACAGAAAGAGAAAGAATTGGGAAGTTTTCTGCCTCAGGAGCATAATACCCTATTTGCCCTGAAAATTCATAACCAGAGGTCTGTTCTTCAGAGGTTTGGAATTCAATTCATCTACCTCTGCCAGGTGAGAAAAACTCAAGCAAGAAGATAAACCTGCATGGAACAGATGCACAGTGACCTATAGGCTCTGGGAAAAGTAGACACAAGTTCTCTCTTAGACACTGCCTTCAACCCAGATCTCACAGAACTCTTCCACAAAAAGTTGAATCTGAGCTTGAAATCCCAAAGCAATAGGACATGAGGAAAAGGATCTCAGGAGTGAGAGTCGGTGTAAATAGTAACAACAACAACACTGAACTCAACTAATTAAATGATTTTAAATATTGGAATGGATGATGCAGAATAAAGCAACCAGGAGTTAGAGAATTAAAAAACAAAACAAAACTGAGAAACCAGAGCTGGAAACCAGTGGCTCTCATCTATAAATCCTAGCTACTCAGGGAGCTGAGATCTGAGGATTATAGCTAAAGCCAGACCAGGCAGAAAAGTCTATGAGACTCTTAACTTTCAACTAACCTTCAAAAAGCCAGAAGTGGATGTATTTGACTCAAGTGGCAGAGTGCCAGCCTTGAGTGAAATAAGCCAAAGAAGAGTATGAGGCCTGAGTTCAAGTCCCTATATCAACACAAAGGAAAAAAAAAGATTGAGAAAGAATGATACTTTAAAGAAAATTAGACAGGTATTTTTTTAAGAACTAAAAACAGGGCTGGGAAGGTGGCTCAATGGTAGAGTGCTTGCCTTGCATGCATGAGGACTGGGTTCAATTCCTCAGCACCACATAAGCATAAAAAGCCAGAAGTGGCACTATGGCTCAAGTGGTAGACTAGCCTTGAGCTGAAGAGCTGAAAGAAAGCACCCAGGCCCAGAGTTCAAGCCCCACGGCCAGCAAAAAAAAAAAGAAAAGAAAATATTTCAATTAAAAAATATATTCCATGCTAATAAAGCATGCTATATTCTTTTAAAAAAAACACTAAAAACAAAATTTAAAATGGCAAATCTAGTTTAATAGAGTAGTTGTGGCCAAGGAAGTAACTGGTATAATTGGAAGGTAACATTCAACGAATTAGCTAACAAAAGCAGAAGAAAGAGAAACAGGAAAATGGTAACTAAAAAAAAAAAAAAAGAACTCATAGAAACAAAGGATCGATAATACGTTGATAAATATTCAATTGGAGTTTAAGGCAGTGATTTGAAAGAAAATGTTGGTGATACTAGCATATAATTTTTTTAATAGTGAATAAAAGATGGGAACTTTGAGAATCAGAAATCACAAATCCCAAGGAAGATAATTATTAAGAAACTCAAAAGAATCACATAGTGCATTGTGTTCTTCCCCCACAGCATAATCCCTGTTATCACTGGATTTGATGCCGGTGTTCTGCATCTTGTATATATATTTTTGTAATTTGGGAACGGGAAGGGATATTGGGAAGCACTTAAATGGGGATACAGGCTGACCCATTGTGACGACAAGATGTACGGGACACTATGTTGAAAACGAATTTTACAATAATCGGGGTAGGGGGCGGGAGGAGTTGGGGAGGTGGGGAGGGAAGGGATGGTAGGAGGAAAACAAAGGAGGAGGTAACAATGCTCCCTACGAAATGTACTCATTCCCCTACTTGTGTAACTGTAACCCCTCTATACAACTTTTTAATAAATATATATTTAAAAAAAGAAAGAAACTCAAGACTAGACACAGCTATATAGTAGAGCTGAAAATAGCAAAAAAGACATTGACTTTTTTTTTTTTGCCAAACCTGGGGCTTGAACTCAGGGTCTAAGCGATGTCCCTGAGCTTCTTCTGCTCAAAGCTAGCATCCTACCACTTGAGCCACAGTGCCACTTGAGGCCTTTTCTAAATAGTTTATTGGAAAGTCTTGCTGACTTTCCTGTCTGGGCTGGCTTCGAACCACTATCTTCCAACCTCCTGAGCTCCTGAGTAGCTAGGATTATGGGTAGGGACACTGGCACCCGGCTAAAAGACATTGAAAACATCAAGAAAGATTACCCATGAAAGTTAGATACTAAATCTAGCAAAAACAACAAAAGCCAGGCTATGGTGTGAGAAGATAAGCCAATATTTGGAGAAATTACCAACCTTGAATTTTCTATATAGCCCAAAGTAGGAGAGTTGAAGTAAAGACATTTTGCACAAACTTACTGTCCTAAGCTCTTCAATTAAAGAAATGTGGATGAACTTCTAGAAAAAGAAGAATGTTTTTAGAAGGAAGGACAGAGATGTCAGAAAGGAAGACAAAGAATGTGCAAGTAAACTAATGAGTGAAAGGTCTAAATAAGCATTGACACTATAAAATAACACAGTTCTATCAATGTGTAAATTAGGTAAATACAAAAAAGTGGCCCCAAAGTAACAGACAATAATATGTAAGAAGGGAGCATGATCAGAATAGGCAGATATATAAGAACATAATTACATTTGTACAAATAGATAAATCAGATAACTATTCTGCTAACGTATCAACAAGAGACTGTAACTCTACTGGCTGATTTACCATAATCTATGACCATATTGCCAAAAGACTCTAAAGTAAGATCTGGAATCTCACTGGACTGCAGGACACCTCAGGAACCTTAAAATGCTCACAGTCTTTGTTATTATTTTTTTTAATTTTATTGTCAAGGTGATGTACCGGGGGAGTGATTACAGTTACATAAGTAAGGGAATGAGTGCAATTCTTTTTGAACGGTGTTACCCCTCCCTCATTTTCCCCTCCCCCATTATGTGTCTGTGATTTTGTTGCAGTAATATTTATATTGTATTCTAAAAGGTAATTATAAGAAGTCACATACTCATTTACATGTTTTCCTACAGACAGCTTCTTGCACTGACTTCAGAGTACAGCATTTAGTCAAGGAAGTGGCACAGGAATTGTGCTGAGAGCATGGTTTTTCATAGCATCCATGAGCAAGACTCCAGATTTTTGAGATAGATTCTCATTATGTAGCTCATACTGACCTAGAGCTTGTGATCCTCCTCCCATTCCTTCCAGAGTGTGGAAGTTACAGGCCTGGGCTATGGTGCTAGTTGATTTTGTTTTGTTTTTGTAACCTGACATAAACATAGTTCTGTCACCAGGTAAAACTATTTTCAGAGGTTATCAATCCTCTCTCTCTACTACTTAGTACATAGTTATGTGTACCACAGGGCTTCATTTTTCTGCTATGTAGTGGTCTTGCTCATGCTTGTCTCTACCCCTGAGCTATCTCCCCAGTCTTTGTTTCTTTTAAACCATGAGTTAATATGCTTATATTTTAAAATACAGATGAGTACTCAAAGATAACTAGAGTTAATATTTTCCTTGTTTATCTGTTTTTTAAAAAACTCAATTATATAAATACTGATTCAATATTTATTAATGATTTTGAACTAGTAAAGATTAAAACAAAGAGAATGACCATTTGAATCTTTCATATGATTACTAAAGTGGAATGAATCAACCAGGAAATGTTTACAAATTTGAATTTAAGTTGATTATTGCATTCAGTTGCAAAGAGTTTTCCAGGAACTCAGACTAACGCCATTTTGATTTACATCTGTGGGGAGACTATATTTCCAGAAGCTTTCTTTTAAGATATACTTTTCTATTTGTACCAGTTATAATGATGTCCACATTCTGCAGTACTTTAAATTAACCTTTTCTACCCAAGTAATAGAACAGGCATTAACAAATAAACAATATAGTTTTTTTGTGAATTAGGTTAAAATAAGTAACTGTTTTGCAAGCTAAGGGGTTTTTTGTTTGATGGGTTTTTTTTGTTAAAAGGTTTGTTTTCAAAGTAAAGATCTTGCTAGATGTCTGAGGAGTAAGCAAGGATGAAAATTCTTACTGGGCTCAGAAGATTCTGTGTTTTTTCCAGGAATGGATGATCTTTTGTCCACTAATGGACATTTGGATATTTATAACATTATTTGGGGGGCCAGATAAGATTATAAATATACTTTGGGCACTGGTGGCTCACACCTATAATCTTAGCTACTCAGGAGGCTGAGATCTGAAGATGGATTTTTTTTCTTTTTTTGAATATTTTTATTATCTTTAAGTAGTTGGCTAAAGGAGTTGCCATTCAACAAAGCAGTTTATGGATACAGTGTACCCCTTTCAATATCTGATAGAAATTTGAAGCCATCCCAGACAGACAATTTTGTAGACCTTTATCTCCAATTAGCTAGCAAAAAGCTAGAAGCCGAAGTGTGCTTCAAGTGGTAAAGTCCAAACCTTGAGTGAAGCACACAAGCAAACAAACAAAAAAGAAGGGAGAGCCCAAGGCCTTGAGTTCTAGCTCCAGTACCAGTGCAAAAAGAAAAGAAAAATAATACAGGCAAATGGCCATAGGAACCTGAGGTTGATATATTGGTTCTGTCATGTACCCACTTACACTTGTTATATGCTTATTAAAAAAATAGATGGCTACTCAAAGACCACTTGTAATAACTCTTTCTCTGGTTTTCTTTAAAGAGTACTCATTAGTATAAATACTGATCTGATATTTTCCTTATTCTTCCATGCTGGAACTGGACAATAGTTGTTAAATCCCTAATTTTGTGGAAATCTGTCACATCCCTGGCAATAAGAAACTAATGCAGATAGCACTGGAAAGACCATGTGAAGCTGTCACACTGTGAGCTCTGAAAGGAGATTTGCTGCTTTTCTTCCTCTGTTATGATATCATCTGCTCAATTTCCCACCAGGGGCAGTGCACGCTGGGTCTGCCATTGTTTAATCTTGCACTTGTACTTTTCCAGTTAAACACGCTCGGCCTTTGGCCTTTTTTCTTTTTTTTTTATTTTCAGCGTGTCCAGTGGGTGGTCCACAAGGTCTGGCTGCTAACCTTCAGCAATATTTCATCCTATCTAATAAGCACTCAGTTCATATGGCTGCCTGTACAAATGCCACCAGGAGCAGCTCCCATGGGATCCAGGAGAATATTCATTCCTCCAAAAGAATTAAAGCCCACATTGATAGCATATAAAATAAGGGCTCCTTAAAATGTAAAGAGCAACAAGGTTATTTCATCCCTTCCTTAGGCTTTTAGATAAAAGGCAAATTTTAAATCTTAAGAGACCCTTGTGCCTACGTGACAGAAATCCACCTAATGAAATATATCCTACCTTCATTCTCCAGCTTTCATACTTCCCCAAGAGGCTACCCTTGCCAAATGACTTCCACTCTTTATATGTATCTTATCTTTATATGTATCGTATCTTTATCTTATATGTAGGAGTCGTGCTTTTCTCCCTCTGATTTGGTCCTTGAAGCAACTGTCACTACGTTTTTGTTTGCTCTGCGTCCCTGTATGTCAGGAGCAACCTGCCTGGAACATAATAAACCTTATTCTGCTTGTCCCATGTCTGTGTCCAGTGATCCACATGTTGTGTATCTGCCTCCAAATTCTTCTACTTGGGTTTACCCTGTTCCATCCATGCCTCCTTCTATCTTCATCACATTTAGTGTTCTACAATAGCCCTGGCTGCTTCAATCCTATGCACAAATGCTTCTGAATGGTTTTCACAGTCTACTGTGACATACACAGCCTCTTGTCATTTTTGCTCAACAGGTCTTTCTCTTTCAGACCAATCAGTCCTCACTGAGCTATTAAAGGGAGAAAGACAATGAAAGAATAACCTTTCCTTGTCAAGCATGTAGTTAGTTTAAGAGGAAGGTTGAGTGGGCAAAAACCTGAACAAGTTAATCAATGGTTGGCCCCTCCAGGTGAGGGCAGACCCAACAAGATTTAGGAGATGACATGTAAAGAGTTACTTCTCATGAAGTAACTATTTCCCACAACATTCTGCAAGGAACAATAGACTGATGTTTAGCTGATTTTTCAATGTCAAATTGACTAAATTAAGCTAGTAAATCATTCATTATGGTTCTCAGTGCTTCAGTAGGAATTGTCTGTCTCTCTCTCTTCTGCTTAAAGGGAATTCTGAGTGGTTCTCAGTTCAAATGATTGAACCCAACTATGTGTTTGTGTGGGGATTTCCACTGGGCACCATTCAATCAGTTAAGGGACCTCATTAAACAAAAAGTCCTGAGGCAAGGTACCCTTCTTTCTCAACATTTGGACACCAGAATTCCAGATTCTCTGGTCTTTGGGTATGAAAATTTCACTAGTGACCCCACAGGCTCATAGGCCTTCAGCCTCAGATGGAAAATGACACCATCAGCTTCTTTGGCTCGGAGCTCCTCAGTCTTGGACTGAGCTGGCTTTTATGGTCTTCTACCTTGGGATGGCACATTATAGATTTTCCAGCCTCTATTATGAAAGAACAAATTTCACTAATAAACCCCTTCTTGCATACCACTCTTTAATCCTGCTGATTCTCTCTCTCTCTCTGGAGACCCAGACTTAAATATAATATCTAGGTTAAAAAAAAACAACCACTATGAGTTTCCTCTTCAGGAAGAATTACTAACTTCAATGTGGTTCTAGTTTGTACTTAGGAGTTATTTTGTCAGGTCAAATATCGGGTTGGGTAGATGGTTTGAATGGTAAAAGCACCTGCTGAGCAAGCATAAGGTCCCTACTTCAAACTCCAGAACCCACATCCCCATATAAATGATAAATATCTTGTTAGGGAGTGATTGATGTTCAAACCAATATGTTGTATATCTGCTTCATTTTTCTGAGTTAACCAACCATAGAGGTTTCCTGGGCTGTTCCCAGTGGCTATGTGTTATCCTACAACTAGGCAGAGATAAAATAAGAAGCATTTTTTCTATTTTGTTCTTCTGGTAATCTATCCTAATCATTGGAAACCAAAGTCTGAAACCTACCTACCTGATGTCTTGAGAGTCATTGTAAATAGATTCCACTTCCCAACAGCACAACTTCACTTCCCAATTGCCTTTCAAATAGGGATTAAGGAGCACCTCCTCCGAGGACTAAACCAGCCTACGTCCCGTGCTACTTGTTATGAGGACACTCAATCCAATAGGTTCTATTTCCTCTTTAAAAGATTTAACATGTTAAATTGCCTTTAACTCTGAAAATAGTGCTATGTGCTTTCATAGTAACATGCACATTTGTTCTATTTCAACTGTGTGCTAAATAAAGATATGTTTTGAAAGAGTAGAAGAGCCAAGGTCCTAGCTTGATCACAGAAGAAAGATACCATGAGATGAAAAAGGAAGTTGTAGAACCAGGATCTACTGAGGCTCTGCAGATGATTCATCTGCTTCATCATTTCACTGAGCCCTTGTGAAAACAAACTGTGATACATAACTTTTTTCTGGGGAAAAGAAAAACGGCTAGTGACAACACTAATTTTATGTGGGTGTTCGGTGGCTTAGTGCTGTGCTAAGCATTTTTATACTGATACTCTTGGGCTTAGGGTGATATTCCATCTTGATAAGCCCACAGTAAGAAAGAAATCAAATAAAAATGCTCTTTTTACAGCTAGCTTCACAGACATCACAGCCTAGCAGCACATTCACCATATAGTTTAGAGTACTGGTTGTTTCCCCTCACGATCTCATCATTGACTGGGAACCACAGCTCCTGCCTAGAATAGAATAAGCAAAATGTCTCAGATTAAGATTCAGAATTCTAACAAATGTGTATTGAATCATAAAGTCAGAATATTAAGTTGGATGACTAGAGCATCTCAACCCTATGCAATGCTATTTTTTTTAAGGTTAAGAGCTCAACTAATATATGTGAGCCACTGAAAGCACCAGAAAGCCAAAAATGACATAACCATCTTTCAGTGCCAGTCTATCTACCATCACTGCCATCTGCTGAGCTGCACTGATCTCTCTGTACTGTTATGGAGAGTACAAATTTAGGCCAAAGTTTCTTCCAACTCCATTCTCCCTGCCCCAGCCATGATGCATAAGCCCTTACTCTATTTTCTAACTGCCTGTTGATGTTCCCTTCAGTTTCCTCAAAATGTCTCAAAGTACCTGAACACTTGTATTTTTTTACATACACGGGGATATTGTTTATTTGCAACAATCTAGCACTGCCTCATCAGACCTTGTATCAACCATTTTGGACCAAACCCATTGGCCAGAACATGAAATAAATGGCAGGAAGAGAAAGCACAGTGGGGTAATGGGCAAATGTTGACTGGGGCCCCAGCTGGATCATACAGTAATATCTAACACAAGGTGAAAGCAGTTATAGTGTGTTGTAAAGGGCCAACTTCTGGGCTGAGGGAGAAATGAATGCTAGAAGCTGCCACTGCAATTTACCTGTGACCTTAGCCTTTCTTGGCCTTAGTTTATATGTCCTTAGGATCAATAACACTGGACAGAGGAGGCCTTTGAAAGGAGAAAGCAACCCTAAGACAATAGCTTTCAAACCTTGGCATGCGTTTGAATCAGAGGCAGGTAGGATGCTGGTTTCTGAGCTTCTCTTCCATAGCACCCCACCCCATGGGTAGGAGGTAAGGGCTGCCTGGATTGTGTATTGCTAACAAGTTCCAGGTGATGCTGCTGCCAGAGGCACACTCAGTTTGAGAACCATAGATCTCCATCAGAGTGCCCAGAACAGCCCATTAGAATCTCCTCCCTACCCAGACCACTTAAATGTACACCTGAGGTCTGACCCAGACCCAAGATTTTAAGCCTTCCAAGTGAGTTTTAATATTCAGTCAGGGTTGGGAATCGCTGGTCTTGGAAGCTGGAGGGCTGAGCCCAGGCTTGCTCCCTAACTCCTCAGAGCTGAGCTGAGCAATCCTCTTCAACTTTTTCAATAGAAAGGAAAATGTATATGACTTGGTAGAAACATATTTAGCTGTTCTCTGCCTTTGAAAGCAAAATAAAACTATGGTTCTCACCAAGAAGATGGCTCTCAGAACTTAAAGAAATAAAAGAAAATTAAGGCTCAACAGAACAGGCTGTGATACACAAATTTAATTGGTGTGGGGAGCAAATGGCTTAAATTGGTGGATGGAACATATTACAGCAGTAGATATTTTCTACATCCAGGCCCTTGGTATTGTGTAACTTTATCCTTAACTCAATACATCATTACTCATTGTCACATTTTATTACTGTGGCTCAGCTCATTTAAAAAGCCAGTTATTTCTTGTTTTCAATTCAACGTAAATTTAATTTTTTCAGCCAAGCCTTTATCAAGACAACTATTTCAATTTCCACAAAGACATCAGTCTATAGGAAAACAGATTTTAGAAACTACATTGTAGCATGGGGTTTGGCGTCAAATTTGAGTAACTACTCCAGAATGAATTATTTAGAGAAGACTAAGCAGTGATCATTGGGAGCCAGCAAATGCTCCAGATCAGCCTTTTGCCAAGTCAGTCATATTTCCTCCTTTGATAGGCTTACAGGTCAGGAAGATGGGAGAAACATCACAGGCAAAAATAGATCTTTATTTCTGCAAAAAAATTGACATCCTGTGGACAAGTTGAAAACATGAATGGCAGTACACTTGAGTTGATTTGCAGGGGGTTGAACAACTTTACATAAAGAATATTGATTCCATGATGAATCACTTCTTACCTGAGGAGCTGAGACGATGGCAGACTCTCAAGAACTCTCACCATCTTATCCAGTCCAAAATATCAATTAGTGATGGATGAAGTCACAAAAGATGTGCTTATCAAAATTGCAGGTGTGACCAAGCTAGGACAGAAGCCTAATTTATTAAGTATCAGACAAGCTAAGATATGAAAATATCTAAAGGATTGACATGGAGGGAAAATGTACTTAAGTAGAGATAACTATAAAAATCATCCATCTAGATGTTAAGTGAATTGAACCCAAGATAAGGACCCAAGTGGTTTTATCTTTCTTGCTGTTGTTTTTAATGTATTTATAATGTAGTATGTGATTTTTGGTTTCTTTTGTATCTTTTCCCCCATGGTATAACCCCTGTTTTCACTGTATTTGATTTTGGTGCCCTGAAACTTGTATATACATTTTTCTAATTTAGGGAGATGAAGGGAAATAACAAAATGCTGAAATAAGGATACCAGTTGACCCATTGTAATAATGAGATGTACAAGACACAGTGTTGAAAAGGAACTTTACAACCTCGGGGGTGAGGAGGAAGGAAGAGTTGAAGAGGTAGGGAGGGAATGGATGGTATGGGAAAAACAAAGGAGGGGGTAACAATGCTCAATAGGAAATGTACTCATCACCTTACTCATGTAACTGTAACCCCTCTGTACAGTATTTTTACAATAAAAATATTTTTAAAAAAGAACAGAACTATTTAACAAATTTGGGACAATGATTATTTTATTGACTTTGAAAAAAATCATCCATCTAAAATGATTGTCAAAGTGTGTGGGAAATTAAAAACACTTTTGTGAAGAAAACAAGATCCCAGGAATTTTAAGTGATCATAGCTTCAATACAATCCAGTGGACCTGACTAAAACCTCAGGTCTCTTTGAAAATCTATAAAAGCAGAAGTCTCTCAGACATAATGCTTATCATCATACTCTGTTTATAATTTCAGGTAAATTCGGGACCATCTAAAGCTCATCTCACCCAGAGGCCAAAAATCCAAGTTAAAGGTCCTTGGACGATAGAGCTGCCACCATCCCAACTAGAGGAAACTGGTTGTTTTAACAAAATGTAATAATAAAACAAGAGATAATAGCCCTAATAGGCTTGGTATATCTTAACTAAGTGTGTAGGTTATGGTAATTCAGCTTAATGTAGAGCCTGAAAATTGGAACACATTAAAGAGTGAAGGAAATAATTTTGAATGACATTTAAAGGAACCTGAGTTAAAAAAATTTATAAGAATTATAGAACTGTAAATCTTCCACAAGTCTGAAGGCTGCCACTTAAAAAATGGAGCTGACTTACATCTATAGCCATGTTCTCCTGTAGAAATATGCTAGCTACATATGCCATTTAAAATTTGCTGGTTGCCACGTTTAATGTAAAACACAGGTGAAATTAATTTTAACATATAGTATTTAGTCAAAAATAACAAGAATATTATTTCAACATGGAATAAGTAGGAAATGTTTTCGTGTTAACTTCTTTGAAATCTGGTATGTGTTTTCCATTTTTAGCACATTTCACTTGAGATTAATCACATTCCAGTTGTGGGTTTTTTGTTGTTGTTGTTTTGTTTTGCTATATTTTGTTTTGTTTTAGTGCTGAAAATGCAACCCAGAACCTTGCACATGCTAAGCAAGTGCTCAGCAAATGAGCTATATCCCAGCCCTGTGTGATTAGTCATATTCCAAGAGCCCCATAGACCCATACGCAGCTCTTGGCTACCATATTGGGCAATACAGCTCTATAGCTGCCCAACATAGTAGAAGAGTCAACAATTCATAGACACTAGAAAATGTAAGGTTTCTGGTAGAAACGTTTAAAAAAACCATACACTTATAGAGGGATAATGTAATTATATTTTCTCACTGAGAGGAAGTAATCATGTGTCAAGGGTTATTTAAATGTTTCCATAAAGATGTGGGCTGAGATGGATAATCTTGTAGTCCATTCTCATTCTGTGATTAAAATTCTATGGTTGATGGATTTGGGAATTGATATTCTAGGACAAATGGCTAGTCATACTTTCCTAAGAACTTGACCTTGATAATGTGGTTGCACAAAATCATAACAGATCCTTAGCCCCAGACCCCCATCCCTTCTAAATTAGCCATGAAGTCAGCTGAGATTGTTTTATGCATCCCATACTCATTCATAACCACCACTTCCAAGGCAACCAACCACTCTTTTTGTTGTTGTTGTTGTTGGTGGTGGTGGTGGTGGTGGTTGGTTGGTTATGGGGCCTGAACTCTGGGTCTGGGCACTGGCCCTCAGCTCTTCAGCCCAAGGCTAGTGCTCTACCACTTGAGCCACAGCATCACTTTTGGCTTTTTCTGCTTATGTGGTGCTAAGGAATCGAACCTAGAGCCTCATGCATGTGAGGCAATCACTCTACCACTGAGCCACCTTCCCAGTCCCAACAACTAACTATCTTTGTAGATATATTTTCCAGAAATTTTGTTCAAATGGAATGATAAGCGCTGTTATGTATCTGACTTCTTTTTATTATCACAATAGTTCACCCGTGTTATTGCATGGATTTCTGTTCCTTGTATTTCTGGGTATGACCATAATCACATTTTATTTATCTATCCACTTACTGGTAGACATTTGGGGTTGTTTCCAGTTTGGGGCTATAATTAATAATATTCATCTAAGCATGCGCCATAAGTATTTGTGTAAAAAATGTTTGGAGTGAAATTGCTGGCTCATACTGTAAGTATATGTTTAACTTAAGAAATAGCCAAAGCTCTCCTGCCAGACACTCTTCCACTTTGTGTTTCCAATAATGAAGTAGAAGGACTTCCTTTGTGGACTTCTTCTCCAGCTCTTGGTAGCATCTCATTGTGATTTTAATTTGCATTTCCCTAGTGACTTGCAGTGTTACATATGTGGTTGTGTTCATATCTTCCATGATGTAACTTCTTTGATATGCATTTATTCAAATCTATTGAAGTATAGGCTTTAAAAATAAAGCCTAAACTAGGCACTGGTGACTCACACCTGTAATCCTAACTACTCAAAGCCAGCCTGGACAAGAAAGTCTGTGATACACTTATCTCTAATTAGTATCCAAAAAAAAAAAAAACAAAACTGGAAATAGGGCTGTGGCTCAAGTAGTAGAGTACTAGCCTTGAGCAACAAAGCTCAGGGAAAGTGCCCAGCCTTGATTTTAAGCCCCAGGACCAGCACCAACAAATAAATAAACAAGGCCTACCAAGATGTAATATTGAAAACTAATAAGTCAGCCTTTTCCCTGAAGTACTGCTCTGTCCCCATGAACTGTTTTAATACTTACAAAACAAAAAAAAGTTAGACAGGAAGTAAGAAACATGTATTCAGTAAGATTTTGGTTCTTTGAAGACACTATGTACAGGCACTCATTTTGTAAAATGTTTTTTCCTACAAGAAAAATGTGATACACACACACACACACACACTCTCACACACACACACACACACACACACACACACACATATTTATATATGTATATATATATATACTTATAGGATTATTATTCAGCCACAAAGAAGAATAAAATTCTATTATTTGCTGAAAAATGGATGGAACTGAAGGTCATAAAGCTGGGCAAGTTAAATCAACCTCAAAAATCCAAATGTCACATGTTCTCACTCATATATGAAATCTAGACATAATTTATAATAATTGAGCTTAAAAGAGGGAGCTTGTAGATATAACAACAGGAAGGGGAAGAGAAAATAGATGGTACTGGGTGATGAAAATAACCAAAGTATATTATACCCACACATATACACAAGGATAGCACAATAAAACCTACTAAATACTGCTTGTAAAAGAGGGAAAGATAGCACTTTCCTCTTGCCCTCCTAACTGTGGCAGGAGAGACATGTCCCTATTTCCCTGGTACCTATCATGAAGTACAGATTGGCTCCAAGCATCCTCAGCCAGGATTTGATGGCAGGCAAAGACTGCTAGGCTAAAATCTAGATGTTCCATTTAACAGGTGAGAAAACTGAAGCAGAGGAGTGCCTTCCTATGACAACAGGTCAGAGCCAAGGAAAGCTGCACAGGAACTGGAGCTACAATGTCCATCCTTGGTCTACGCCAGCAATCTTCCTCCCATGCCACACTGAGTACATTCTTAAAGCCTGAGTACACCTTAGACCTAGCTAATACTGAGCCCACTTTCTGCTAGGCAGCTCTGTATTTTACAATCAGAATTATGTGCTTCAAAGAAAAATTTCAAAGAGTTGCATGCCACTTGGTTTGATATTAGCAGAGTCAATTGCTCCCACAAAGGCCACATTATAAGGCTGTCTTTCCAAAGAAAACCTTTAAAAGAATTCTGTTCACCATGTGCAAAATATCTACTTAATTAACATGAACACTCATATTACTCGGCAATTAAAATGATTTATTCGAAGAGCTTTATAGTCATGCCTTAATACCAATCTATAATAAACTGAAGAAATAAGAGCAATATTATTATGGCCCTAGTCAGATATAAGCATCATAAATAATATTTGCACCTCTAAGCAATTCATATATCCTTTCCAAATAATAACACTAATGGATTTTGCTTTTCAGCGGAGCAAATACATGGTTTAGCTCTACTTTTTAAATTTTTTTAATTTTTTGCAAAGCCAACACTTAAAGAAGTTTTTGTTTGTTTGTTTTTGTTGTATTTTGGATATTTTTTTCCTTGATAAAGAACTCTTAGCTTACAAGGTCACCCCCATTATTCCAGCTGAGAAGCAAATTACTCAATGCCAGTCCCTGGTTCCCACATTTTATTTAGATTACCGGCTGCATTGTATTATAATGTATTTGTTATTTGTTGGTAATGTATTTTATCTGCCTCTTCCATTAAACCATTTATGTGCCATCTTGAGGGCAGAGTTGCTGTGAGGATTAACTAATGGTGTATGTAAGGCACTTAGCTGGGCTCCTGGCACTAAGCGAACTTGACCCTGAGGAACCCACCTGTGTCACCTGCCAGTTAGCATCCTCTTTATTTCTGGCTTTTGCTCTGCCCAGAACAGACTTGCCCATTCACCGTTACAAGAGTGGGGAAGAGTCCTTTGAATAACTGGAATCTTAACCATATAGGTGCTGAGCCATTAAAATGGTACTGACCTAGATATAGATTCATTCTATCCATCTCCTCCAGCACCTTCGAATTACCTGTTAGTGAGAGAATGGTGTATGTCACACCACATCCTGAGCCCTAGCGTTGTGGAGACAGCTTGCTTGCCAGCCTGCTTACCTGCCTGCCTGCCTGCCCGCTCACTCAGCCCAGGGGAGTCTCTCACATCCCAGTGCTGGAAGAACACTTAAGGTACATTGAGCTCCTCCTGGGAGAAAGAGCCAAAGGCTTGCAATTATCTGGAGGACCAAAAAAGTAATTTCTAAATAGCAGCTTTGATCACAGATGTTTAAAATGGGGCACTAGGGGAGTAGATGCTAGAGATTCTTCGGCCCCATGCATGGCTTCTTTCAGGGATCCTCAAGGAGAAGGGTACGGCGCTTGGAATATATGTTGGTCAGCCTCCCTGTTTTGCTGGAATGTTCTGCTGCCATGAGCCCTTTGTCTCTTCTACTCTCGGCCACACTCTGACCTTCCTGTCCCTTCAGCCCTCTGTACGTCTTTTCTGTCTCCTGTGATTTATACTGTTTGCTTCTTGGCTTTATCCCCGTCCCTTTGAAGTGCTGCTGTCCTCTCTGGTGAGGAACGCAGTCTCTGGCCTGTCGGGTATCTCAAAGTTTGGAGTTCTATTTTCACTGCTGCATTGTACATAGTCTCTCTCTACCACCAGAAACTTTGCTTAGTTCTGGGCTTGGCAATGTTTGAGGTGCCAAAATGCAATTTTTGAATAATTAAAGCCATCTATAGGCAACCCAGAGGAGGCTCACCTGTTAATGAAGCCAATGAAATACTTTCTTCAACTCCCCACTGAGTTCTCAGAAGCCAGTGGAGCAACGTGCGTGTTGTTTTGCAGTGCAAATATTCACATCTGCCTTTGTGGTCTACACAGTACTTTCCCATCACTCCTCTGTTAGGTAGTATGGAAAGTGAGAATGATAAAAAAAAAAAAAAAAAGGATGGCATTAAATTAACACCCCTTTGTACACATACTTAGTGATAATAAATGGTTGGGTTTTTGGGGGGGTTTTTTTGGTTTTTTGTCAGTCATGGGGCTTGAAATGAGGGCCTGGGTTCTATCCCTGAACTTTGTTATGTAAGGCTAGAGCTCAACCAGGTTGAGCCTCAGCACTACTTCTAGTTTTCTGGTGGTTAATTGGAGATAAGAGTCTCATGGACTTTCCTGCCTGAGTTGGCTTCAGACCACAATCCTCAGATCTCAGCCTTCTGAGTAGCTAGAATTACAGGTGTGAACCACTGGCACTCAGTAATAAATAATATTTTTTTAAAGAAAACATTTGGAGCAAATATAGTCTGTTTGTTTGGGACAGTGTCTCAGCCTAGAAACCCAGACTAGGCGGGAACTTGTTATGTAGCTCAGGTTGACCAAAAAACTTGGTTCCTCTTGCTTTAGCCTCTAAAACATGCACCATGTCTTGGCTCACAAAAATAGTATTCCTCTGATCACGCAGGGGTCAGAAGTTCTGCTGTGCTCTCACACAACAGGGTGACACCGATGACAATAATGTGATAGATAGATAGATAGATAGATCTACTCTGATTTAAACATTATATATATAATGTCTACCTAAGTCATATCACATCAAACCTCATAAGCATATAGCTTTATATTTCAGTAAAAATTTTAACTTAAATTTTAATAACACAAGTGCTTATATTTGGAACATATTTCCTCTGTTTCTGAATACTTAAAGAGGCTCATATTTTCTGCAATATCTTATTGCCTAGACTTACAATTCCTCAACTAACCATAATGTCACTTGCGTACGCCAAGCACCTCACATTTATGAAGTGTTTTATAATTACCACAGTCTTTCACCTGTAAGATTTCATTTACTTCACTCAACAACTCTATATGATTTTTGTCTCATTTTACCAATGACAAAAGTTGAAGCAGAGAGATGTTTAGTGTTTCTTCTTAGACCACATGGCTCAGAGTGGATGCCAGTAGCCAATTAATTGATCACAGCATTGCTTCCATGCCTCCCTTAAGCCATTATGTGTCATCAGAGACCAGCAAAACCTGAATGTTCTAGAATGTGTCGCACAATCCTCTAACCAGAAATATAACCATGTCTGTTGATCAAGATGCATTATATTTATTAACTACTTTGTTGAGTGCAACACCTTTGTACAACTACTTAAAGATAATAAGAAGTACAAAAATAAAAGAAATATAACCACTTCTCCTTTCAATTGTTTCATGTGTTAATAAAAGATGGTTCCTCTATAGTCATTAACTTAATGCAAAGACATAAAAACTCTAACTTCTGTGATTTGTACTAGAAAAAAGTAAATGTAATTGATTATTACCAGTTTGCAGCACTATAAACGCCATGTTTTTTTAAGTAGGTCAAAAGGTAACAACTGCTAGCCTAGTCAGGTTCCAGAGAAGCAGAGCCTGAAAAAGGGATTCTAGCCCTGTGAGTCACCAAGTCAGGAACCACAGCACCCCTGAAATTATGAGCCCCCTAGATATGCTCTTGTTCTTAAACAAAACTGTAGCAAAGAGTGAACAATTTGCTTCTTTCCCATAAATACACACAGAGTAGCGCACCTATTGTATACCTGATTCATTTGGGGCATTGAAAAAACGGGTGAGAAAGGAAGGGCCTCGATTTCACGGCATTTACATTTAATCTTGTATCTAATAGAAGGTTTGCCTTTTGAAGATGGAGGATAAGAAGATGGAGGAAGAAGACTAGGAGAAGCCTTTAAAAGGAGGTGCTATATGAGCTGAGACCCAAGGAAAGGAAACAAGGCAGCAATGGACCCATCCGAGGGAAGAAAATACTAAGCTAAGGACACAGCAAGGGCAAGGCCCTGAGAACAAAGCGTGTTGGGCATACTTCAGAAATGAAGGAGGTCAGTTTGGCTGGAGGACAGGGAGCAGTGGAGCAAGCACAGTTGTGAACTTGGGATCAGAAGTAGACCACACAGCCCTGTAGACTGGATATAGAACTGGAGCGTGCGATGCTCTCAGCAACAGAGTGGCATATCTAATTAACATTTTTATATGCTACTGGGGATTGGACCCAAGACATAATGCGTGGTAGGGGAAATATTCTACTACAGATCTATATCTTGGCCCTAATTGACATTTTAAAACAACACTTTAGCTGTTTTGTAAGCACAGATAAGTTTAGGTTGGAAGTATCTCACCCTAAGACCAGTCAGCAGGCAGCTCGGACTAGAGGGAAAGCACTGAAGATGATGAAAGAAATAGATGGAATCCAGATATGTTTTTAAAGTAATCTTGATGGAGATAGTGTGTGTGTGTGTGTGTGTGTGTGTGTGTTTTGTATGTGTGAAGGATGGTGCAAAATCTCATAGGATTTTGCATTCGGGGAGAGATACAATGTTGGAGAATCTGCTTATTGATAGTATTTAAAGCAGGCAAAGTTCACCCAAGAAAGAAATAACGAGAAAGAGAAGAGGAAGATGAGGGGAGGAAGGAAGAAGGAGGAAGGAAGAAGAGGAGGAGAGAGGCAGCCACCCAGGACTGATGTTCAAAGCATAACATCTACATATAAGAGAGAAGGCAAGCCAGCAAAGGCTTGAGAAATAAGTCAATACAGAGGAAGAGACAGAGACAGAGACAGGGAATTCAAGCATAGCCTTTTAAAAGTGATTTCCAGGTTTTCAACTTTAAATGTACTCTCTCCAAAAAACTTACTCACCAAAAAATTCCCCTAGAAAAACTAAGAGATTCTCCATCACTATTTCCTTTCATTATTGCCCATTTCCTATTTTCATCTGCTCCAAATCTTACTATAATGCTGGACCACTTACAAAAATGTTTCAATCACATGCATATGCGTACACATGCATGTGCATGTGTGTGTGTGTGTGTGTGTGTCACACACAAATCAAAGCCAGCCTTGGTAGAAAAGTCCATGAGACTCTACAATTAACCAGTGAAAAGCCAGAAGTGAAGGTATGGCTCCAGTGGTAGAGTGTCAGCCTTAACTGAAAAAGCCATGTGAGATCATGAGACTCTGAGTTCAAGTTCCGGTAACAATATTAAGAGAGAGAAAGAGAGAGAGAGAGAGAGAGAGAGAGAGAGAGAGAGAGAGAGAGAGAGAGAATATGGATGTTGTGTGGTAAAACTAATGCTGTAATATCAAGGTAACATATCCTGTGCAGGTCAGATGATGCCTGCTTTTTGCTTTCAAAAACTGTTAGGAGAATCTAACTGGTAAGCTGGTAGTTGAGAGCTAGCTCTTTGGCAAACAATGTGATCAATTACTCTATGATTTGGGACATACAACTTAGAAGGAATTTGAAGAACTAAGCTATACTCCCATAACAAAGTTTTTGTGTACTTGTAAAAGATTGTTGAGGAGTTTGCATGTTTAAAAAAGACAAAGTAGGAAAGAGTTGGTGCAGAACTCTGTCTTACTATAAGAATAAGTGGTAGTGAGGAGACTGGTGGGGGTGTATGAATAAAGGGAGGAAGGGTGAGCAAATGCAGTCCTTATATTCAACGTACATTATGTAGAGGGTGAACTATATAACTTGAGGGTAAGGATGGGAGGGGTAAATGAGGAAGAACATTGATCAAGACATTGATCAAGATGCATTGTGCTTATAACCTGACTTAAGGAAATGGAACCTCTTTGTACAACCTCTTAATAATAAAATACTTTTTAAAAGAGTAAGTAGTAGTATCCATGGATTTCTGCACTATTTGGAGAGCAAGCCTTAGCCAACTCATTTATTTGTTTATAATAAAAGTTTATTTTCTGGTTAATACTTTTTCATCAAAATTGTTAATTTTTAATATGTCATTTTAGCCAAGTGTATAAATCATTAAATAACTAGAATGATAGTTAAATCTAAAAGAAATGTTTTTAATTTGTTATCTTATAGAATTTTTAAGCTTTAATTTCGATTCAGAAGCAAAATTTAGTTGCAGAGATGTTAATAGAATAATAGCATATATTGAGGGAAAAAATGTATGGACAATGTTGAATGAGACTCTAAACCCATGGACAAAGGAAACAAAGTAAATTTTCTATTAAAGAAGACTGAACTTCTCTAAATAGATTATAGTGTATATCAAATTTCTATGGTATGTAGATTTTACTGGACACACTTAAAAAGGGCAATCTAATGGTTTTGCTTGAAGATGTCAATATTTATAAGGTATTGGAAATTCTTTCCCTAGCAACTATTTAAACATATGATATATATAGATGTCAACTCAGAACATGTATAAAGATCTACAAAATTGCTGGGCACCAGTGGCTTATGCCTGTAATCCTAGCTACTCAGGCCACTGAGATCTGAGGATCACGGCTCAAAGCTAGTCCAGGCAGGAAAGTCTGTGAAACTCTTATCTCCAATTAACCACCAGAAAACCAGAAGTGGTGCTGTGGCTCAAGTAGCAGAGCACTAGCCTTGAGCTAAAGAGCTGAGGGACAGCACCCAGGCCCAGAGTTCAAGACCCCCAACAACAACAAAAACAAAAACAAAAAAAAAGATCTACAAAAGTTTACAAATCCTTTCAGGGGCTATGTGAGTTTTCAAAAAGCTTGAAAACAAGATGTGCAAAGCCAAGAAGAAAATAGAGGCATGGAGGGTGTTGCTGAACCTTGCTGAGTGGTAAATTGAGAGCACGCAGGTGGCAACCAGTAGTCATCAATGACCTGCCAGAAAGAAGCTTCAGTAGAGGGAGGAAGCCAGGTTGAAGCTTCACTGCAATAGTTAATTTAGAATCAGTAGGAGGTGAGGTCTTAGATGTCAAAAAACATCTTTTGATAACTTTTGCTAGCAGGGCTGCTGGTAGTTCACACCTGCAATCCTAACTATTCAGGAGGCTGAGATCTAAGAATCACAGTTCCACTACAGTCTGGGCAGAAAAGTCTGTGAAACTTTTATCTCCAATTACCCAGCAAAAAGAAGTGTGGCTTACATGTGCAACAAATCTAAGGGAGATTACCCTGGCCCTAAGTTCTAAGTCACAATACCAACACCAAAATTAATTTGCTATGAAAAAGAAAGAGAAAGACATAGTTGTTATAGTTGTTACTGGAACCAAAAGAAAACTGACAAAGTCATATATATTCATTGCTGGTGGAAAAAACTATAGAGAAGGAAAACTGATCATGCATGAGAGAAAGGGATCATTCCAGGAGCAAAAGTGAGGGGCTGGAATCCATAGCATGATTAACATGGGATATAGCTTCCCTTGTAGTAAGAAGGAAGGAATAGGATGTGGGTGTTGAGGCCAGCACTATTGTTTATGGATGAAGAAGGTGATGGATAATGAAGAGTGTTGTTAGGTCAAGGAATTATTGTTCTTCCTATGGTCAAAAATGACTGCATTAATAATAATAAAATATATGAGATTGATGAATAAGAAATATCAGAGAGAAACATGTTTAAGACTGGCATTTCAGAGGTGATATGATTATTGATTTGAACAAGGAAAGTGATGGTAAGGTAGAATGAAAGAAAGGAATGGTAGGTAATAAAGTTAGAGAACAAAGAGTCTAAGATGTTGGATGGAACACCTATATGAATGTGAAGAGTTCATAAAGGAGTAGAATGAAGAATGAATCAGGTACAATGAATCAGGTACAACCATAAATGAGTATAACAGTGAAACTTAGAAGAAAACTGCAAGAAAATCTTGGATGGAATTGGAGAGTGTCATGAACTTTAAAGGAATCGGAGTTTCCTAAAGATAAAGGAAACTGAACAATCTCCACCAACTAATAAATACCCAGAGAGACATCTACTCACCTTGATGCTGTGAGAAGAGTGAGAGTAAAAGCAGTCAACCACTTTAGACATGTGAAGATAGATATACAGATGGAGCAAGAGAGTCAAATGCAATTCAGAGAGGACATTGAAGCTCGGGGAAGGTTCACTGCTGGCAGATTGAGGGTGTCAGAATGCAAGGTGGAAGGATCTGTGTATGGGGGGGGGGGTGGTAAATAGATGATGTGATAATGGATGGTTCACATGGCTCACACTTCTGAGGGTGATGTCACTAATGAGAGAATTTGCTCTGTTGGTTTCAAGGAGGAAGATGAACAATTGGCATTCCAAAATCCAGATAATTTAACTAGAAAATACATGATCAAAAGTTGGTGGCACTCAGCCTACTCATTTTCTCACTTATAGAAAAAAATTCATGATGCCTGACACTGTGATGCATATCTATAAGCACTAGCCTTTCAGGTAGCAGGGGCAGGAAGATTACTTGAGTCTAAGACTTTGAGGCTAGCCTGGGCAATATATCTCAATCTTTAAAAAGGGCAGTAGATGTGGAGGGTTGGTCAAAGAGAAATTATGTTTATGAGCTGTCTCTTCATTACTCATCCTCAAAGGGCAGTATTTTTTTGTTCTTAATGTTCCTGCAATTTGGTTAAGCTGCCACCAGGCAGCACTAATGTCACTGTGATGTCATGTGACTAGGGCTGGCATTTTCTCTTTTATTCCAAGGATCTTTCTGACCCGTTGTCTATAGACATTGAACAGAATTTTTTTTAACACTCAGAAGACGATATCCAGTTTTAGAGAAATCAGCAACTTTAGATATACACTTAATGTGATTCACAGATTTTAATCAGGCTATACCTTTGCCTCAAATGTTACCTTTTTTACACACAGAGGCAAGACTTATTTTGCATGTGAATTCACTTAACTCAGAAATAGCATATACCAAGAAAATGTGGAAGAACAAACTAGTGTTTGAGGGGCTGGGAAGGTGGCTCAGTGGTAGAGCGCTTGCCTTACATGCATGAGGCCCTAGGTTCGATTCCTCAGCACCACATAAACAGAAAAAGCAGGAAGTGGTGCTATGTCTCAAGGGGTAGAGCTCTAGCCTTGAGCTGAAGAGCTGAGGGACAGTGCCCAGGCCCAGAGTTTAGGCCCCATGACTGGCAAAAAAAAAACACCAAAAACAAAAAACTAGTGTTTGAAAATTACAACAAATTTGTCCTCAGCTACCATGAGATCAGCCTGGTTCCCATCATTTTACAGAAGGCACAAAGAGATTCTGAGAAATTAGTGGGTATTCTTGGGTCACATAGCTAGAGAGTGAGAAGCCAAGATTCAAGGCTAGCTCTGCTGTCTTCCAATGACCCCACACACAGGGCCTCAGGGAGAAGAAAGATTTCTTGCTCTTGCAGTATTTACAATCTAGTAGAAGATTCAAATCCATATGAGCACCGTTAGAGAATTTCAAATCTGTTATCATATGAATAAGAGCAAAGGTGGCTGGAGAATCTGGAAGACTGTATGGAATATTGGCTCTTTAGGGTGGATTTCAAAGGATGGGCAGGTATTCTGGAAAAAAGACACATGCCCAGCCACACAGCTGGTATCCAAGCTCCAATCACACCCTTTTGGGAGTGAGTAGCTGACTGTAGGTCCCTCCAGCCAATTCCTTTAACTACATCTGACCCCATCAAAGAACAATTAATATGTTTACCATCTTCACATCCCAGGAGCAAGGAGCAAGTATGAGGTCCTACATTTGATCCCCAACACTACCATATTTAGGAGGCAGAGAGAAGAGAAATAGTTAGATAACCCCATGATATCACTAATGAGGAAAAAGACTAAATTCTCCCTAAGTCTCCCCAGTCCCATATGTCCACCAACATGTTGCTGTCCCACAGATGTCATCCATTTTGCTTTGCCTTTTTTCAAATTGACCCAGCTGTGATACGGTGTCCATTTTTAGGTTGTAGCTGAGTTTTTCAGTTGAGAAGAGGTGGGATTTGTTTTGTTTCTGTTTCTGTTTCTGTTTTTTTTTTGGTGCAATACTGAAGCATGAACTCATGGCCTCTTGCTCTTCTTTGGTGCTATTCTACCACTTGAACCACAGCTCTACTTCAGGCTTTTTGATTGGTTAGTTGGGAATTAGAAGAAGGAGGCTGCGACCTGAAGGTCATATTTGAAACTCTTTTTTTGCCTCCTTTTGTTTTTGTTTTATTGGGAAGGTGGTATACAGAAGGGTAACAGTTACATAAGTAAGGTAATTATGTTTTTTTGTCAAAGAGTGTTACCCCCTCCCTCACTCTCTCCTACTTCCCCCCCCTTGTTCCCGACTCCCCTTCCCCCAAGTTGTAACGTTCATTTTCAACATAGTGTCTTATGAGTATCGCTGTTGCATTGTTTCACCCTTTGTTCTTTGTCTCACCATTTTGTTGTTCCCCTTCCCTTCCCCAAATCTGAGAAATGTATATACAAGACACAGGGTACCAAAACAGAAAACAGTGACAACAGGGGATAAACCAAAAGAAAAATAAAAAAGAAATAACTTCACACAGTACATTAAAAACAGCAACAACACAAAAAGCACCTCTTGTTTCTATATCTTGGAGTTCATTTTGATTAGCATCTTATCTCCAAAAAACTACGCAGAAAAAGCCAGAAGTGATGCTGTGGCTCAAGTGGTAGAGTCTAGCCTTGAGCGAAAGGAGGTCACGGACAGTGCCCAGGCCCAAAGGGGCAAAAAAGAAAATCTCATGTTCTTTTCTGCCCAGGCTGGATTTGAACCATGATCCTCAGAGCTCATTCTCCTACTAATATCTAACCAGCTACCAGTACCAGGTATCCTTTGGGAAGAGTCTTAAGTGACAGAATTCTTTCTCTCCTGAGCAGTAGAAATGACAAAATCCTGGTCCATAATAGAATCCATCAATAAATTTAAAGCTCATAGTCTCATCATAGTGTCGCCCTTCCAGCATTCTCCTCCATCTCTCCTAAACCCACACATCCCCTCATTACCTTATTCTATATTTATACATGAACATTGACCACCACGACTGTATTCATCCACCCTTGATCTCTTTGCCCTCCCTGCTCCTGTCCCTACCCCAGCTGCTGGAAACACATGTTTCAGCTTCCTGGCATTCCTAGTATTTTTGAGTTATATGAGTTAGCATCTTTTAAGCCACTAAAACATATGATTTGTTTCCAAATGAAAATGAAGCTTACTGGATTTTTCTCCCCAAACAGTCACACTTCAGGTCTAGAGAACTCAGTTGAATTAAAAACAGCAGTTAATGAGTTTGCCAGTTGCCTTTCCTGTGTCTAGTGTCACCATTTGGTTAGACTACTCCCAGATGAACAAAGAATGTGTTTGCACTCTGTATCGATCTTCAAACAGTCAAATGAAAAAGATAAGATGGGGGAAAGGGAGAGAGACAGCTCCAAATGTGTATTTTACAATAAAAATACCATGTACTTCTGAGAATTTGCTTAAATCAATATTTTAAGTCATATTGCTGCTTCTGGATTCTATTAACCAAATGTAAAGGGCCTACTGCAAGGTAGAGCTAAAACACTTTACTAATTTATGTTCATTGATAAGAACTTGGCAAGAGCAGAAAGATTCAGCTTTTGCCTTAATAAAGAATGTGGCCTTAGAATTTGGAACTTAATATTACTGCAGTTCTGGCAGAAAAAAACTAACTACAGCTAGAAGCTGTCATGGAGGCTACAAATCCATGCTCTGGCTCCCACTAACTGTACAGAAAGATATCATTCACATAGTGTGATGACTCTATTTCCTGCATCATTGATAAAGAAGCAATCAGTGAAGAGATTTGGTTAGAGAAAAGCAAGCAACAGAAGCAATTCTGGAAGTGTAATTGGAAGGATGTGGGAGCTGAGACCACAGGAGGCTTAAAACAGGTGCCTGGAAAGACGGGTATAATTGTGAAGGGAGTCCCAGAACCCCAGATGCAAACAGGAACCCTGAGGTCAGAATGTGTCAAGGTCATAGTACTTTCTCCTGTACAAGAATCAACATCCTGGAAGAGATTGATTGGCCATGGTCAGAGCACATGCCACACTCTAGAGGAACTTGTTGGGAAGAGAAAGGCTGCAGCCCCTTTGCTTTTTACAGCTGTGTTTAGATTTATATGGCAATCAAGACCTCACAGGATTGGAGAAAAGAAATTCTCAAAGCAGGGCAGGAGGCACAACTCAGCAGTAGATAGCCTGCTTAGCAAATGTGAGACCCTGAATTCATTTCAGTGCTACAAAAAAAAAAGTAAAGATATTCTCAAAATAGAAACCAATCTACTACTTAAAGGCAGTGAAAACAATATGAATGTTCACTAATGTAACCTGAGGAAGAGTTGATAATCAAGAACTACAAAGAAGTACACTAAGTTCTGTGTGAAAACTCTTATGTTGTAAGATTGTTGCTATTACTTTTGTCTCCAGTAAGATAAAAAGAAAAAACCAAGTTTATTAAGATGAACTTTTTTTTACTGTGGCATTGTGTGTGTGTGTGTGTGTGTGTGTGTGTGTGTGTGTGTGTGTGTGTGTAAGGCATGTGCCAGTCCTGAGCTATGTATTTTGCTCAAGGCTAGTGCTCTGCCACTCATGCCAGAACTCTACTTCCATAACTTTTGGTTTTTTGTTTGTCTGTGTTGTTTCTGTCGGGTTTTGTTTTTTTTTTGGCTGGTCCTGGGGCTTGAACTCAGGGCCTGGGCGCTGTCCTTGAACTTCTTTTGCTCAAGGCTAGTGCTTTACCACTTGAGCCACAGTGCCACTTCTGGCTTTTTGTTTATGTGGTGCTGAGGAATTGAACCCATTGATTCAAGGCAAGCACTCTACCTCTGAGTCACCTTCCCAGATGCCTGCTTCCAGAGTTTTGGGTGGTTGACTGGAGATAAAAAGTCTCATGGACTTTCCTGCTCTGGTTGACTTCAAACCATGATCCTCAGATCTCAGCCTCCTGAGTAACTAGGAGTACAAGCGTGAGCCACCAGCTCCTGGCTAACGTGGCATTATTAACATTTCCTACCAGAAAACACTCTGTCATGGGGAACTAACCCCGGCACTGTACAATGCTCCCTAGCATGCCTGACCTCTACCTACTAAATATTGGTATTGCTCTACCTCACAGCAGTGACAAGCATAAACATCATTGACATTGCCAAATAGACCAGGGCAGAACAAAATTTCCCCCAATTGCGAACCACTGAGATAAAGTAACTTTTTCCATGTCTTACTGCTCCCAGACCTGTCTGAATCCAGATCCCATACTGATAACAACATTTGCAACATGCTATATACATTTACAAAATACTTTATTCTTAAAAAATAAAATTCTATTATGCTGGCACCAGTGGCTCACACCTCTAATCCTAGAGCCTCAGGAAGGTGAGATCTGAGGATCAAGGTTCAAAGCCAGATCAGGCAGGAAAGTCTGTGAGACTGTTATTTTTAATTAATCACTAAAAGGCCAGAAGCAGAGCTATGGCTCAAGTCACAGAGTGTTAACCTTGAACAAAAATCTCAAGGGCAGTGCCTAGGCCCCAAGTTCAAGCCTCAAAACCAGCACATACACACACACTCTCTCTCTTTCTCTCTTTCTTTCTTTCTCTCTTTGTCTGTCTGCCTCTCTGTGTCTCTCCCTCTCTCCTTCTCTCTCTATCTCTATTTGTGTCTCTGTGTCTGCCTGCCTGCCTGTCTGTCTGTCTGCCCCACCCCCGCCTCTGGTAATTTGGAGCCAGTGGTTCACATCTATAATCCTAGCCATAGAAAAGTCTTCAAGACTTATCTCTGATTAACCAGCAAAATAGCTAGATTAGAGGCATGGCTCAAGTGTTAGAGAATCAACCTGGAATAAAAAATCCAAGTGTGAGCCCCTGAGTTGGAGTTTCAGTATCACTATAAAAAAAACCTATTGATTATTTACAAATTATATGTATTTAAAAGTCATGTATATTATTTACAAATTATATGTATTTAAAAGTGACTATGTATACCAGAGAGAAGGTTGAATCAAGCTGATTACTCTATCAATCAACTCAAACACTTAGCATTTAATTCTTTCCAACCAACTGCTTCTTCTCTGTATCCTCTGGATGTCCTCTAACCATCTAACCATCATTCTGCACTGTGCTTCTAAGTTGGGTTATTTTAGATTTGCACACATACAAATAAAAAAACACATATAAATATATAAATAAAAACATATGGAATCTGTCTTCATATGCCTGGTTTATTTCTCTTAGAATAATGTTCTTCACATTCATTCTGTTATTGGCACAAATAATAGAATTTTTCCCTATCTCGAAGTCTGAATAACATTAATAGCATGTGTGTGTGTGTGTGTGTGTGTGTGTGTGTGTGTGTGTGTGTGTGATGACCACTTAGATTGATTGCATAACTTAGTTATTGTAAATAATTCTGCAATAAATATGAGAGTATAGATCTCTCTGACATACTAATTTCAATCTCTTGGATGTTTATCCAGAAATGGATTACTAGATTATATGTTAATTCTATTTTTATTTTTTGAGAAAATTCCACTTAGTTTTATAGAATGACTATAAGTAACTTACATTCCACCAACGCTGTGCAAGGGTTTCCTTCTTCTCCACATTTCACCAACACTTTCTATTTCTTTTAAATGATAACCATTCTGACACACATGAGTGGATAGCTCTTTGTGGTTTCAGTGTGCATATCCCTGATGACTAGTGAGGTTGAGCGTTTTTTTTTCTATTATCTGTTGGTCATTAGTATGTTGTCTTTAGAAAATGCCACTTGAGTTCTATTGCCTTTTTTAAAATCAAGGGTTTTTTTGCTATTAACTCATTCAGGTTCTTTATATATTTAGATTAGACGTGTGGTTTACAGAGGTTTTTCTCTCATTTGTACATTTTCTCTTCATTCTTTTTTACTTTGTGTACAGAACCTTTTTATTTTGATTATTCATCTATTTTTGCTCTTGTTGCCTGAACTCCCAAAACTCATTGCCCAGATCAGCATTCTGTTAGTTCTTCCTCGATTTCCTTTTAGTAATCTTATAGTTTAGATCTTAATCTTTTATTTTAGTTCTTAATCATTTTAGAATTGTTTTATTATTTCATACATGTAAGAAGAGCCCAATTTTTCCCCTTTGCCAATGGATATCCAATTTTCCCAGCATCCTTTATTAAAGAGATTCTTCTTCCTCATTGTGTGTCCTTGGCACAATAGCCAGAAGCCAGCTGGCCATAAATGTGTGTGCTCACACAGCACTGTCACCCAGATTATTTAAGTGTAAGAGGGGAGGTAGAATAGATTGGTTGATTTCATGTTTCTTTTGAAAAAAATGAGAGATTTTTACTTGCTTAAGATCATTCAGTTTTCAATTTTTCAAGCTAGAGCTCAAACATCTTTTTGTTTAGGTGTATTTAGTTGGTTTTTTGTTATTTTTTATTCCTACCCAGTATTATTTTCCCAGCCTAAGGAAAAGAAGGAAAGAAAGAGGAGAAAAACTGAGACAGAGAGACAGAGAGACAGAAATGAGAGCGAGAGAGAGAGAGAGAGAGAAACATAAATGCATCTGGGTGCTCCAAGGTTTGCTCACTCCCACAAAGCAGCCCCCCATAAACAATAGGTCCATTTGTATTGCAGAAGAACTAAAAGGAAAGTCTTTTGGGTTTCATTCCAGGATGGCTTCTTCTAACATGCTGGGGCGTACTTCTGTTTCTGACTCACAGGGAGGATTGACTCACAAATACCACTATACCACTTAGCTTTTCATTGAAGGTCTCATGGCCAAGGCCAGGTCAAATGGGAGGTTTCTTGGAGTGAGAGATTGGATGAGCTCATGGTTCAAAGTAGAATGGCTGCAGATGCTTGGGAAAGAAAAACTTTGACAGCTGGGATGTTCGTGACTTAAAAGCAAAACAAAGCTCCTGACTAATCAGGAACTAGGGCAGTGCCTAAACAGAAAACAACATGGCTTGGCTAACCACTAGAGTTCCCCAACTTCATCCCAGATGCAAGTAAGTAATGACCAGGATGACATTATAGAACCACTAATAATCCTGATGCTGACAGTCTACTGTCATTTCTGGCCTTTTTAGTCACCAGAGACCATGTCAAGGCCCAGAGACTCAGCCTTCATGAATGTGTGACTATTAGGAGTTAAAGTCAGAGAACAGATGTGAGGGTGGTGTGAGCAGGAGCCCCAGATTAAACTAGTTTACAACTCATCTGGGTTGCTGCCTCCCTTATGTCATTTTTTGGTGGGGGGAGGGAGTGTACCAGCACTTGTGCTTAAACTCAAGACCTGTACTGTCCCTTAGGGTTTTCACTCAAGACTGGCACTCTTGAGCCACACCTCTACTTCTGGCTTTTGGGTGGTTCGTTTGGAGATAATAAGCTCATAGGCTTTTGGTTGTTTTTTTTTTCCATAAGCTTCTTTCATGGGCTGGCTTCAACCCGGGATCCTCAGATCTCAACCTCCAGAGTCAATGGGATTACAGGTGTGAGCCACCAGCCCCTGGTTGGCCTCCTTATATTGTCAGACACTCTGATGTCAGTAGCAATGTTCAAGGCTAGGCTCTGACTTTTCGTGGGTACAAACTTAGTTTTTTTGGGGGGAGGGGCTCTTTCTTCATGTATAGTGGAAATAATCATTCCTGCTTACTCATGATTATTATGAGAACTGAATGAAAGTGGATCGGCAACATCTAGGACAATGAATGGCATCCAGTATGCATGCAATAAAGGCCGTAAAATCCTTCACTATAGAACCCAAAAGTCCAGCCAAGTTACTCCACAGTGGCTATGTCCTCTGCTATCAATAAGCACATACTGAATATAGTGACTTGAATGTAAATTCTGACTCTCATTTTACTCAGCTCCGAACCCTCCAAAATGCTCTCACCTTTCACTTTAAAGGAACTTTCCTTCTTTTCATGAACCACAGCCACTTCCGAGAACTCTTTAATGAAAGAATTGGATAGAGTGGTACTAAATGCTATTCCAAGCAATTGCTTCCACAGTGAACTCCTGGCATGAGACTGTATTTACTTAGTTCTTGTCATATATAGAATAATTCCGAGGCATACGCTCAGTCCCTGAGAGTATGTTCTTACTGATACTTATTCATGCACATAAAATTGTACTTCTTTGGGAAGGTAAAGGCTTAGAAGGAAGAAGATTTAGGGATTTTTGATTTGTTTTGTTTTTGTGCTTGCACAGGGTTTGAATTCAGGGCTTAGGCACTATCCCTTAGCAGATTTGCTCAAGCCTGGCACTCCACCACAAGTCACTGCTCCACTTTGGGCTTTTTGATGGATAATTGGAGATAAGAGTCTCTTGGACACCACAATCTTCAGATCTCAATTTCCTCAGTAGCTAGGATTAAAACTGTAAGCCACAAGCACCCAGTAAGGATTTGGTTTTAAATTGTTTAAGTGAAAGATGTAAGACCACATGAAAATTTTCTAATTTAAAAAATCCAACATAACAGGATTCTGAACCAATAACTTTTAAACAAATCACACAAATAATCAAGTATCTAACTTTAACTATACTACTGTTTGTCTCCAACAAGTTTCATTGGTAAGCGCAACTTCATTTGCTCCCAGTGGAAATTTCTCTTTAAGAAATGAGAGAAGACAGAAGTGGCGCTGTAGCACAAGTGGTAGAGCGCTAGTCTTGAGCTGAAGAGCTGAGGGACAGCGCTCAGGCCCAGAGTTCAAGCCCCACGACCAACCAAAAAGAAAAAAGAAAAAAGAAATGAAAGAAGGTAAGCTTGGGAGCACTCATCTGTAATCGTAAAACTTGGTAGTTTCAGTCAGGAGTATCCAGAATTGAGGGTCATCTTGGGCTACAAAGCGAGTTCAAGACCAACCTGAGCTACATAATGAGACCTTAACTCCAAAGAAATAAAAAAGATAAGAAACCCAGAAACTTTCAAATTAAAGTCTGGAAAACTGGTAGACATTGATATTGCTAGAGAATACCACACTAGAAGAAATCTGGACCCATGCCAAAGAAAATTGGTGTTGTAAAATTTGGATATCATCAAGGTGAAACCTTAGGATGAAGACCCATCAATTCAGAGAAACCCAATATCTCCTGTGGCTTTTATGAAAAGCGGTAACATTCTAGGATCCAGGTGTATTTTCTTTGTGTTACAAAGCAGGCTTCTTCCTCTATACAGATGGGTCAGGCAGGGTTGCCAGCTCTTCTGTTAGTATCCATGTCACCCTTCCCAATGGTGATAACATGAGGACATTCTTTACTTTTCCCCCATCCAGCGAAGACACATCATCAGCCCCCTTACAGACAGATAGAGGGCCATGTGACTTTATCTGAGGAGTGTCGTTGTCAGGCGACTGCTTCTAGGAACCGAATTCAGAAACAGTTCCTATGGCTTTTAATCAGCTCCTCCTTCCCATCGCTGAAATCACTGCAGTGACATCTGTGCAGATGGCCATCCTTATGGTGGACAGCCTAGATCCCTGTGGGTACCACAGCAGACCAGGCCATCTTCTTGATGATACATACAGGCCATCTTCTACATGGTACATAAAAGAACTCCTGTCCCAGCTATTTCCTTGAGTTTTCTCTCACAGCTGAAGGCTATCTTGAGAAAAGGATTCTTCCTTGTAAGGGTTGGCTCTCAGGTTCCAATAAGCCTCTTGCTTGCCCTATAGGTATGTGCAGAGCTCACCTATGATTTATACACTTTTACTTCAATAATCAGCATGTATATCACCAGTTCTCTAAATCCATTCAGAGTTGCAGACCACTGGCTCAAATTGCATTACAAAATCGCCTTATGTCACTATGTCATAGACCCCTGTCATGATATCATAACCACCATTTGGCATGGAGATAGCAGCTGGCTAAATGGGAAGCCCTTCCAGCATGCCATACCTGGCTACTTCACCAGCCAATCCGCCTTCCATTTTGTCAGGAGCAGAAAATAACCCCTTGTCTCTAGCCTGGGCTTAAGTGCCTCCTGATTTATTTACATATCTGCATTCAACTAGAAAAGTGCTGTTATTTGCTGTTTATTTATAGATGTCATTTTTTTGGTTGTGCCAGTGCTTCCTTATAGGTTGTTCACTTCTCCCCCAATGGAGAAGTGTATTTCCAAAGCCCCTCTCCATAATTAGAGTCACTCAACGGAACAAGGCACCGCTGTTTCATAGCCATGCTCTCTTCAGAATGAATTGCACTGATGGACCGCTTGAGTCACCATTTCTTTAGCAAGTGGCGTACAAAGTGTTATTGCAGTGGCCCCGTGCTCAGGGAAGCCATATCAGGTGTTACACTCCTTGACAGCCCAAGCTCAGAGAGCCTCCTCTATTACATTTTCCGTTAATTACGCCTTTACTTTTCAATAGCTCTGTGTCATAAAAATGTGGCAGGTAGTCGATTCCGATTAGCTTTATCCTGTCGGGTGGTGGCAGACCCCAAATGACATATTAATCAGTGACTGTTGGTTAGGGTATTCCATACATGAGTATGTTTAAGTAGTGGGGACCGAGGGATAAGGGAGCATTTTTATGGATATATATTTCCTTAGAATTCCAATAAAAGGATAGTGTCTACTTGAAATATATATACATGTGTACACACACACACACACACACACACACACACACACACACACACACACACACACACGTATGCCCTGCTACACTGCTGTTCAATTTTTCTTTAGGACAGTTATCCTTAACATCAAGCTATTGAAGAAAAGCACTGTGTAGGTAATTATTTTTTTCCTTCAAACATAAAGCCTTATTAAAATTTCAAGGTACTTAAAAAAATAATGGTCTTAATCCTTTCTATTGCTTTAGGGACTTCAGATGCTGTAATAAGCTGAGTGGATTTTGTCCCATGCCACACCTATGGTTAACAGCAAGCAAGTAAGCCAGGGCTAATGAAATTTCCAGGTGTTCTCAGTGGTGCAGGTGTCAAACAGACATTTTAGAACTCTTATCTTTGACCATCAGTGTGATAGATGGACTGGAGATATTTCCTTCCCTTGTTAGAAGAAGCCAAGCAGTTTATAGATCATCACAGTTTAGCGGGGAACAGAAACCCTCTTGGATGAGAAGAGACTACTTTCTAAGGATCCTATCTGATATGACAAAAGACAACACCAACAGTGGCCTAACCCATCCGTACTTTCATTACATGGTTTAGCAAGACATTTGAAGGTAGCTGAGCTCTGTCAGTCTGGAGAATTCATGGCATTATTCGGACTGCAGTCCTCTTTCATCCTTCTGCTCCTGTAAGTATCTTTCTTAGATTTGTCCTTTCAGGGTCTAAAGATAGTTCTGGATCTCAATTTTTTTTGGGGGGGTCTGGTCGTGGGGCCTGAACTCTGGGCCTGGGCGCTGTTCCTCAGCTCTTCAGCTCAAGGCTAGCGCTCTACCACTTGAGCCACAGCGCCACTTCCGGCTTTTTTCTTTTTGCCTATGTGGTGCTGAGGAATCGAACCCAGGGCCTCGAGCATGCAAGGTAAGTGCTCTACCACTGAGCCACCTTCCCAGCCCCCTGGATCTCAATTTTAACATGGCCTTCTAGGCATCAACAAGCTAAGCTTTTCCCTAGAAGTGCATAGTCAAACTGCATCACATGATCATCCTTAGCCAAATGGCTAGGAAAGCAAGTATCTGAATTGTCCTGTCTCTGAAGTAGAACAGGAGCAAATGAGAAGGAAACTAGGGATAGCCAACTAACAAGGTCTGTAAATACAGTTGAGGGAAGCTGGAATTATCCAGAATGGCCCTCTCTCCATTTACTTCACCCGTGGAAATAAAGCTTTAATATTTCAAGAATACACATTACAGTTCTTCAGTCAGAGAACAGCACAATCATATCCTGATACAATCTCTCATCGGCTAAACATTCTTAGTGACTCCCTGCTGGTCTCAAAATATAGTATAAATTATTTGCACTTGTTATTACCTCTAGAACTTTCTCATCTATACTACCCTTTATGCTTGACATTGAGCTATTATTTTCAAATGCAACTCATTTCTCTCCGCCCCCCCATCTACTTTATTTGTGTGCCACTAATGGGCCTTGAGCTCAGGACCTGAGTGCTATTCCTTAGCATTTTTCCTATCAAGGCAGGTACTCTACCATGTTATTCACAAGTCCGCTTCCAGCATTTGCTTTAAAAAAATAAGTTTGGTTGGGCTGGGAAGGTGGCTCAGTAGAGCACTTGCTTTGCATGCATGAGGCTCTGGGTTCGATTCCTCAGCACCACATAAGCAAAAAAGAAAAAAGCCGGAAGTGGCACTGTGGTTCAAGTGGTAGAGCATTAGCCTTGAGCTGAAGAGCTGAGGGACAGTGCCTAGGCCCAGAATTCAGGCCCCACGACTGGACCCCCCCCCAAAAAAATAAACTAATAAATAATAAATAAGTTTGGTACTACAAAAAAGAAAAAAATCATTTCTTAGCTTGAACAAGAATTATTTCACAACCCAATGACAATTTCCATTAACCTACCTCTTTCATATGTGTATTACAGAGTCAAGTAATTAATATTTCTCTCTCGAAACTAGCAAAATTAGTAAAAAAAAAAAAAAAAAAAAAAAAAAGAAGAAGAAGAAGAAGAAGTAGGTGAAAACCCAAGATATAATTTTCCTTAATTACAGGAAGTGTCTGGAGAGTCAAGTGTGAACTGGCAATCTACTTGTGTCAGATCTAGTCCTGGGACTTAAAAGTTGACTCAAATTTGAGGTTCTTAAAATATTAATTCATAATTCTGCTAATAACAAATGCCTCCCTTCCTCTTGCATTAGCATGGGAACATGAAAATTAATGTTCTAAAAGATCTTTACAATAATTATTAAAATGTAAAATATAAGAGCAGTAGTCAAGGATTCTTTACCAGCAAACTAAAAACAAAATTCTCCTTATTTACCAAACCAACAAATATACCCATGCCTTACACACACACACACACACACACACACACACACACACTTGTACATATCTATACTTGTTGAGGAGCAGTGTGAAGAGAAATATGAAAGATAATATTTTCCACATATTTGTCTCTAAAGTTTAACAGTTGAGGTGATCAGTTCCATCATAGAAGCATTAATATCGAGTTGTCAATAATCTAATTCTATAGAGCTATCTGGCAGTGGTTAGAACTATCAGGCTCAGAAGTTGAGAAGAAGAAGTTCCACGTTTTTTCTTTAATTTTTTCTCTTTAAAAATGTTGATTGAGGGCTGGGAAGGTGTCTCAGTGGTAAAGTGCTTGCCTTGCATGCATGAGGCCTTTGGTTCGAATCCTCAGCACCACATAAGCAGAAAAAGCCGGAAGTGATACTGTGGCTCAAGTGGTAGAGCACTAGCCGTGAGCTTAAAAGCTGAGGGACAGCACCCAGGCCCAGAGTTGAAGCCCCAGGACCAACAAAATAAAGAAAAAAAAGTTAATTGAGAAAGTGAAAACTGTATTAATGAATGGGAGTGAGAATAGTAACAGAAAACTTTTCCTTCTGTTGTCTATTTTTTTTAGTTATAAACATAGATTGTTCTTTATAAAGACTAATAGTAAATGAAAAATATGATAGTTGTTAGGTAGGTTCAAAGGAAAACAGTGCATTTGAATTTTCAGCATTTGCTTTTTAATTGTGAGAAGAGTCTGGTTAATTGGAGACAAGAGTCTCAGAGACTTTTCTAGCTGGGCTGGCTTCAAACCCTGATCCTGAGATCCCAACCTCCTGAATAGCCACCAGGGCCCAGGCCCATTTTTCCCATTTTTTGTGTGCTGCTTTTCACCTGAATCCTATTCTATATGTGTGCCCACACTCATTCACCAGGCCAATCACTTTATTTTTCATTTCTTACTCTTTATCTAGGAAGCAATTGCTCCCAAGTCCATGTTCATTGCCCACAGCCAATGGCTTAGTGAAGTAGATAAGTATATGTAAACTCCTTTAGTTGAAGTCTTGTCTTCACCACTCAACTTTCCTGTGTCTCATTTCTCTCTGTTCAGTGAAGATGATGATAGCATCTCCCTACACCAGATGTAGTTGTTTGCCCATGCAATGTCTATTCTCTCCCCATAGTGAGAGGCTTTCAGAAAGGCTGAGATCTGAGATCAAGGTTCAAAGCCAGTCTGAGCAGGATCGCCTGTGAGACTCTTATCTCTAATTAACCATCAAAAAGCCAGAGGTGAAACCGTTGCTCAAGTGGTAGTGTTGAGCCAAAAAGCTCAAGGATAGTACATGGGCCTTGAGTCTGAGTTCAAGCCTCAATACTGGCACACGCACACAAAAAAAAGAGTGTGATTATGACACCTGAGATTGCAAAGTAATCTTGTGACCTTGAAGGAAGCCACACACAAACAAACCCACATCTGAACCAAAAGAATTAGGTCCTTAATGGTACTAAATGAATCAAGTGAATAAACTAGTCCTACTACTGACCAAACTGATTTTTTTTTTTTTTTTTAGATTTTAGAGCAGGGTTTTTTTTAAAACAAATATTGTAAAGCTGATGTACAGAAGGGTTACAGTTACATAGGTAAGGACATGAGTACATTTCTTTTTGAACAGTGTTATCCCTTTCCTTATTTTCACCCATCCACCTCTCCCTGACTTCCCTTCCCCCCACGTTGTAAAGTTTATTTCCAACAGCGTCTGAGTATCACTTTTGTATTGGTTCACCCTTTGTCCTACTGGTTCTGTGATTCCCTTCTCTTCTCCAAATCAGATAAACTTATATACAAGACCAAGTATACAGAAACCAAAAACAGGAACAACAGGGAATAAATGAAAGGAAGGAACAAAAGAAGGAAGGAAGGAAGGAAGGAAGGAAGGAAGGAAGGAAGGAAGGAAGGAAGGAAGGAAGGAAGGAAGGAAGGGAGGGAGGAAGGAAAGAAGGAAAGAAGGAAGGAAGAGAGGGAGGGAGGGAAGGAAGATGAGAGGGAAGGAAGAAAGAGAAGAAAGAACTTCAAACAGTACACAAAAAAGAGAAAAACCCTCTTGTTTCAATAATTGATTTCAATAATCATCATTTTATATAATCAGCACACTACTATTAGCTATTGTGATCCTCTGTTAAGAATATCCTAGACACCGGGCGCTGGTGGCTCACACCTGTAATCCTAGCTACTCAGGAGGCTGAGATCTGACGCTCACGGTTCAAAGCCAGCCCAGTCAGGAAAGTCCGTGAGACTCTTATCTCCAATAAACCATGAAAACCAGAAGTGGCACTATGGCTCAAGCGGTAGGGCACTGGCTTTGAGCTGAAGAGTACAGGGACAATGCCCAAGCCCAGAGTTCAAGCCCCACGACCGACAAAAAAAAATAGATATAGATATAGATATATTCTAGCTATTACAAATGAGGGAAACCATGCAGCTTGTATTTCTTTGGGTCTGGCTTGCTTTGCTTAATATAATTTTTTTCCAAGTCTTTCTATTTCCTTACAAATGGGCAATGGCATGGCAAAGGACATAGCTAGCAAGATCAATAGAAAGCCCACGGATTGGGAGAAGATCTTCACTAGCCATACAACAGACAAGGGTCTCATATCTAAAATATACTTGAAACTCAAAAAATTAAATCCCCCAACAACAAATCCTCAAAGAAACTACTGCCCAATAAATAAGTGGGCTAAAGACTTAAAGAGAAACTTCTCTGAAGAAGAAAGAAGGATGGCCAATAGAACATGAAGAAATGCTCAACATCCCTAACCATATAAGAAATGCAAATCAAAACAACATTGAGATACCACCTCACTCCAGTTAGAATGGCAAAAATCAAGTACTCTAACAACAACAGATGCTGGAGGGGATGTGGACAGAAGGGAACTTTACTTCATTGTTGGTGGGAATATAAATGTGCTCAACCACTTTGGAAAGCAGTATGGAGGTTCCTCAAAGACTTCACATAGAGCTCCCCTATGACCCAGCAATCCCACTTTTGGGCATTTACCCAAATGTTTACAAACAAGACCACACTAAAGCTATCAGCACAGCTATGTTTATTGCAGCATTATTTACCATAGCCAAGATATGGAACCAACCCAGATGCCCCTCAGTAGATGAATGGATCAAGAAAATGTAGTATATATACACAATGGAATTCTAAGCCTCCATCAGAAAGAATGACATTGCCCCATTTGTTAGGAAATGGAAAAACTTGGAAAAAATTATATTAAGTGAAGTAAGCCAGGCCCAAAGAAACATAGGTCCCATGGTTTCCCTTATTTGCAATATCTAGTATATGTATGAGTCAAGCGGAAAAGGTCAGATAATGTGATGTTAGGAAAATGAACCCTTAGATATGTATTTTAATGCCTTTTTCTTTCATGCATTTGTTTCTAACGCATTTATAAGATTATCTCTTTGTTGCTTTGTATGTCCCTCCCCCACAGTATAACCCCTGCTTTCACTATATTTGATGTCAGTACAACTTGTGGAGGAGATGGGGAAAAACAAGTCGTTTAAGGATTCAGGTGGACCTGTTGCAACAATGAGAAGTACAAGTTGTCATGTCGAAAACTAGCTTTACAACGTTGGTGCGGGGGGGGGGGGGGGAGTTGAGGGGGGGAGGCTAGGAAGGGAAAAAAAATTAAAAAGAAACAAATGGGGCAATGTCATTCTTTCTTATGAGGCATAGAACTCCATTATGAGGTGTGTGTGTGTGTGTGTGTGTGTGTGTGTGTGTATGTGTGTGTGTGTATTAGGTTTTCTTGGTCCATTATCTACTGGTGTGCATCTGGGTTGATTCCATATCTTAGCTATGGTAAACAATGCTGCAATGAACACGGTTGTGCTGCTAGCTTTGGCATGGCCTTCTTTGTGGTCTTTTGGGTAAATTATCAGGAGTGGGATTGCTGGGTCATGGGATCTTTGTGTATAGTCTTTTGAGGAACCTCCATACTGCTTTTCAGTGATTGAACAAGTTTACATTCCTACCAACGATGTAATACTGCTCCCTTTTGGCCACATCCATGCCAATATTTGTTAGTATTAATTTTCTTAATAATGGCCATTCTAGCTGGGGTGAGGTGGAATCTCAATTTTTTTGGGGTGGGGAACATTTATAGCTCTCCTTACATCTCTTTTTTTTTAATTGTAAAAATACCATATAGAAGGGTTACAATTACATGGGCAAGGTTATGAGTACATTTATCAAGCATTGTTGCCTCCTCCTTTGTTTCCCCTTCCCATCCCTTCCCCCTCCATCCCCCTGCCCATCCCCTCCGTGCCAAAGTTGTAAAGTTTGTTTTTCTCAAACTTTTCGACATAAGGTCTTGTATGTCTCATTGTTGCAATGGGTTCATCTTTATCCCTATTTAAACAATTTGTTTTTTCCCTTCCCCTCCACAAATTATACCAAAATTCAAATACAGTGAAAGCAGGGGTTATACCGTGAGGGAGGGATATACAAAGCAACAAAGAAATATCTTATAAATATGTTAGAAACAATCGCAAGAAAGAAAAAAAACATTTGACTCCTTATCTTGGGGTTCATTTCGTTTAACATCAACTTATCTGACCATTTCTGCTTGTCTCAGACATATACTAGTTATTGTAAATAAGGGAAACCATGGGACCTATGTTTCTTTGGGCCTGGCTTGCTTTACTTAATATAATTTTTTCCAAGTCTTTCCATTTCCTAACAAATGGGGCAATGTTATTCTTTCTGATGGAGGCATAGAATTCCATTGTGTATATATATATACCACATTTTCTTGATCCATTCATCTACTGAGGGGCATCTGGGTTGGTTCCATTTCTTAGCTATGGTAAATAATTCCCTTACATCTCTTGAGTAGCCTGAATCACATATTTAATAAAGGGATGGAATGGAGTGGGCACTAATGCATGGTGCTGGGAAGGAAGAATTTCTCACAGCACCTTTGTCAAATGTCACTGGCTCATTTCTTTAATGGCCAGAGATGTTGAACATTTCTTCATGTATATATTGGCCATTCTTACTTCTTCTGAGAAGCCTCCTTTTAAGCCTTTAGTCCACTTATCAATGGGGTGGTTATTTCTTTGAGGATTTGTTTTTGAGGAGTTTAATTTTTTGTGCCCTAAGTTATTTTAGCTATGAGGCCCTTGTCTGTTGTATAGCTGATGAAGATCTCCCAACCTGTGGGCTTTCCATTTATCTTGCTAGCTATGTCCTTGGTCATGCAGAAACTGAAACTTTATGCAATCCCATTTATCCAGCCTTTCTTTGATTTGTTGTATTTCTGGCTCATCTTTTTTAGCATTATCACTGTATTTATAATTCTTTTTTTAAAATAAGTTCTTTATTGTGAGAATACTGTACAGAGGAGGGGTTACAGTTACATGAGCAAGGTAATGAGTACATTTCTTAACAAGCCTACCATCCTTTCTCTCCCATCTCCACAACTACACTCTCCCCCACCCTCCCCAACCCACCTAAATTGTAAAGTTCATTTTTTGACATAGCGTATTTTACATCTCATTGTTGCAATGGGTCAACCTGTATCTCTGTTTAAAAACAATTTGTTTTTTTCCCTTCCCTTCCCCCTGGCTCTTTATATAGGAAGTTTTGTCCTATGCCAAGGAGACCTAATGTTTCCCCCATCCCTTCCTGTAATATTTTCAGGTATGTGATCTTACATTGAGGTTTTTTTTTTTTTTTTAATCTATTTGGAGTTGATTCTGGTGCAGGGCAATATATGAGGATCCACCTTCAGTTTTCTTTTTTTTTTCAATTTTTTTTATTGTGAAAATACCGTACAGAGGTGTTACAATTATATGAGCAAGGTAATGAGTACATTTCTTTTTTTTTTTTTTTTTTTTTGGTCCAGTTGTGGGGCCTGAACTCTGGGCCTGGGTGCTGTCCCTCAGCTCTTCAGCTCAAGGCTAGCACTCTACCACTTGAGCCACAGCACCACTTCTGGCTTTTTTCTTTTTTGCTTATATGGTGCTGAGGAATCAAACCCAGGGCTTCAGGCATGCAAGGCAAGCGCTCTACCACTGAGCCACCTACCCAGCCCCGTGAGTACATTTCTTACCAAGCATTGCTTCCTCCTCCTTTGTTTCCCCTTCCCATCCCTTCTCATCTC
The DNA here is from genome assembly GCF_019054845.1 of Dipodomys spectabilis. Lineage (NCBI taxonomy): Eukaryota > Metazoa > Chordata > Mammalia > Rodentia > Heteromyidae > Dipodomys > Dipodomys spectabilis. Next base: position 6,327,053 of record NW_024870769.1, on the reverse strand, counting down.
CCCCACCCCCACCCCCTGCCAAAGTTGTAAAGTTCATTTTCTGACATAACATCTTGTACATCTCATTGTTGCAATGGGCCCACCTGTATCCCAATTTGCTTTTTCCCTTCCCCTCCCCAAATCATACCAACATCAAATACAGTGAAAACAGGGGTTATACCGTGGGGGAGGGACATACAAACCAACAAGAAAATCATCTTATAAATATGTTAGAAACAATAGCAAGAAAGAAAAACCATTTGAGTCCTCATCTTGGGATTCGTTTCGCCTAATATCAACTTATCTGACCGTTTCTCCTTGTCTCAGACATATACTAGTTATTGCAAATAAGGGAAACCATGGAACCTATGTTTCTGAAGTAAGCCAGCTTCAGTTTTCTACATGGGTATGGCTAATTCTACCAGTGCCATTTGTTGAATAGGCTGTATTTCTTCCATCCTGTGTCTTGGGTTCCCTTATCAAAGATTAGGTGGCCATAGGTCTGTGGATTCATTTCTGGGTCTTCAGTTCTTTTCCACTGGTATTGACCAAACTTTAAACACAATTTTACAAAAGACAGTGCATTACTTTATTATTTCTAGCTAATTTTTGTTCAGTTGTAGGTATGAAAAGTATCTTGGTAACATGCCCTTTATGAGGACTGAATGAAACATGTAAGATCCAGCACAAAAGAAAGTCTGGCTACATGATGTCAACCATTATCAACCCAGAAACTTCCAGATCAATGATGAGATTGTTCTCATTGCAGCTCAGGCCAGTGCAGATAATTATGGAGGATAAATTCCTCAAGGGAATCATAAAATGCTTTGATTTCTGTCATTGTCCAACCCAATGCCAAGGACTATGAAGAACAATCAGAATACATTTTTATAATAACATAGCAACTCTATGTCTGTCAGAAGGTACCAGAATGCCTCCAATCAGGTCTACTTGTTTAAAAAAAATTAAGAAACTCAAATCAGATACTTGAAAACTGGCAATCTTAACTAGCTGCATGTGGTCACCATGAATGGCCCAGTTTTCTAAACTGTTTAATTTATATGAGGGATATTAATTTACATTTATCTCCTTCACTCATCACTATTCCTTTATTACCAAGCTTTCTTACTGTGGGCTATAAATTCCTCCAGACCGTATGGACCACATAACTTTCTCAAATACCTAATTAACAAGGAATTTTTTTCCTAAACAGTAATTATAACAAAAAATATGGTACATTAAGCTTAATTTTCAATTTAATGCTTGAAGGTGCATAGGAAATGTAGCTTCATGGCTTTAAGATGGGGAAAGCTGCCATGTATATGCTCCATTCTCAAGAGCAGGTCTGGGAAACAGATGTTCGTAGATACAAAGGAGAGATGAGGATAATGAAAACTATATATGAAATGATATCAATGATTAAAGGCCAGGATGTAGTTCATGCTCATTAATAGATGGAGTGAAAGGCATAGGAACAGGAAATCTCAAAGTTATCAAAGAACATGAAAGACACTCCGTTTTTGGCTCAGGCAACTTGCCTTCCTCCTAACTTCCTCACACATATCTTTCTTCTTCCTTCGTGCAGCCCAGCATCCACTGGATTATGCTCTGAAGAAAGCTCTCTCTACAAGCAGAAAAGAACACAGAGTACAATGAAAAATTTGGTGTTAATACTTATATGGCCCTTGTATTTTTATAAGGAAGTTATACAAGAGACTTAGAACTGACCCAAAAATCACATATTACCATATAAACATAAATCAATGCACACACAGATACACACATATATGTATCATATCTATAAATCACACACACATGCATATATCTCAGAATTCCTTTTTCACTCATGCATAGGTTCAGTTCTTACTCTTCCAAACCACTAATGCAGTTTTTTTTTAAATGTGTGTGAGCAGAGATGCAAATCACCCACCTTTGGAGGGAATTTTATATCCATCAGTACATAAAAGTTTCTAATGAGAGATGGTTGTGTATAAGTGTAAAAGTGTCTAAGATAGTGTAAAGAAGTTGCGATCAATCCCCCCAAACTGACTCATGGACCTCTTGGGACTCTTTACAAAGCCCATCTTAAACAGACTCAAGAAAAAAACCCACAACAACAAAAATGGAATATCAGCTGTTGTGCATGCCTATAATCCCAGAACTTGGAAAGTGGAGGCAGAGGATCCAGATTCATGAAAATAAACTATCTATAAAAATCTATCTGGATGTATTTGCATTTAGACACAGACACAGATAGCTTAGCATCCTGCTTAGGTCAATTTCTCCCATTTTGACTCTAAGAGGCAAAAGTAAGCACTTTGGGCTATCTCCTATCAATGCTGACTAAACATCTGTATCTACAGAAATTCAACATGCTCACTTTTCTCTCTAATTGCCTCTAGCACCTAGGTTTTGACTTGAAATGCCTTGACTAGAACCAAACAGCAATGATTTAATTAAGTGATTTGCTTGTAACAAAATTAGAATTGGCGTCTTCATGGTAGGCATCTCACTGCCTGTCTTCCCACAAAAGTTCCATACAGGGACACATTTCACAGCCATCTATCAAGTGTCTTGTGCAGTGTTCACATGGAATAAATACGTGAACAAATATTAGTTTGATTGAATGAGAGGGGATTAAAAATATAGGTATCAATGTAAAATCATCCCCCACCTCCATTATATATGATCTCCTGGTGTCCTTCCAGCACTGGAATTAAGGTCCCTCATTAAGCAATGAGTGTTCACACTGACATAGCTTTTTAAATGAGTTTCATAAAGTATCTGAGGAAAAAGCGAAATTTTGCAATTGTACACATTTACACCTCTCCTATTAGCCTTTACTCCTAAAATTAATGCCACGTCTTATATCCTTTTTTTTTTCCTTTTGAACCATGAAAAGACACTAGCTGAGTAAGGTGGAGAGAGTTTGGGTTAGAAAACTGGTAAAAATAAATAAAGTAGAATAAGCCACCACACTGCATTCTTTATTTTGCTTTATTGTAAAGATGCTGTACAGAGGGATTACAGTTACATGAGTAAGGTACTATTACAGTTCTTGTTGAGCATTGTTAACCCCTCCTTTTTTTGCCTCCTACTATCCCTTCCCTCCCCGAACTTCCCTACTCCTCCTTCCCTCCAAAGTTGTAAAGTTCATTTGCAACATTATGTCTTGTGAGTCATTTGTTGTAATGGGTCATCCTGTGTTCTTGTGTCAGCATTTTGTTATTCCTCTACCCCTCCCCAAATTAGATCAATTATATACAAGTTACAGGGCTCCAAAATCAAGTACAGTGACAACAGGGGATATACCATAGGGAGAAGAACTTATAAAAGAATCAAAAAATCACATTAAAAACAAAAAAAAAAACCCTCGTGTTCATATCTTGGGGTTCATTTCACTTAGCCTCATCTTATATAGTCATATGTATACAGATTTTGAGCTTTTCTGCTCATCTGAGATTATCCTACACTTATACTAATTATTGCAAGTAAGGGAAACCATGGGACCTATATTTCTTTGGGTCTTCACTTAATATGATTTGTTAGAAATATGATTTGTTGGGGAAAAGTACATTGCATTTTAACTGTGGGTGATGATATACTGCTGGTCTGATTTGAACTCAGGAGAGGTAAGAATAAAAGTGTATTCCAGCCAGTCACAAGTGGCTACCACACTTAAATCCTGGCAACTCAGGAGGTTGAAACCTAGAGGATCTTTGTTCGAAGCCAACCCAGACAGAGAAAAAGTCTGTGTGATTCCATCTCTAGTTAACCAGCAAAAAACTGGACTAGAGGTGTGGCTCAAATGGCAGAGCAAATGAGCTGTGAGCAAACAAGGTGAACAAGGGTATGTAGCCCCTGTGTTTAATCATTGACACCAGAAGAAAAAAGAAAGAGAGAGCAAGAGAGAACGGAAAGAGAGAAAGAAAGGCAGAAAGAAATAAGAAAAGAAAGCAAGAAAGAGAGAAAGGAAGAAGAAAGAGGAAGAAAGAGAGAAAGGGAGAGAGGGGGGAGGAAGAGAGGGAGGGACAGAAAGAGAGAGAAAGAAAGATCCATCCAGCTAAGCTTTTCCAGAGGAAAAGTAAATTCTGAGAAAATATGGAAATAGTCATAGGTATTCTTTTATATTTTATTTTAGCATTCTAAGATTATAACAACTGCCCAAGTATGCTGCTGAGAGCTCTCAAAACATCAAAATTACAAAAAAGCAAACCATTCCTCTCTGCCCAGCCATGTCTGGTCTTCACTGAAGGAAGTTACTGCCACCCTGGAGCCTGGAATTGGGGAGCTGACAATGAACCAACTCGGCCAGGCGCCACACGCTGGTGAGCCTGCAGCTGGCAACATTGGTCTGTGGAATTGTTTCCTATACCACATGTCTTTCTCCAGCACTAATACTATCATTTAAGAAATGAGAGCCAGAGCTGAGCCAAAGTCAGGTTGGGTATGCCATAAATAACCTCATGTTCAAGGCAATTTATGCAGCTGCCTGGAGAGCCAGGCAGGAGACTGGCACACACACTGTGTGCGCATGGCCCAGTGGGGAGCCTTTTGCACAAAGAATGTGGCTGTTGGCACAACTTTGTTCTCTACCTGGACCAGCTTGAATCTCTGTCACTTTGCCAGGAAACCTAGCAGACCTTTGGGAACCCTCTAAGAAGAAAAAAAAAAGCCATATATTTCATGTGACTTGTGAATAGAAAGATGGATGCTGTCTGCAAACCATTTCTCTGCCAGATTAGGCATAAGACTAGCATAATGGGAATTTAGATTATACAGAAAGACCCTTTCACAGACCTCACTTAGTAATAGCTAACAATAATGAGAGCTTCTAGTATTGAGTGCCTACAATTGGCCAAGAAGTATGCTGGCTTTGATTTACAGTCTACAGATCTACAGTCATTCCTCAGTGTCCAAGAGGATTGGTGCCTGGATCCCCTCAGATACCAAAATCCTAGAATGCTCAAGGCCTTCATATAAAATGATATATTTGTATCTAACCCACAATACCCTCCCCTATTTACATCATCATTATATTATTTACAATAGCCAAATAAAATGCAAATGCTACTAAATGGTTGTTTTACAGCATTGTTTATAGAATAATGACTTAAAAATCTCTGTTGAGGTTTTTTGTTTAGTTTAGTTTTTTTTGTGCTAGTCCTGGGGCTTAAACTCAGGGCCTGGGTGCTGTCCCAGAGGAGTTTTTGCTCAAGGCCAGCACTTTGCCACGTGAGCCACAGCTCCACTTCCAGGTGTTGCTGGTTACTTGGAGATAAGAATCGCACAAACTTTCCTGCAGAGCTGGCTTCGAACCGTATTCCTTAGATCTCAACTTACGAGAAGCTAGGATTACAAGGGTGAACCACTGACAGCAGTTTGGGTTGTTTTTTGATACATGGTTGGTTGGATCTGCAGATTCAGAACCTTTGAACAGAGAGCTCATTATTATTATTATTATTATCATTATTATTATTATTATTATTTCTTATCTGTATCACCATCACAGAAGATGTATGTGTATGTATATCACTATTTTATAAATAAGGATGATGTTTAGAGAAAGAAGTGACATGACTGATTTGAGGCTGGATGACTCAGAGACCTGCTCTTTTGCCTCCTCAGCCCAGGATTTTCTGCTTGAGACACATTGTCTTCAGCCCTGCTCTGGTCCCAGCCACGTGAACTAAGACATTGTGAGGATATCTGCACAGCAAACTTCTGGCCAGACCAAATGCACAGAATCTCAACACACAAGGCACCCTTTCCTCTACCCAGACTGACTTCCTTCTCCACTAGGAAACTCTCTTCCCACAACTTTGCTGGCTGGAGTTTGGTTTCCAGGACGAACTTTCAAACCAGGTGGACGACTTGGAACACAGCAGCCCCTCATGAATCCCAGTTCGCCCTGGCTCAGGATGGAGGGCTCTGCTAACAAATGGTTCAAATTACAGGGAATTTGAATGTGTTCCCTTGTCTTGGACAGAGCCGAAGCAATTATGAAATAACCCTGCTTTAAAAGTGTGTTGTCCATATGCCTCTGCAGCTGAGTCTTTTCACGAATAACAGACGGCTGGCCATTTGATGCAGAGTCACACCCCACATGTGAAGAGGATGGACATGATCTGGGAAGGGATTCCAAAGTAAAATGGGAGCCATGGCATTAAAATGTCAAGCTATTCAAACCTGGACTGTTAGGGTGGGGATGGGGAAGAGCTAGTATTATTTCAAAAAGAAACAACAGCTGTTTAATGATACTCTAGGAATTAGAAGAAGCTCATAATTTGTCAAGATGGTCCAAATGTTGTGACATAGTAAATGTGAGCATCAAAACATGCTCAAATATGAATTCCTCACAGCTTATTCATTTCAATTTTTAAAAAAGGAATATTTGGGGCTTTTTGTTGTTTTTAATTCAAGAATTTTCCTCTCTCCTCTCTCTTTCCCTCTCCCTCTTCCTCTCTCCCTCTCCATATTTCTTCTTCTCTCTTTCCATTCCTCCCTCCCTCCTCCTCTCTTCCTCCTTCCTCCTCTCTCCCTCCCCCCTCTTTCTGTGCCCCAGTATTGAGACTTGAATTCCACAGCACTGGGTGTGTTCATTAGCTTTTTCACTCAAGGATGGTGCTCTACCACTTGAATCACAGCTCTATTTCAGCCTTTTTGTTACTGGTTAATTGGAAATGAAAGTTTCACAGACGTTCATGCCAAGGCTGGTCTCAAACTGTGATTTTCAAATCTCAGCCTCCTCAGTAACTAGGATTACAGGCATATGGCATCAGCACCCAGCTGAATTTTTTGTTCTTGAAATCCATCTAAGTATTCCTCCTCCTGCTTGCATTCTAAGTGACCACATTCAGCTGTGTAGAGAAGGGGCAGGTCTCTCTAAAAATAAATTCATAAAATCTCCTGGTCTGATCTCGAAGTACAGAATGGTTAGGATAACACATTACAAATCTCATGATAAAAGAACACTAAGTCTAACAGGCAAAATTGCATCCGTGCCCTGAGAAATATTTCTTAAAATTAAAACTGCATGCTAGCACATGAGTTGATCTGACTGTTTGAACAGTTTTACAGTGTTATTAAGGCCCAAAGCCATGATGATGAAGTCTGCTAGAATGAACAAAGAGAAACATCCCATAGATATCCATGGAGAACTTTATTTCCCTCTGGCTATCTTCCTCAGCTCCCCACAGCTGCATACACTGATCCCCTAACCCTGAAAACTCAGCTTCCTTTGTCCTGCCTTTACTCAGGGTCTAGAGCAATTAGTTTCCAAGAGGGGAATTAAACTAATAGTCTTGGCCACTTCCTTTCATTCTTTCCTCAATCAAGGCCAATCCTATGGAACATAATATGGTTATTTCTTCCCTTTTACACTGATCACAGTTTTAATATCCCAGTACAATCACCCATGGCAGTTGAGTATCCACGTTTCCCCAGGCCATAGCTGGTGATGGATGCTGAGATTTACTCCAGGGATCTTTTTTCAAGATGGAAGAAACTTAGCAGGCTAAAGATAGCCCTCAGTTGTTTATCATCTTTGATAGTCACATCTATTGGAATGATGACTTGGTCCAAAATCACACTTGCTTCCAGCACCAGTCAGCAGTCAAAGACTCATTAATCTGGAGGAATGACGAAAGAATAAAGGCCCAAAGCCCTCACCCCTCAAAAGTAAGGACAATGCTGAGGGAGTCCTCTATGGGTTCATCAAGGGCTTTTGTTGGAGAACGCTTTGATTTGAATGTGTTGCTCCAAAATTCACATCTTCAAATCATAATCCCTAAAGTGATAGCTTTAGGTGCCTTTAAGAGGAGACTAGGATAGGTTAGGATGGAGCCTCTGTCAATAGGATTACAGAAGAGATACAAGAGTGTACGCCAATTGCTTCCACCAAATGAGAACACAATGAGAAGGTACCAGTATAACCTGAAACTAGACTCTCATCTAATAATTCCAGCTTGGATTTAAAGCCTCTAGAACTGAGAACAATTTTTTGTATAGTTTTCTTGTTGTGGCAGGTTGTGCCACAACTTGACTAGATGCCTAGAGAAATAGTAAATCAAACCTTTGTATGTATCTACAATGATGTTTCCAGAGATCAATGTGGACCTGATGATTCTGATCTAATGAACAGTTCAGTCCCTAATGGATTCATAATTTGATGGCATTATTGATAGATAGTAAAAAATAGGAAGTGGGGCCTAGTGCTGGGATTACAGACATGTGTTACAAAGCCCAGCTTTCTGGTGATAGCTATAGATACAAAAAAGTCACACATGAATTACTTAGAGACTATATAAAATCGGCTACCCAAATAAAGATAGGAGCCCTCCCATTTACAAATATTCAGTTTAAAAGATATTAGTTTAGCCAATTACAAACTCCAAATAAAATAGTAATCTGCTATAATCAAAGGAAAGACACAACAAAGCAAACAAGATCACCAACCACATTAAAATAAATACAGTGTTCCAGTCAAAAGCTATACCCTCACTGTATTATTTATGGCTACCTATGTCAAAATATCTGCTCCATTTCAAGAGGAGCATTAGCATCCATCAATAGGAGATTGGTGAAATAAATTATAGTAATCCACACAATGAAAACCAGGTAGCTATTAAAATGATGATGCATAAGTACATTTATTGACGTGAAGAGACAGGTTATTTAATGAAGAAAAAACAGGCTCCAGAAGAGCCCATATAATACCATCCAGTGTGTAGAAGATTATATCTATCTGTTTTAATATTTCAAAATGATTATTTCTAAACTTAAAATGCCAGAGACAGGAATTGTTCAGTCTGTTGGGAAAGATGAGGGAGAAGAAAAATTATACCCAGATACAATCCTCATGAACTTCCAAGTTTCACTCCACCTAGCCAAGAGGCAGCAAACTCAAAGCCATTTCCAACTCATTGTTATACAAGCCAGTCATCCCCTTGTGCACTGAAATACTTAGGTTAATAAGATACTGTGCCTTTCAGAGTCTAGAATCAAGTGGAAAACAAAGACAGTGTATTCATTTTAGATTCCTTCTTAACAAGTTATCACCAACTTGGAGGCTTCCAACAGCAAAAACTTATTCCATATCATAATTATGGAGACCAGAATCTCTCTCTCCATCAAGAGTCAAGCAAGGCCATGTTCTATGCTGAGGCTCTAAGGGAGATCCTCCTCTCCACGGTGATGGGGGGCTATGGGCATGGCATGGTACTCCTCCGCTTGCTGCACATTCCTGCATCTTCCATTTCCACAAGAGCCTGTCTTCTCTATCCACCTCAAAACTCCTCTTGCTTTTCTCCTTATAAAGAGACACTTGCTCATTAGGCTTAGGTTATAGTTAAATAATCCAGGTTGATGTCACTTCAAGATTCTTATTCCATCAGCAATGACCCCTCTTCCAAGGAAAATTTACATTCATTCACAGGTGTGGGAGGACAGAGTGTTTTTGGAAGACATCATTTCACCCACTCTAACTGGCTAAGCAAATAATTAAGGTGAGGTAGCATGTGGTCTTTCCTGAGGTACATGCCAGGAGTTGTAGTAGGAGACTCCAGTTGAAAAGTAGAACATCTGGCACTCCTGGTCAGGATTCCACTGTCTGCTCATGTGTGTGGCTCCTTCTAAACCCTGTACTCAGAGTCGAAGTGCTAGAACCACTCAAGGAGAAGCTATTGATTCACGAAGGGAAAACATTTTGTTACATATAAAGCATAGTTCCACATACAATGCACAAATAGTTATGAAATGTTTCTTTGATATGAGGGTTTTGTAATATATATTTTCATTGTAAAGATCCCGTACAGTGGGGTTACAGTTACATGAGGTAGGTAAATGTGAGGTTTTTACAATGGAGAGTTGATTAGGAAGAAGGAAACGATAATTTTTAAAATTGTTGAGGAACAAGTAAACAACGTCAGAACCAACAGCCGTGTCATATCATAAAGGGGTAGGCAAAGCACTCAGTAACTACTATATTTAGTAATGGAATAAATGAATGAAACGTCAGGAAAGCAAAGTGAGCCCCCATACTAAGGAGAGCATTCTAACTAGTAGAGGAGTAATTGTAAACTAGATCTGCCCTGCAGGTGCTGAACACTTCTTCCTCCAATCATATTCAGACAGAGGCAAAAGAAGGATTTTTGTGAGAAGTATGAGTTTGGGCTACACAAATTTCACAAAGCCATAAGAGACCTTGGCTATTGGTTCAGATAAATGTGCAAACCTAAATGTCTCTCTGTGATTGTGTACAGCCCTCACTATCATTTAGAATTGCAAACTAATGAAACTTGGCACTGTGGCCTTCAATCTGCTCTTCAGCCTGGAGACAATCTCATCATCTGTGTTTCCTTTTTAGTGTTCCCTTTCACCGTCTTGTTTTGCAAAGACCCTAAGAATACTAAAAATAAAATGATTTATCTATCAAACAGTGTGAACCTTCTCTAACTTACTCTGAGACTTTCAATCTGTCATGGATATCATTTCTTGTTTGTAAAACTACCAAATGCTATGGGATTTTTGGTGTCATTAAAAAAAGAAATGGCCCGACCAATTAAGCATGGTAAATATGCAAAACAGGGGCACCCATCTAGGGCACATGCCAGAGGACTGGATTTTTTGAAATTAAGTGTTATGTTTATCCAGAAAATAATTTAACCCTCATCACAATCATCTAGAAATTGGGTAAAATGATGAGATAATTAACGCAAGGGTCTATAAATTGGAGTCAGTTGGAGCAGCTGGTGTTTCATAGCCAATGTGTGAGATTTGTGATACCAAGGAAACCTTCAAAACAGGAAATATCACACTCAACTGAGAGGCTGTGGTGAGTTCGGACTTTTCGATTTTGCCCAATGATTTGCAGATGTCTTCAGAAACCCATGGCCAAGCAAGGGCAACTTGGGCCATGCTTCCCTTTCAGTGGCCCTAAGACCCCCCGGACTTACTCAGCTGCTGCCAAGATAGAGGAACTTGGGGAAAAGGTGTTTTGAATTATTTTGCTCTTAAGAGAAAACAGCTCCAGAAAAACCATCTATTTAAAAAGCACTTAAGCATCTATTCATACTGAATGGGTTTGGTTTGATGTTTGCTCCGCTGGACAGAGTCACATGGCAGGTCACAGCCATAGCTGTGAGCCCTTCTCTTGGGTTAACATCAGGACAATTTATGCCTCTCTGTCCTATTAACACCATAAGGTGCCAAGGCTATTAATTGTCATATTATGGCAGGGAGAGCTACAGTTTTATCATTAGCAAGAGGACACCCCCTTCCAGGACTCCACCTGGATACTAAGTTTCTCAGGGGGCTTTTCTCCAATGGGTGGGGGAAGGGTGGCCCTAAAAAAAAAGTTCACTAAATTCCAGCAATTCTACAGAGAGAGAGAAAGAAAGAGAGAGGGGGGACAGAGGTTAAACAAGTTGGCAGCAGATCCCAAATCCTACCATTCAGATTTTTATGAATGTTTAAAATTTGAATCTGGGTTTGTTTTCTAAATGCAGGAGATGGGCACAGAGCCAGCCTAAAAGGAACAGCCCCAATTCAAAGCCTTGTCTCCCCAGTGTCACCTCCACTCTAGCTAGAAGGCCAACATAAGGATAAATGCTAGAAACTTCTGGAAATACAATCACAAGCACACCCTCCACTCCAGCCAGTGACTAAGTACTAGTACAATTGTAACCACATCATAGGGAAGAAACAGAAAATTACATGAGAAAAAAAGACCATCAGTTTTTCGGCCTGGTAGACTTGAAGTTGCATGTTCATCTATCAGAGTGGCTAGAACCACCAAGATCTTCCTGCAAGTGGACATTGTCACAAGCAAGGGTCCAGCACTGTGACAGAGAGATGCTTGTGTCCCTCCTCACAGCAGGAGAACACATAGGACATTCCTCTTAGGAAGGGAAGGGTAAGTTATGGACATCCCACTGGTCTCCCCACAAGAATACTTTCATATAGCTTTCCTAAAAGATCCCCTCTGCCATATAGGTGTTTATTATGACATCCAAGACCCATAAATGGAGCTTTCCAAAGGTAACCCTTCTCACTGGATCATACCAGGAGCTTGTGAGAATTTCCGAGTTCTAAGCCTCTCCCTAAACATGAACCAGAACTCCGGTGGTGATCTATATTCAACCCCCGTACCCCCACCCACCACTCCATGATTACTTTCGGTAAGGATGGCAAACTGGGGCCTCCTGACAGTGTATGTCCATACCTTTAAATGGACCCTGCCTAAAACATGAAAGAATAATGCAGGTAATAAGAGCTCACCAAATACTTTTTTTTTTTTTTTTTTGCTAGTTGTGGGACCTGCACTCTGGGCCTGGGCGCTGTCCCTCAGCTCTTTGGAATGAGCATTCCAAAGTCTTTAAGAGTCACATGGAAAAGAAGAAAAGCTAAACAGAGTTGGCCACACCTTAAAGGTACACAGCCCGTATTTGCTCATTCACACATCTGGTTTGACAAGGCTGATCTATTCCCAAAGGTATCAAAAACTCTTTGAGAGTAAGAGCTATCCCTCACCAAAAATGACCGTTGTGATGTAGTCATTACCCTTTTGTGTATGAAAAGGCCTCTATTGCTCTGTTTCCCAAGGTTCTTCTTGGGATCCATCATAGGCATGAGGTATAATGGAAATCAAATTTATCAATTGGATGTTACTGGCGGGGGGGGAGGGGACAAAGAGGCCAAAAGCAAATGAAGTTTTCAAGTTTAGATAAAATAAGAGTTGGGAAAGGTTTTCATCCCCATAAAGCAGCTGGACCCCACAGCTCAGGGTTCATTTGACCCAGCAGAAGAACACTGATGAAAATGTATAGGAAACCTTAGAAGCAAATAGGAGATAGGCCCCCATGTGGGATGGGGTTGCAGTCTTTAACTTAGGTACTGCACTTCAAAACAGGACCAGTTATTTTTATATTTGGATCTTTCAGCTATTAATTCTGATGGATTATGAGAATAGAAGCTAAATATAATCAAAGATCTGAACAAAAGCAGACATTTTGGGTTTTTTGTGAAAAAGGAAATGGAATGTAAAATAACCCATTGAACCCCAAAATAAGTGGTAGAGAAGCCATCTTATCTGCCAAAATTTAGGCCTCACAAGAAATTTCCACTCTGTGTTATGATTCTTTTTCTCTGAAGAGGTGTAAAAGCTCTTTCAATAAAATTTTGAGAACCTAGGTTTACAGAAGTTAAAAGTTGGAAGACTGTTCTTGTCTCCAGGGTTGTTCAGTAAAACATGGGCCATGGTAAATAGAAAAAGAAAAGGAAGTAATGAGCCCTCTCAGGGGACTAGGTTGTACAAGTAACAGAAATGCCAAATCATGGGAGAATTGGGGAGGTTAGAGATAAACAAGAAATACCATCAATAAAGCCAGGCACCAGTGGCTTACGCCTATAGTCCCAGCTGCGCAGGAAGCTAGGAGCTGAGGATCACAGTTCAAAGACAACCCAAACAAGAAAGTTTGTGAGACTCTTATCACAACAAGCTGTCAAAAAGCCTGCAGTGGAGCTGTAGCTCAAGGGGTAAAGTGCTAGCCTTGAGTGAAAAAGCTAAGGGACACCTGCAGTTCAAGCCCCAGTACCATCACACACACACACACACACACACACACACACACACACACACAACTATTAATAAAAAGTCCTAACATACACTATAGCAGTACATAGATTTTATATTAACAAACTTTTGCTTCATTACCAATCTCCATCAAATGCCTACTATGTATAATGAACATGGCTATCTTAGAAATGAGTAGTAGGTCTATATATTACATTTCCTTTTGGCTAGAGCAGCCCATAGTGTTTTACTACAATGTATAAATCAGGTCATCAAGTCACTGTGAGATACGTGACAAAATGCAGAATCATGGGCTTGAAGTATTTCTTGCAGTCAAAATTTATAACGCTGGAGTAAGGCTAATGCATAGCATGCCGGAGCGAAATAAGCCTTGCTTACTAGGTTTTTCCTACTCTGAGTTTTAGAATTAGTCAGATAAAATCTACTAAACATAGTATTTGTATGTTTATCTGCCTACATCTACCTATGACATTCTTTAATTTGGGACTGCATGGAGACAACAAGGAGGTATATAAAAAGTAACCGAGCCATAATTCTATAAGAAGAACTAAACAAGTTTAATAAAGACAAATTGTCCAGAGCAGAGAAATATGGTCTAAGGTAAGTCTGATGGCAGATATTCTAGCTCCTTGACTCATTAGCATGTCCACAGCATTTAACATCCTGGCATAGGCAAGACAGATATTCAGTGAATATTTGATATATGATATCACCCACTGGAAAGTTACAAATGGCTAACATCCTACCATTGGGCATGGAGCATGAATTCTCAACAGACTTGATCTGTTGAATCAGCTGTGCCAGGGCCAAGGAGACAGTCCATGTGACTAGAAGACAGGCTCTAGAGGGACTGAACATATATATATATCGAGGATAACGGGAGACAAGAGACAGGAGTTGCACTGTTGGGAAGAAAAAGAACTACAAACATGAGAAGAAGGTTGTTTAGAATAAAGTTGGTAGTGTTGGAATTGTATGTGTTCACATGGTTTGTAAGGTAAAGGACAAATAGATGGGTAGATAAATGATGAATAGATAACAGATGATAGATGGATGGATAGGTGATGGATGGATGATAGATAGATAGATAGATAGATAGATAGATAGAGATAAGAGACAACAGAATGGTGAGACAAAGGACAAGGGGGAACCAATGCAACAGTGATATACACAAGACAATATGTTTGAAATGATCTGGACAACTTGCTGGGAGAAGGGGGTTGGTGGGGAAGTAGGAGAAAAATGAGAGAAGGGGTAACAAGTTTGACAGTTACTTATGTAACTGTAACCTCTCTGTACATCAACTTGACAATAAAAAAAGACAAAAAATAAAAATAAAAAAGATATGACAGATAGATGGTAGATGTGTGTGTGTTAGTACTTATTGAAAGGATAAAAATGCAGTGATTCCTCAGTAATCATGAGCACACCTAGGATTTACATCTTTCTTATTAAATTCTAATCTCTACTAATAGCCATCAAGCCCTGGAAGAAATGAGCACATATGAGTCTGGAACATCATTTTGTGTCCAAACAAAGAAAAGTACTTGAAGAATGACAGAGACATTCCAAAAGTGCACAAGAACCACCCTGAAGGGACTCACGAATGTCCAAGGGAGGAAAAATGTTAGCACTAAAAGGAACAATGTTAGTACATGATTATAAACCAACAAATAAATAGGAGGGTATGATTTCATGATGACATATATAAAAAGAATAACAATTAAGATGGAATCAGAAGGCAAAGAAGCTGACTCAATGGAGCAATGAAGCATGATCATTTGAGACAAGGGCTTTTTTTTGGTTAAGATAATCTTATGTTTGAGGAGCAGAGAGAAAATAAGCATGGCTGAAATGTGCATAGTGCATACAGAGAGAATGATCTGAGAAAAATGGAGAAGCTGACAGGGTCTATACAAAATAGAACTATGTAGTGAGACAATTATAAGTACACAAAAGTAGAAGCAAAGGAATTAGCCAGGAATGTTACTATGGCTGTTGAGACTGGATGAAAAGATGGCATGCTTTAAAGGAACGGTATGGGAGATCGGAGAAGTAGGCCGTTAGAGGCTGTTCTTAAGAAAGTGTTGACAATGCTTGCTGGTTTGAACGAGTAAAGGAAAAGGTGTGTGATCTTTTGGCCTAAGCAACTAGGTGGATATCAAGGTTTCTTACTGAAATGGAATGATTGGGAGAGAAGACTGACAGAGGGTGTCTATAATTCTGTATTAGCCATGGAAACTTTGAGCTCCCTATCAGACATCTGTATAAAGAAGCAGGTAGACAGTTGGATACAGAAAATTTGAAATATCAAGGAAAAGTCAGGGAGCTAGAGACATAGGGAGCTGGGAGTCATTTGTACTTAGGTCATCTTGAAGACCTTAAGGTTAGATGAGATCACCCACAAAACAAATGCCACTTGAGATTAGAAGATGACTCAGGAGTGGACTCTCTAATAATCTCCAGTGCTTACAAATCTGTAAGGAAGAAGGAGCCAGCAAAGGAGATAGGGGAGCAATAGCCAGGGAGGTTGCTGGAAAACTAGGGATATAGTTTTCAAGTTGTTTTATGTGTTTTCTTTAAAGTATATCAAATGTGAGGAAATGTCATTTAAAAAAAAATAAAGAACCACTGAGTTTGGTAACATGGAGGTAATGCTGTCCTTGACGAGCAGACTCAGTAGGAGTAATATGAACAGAAATTCATCTGAAGTGAGTTTCAGAGAATACTTGGAAAGGAAGTAGAGATGGCAGTTGCAGACAACTCTTTAGGAAGGGGGTGTGTGTGTGTGTGTGTGTGTGTGTGTGTGTGTGTGTGTGTGTGTGTGTGTGTGTGTGTGTGTGTGTGTGTGTAAAGAAATTGAGTAGAAACCAGATGAATAGAAGGTACCAAGTAAAGTATTAAGATCTGAGTAACTTAACATTTTTTTTCTCTAGCTGTGTGGCCCCTAGACAGAGCTGGGACTTTGTTTGTGAAGTGATGGGAAAAGGTACAGAGAATAAATAACTCCTTCATAGGACAAAGCAGGAACACTTGATAAGGAAGAATAAGGAAAGAGTATGGGTGGATTAACTGGTGAAAAAAATAAAAAGAATTATTATGAAGTTGCTTTTGTTTCCTGATGAAGAACAGAGCAGAGTCACTGCTTCATTTTGAGACAGGAAGAGTCATTCTCACGAGTGGAGAAGTGAACCCTGCTTGCATAGTGAATGTCCACCAAAGATCTAAAGGCAGCCAGCTCAGAGGTGAATTTATTTTCCTCCAGCCAGATACAAGCAAAGAATAAGCAGTTTGGGTATTACCCAGGGCTGAGGTTCTGGCAACCACATTCATTTGGGGAAAAAAGGTCTGAAAGAGGTCAGAATGTTAATGTTTGCAAAGATAAAGCCTGGCAATTAAACTAGACACTGGAAAGTAAGTACACTAAGAGAAGTGACTAGAAGTAGCTAATTTTGTGCAGATGCCCAATTCATGAGGTAGATAACTTGCTGGTGAGGAAAGCGTGGGTGAGCTAAAGGACAGGAAGGGGGCAGAGAGCATGGTCTGGGAAGTGGATAGCTACTGTATGAACATGATGCTAACATTAGCAAAGAAAAAAAAGTCACAACATGAATACTCAGAAAAATGCATCGTCCTAAGTAAGTACCTCTAAGTTTCCTAAATCCATTAATGTTAGCTAGGCTCCTGCTTGAAATCCTAGAAATTCAGGAAGCTGAAATCTGAGGATCAAGGTTCGAAGTCAACCCACACAGACAATTCTATGTAGCTCTTACCCCCAGTTAACGAGCAAAAAGCCAGAAGTAGAAATGAGGCTCAAGTAGTAGAGCACCAGCCATGAGCAAAAAAGCCAAGTAAAATTAATTAATTTAGCAGTGATATTTACTAGACAATATATTGGACTATGAACTATACAACTTGGGCGGAGGGGGGTCAGGAGAAAAACTGAGAAATAGTGAGAGAGGAGGTTGTCATTGTTCAAAAAGAAATGTACTCATTACCTGACTTATGTAACAGTAACCCCTCTGTACATCATCTTTACAATTGAATAATAATAATAATAATAAAGAATGTGTATATTAGAAAATATTATCATTCCACACCAGGCTCAGTGTCCTGAGTCCTTCATATATTTTAGCTTATTTTATCCTCTCTGCAAGTCTTCCAGATCAGTATTATTATTATCCCATACCCACAGAGGTTAGACAATAGTAAGTAACCATACTAGGATGGCTCTTATTACAGTTCATGGTCTCCACCCACTTTCCCATGATGCCTTTTAGTAGCATATATCAACTCCATCAACTTATACCTGTATCTTTACTGTTATATAGAAGCTGCACAATATGAACTCACTTCACTTATGTCTATCAATCCACTTATAAAACCTTTTCCTTAAGTTGAGGATTGTTTCAGCCTTAATGATCCACAGTCATGGAAAGGCTAAATAATCGGGACTTTGTGAGAAGTATTCTGATATTTTAAAAGGTTCTCTTTGTCTCAATAGGCAACAAGAGTAGGCAAGCATAATTGATCACTCACCAATAGTTATCTTGGTGGGGGATATAGGCCTGCACTTGGCCAGGAATCTTAACACAAAACCATCTTTACCCTATTTCCCATATTCCAGAACTTGGGCTTCATTGCTAGAGGGGTTGTTAGGATACTGGTAAGATTGGGAGCTATAACTCCTCAGGGAAATTGAGGAAATGGTAGAACCAAAGGTTCACAGACCGGTATTCTTGTATGATCTTCTTTCAGACCATTGGCTTTTGTCCCTACAGCTCCAGCTGCTCTGCATAGAATCCTCCAGAATTGAAAGGCACTTGGAGTCCCTATTATGGAATTGTCAACAAGAGAATAACCAGCTGTCTGCATTCTTTTTTTTTCCTTTCCTTTTTTTTTTTAGGTCTAAGACTAGGACTTGAACTCAGTACCTGATGCCTTGCTCACTGGCTAGCATTCCCCCCACCTGAGCCACACTTTGAACCCACTTTGAACCCTACCCCCACTCCCCACCCCCCATCTACATTCTTTATAGTCTGTGGTGAATACATAGCTGATAGCAAAGAAAAGTAATTTATAGTAAAAAAATATATATAAAGAGAAATAAGTTCTCATTATGAGCACAAATATTTGGAAATAAGTTGTTTGCATGAGCATGCTTTTAAAGTTTAGCTACCCTTTCCAGCTCTCTGCCATCCAAAAATTTTAATGAATCAATACTATCAACAAATTATTTGGATAGCACTTGAAAGAGACGATGGAAGTAATAAAGAAGCAAATACCATTCCTACCTTGATGGTGCTGACTTTGGACTTGGAGAGATTCTGGAGTGTCTCTCAGGAGAGCAGTTTAGACTGTGTTCTTTCTCAACTCTAAATGGCCATGTAGATTCAGGACCAGAAATGACATCTTCATGAATGCTTCCAATTGCATTCTCAATTGTGTCTTTTATTCAGAGACTAATCCAGTGAACTCTTCTAGGAGTCTGAGAATCACAAAATAATACATTTGGCTCTCTCTTGCCACCCACCTACATGGATGGGTGAAAATAGTTCATTTTATGTGTAAAATCATCTTTACATGTGAGAAGCATAATTTAAAAATAAATAAAATAGCCAGGCGCCTGTGGCTCACGCCTGTAATCCTAGCTACTCAGGAGGCTGAGATCTGAGGATCATGGTTCAAAGCCAGCCCAAGCAGGAAAGTCTGTGAGACTCTTAAATTCTTTATTTTTTTTTTTTTTGTCGGTCGTGGGGCTTGAACTCTGGGCCTGGGCGCTGTCCCTCAGCTCTTCAGCTCAAAGTGAGCGCTCTACCACTTGAGCTACAGGAGACTCTTAAATTCTTAAACCAATTAAACTACTAGAAAACCGAAAGTTGCACTATGGCTCAAGTGGTAGAGTACTCACCTTGAGCTGAAGAGCTGAGGGACAGCACCCAAGCCCAGAGTTCAAGCCCCACGATCGACAATAAAAAAAAGTAAAATACACAAGAATTGTCTAGAAGACAAACAAACCCTTTTGTGCCCCGATTGGTGAGTTACTCAGTTACCTTTGACCTATAGGCCTTCTGTATAAGCCATGTAATATGGCAGGCTTCCTGAGGATATCATTCTCTTCTTTTCCTTCTCTAGAAGATTTTCTCGAGGGCTTAATGTAGGGACCAGATCCTGACCTCAAATAAATTAGTGGAAAGAACAAGAATGCCCTTCTGTGCCTCACTACCAACCAACCAAATTAATGCTTTTAATTTGCATATACACTGGCCTACTTTAGTTGTATTGATCAAAATACCACAGATAAGAAGCTCAGCCCAAGCCAGACATGGTGGCACAGGTCTGTAATTTTTAGCACTCAAAGGCTGAGGCAGGAAAATTGTGAGTTTGAGGTCAGCCTGAGCTACGTAGTGAGCCCTTGTTCTAAAAAGCTTAAAATAATAAATAGTCAAAGGAAAAGAATATCAGCTCAGCTTCAGACTCTGTTGTGTCGAGTAGATGATGTTTGGGAGACTTCATCTGGTATTTTTCATTTCTTCCCCGAAATAATTGTTTCAAGGTGTTATATTATCAATGTGTAAAAACTTAAGTAAATGGATTTGCTCCACCTTGAAATGCCTCACTTTTCAACATAGCAGCTTGGAGGTTAGAAGAATATTCTGTGCCTCTTCTAAGACTCTCATGTTTAACTCTGTGTGACTAGGTGCAGAACATTACCAGCATAGTCAGAGACCAGGGACTGGCTCTGCCTCTGGCTCTCTCCCACACAGCCTGAGCATGACCCCTCAGTCAAGCCATGGAGTCCAGCTCTTCCCATGGGTAACCCTAAGCAGGAGGGCCTAGAGAAAGTCCAGGAGGTCGCAAACCTGTGTAATGTCAGCCATTTTTAAAAAATACATAATACCTACATTTCAGTATAACATATAATTCCTCATGCATGTTTGAGACTTCGAAAAGAAATCCATATACTCTTACAACTAGCATCTATCCACTTTTGCAACTCATTTTGTCTGACATGAATATTTTGGAACATCTGCATCTCATTTGCTGAAGCTTCATTATTGCTGCTTGTTCTTGGACCAATACATTGCATATTGGCTGCATGAATAATACAACATCCATGTATCAAATTGAACATCCCTCAGAGGTAATCTGGACTGAGAAATGAGCTTCATATCAGAAGATTTATAGAAAAGAAAAAAGGTGGTGGTCGATTGGAATGTCAAAATGATTCCAAATTGAAAAAGGAAGATCCTACAGATAAGTACTAAGAATGCCTGGCAGGTTTGAAAGCTAGATAACTTCATCTGTTTGGAAACCAATTGACTAGAAATGTAAGAATTTATCGGAAATTTTGGAATACTGTGATGGTATTTACTGGAAAAATTCCAGAAATGTATTTGGAACTTTTATTTAAAATGACCTAAAGAGCCTTAAGTAGATTCTATATCCATTCTTCCTCTAATGGTTGACTCTGCCTTGTCGTGAGAGACTAATGTTTCAAATATTGAATGACCATCAAGTGTGTGTTTTCAGTCAGAGCTGCAATAATCCCACGTGGAGCTCAAAAAACAGACACCCAGAACCTCTCCTTACAGAAACAAGAGCTAAAGAAGAGAAAACTGCCTGATGTGTACAGAATGACAGTACAAAACACTGTGGAGAATAACATCAATAAACATGTTGATGTGCAAGGCATCGTGCTAAAGAATTTACACAGTTTATTTAATCTAATTTGCACATGATGAAGGAAGAAGAACATAAAGAGACTTAGAGTCAGAAAACTACATGCCAGAACTCAATAAAAAATAAAAATAAAAACCCTAAGCCGCATGGTTGTGAAGCTAACTTTTACATGTTCTTTCTGAATATAGATAGGAAGACAAATAGATAGTAGATATAGATAGATAGATAGATAGATAGATAGATAGATAGATAGATAGATAGATAGATAGATAGATAGGCGTTCTCTGCTTCCAGCACCTTGCTTTTCTCCTTAATACAATCTTTGTTGCTGTTGTTTTTAATATACTATGTGATTTTTTTGTTTCTTTTGTATGTTCTTCCCTCTATAGTAGAACGCTGTTGTCACTGTATTTGATTCTGGTGCCCTGCATCTTGTATATACATTTTTCTAATTTGGGGAGGGGAAGAGAAATAACAAAATTCTGAAATGAGGATACAGGTTGACCCATTGTAACAAATGAGATGTACAAGACACTGTGTTGAAAACGAACTTTTCAACTTGGTAGGGGGAGGAGTTGGGGAGGTGGGGAGGGGAAGGATAGTAGGGGAAAACAAAGGAGGGGGTGACAGTGCTCAATAGGAAATGTACTCATCACCTTATTCATGTAACTGTAACCCTTCTGCACAGCATCTTTACTATATATATATATATAATTTTATATATTTTAAAAATATATAAATAAAGCAATATGGTATCAATCACCTTTGCTGCTTTAAGAATCCAGAGAGGCAGGCAATCTAGATGTTTAGAGATGCCTCTTCCCCACTCCAAGTGCTTTTCCTTTTATGGTTGGGTTCAGATTTTATTTTGTTGGTTGGCTATTTTTAATATATGTATTTTTATTGTAAAGCTATTGTACAGAGGGGCTACAGTTACATGAGTAAGGTGATGAGCACATTTCCTATCAAGCATTGTTACCTCCTTCTTTGTTTTTCCCCTACTATCTCTTCTCTCCCCACCTCCCCAAATCCTCCCTCCCTGCCTCCCACCCCCGAAGTTTAAAGTTCCTTTCAACATAGTATCTTGTACATCTCATTGTTACAATGGGTCAAGCTGTATCCTTCCTTCAGCATTCTGTTATTTCCCTTCCCCTCCCCAAATTAGAAAAATGCATATACAAGATTCAGGGCACCGGAATCAAATACAGTGACAACAGGGGTCATACCATGGGGGAAGAACATACAAAAGAAAGAAAATCACATAGTGTTTTAAAAGCTTGTGATTTTTGTCCCCAAATTTGAAATTGATGTTATTTGCTCTTTAGACACAAAGGAAACAACACTAGAAGTCCACCTGATTCAAAGGCCGCCCCTGCCTGTGCCCACTCAGGAGCCACACTGCATGGCGCCACCATGGGTCGTCTGAGCCTTTGCTGCAGGAGAGGCTGATTTAGTCTGAGTCAAAGGGAGAGACTGAAACAGAAACAGGGGCAGCCCAGATCTGATGGTACATTTTTGTAGCTGTCATTTGTTCCTAACAAAAAATGCTATCAACCCAGCTCTCTGGGTCCTGACTGATTTCTCTCTCCCTCTCATCTTTTAGCTCTACATTTAAATAATAAACTATTTATTACTGATACCTCCTTTTCCCTTGACCCTAGCAGTCTTCCTTCCAGTGACCTTTTGGCTCAGCTGTTCCCAAGCATGGGTTCCTATGTCTGTATACAAGTGCCCCAAGCAGATGTCTGAAAGTTATTCACTGACAGATTTATGTTCAGCAACTTCCACAGCCCCCTCCACCCCCACCCCAAGCCCATATCAAACTTGTGGGCAAAAGCACTTGGAGGCCAAGTCCACCAAGTCCTCTAAAGCACAGGCAAAGCTAAGACACAGACTTGCAATGGCACCCTGCCCACCTCCCTCCTTCCCTTACAAACCCAGGCTTCTCAGCAAAGCACATCTCCCTGGCCGGTTTTCTACCCAAGATCTGGAATGCTCTTTGGTCTCCAGGTTTTTGAAACAAGATTAAAAGGTCTCTTTTACAGCACTTGCTGAGAAACTCCTCAGAGGAAACGTGGTTGGCAGGTAGAAAAACCAGGTTCTGTCTGCGTGAAAATCACAGCTGTGTTATCTTTTTCTTCCACTGATCGTTTCCAGATTAGCACTGGGGCAGCCTGCCAACAAGCCAGGCCCCCATGTCCTGCTCTGGCAAAGACCTCGTTTCCCCAGCAACGTGCAGAGAGAGCCCTGGAAGGGGAATCTTGCAAATGAGAGTGGCCCTGACAGCCAAGTCAGTCACAGGGAGGGGGATCAAGATCTGCCATGGCAGGAAGTTTACCCAACTGTACTGGATCGCTGGCAGAGGCCAAGCACAAACGCTTGCTTTCTGAAAGGGAAGAGGAGAGAAAACAGAGGGCACAAACAAAACTGTAAATGTGCCTGTGTGAAGCTTGTGATGACAAAATCTGCGGTAGGGAAGAGTCCTGTCTTCTGTGGCTGCTTTGTAAAGCCAGTTCTCCATACTGTCTGGCTGATAGCAATTGCTTCTCCAGGGTCTTCTAGCTACCCGCCCATTGCTCAGATCTGACCAACAAGAGGAACTAGCAGAAGCGGTCATCTCAGCTTTGAAAACTTCTAGCAGCAAGCCTCTCCATGGCTTCTCCAGAAAGAAGAGTCCTTGGCAGGCCAAAAGTCTGTTCAATAGAAGCCATTAAGCTGAGCCCGGTGTTGGTGGCTCATTTCTATAATCCTAACTACTCAGAAAGCGGAGATATGAGGATCGTGGTTCAAAGCTAGCTGAGGCAAGAAAGTCCACGAGGCTCTTATCTCCAATTAACCACCAAAAAAGCCAGAAGTGGAGCTGTGGCTCAAGTGATAGAATGCTGGCCTTGAGCAAAATAGCTCAGGGACAGTACCCAGGCCCTGAGTTCAAGCCCCAGGACTGGGGGGAAAAAGGTCAATAAACTGGCACAATACTTAGGAACAGAGAATTGTTGGAGAAAGACTTACTCTGTGGTTCTTTTGTGTGCCCATTATAGGATAACTCAGATCCCCACAGTTTGCTTGTTCACCTATAACTCTACCATTTGAGCCATACCCTCAACCTGGCTTTTGAGTGGTTATTTAGGAGATGGAGTTTTCTGGACTTTGTTGGGTAAGAGTGTGTGTGTGTGTATTTGTGTGTGTTTGTGTGTGTCAGTGTCTGTGTGTGCCTGTGACAATACTAAGGTTTGCACTCATGGCCTGAGCATTGTCCCTTAGCTTTTTTTCACTCAAGGCTAAGTGCTCTACCACTTTGAGCCACAGCTCTATTTCCAGCTCTTTGGTAGTCATTGGAGGTTAGAGTCTCACAAACTTTCCTGCCCGAGCTGGCTTTAAACCACAATCCTCAGATCTGATTCTCCTGAGTTGCCAGTATTACAGATGTAAGCTTTTGCCAGGGCTTTGAACCATAATCCTTTGCAACTAGATTAGCATCACAAGTCACCAGTGCTCAGCTTATAATTCTCATTTGTGGTAACAATTTAGACAAGTTCTGCCCATAGGAAGTCCTGGCATGGGAAAGAGTCATCCAAAAGTTAACATACACACGGAGCCATCTATTCGACTAGTACCTAATGTAGTCTGGAACCACACTAAGTACCAAGGACAAGATATTCTAGGATTTAGAGGTTTAGATCAGCAGTTCTCAGTCAGTACCTTGAGGCACACCAGGGTCCCACAAGGATAGCCTTATCATGAGAATAAGTTCTTTTTACTGGACTAAGGTTAGAAACGTCTACATTAAATCAAGTTGAATAGGTTTCTTCCAAGTTGGACAGTTCATAGTCTTTAATATGCCGATGTGCCTGTTAGTGGCAAAGGCCTCGTTGAATGCAGAGTCTCTTTTCGTATGTCCTTTCTACAGACTAACTGGATATCAGTAATTCAGGATACAGTTTGGGAAAAACTAAGCTCTTTGTGAAAAGATAGCAGGGACCTGGGACAAGAACTTCAGAAAGTAACTATCTGCTGTTCTTTTCCTTGGGGTAGGTATATAGCTGCTCACTGGCCCTTACTACAAAGTGCATGCACTACTATAAAGGTATGTGGGGCTTAGCAGGCACAATGCTGAGAGTGTTGTGCATAATACCACACAATAACTCACAGTAATCAAGGGGCAGGTATTATTCTCCCGATTCTGAACGGACAGTGAAGTGAAACCTCATTGATCAAGATGTACTCATAAATTTGTACAAATACTTAAAAATAATAAAAATAATTTTCTGAAAAGAAATATTAAGGTCACAAGTTAAGGTCCTTAAGACTTTATATAAGTAGCCAGGTGTAGGTGGCTCATGCTTATAATCTTAGCTACTCAGGAAACTGAGATCTGAGAATCACAGTTCAAAGCCAGCCCTGCCAGTAAAGTTTGTTAGACTCTTATCTCCAACTAACGGCAAAAAGCCAGAAGTGGAGGTGTGGCTCAAATAGTAGCTCACCAACCTTGTGCTCAAGGTTGAAAGCACAAGGTCTTGAGTTTAAGACCCAGAACCAGTGAACACACGCATGCATGCGCATACACACACACACACACACACACACACACAAACACACATCTTTATGTGCCACTAAGATCTGCATTCTAAAATAAGCAAACATTACCATTTCCGATGGGGAAAATGCCCAGTTCCCTAATGCCACCATGCACAATATAATGACATTTCAATCAAAGATGAACAGCAAATATGATAGAGGTTCCATAAGACTCTATAACATCTAGTAAGGTAGCTGGCTTCATTTGTATGAGCATACTTTATATTTGTACAGTGACAGAGTTCCATTACAACGTGATTTTCATCCTGAAGTGGTGCATAGCTGTACTTAAATTTCTAGCCTGTGGATGTATTTTTCTTGACATATTTTCCTAAACTGGGCCTGCTTAAGATGGCTGTTGTACCACTAATTGTTAATTAGAGTCTTTTACCTTAAACAACATTCATAATCTTCTCTTATATAACCCCAAGATTAAGCAGGATAGCCTTTCTTCAAAGGCCAGCAATGTGTATTTTTTTTTGGTCTTAGAAGCATAGATTTGTTTCCTTAAATAAAAAAAAAAAATTTTAAGTCCCTGGCTAAAACTCTGCTAGAAAATCAGCCCCTAATAATTCTCTGATTCTTTTCTGAAACATTCTGCAAACTTTTATGGGGGTTGCTTTGGCATGGCCAGTATTTTCTTAGTGGTGTCAACGTTTTGTGCTTACCTATTCCTATTAAAATTATATGTTTTAGCAGTTCCCAATAAAACTCATTGTATGGTATGCTAGAATAAATCTTGAACTCTCCCTGAAGTGCTAGAAACTTTCAGATATATATAGCCATTAAGTTTTTATTTCTTCAGCAAGTGGCTCGTGTGCCAAAATATGCATTTCATTGCTGGAATGGTCTTGAAAACTAAGGGAAAACTAGAGAACACTGGGGTCCATCACTAGAGATGGAAATCCATTGAACTGGAAGGAGCTGTTCTTCCTAAGGGAATTCCTGAAGTCATCGGATGCCTGGTTTCATCCACCCCTCAAACACCTCAAGCCCTGTGCACTGTCGTCAAAGTTGTTATCGCAAGAATAGATCCAAGTTTTGTTTCCTCCTTGGAATGGTTTTAGGATTTTGCCGTATTTCCTGAATGCAAGTACAATCAGCCTCTTTTTTTTAAGCTGAAAATAGTGAGTCACTAACCCAATCTAATAAAAATGCTTTCTGTTAAAGCTATGACGAATAACTATGAATTCTATTATCAAAGGGACAAGACAGAGCGCCTATGGGAAAGGAGGTTAGGAGGTAGAGTTCAGCTTAATAGGAGAAAGCACTTTTCAATAGATTTAGTGTATTAGTGCTCTGGACAGACACACACCAGCTGAGCTGGAAGATGGAGAGTTCTCTAGCACTGGGGGTGCCCAGCACCATTTAGATCAATAGTTCTCAAGGTGTGGTCCCCACACAGGCAGTGTCAACAACATCCTGGATATATTAAAAATAAAAATTCTCAAGACCCACCCAGCCTCCAGTTCAGAAACTTTAGGACTGTTACTAAGCAGTCTAGATTTTAACCAGCCTTCTAAGTGAGTTCCAATGCCATCTAAAGATTGGAAAACATCAGCCTAAACTACAATTTGGCAAGAGGAAGCAACCAACAAATAAACAAATGAATTGGATGGTTATTTAACAAGTCTAATAAGGTACTTTGTTCTGCATTAACTCATTTTTTTTTAAAGAAATTAGGAACCAGTCTTCTACCAACACTTGAGCCTGATCCAGGGCAAGGCTATAAATTATGATAAGGAAACTAAAATATATTGGCACAACTGTCACAAATTCTGACCTAACAATCATGAGAAACTTCAAAGGAAGAAAACAATGCCTGGGACCCACCCAGGAGATAGAACCTGAACCTACTTTTTTTCCCAGATACTTTCACATTAATTACCTCATTTAGGTTTCACAAAAATCACTTATTTGGGCATCAATATTACCGCCATGTCACAAAGTCCTTTAATATCTGAATTTAGATTCCAGCACAAATCTGCACAGACTCAACACCCATATTCTACCCCCTCCTACACATGCCAGAGATTTTCTGGATGAATGTTGCCACCACCATACCACCCCCCCCCCCCCCCCCCCCCCCCCGCAAGGCACAGTGCTGCCCTCTACTGCACAAATATTATCACTGCAGCCACAACGCATGTCCAATAGTTTGGTAACTCCCTACCACCATGTGTCTTCCCCTTTATTTTTTTTTAATTTTATTTTATTTGTGAACATACTGTACAGAGGGGTTACAATTACATGGGCAGGATAATGCATTCATTTCTTACCAAGCATTGCAGCCTCCTCCTTTGTTTACCCTTCACATCCCTTCCCAGCCTCCCCCCTCCCCCCATCCCAATCCTTCTCCTTCCCCCCCTTCCCCCCTCCCCCTTCCTCCCCCCCCTCCCCCCTCCTTCCCCCCCCCCCCCCCCCCCCCCGCCCCGCACCGACGTTGTAAAGCTCGTTTTCAACATGACAACTTGTACTTCTCATTGTTGCAACAGGTCCACCTGAATCCTTAAACGACTTGTTTTTCCCCATCTCCTCCACAAGTTATACTGACTTCAAATATAGTGAAAGCAGGGGTTATACTATGGGGGAGGGACATACAAAGCAACAAAGAAATAATCTTATAAATGCCTTAGAAACACATGCATGAAAGAAAAAAAAACATTCAAATACATATCTAAGGGTTCATTTTCCTAACATCACATTATCTGACCTTTTCCGCTTGACTCATACATATACTAGATATTGCAAATAAGGGAAACCATGGGACCTGTGTTTCTTTGGGCCTGGCTTACTTCACTTAATATAATTTTTTCCAAGTTTTTCCATTTCCTAACAAATGGGGCAATGTCATTCTTTCTGAGGGAGGCATAGAATTCCATTGTGTATATATACCACATTTTCTTGATCCATTCATCTACTGAGGGGCATCTGAGTTAGTTTCATATCTTAGCTATGGTAAATAATGCTGCAATAAACATAGTTGTGCTGGTAGCTTTAGTGTGGTCTTGTTTGTAAACATTTGGGTAAATGCCCAAAAGTGGGATTGCTGGGTCATAGGGGAGCTCTATGAGAAGTCTTTTGAAGAACCTCCATACTGCTTTCCAAAGTGGTTGAACAAGTTTACATTCCCACCAACAATGAAGTAAGGTTCCCTTCTGTCCACATCCCCTCCAGCATCTGTTGTTGTTAGAGTTCTTGATTTTTGGCATTCTAACTGGAGTGAAGTGGCTTTTCTGTACGTCAACCATGAGAAAAGTGTGGCTGAAATTAGGAAAGCAACTCCATTTGTAATAGCCCCACAAAAAATAAAATACCTAGGAATTAACTTAACCAAAGAAGTGAAGGACTTCTATGATGAAAACTTTAAAATCTTGAAAAAGGAAATCAACACAGAACTTAAAAAATGGCAAAACCTCCCATGCTCCTGGATTGGAAAGATTAACATCGTGAAAATGGCAATACTTCCCAAGGCTATCTACAAATTCAACGCGATACCTATCAAAATTCCAACCTCATTCTTCAAGGAAATAGAAGAGGCAATCCAAAAATTCATATGGAACAACAAAAGACCCCGAATAGCAAAAACGCTCCTCAACGGAAAGAACACTGCTGGAGGAATATCAATACCAAATTTCAAACTCTACTATAAAGCCATAGTAATCAAAACAGCTTGGTATTGGCATAAGAACAGACCTCAGGACCAATGGAATAGAATTGAAAACCCAGAAATGAACCTATAGACCTATAGCCACCTAATCTTCGATAAGGGAGCTAAAACAATAGAATGGAAGAAAGACAGCCTCTTCAGTAAATGGTGCTGGCAAAATTGGTTAACTACATGTAGAAAACTAAAGCTAGATCCTTATATATCACCCTGCACCAGAATCAACTCCAAATGGATCAAAGACCTTGAAGTCAAAGCAGACACTCTGAAAACATTACAGGATGGAATAGGAGAAACCCTAGGTCTCCTTGGCTCAGGCCGAAATTTTCTGAATAGAGACCCGGAAACACAACAAATCAAAGAAAGGTTGGACAAATGGGATTGCATAAAGTTGCAGAGCTTCTGCATGGCAAAGGACATAGCTAACAAGATCAATAGAAAGCCCACAGATTGGGAGAAGATCTTCACGAGCCATACAACGGACAAGGGTCTCATATCTAAAATATACTTGGAACTCAAAAAATTAAATCCCCCAACAACAAATCCTCAAAGAAATAACTGCCCAATAAATAAGTGGGCTAAAGACTTAAAGAGAAACTTCTCTGAAGAAGAAAGAAGGATGGCCAATAGACACATGAAGAAATGCTCAACATCCCTAGCCATAAAAGAAATGCAAATCAAAACAACATTGAGATACCACGTCTTCCCCTTTATTAAGCTATGATTATAAGTCTGAGCCACTGGGAGCCCGGCTCAGTTACTAAATGTTACTGCTTATTATTTTCTAATAGGATTTCTACATGAAGCAGAGGAGCAAAGCTGCAGAAAGCCCAGGGGTCTTCCATACAAAGGCAGGCTTTGAAGAAGATAGGAGGCCAGAAATAGCAATGGTTCTAATTAACATCCAAGAGCATCCTGGGAAGCACCAAGCAGCAAGGGCTGGGAGTAGGATCGACCAAGCAAGGGAGAAGTGGACAGCAGAGACGCTGCCTGCCACTTGACAATTTTTTCTAGGAGGAATGTTCTGGTTAGTTACTCCATGTTTTGGTTTAGTCAAGGTCTTCAATTACAAGCAGCAGAAGTCCAGAGAGCTGGCATAGCTTAGCCGGGCATTACCAGATCCAGGGCCAGCTCCCAGGGTGTCTGTCTTCCTGTTCTCTAAAGCAAGGTGCCTTAACCTAGAATTAAATCAAATTTAGGAGAGAGAAAAAAAAGAGACCAGTGACTACATTTCTATAGACTATAAAGCACTATCTATAGGACCAAGAAACTTCCTACATTTGTAAAAGGTGGATAGGTAACTCAACTGGTCACTGCTGAGGGAAAGGTGTAGAGATGTTTTCAAGGTACTGTACAAGCTGTGCACTGCTCAGTTCCTGTTGGTTTTAGTGATCAATTACAGCTAAAGCTCTGCATATTTCTTTTAAAATACATCCAAAGGGCCCAAGAATCCAGGGGAAAAACAACTGAGAGAAACAGTAACTTCCAGCCTTAAGCTCAGAAGTCAACTATGGGACCAGTGGTCACCAACATTTGCATTGCTTCCTTCCCTGCTACTTGGGCTCATCCTTGCTGGTTTCAGGAAAACCCAGCCACATTTACAATTACTGACTTTTAGAAGAGATTAAAGAGGCAGAGTCAAATACTACATGGGAATCTGGACCCTAATGCACACAGACCTTGAGCCAAGATGCTACAAAGATCATTTCATTAAATGCCATAATGACTTTGTAATTTTTTAATGTCTCCCTATTTTATACTACTGTAGGATCTCAAGGTAAAAAAATGATATGCTGTCAATGTTTAAAAATTATTCAACCAAAAGAGAGGTAAGGGGAAAATGATGTGATGAAGCAAATGCAGAAATGTCTTAGCAACTGGGTAAATATGCTTTTGTGAAGTTTGAAGATGTAAGACAAAAAAATATATCATACAAATACATTTGTGAGTATATAACTGCACTCTTTTAATCTTCAGAGCAAATCTATATCAAATAACTTGTATAGCTGGGAAGAATGGTAAGCCTTATCCAATGGGGTCCACTCCTGTCTCCCCAATGAGAGGTCCGACACCCCCAAAGCTCTTCCAACTGACTACACTAATACTAGAATTTGGGTCTCTGTCCATAGCTCATATACCAAATAGCTGTCACAGAAGTATCCAAATGCTTCTTTCTAATCTTTGTGCTGTAAGATAGGTAACTCACTATAATTATCTTACAGTAGTAATCTGATCAAAGATCAAAGAAATGCCTCATCTTCACCCTGTTTTTAACAAACGACTGTCCCACCTTCTGCAGTCCTCTTCTCTCCCCCTTCCTTTCTCCATCCCTAAGGACCCTCTTGTAATCCTAGAGCTCATAACACACATTGGGGTGTCTGTGTCCATTCTCCAAGGTGGATCTGCTCCTGTTGAAGCATCACTTAGCTTCAAGCCCAGTACAATGCAATCATGCAGCCTTTTCCTCCTCCCCTAGCAGAAAGCCTTCTCTCCCCTCTCTGGATACCTCTAGCCTGAATCTTGAGCGTGTTTATGGTCTAGATTTCTCTCCCTCCTTCTTTAGAGACAAGCACCTGAATGTCACTCCCTTTTGATGGTCGCATGGCAGACTCACTAAGACGCTGAAAGGAGAAAAGCACGAAGCCTGAACCAAAGAGGCCCACTCAGAGCCAGAATCTATCTCCCAAGGGGTGTGGCTAACCTTGGAAATGGTGAATGAGGGATGTGGAACTTTGGGTTGAAACCCAGGCATGTTTTACAAAGGCTGGAAAATAAATATGAATTTTTCCAAGCTGGAAGCATCAGAATGTGAGGGGAATCAGCCTGGGAGAACATGTCACCTGGTTTTGGCAAGGTAGAATCTTCTAGTGTTGGCAAAATAAGTCAGGCAGTTCAATGATGGGGACAGGGCTATACCAAGCGGCCCTGAGACTAGGAAGCCAGTGATAGGAAAGCAGAATGTCAGCCAGGAGCTCTGCATCCAAGACAGGCATCAACCCCACATATGAGAATGGGCATGTCAGAAAGCCTGGCAAGCCAGCCAGGCATGAATGATGGGCGCAGGAAAAAAGGAAAGGCCAAGGTAGGGCTGTGGGAGAAGATGACTAAGCCTTGCTCATTCCGCTCAGATTTATTAAGCACAAACTCTGACCCAATGATAGGTGCACAAGGGTATATTACCCAGGAGCTCTCCAGAGGAAGAAAACCAATACTCTGTGTGTGTGTGTGTGTGTGTGTGTGTGTGTGTGTGTGTGTGTGTAGGCATGTATGTGAAAGCGAGCAGGAAGGGAAAGAAAGGGAAGGAAAAAGGAGCAGGGGGAAAAGGAGGGGAGGGGAAAGAGGGAAAGTAGGAGAGTGACTATAAGAAATTGGGCTTGCAACTGGAGACCAAGGATAGCTAGAGTTCTCTCATGATCAGAGAAGCTGGTCACTTCGTGCTGCTCAGGTCTTCAATGGACTGGACAAGGCACACCCATATTAAGGACAGCAATTTGTTTCACTCCAACTACACCAAGTTCAGTGTTAATCACATTCAAAAATTCAGCACAGACACACCGCTATAATGAAATACCTTAGACGGGGATAGGAGAAAAGACGACATATAAAGCTACAGAATATATGTTAGATGAAATAGTTGAGCACCTCACAGTCTAATGAAACTGGCCTATAAAGCTGACCCAAAGAGATAAGTAGATAAGGTCTCAGCTAACCTCAGAAACAAGAGACTAAAGATAGGCCACAGGGCCCATGAATGGCACATCCTAGTAGGATTCCTGCAATGGGTGGGAGAGACAAGGCCCAGGAGCTGTTAGTGAGGCCATGTAGGAGGATCTATGCTGGGGGCCTCATGAAAGTCAGACCACTTTGTCAGCTCTGAGAAAGAAAGGAATGGCCTTGCATGTAGATCCCGAAGGCCCTGATGATGGAGGAGGTGACCTGGGTTTGAGTCCACGCTCATCAGTTTAAGAGCTTGGCCATGATACTTTCCTTCTCTGAACCATGGTTTCTTCCTCTTTAAAATGAAACTAGCAAGAGTATCTGAATCAAATGTAATCTTTAAAGCCAGGCTCTGGTAGCTCAAACCTGTAATCCTAGCTACTCCAGAGGTTGAGAGCAGGAAAGTCCATGAGACTTTTTCTCTAATTAAGCACCAGAAATGCCAGAAGTGGCTCTGTGCCTCAAATGGTAGAGCACTAGGCTTAAGCACAAGAAAATAAAAGCTTAAGGACAGCACCCAGGTCCTGAGTTCAAGACCCAGGACCAGAACCAAAAACAAAAGTAATCTCTAAAGTAAACTAATAAATATTTGTAAAGCATAAAGCAAAGCTGGCATGATCTCGATTGCTGTGGAATTATTTTCTCATTGTAGCTCCAGCACGCCAAAATGTTCAACCTCAAATACTTTTTCCAATAGTGTAAGATAACAGTTGACTCAATCACATTCAGACTGTCCTACATTTTGGTGGTGTGTTTTTTAAAGGGCAAATCTATGTAGATTGCCTAGTTAAAACTCATCCAAGTTTTCCTACTGCCTTAGAAAACAGACCCAAAGCTCTACCAAAAGTTTTCATAACTGTCTAATCTGTTGTGAATGTGTTTCAGCCTAGAGTTGCCTCTTAACCGCTCTCTTCTGAGCTTCAAATCCTGGATTCTCCAGGTCTTACATTGTCTTCAGAAGGTCTCAGGGCCTCTTCAGGGCTGGTACACTGTGCCTGAAGCTGCCATTCTTGAGCTCTGCCCTGCCTACACCATCCAAACTCCCACTCACATTCAGGGTTTGGTTTAAGGGGAATTCTTGGGCCAGAGATATAGTTCAGTGGTACAAAGCCATAGGTTTAATCACCAGCTCTGAAGAAGGAAAAGTCTCCCTAATATGCTTCTGTAGCCCATGCTCCTTTCATAGAGAGTCAAGATGGCCAGGAGCCCAGTGTGTGTACCAGGCACACAGAACCTGCTATATGTTGAAGAACTTAATAAATACAGGGTAACAGCCAAATCCCACTGGTTCCTAGTGGTCCCCTGAAATGCTAGTGGGAAAGGATTCTAAAGATCTGCCCATGATGGCTGACTTAGTACTTATATGCTGCTTTCATATCTCAGACTAGGTACTTTATTTATTACTTGCTTATTATTTAGTTATTTGTGTTAATATCAGTATAAATCACCTGTTTACTTGTTTGCTTATGTATTTTGCCATTTATTTTACTGCTACCAGAATTTGAATTCATGACTTCTCACTTGTTCAACCTGTTTGCTCAGCTGGCTCTCTAGCATTTAAGCTATACCTCCAGCCCAGCTTTTTGCTGGTCATTTCTTAAATGGCCACGCTGGCCTCAAATCTTGATCCTCCAAATCTCAGCATTCGGAATAGCTAGGATTACAGACATGAGCGACCAGGACCATTGTGGACTAACTAAGATTATAAGAGCCAGGCACTGGTGGCTCACGCCTATAATCCTAGCTACTCAGGAGGCTGAGATTGTGGTTCAAAGCCAGCCCAGACAGGAAAGTTCATGAAATTCTTATTTCCAATTAACCACCAGAAAACTGGTAATGGCTCTGTAGCTCAAAGTGGTAGAGCAGTAGACTTGAGCAAAAAGCTTAGGGACAGTCCCCAGGCCCTCAGTTCAAGCCCCATGACTGACAAAAAGAATATACAGAATATAAGCTTATTTCTCACAGTCCCAGAGTCAAGGAAGTCCAAGATTAATGTGACAGAAAGTTTAGGGGTCTGACAAAGGGACCAAGATTCTCCTTCCAGAATGGTACTTTGTTGTTGCAGTCTCCAGACAGGCAAAACACTTTGTCCTCACATCATGGGAAGGACAGAAAGGAAAACCTTACTCCTCTTTTATAAGGCAGTAATTCATTCATGAGGCTGAAGTTTAACCATCTCCTTTAGACCTTTCTCTCTGTTTCTCTCTTTCTCTCTCTCTCTGTCTCTCTCTGCCTCTGTCTCTCTCCTCTCTCTCCTCTCTCTCTCTTCTCTCTGTCTGTCTGTCTGTCTGTCTGTCTGTCTGTCTCTCTCTCTTTCTCTCTCTCTCTCTCTCTCTCTCTCTCTCTCTCTCTCTCTCTCTCTCTCTCTCTCTCTCTCTCTCTCTCTCTCAGCTTTACTGCATCTGGAATTCTGGGCCTGTGAGCTGTTCCTTAGTTTTTTCACTCAAGGCTAACACTCTGCCACTTGAGCCCCAGCTCTACATCCAGCTCTTTGCTGAGTAATTGGAGATAAGAGTCTCATGGAGGGCTGGGAAGGTGGCTCAGTGGTAGAGAGCTTGTCTTGCATGCCTGAGGCCCTGGGTTCAATTCCTCAGCACCACATAAACAAAAAGAAAAAAAAAAGCCGGAAGTGGCGCTGTGGCTCAAGTGGTAGAATGCTAGCCTTGAGCTGAAGAGCTGAGGGACAGCGCCCAGGCCCAGAGTTCAGGCCCCATGACTGGACCAAAAAAAAAGAGTCTCATGGACTTTCCTGCCAAGGCTGGCTGGGAACCCAGATCCTGAGATCTCAGCCTCCTAAGTATCTACGGTTGATAATAGACATCAGCCACCAACACCCTACTAAGCTTTCATTCTTAATCTCATCACATCAGGCACTAGATTTCAACATGAACTTTGACAGGACACCATCAAGTGACAGCACTGGGAAACTGTTCCTACTATGAAAACTGCCTACCTTGACTGCAGGCGTTTGGGGACGAGGAAGACCACCTGACATCTGACTAGGTCTGCTGAAAGTTAACCTGTTATATGCCACTGTGTCAGGTTTCATAGAAAACAAGTTAAAAACCACAGGAGTAACTCTTACTTGAAAGGGGCAACACAGGTGCAGTTATGTTTATCCTGCAAAGGGAAAGAAGTGAACTTTTCACGCGGGCTAGATGCATCCTCCACTCATCCCCCACATCTCACAGGTGTCTAGGAACACTTTCCTTGTGACATTGTGTCTATGTGTCTGATTGCTTAAGGGTTCCAACTTAACATGTCAGTTTATGAGTATAATAGATCTTGATCAATGTCATCATTCTCTCCCAACCCTCCCAGCCTCTCAGTTTGTCTAGTTCCATTTTCACATATGTACATTGAATATGCTGGCTACATTTGTCTCCCCCCTTTCCCAAGACCTTCCTCTCTTCCTCCACTGACACTTCACCTTCTAGCGTCATGGTATTCTTTTTGTTGGACTGCGGGCTAATTTTGCGAAAGCGTTGCATCATTGGAATCATCTCCTGTACATACCATACTATAGCTAATGCATTTGTGTATATATCCATACAACCCTGCATATGTTTACATATGTATTTAGAAATGAGATCTAACATGAGAGAAATCATGTGTGCTTTGTCTCTCTGAGCCTTACTTATTTCACTTAACATACTTTTTCCAAGTTTATCCATTGCTCTGCAAGTTGTATAATAGCATTCATCTTATCCATCACTCTTTTAGAATCTTGTGCCATTGTGAGAAGAACTCTTGATTTGGGAATTTACCTTGGAATGCCCTGTGGCTGCAAAGGGCAGTTGGGTGGTAGGCTGGAGACCTGACAGAATTCAGAGCAGCCTCTTCAGAGCTGTGTGATGATTCACAAGTTACAATCTCTTCAGTGTCTTCATTTGTGAAATGGGATGTGAGGAATGCCACAGGCATGTAAAGAGCACTCACAAACAACCACTCCTATAGCAGCCATTTGATTTGGAGCTTGTGGCTTGCTGTCTCCATAGCATGCCAGCAAGGGTTGAACTCAGTAGCACCTGCCTGGCTCTGGCTAGCTCTGGGAAGGAACACATACCCTGCAAATCTGGAATTAATCTAAAGTACTATCAGTAGTAGTAGATTGATTAAATCAAAGCAAGTTATTGAAAATAATTGTCTTATTTGGATTTAAACAAAAAATCTGTGTATGTGTACACATATGTATGTGTGCATGCATACACACAGTTTCAGATGCATAGACAGACATCTAAATGGATTCATACATGATACATCAACTATCATTATCTCCAGAGACCCTTTATGTCTGTATTATTTGAATTAGCTGACTACGGAAATGTGTTGTTTGAGTTAATAAATGAGTGAATTCATTCATCATATACAATAATGGAGACCCAGGATGTGACTCAATGGTAGAGGCCTAAGGCCCTGGATTTAACTGTAAGCACTGTAATATATATATATATATATATATACACACACACACACACACATATATATATATACATATATACACACACACATATATATATAATAAAATAAGATCAATCAAGTGAACAGATAACATTCGTCATGATTGCTAGCTAACACTGAATAAATGGTCCAGGAGTGGGTATATGGGAAAAGGTGGCTGATGGGAAATAGTAATGGGTATGTTACTATCAACTGGATGAAGTTACTTCAGGAGTCACTACGTAGCAGCCATGCCCTTTCTATATTCATATTTATCAGTGTATCCAACCCAGAATGCTCAAAAAGAAGGCCACAGCTGCAGGTAAAACACTCACTTCTCAGAAGCTCTGGGGCAACTCCATTGAGCAGGAGGGCAGGATGTCCTGGGTAGGGCTGACCAAAATACTCTAGTGCTGTCCTCATACTGAGAAATAAAGGATTGGCTTCCACACCTTGGTCAGTGGTAAATAGCAGGTTTCCCTGAGATGAGGTGGGGAGAGAGGAGACGAAGGTGGAGGAAGATAAAGAGGAGGAGGAAAAGGGATAAGCAGATAAGAAAGAGAAAAAGAGGGAAGAGTGAGGGGAAGAAGAAGAAAAAAGGG
This sequence comes from Dipodomys spectabilis, assembly GCF_019054845.1. Taxonomy (NCBI): domain Eukaryota; kingdom Metazoa; phylum Chordata; class Mammalia; order Rodentia; family Heteromyidae; genus Dipodomys; species Dipodomys spectabilis. The sequence goes on along the minus strand of NW_024870769.1, from coordinate 6,288,796 downwards.
GGAGAACGGAAAGAAGAAGGGTGAGGAAGAGGCTGAGAAGAACTAGGAGGAGTAAGAAAAAGAGAAAGCCTGGAAAAGAAAAGCCAAAAACACTGGAGGTAAGAAATCCAAGTGGTAGATTCTGAATTGTCTCTCCAAGAAATAATGGTTATTGTTAAGCCAATTCTTCTACCCAAAAAGATCGAAAGAGGCTGCAGGTGTGAATTGAAAAAAAAAAAAGAGGGTTTGAAGAACTTCACTGGTGGAGATGCTAAGCATTTCTGGCATATGGATAAGGTAATATTGGCTTCTCATTGGTTTAAAATTTACAGTAGCATTCAGAAGAAGGTCATTTTTAATGGCGTCTTTTTCCTAGTAACAAACTTGACCAATGTGTTGCAAATTTGAAAAATGAAAACTTCAGTGAGGAAAATCTCCCCATCCCCACACTGACCTGAGATCATGGCTCATATTTCTATGAACATGTGTGTATTTGTATCAAAATCCAAACCCTGCAGTATTTACTGCTTTACTCACTGCTTTACCCACTGAACAGTTAAGGAGGAAAATGTTTCCACTGAATCTTCCACAGAGTGAGTTTTAATAAATATATACTATGCCATGGGATAGGGTTATCATAATTTATGATTTCCCAGTTATCAAATGTATATGTTGGTTTTTTTTTAAAAAATTTTATTTTATTTTATTTGAGAACAAGCTGTACAGAGGGGTTACAATTACATGGGCAGGAAAATGCATACATTTCTTACCAAGCATTGCAGCCTCCTCCTTTGTTTACCCTTCACCTCCCCTCCCAGCCTCCCCCCTCCCCCCCCACCCAATCATACCCCCCTCCCCCCCCCCACCGACATTGTAAAGCTGGTTTTGACATGACATTTTGTACTTCTCATTGTTGCAACAGGTCCACCTGAATCCTTAAACGACTTGTTTGTCCCCGTCTCCTCCACATGTTATACTGACATCAAATATAGTGAAAGCGGGGGTTACACTGTGGGGGAGGGACATACAAAGCAACAAAGAAATAATATTATAAATGCGTTAGAAACACATGCATGAAAGAAACAAAAACATTAAAATACATATTTGAGGGTTCGTTTTCCTAACATCACATTCTCTGACTTTTTCCGCTTGACTCATACCTATACTAGATATTGCAAATAAGGGAAACCATGGGACCTATGTTTCTTTGGGCCTGGCTTAGGAACCAACCCAGATGCCCCTCAGTAGATGAATGGATCAAGAAGATGTGGTATATATACACAATGGAATTCTATGCCTCCATCAGAAAGAATGACATTGCCCCATTTGTTAGGAAATGGAAAGGCTTGGAAAAAATTATATGTTGGTTTTTAATTAATCTTCTTAGGTGAAAGATATGAAAACATTTGCAGTTTTCCATAACTGTTGTCCATGAATACTGTACCCACATGGCAGGGAGTATTTTTCCCTCTATCATTCCACTTGTAGCAATATAATGAGCAGCAGTGTTAGAGTGCTCAGAAGAGCAATTAGGGGGGTGGGGCAGCATGTGATATTTTTGTTTAAATGACAGCGTCTTTGATCGAGAGGTTGAGCATTTCCCACATTCTGGTTATTAGGTATATATTTCACATATCTACTTGTGCTGGCACAGAGTCCAATATATCCGTTCATTTTCTTTTCTTATAAATCTTCATCTCAATAGTAGATTGATGCATAGTTAACCCATTAGCTTCTTCTTTCTCCTCATCATACAAAAAAAAAATTTACAAGACCTCACTTCGGTTTTTAACCAAAAAGTCAGGCTCATATCTCTGTAATAGAGGCTTGTGTATAAAAGATGAAGCCTATGTCTGTTACTGCTTTCAATTCCAGTAATGACATTGTTTATACATTTGAGTTACACTACAGCATTTGGAAGGCCAACATAAGAACTATCAAAAAAGCAGCTGTTCTTTTCAGCTATCCTCTTATTAACAAGATTGCCTAATTTTTATTCTAAAATAGTATTTATTTAATTTCACTTTCATGGCCAATGTAAATTAAGTGGGTATTTTTGCATATATTTAAATTGTTATTTTTGAACACTTGTGCAAAAATACCATAAAATCCAGTTAACATTAATCAGATCCACATTTCTTGAATTCATAAATTGCAATATCATATATATATATATACATACATATATATGCATGTATGTTTTGGATCATGTCCATAAGGTTTTAGAAAGCAAGAAATTGGCAACAAGAAGGCGAAGCTGGATATTTACATTAATCCTATTCTTTTAATGACTCATAGACGCTCCAACACAATATACAATTCCTACTCATCTTAACAACCATGCAAATATTTGTGTCAAACAATCTAATCAAAAGCCATTTATTAGGTGTTGGTATATATTTACATAAGACAAAGTTAGAAAACCAAAGAGAATTGTCTGTCTACATTAACATGCTAGAGTATAAACTAGATAAAGGCTACATTATCCCTCCCTCTTGATTTATTGTTACAATATTTTTAAAGAATGCATTATTGCTTCTTTCTTATGTAAAATGAAACTATAATCACAAGTTCCTTTGTTTTCCTATTCAATTTTAGTTACTTGTGCCAAAATGTAAGTGAGGGCCTAAATTTTATCTGACCTCAAAAATTATGATTATGAATAGGACTGGTTAATTATTGCATTTCCAAGAGCCAATTGTACTTAACCAAATAAATAAAATTAGCCATAGACCTACTAATGAAACATATTGTACAAACACTTGGAATTAGACTTGTTGCAATTAATCTAAGATTAGTACTAGTAATTTAGACCAGTGGGAGGGAAGAAGGGAAAGATGAGAAGAGGGGATGATGGGAGAATAGCTCTATGCTCCACCATCATCTGGTTAGATAGCATTGCCTTTCAAGTTTAATTTTTATAGTAATTTAATCACCATAATTGGTGGGTAAAGAAGAGGTGAGTTCTGTAATCCTTGTGGGTCCCAAGCCAAACAGATGTGGTTTTCAGTTCTCCTAAAGTGATTTTCCACATTGGTCTTTAATGGTGGTGCTTTAAAACTTTTTTTTCCCCTCTTTTCTTTCTTTTCTTTTTTTTTCTGAGCTGGAGAGAGAGAGAGCTGGCTCTCCTTGGAAGGTGAGAGGTGGCACCCTGGGGACTCCATAGACTCTTGAGCAGGACTTTCATGGCTCTGCTTGCTCTTCTTGGCCCTAGCCCATCACATGCTAAATCTCACTTTGTGGAACTTTGGAAAAGGCATGAACATTTTCTGGCTCTCTGTTTCCTCCTCTATAAAGTGAATGGATTGGATTCAAAATCTACAGTCTCTTCCAGCTCTAAATTCCATGAATTCATTACATTAAAAAAAACCCTCCCAATTTATATAATTATATTCCACATAGTTTACTTTATATGCAAAATTACAAACACAACAAAAACCTATTAAAGTTTATTTATAAGTCATTCAAACGAAGTCAGATTTTTTTTAATGTGTGATAATCACTAAGGAGATTTGTAGAAATGTTCGTTTTTTTAAATGATTTGAAATCAGCATTCCTTCACAATAGAAACCAAAAAACAAAAAACAAAAATTCTCCAAACTTTCAGGTTATTAGTGAAATACTTACTGTGATGGGAGATAAGCAGCTCCTATATGCTGCTTCAAAACCATAGGTTAACTATTTTAATGTGGATAGTTGGGATGCTGAAAATTTCACATTATATTATTTTTAGCTTAAGTAGTAGTTCACATAGTTTTATGAACGAATTTAAACTTTCTGCCGGGCACTGGTAGCTCACACCTGTAATCCTAACTACTCACAAGGCTGAGATCTGAGGATTATGATTCAAAAACCATCCTGGGGGGAAAAAAGAGTTTATGAGGCTATCAACTCATCTCCAGCAAAAATTGGAAAGCAGAAGTATAGTTTAAGTAGTAAAAGAACACCCTTGAGTGACAAAGTTAAAGGATAATGCAAGGCTCTAGGTTCAAGCCTCAGTAATGGGACAACAGAACACACACACACACACACACACACACACACACACACACACACACACACACACACACACACACACACACACACACACTGATGTGTGATGGGGTTTACACTGAGTAGGGAAATTACCTAACAATCTTCATGTCCAACACATCTCTAGGTGATATGCATGATTGTTATCTGTGGTCCACACTCCTAGGACTAGTCAAGGAGTTGGCACAGAGTGTTGGTATTCTTTAAAATTTCTCAGAGAATTTATTGTACAGTCAGGTTTCATAACTATGATCCTGGAGAAAGATGAGATGAGTCTGTAAGATAATCAGATTGGTTCCCATCCATCTAGTGCAATCCCTTTCATCACAATAAATCACACACACAATCATGCAGCTACTCTGAGCACAGGCTAGCCACAGTGCCAAAACCTCTTGGCCCAGTGAAATGTTCGGGAGGGCTTTTACTTAAATGGGTATTCATTCATTATTACAGAAACACCTCACAAGCGAGAGCTATGCCATAAATACACCTTGACGCCCTAGATTTTTAAGCCCAGGCTGACAGATCTGACATGTTCAATAAGCGTACAATTGAATCTACATCTTGTTCACCCAACACCAGCCACCCGGAGATGGGCAGACACCCAGTTGTGAATCAGACATGATTGCCTGAAATATTCATTTTTCACCAAGCTGCCCTGACAGCATAGAAATGTAATCAAACTTCTAAATATTGCCACAAATATTCGATGAAAAAAATTATCTCCTTGCAGCTATTCAGGCTGTGATGTGATACTCCCGGTGGGAGACAGAGCTTAGGAACTCGGTGAGAAGCAGAGTTCACTCAGTCCCTGAAGACATAATGAAAAGTCAAAGGTTGAGGAAGGTGAGCTGCCCTCCCAGCATGACTGAAATGAAACACCTAAGGCTAAAAAACAAAGTTAGAAAAAGTATAGGCAATAAAATGGATACTCAGTGTGACAGGGATCTGAAAAATAACATATTTTACATAAAAATAGATCTTCTAAAAGCTGGCTCACATCAGTAATCTTAGCTACTCAGGAGGCTGAGATCTTCAGATTGTGGTTCAAGCTTGAGCCCAAAAGCTCAGGGACAGTGCCCAGGCTCTGAGTTTAAGCCCCAGAATTGCACACACACACACACACACACATATACACGAATTTATAGAGATAAAGAGTAATTATATTTAACTACCAAAGCCCTAGTGATATGGATTCTAAGCTGATTGCAATACAACATGGAAATTTGATTTTAAGATAATTTTATCTCAGATGCTATTGATCAAGATTCATTATATTTATAAACGGATTTGTTGAATGATAATTCCTTTATACAACTAAACATAAAAAATAGAATAAAAAAGATGATTTTATAGCAATCAAACCTATCATCCTATAGGCATATATTAATTAACCCTAAGTCTTAAACTTTGGTTACGAGGCATGACAGGACTATAAAAATGTATCTATTTTCTGGGCACTGGTGGCTCACGCCTTTAAGCCTAGCTACTCAGGAGGCCGAGATCTGAGGAATGCAGTTCAAAGCCAACCCAGGCAGGAAAGTCCGTGAGACTCTTATTTCCAATAAACCACTCAGAAAACCAGAAGTGGTGCTGTGGCTCAAGTGGTAGAGCGCTGGCCTTGAGCTGAAGAGCTGAGAGACAGCGCCCATGCCCAGAGTTCAAGCCCCAAAACCAATGGAAAAAAAAAAAGAAAATGTATCTATTTAACATAGGGGAATGATTAAGCAAATGGGTATTTGTTTGAATTGCACAATGCTAATGAATAACACTTTCCAAGGTTTTTAGATAACATGAACAGAAACATCTAGCAGTTCTCTACTCTTATGAGAACAAAAATGGAAGGATGCAAGCAAGTTCTTATAGAACTTTCAATAAGAATGGATGCAGTCTATATCTGCATTGTACATTGTGGTAGCCACCAGATGCTTTAGGCTATGGACCAATTGAAATGTGGTTAATGAGTATCTGAACTTTTAATTTATTCAAACTTAATTCACTTAAAAACTAACATGTGGTTTGAGCCTACCATCCTGGACTTCCAGGAACAGACACTAATGCCAGAACACAAAGGGTGTAGCTGGTTTTTCTACCCACCAATTCATAACTCTGTTTAAAATCTTCCTCTTTGCCTCACTATTTGCATTCCCTAGATCAAAAGGAAGATGAGTCCATCTCCCCAAAAAATACTCCAGTTAATTTATAGAATAACAACACAAAGACTTCCAATGTGAAATCCACACCCTTTGAAAACCACAGACTTCCTCACTCTTATAAACAATCCCCCCCCCAAAAAAAAAAAAGAAAAGGCAACCACAATGGGCAGTAGCTTCGGTGTTTATAAATCCCAATCCTTTGGGTAGAGGGAGAAAGGCTCTTTTAAAAGCAAGACTTCTTTACAGACTTCCAATTGTGCCACCCAGTGGCAATATGCTTGGTTGAATTTCTAACTGCAACAGATGTTTTTGGCCAGGGAAGAATCTTGTGTTGTCTGAATGTGATTAAATGGATGGCCAAAACTGCCCACTGGATGTTGTCACAATGATTTCTATGTTAAGTTAGTACATGCTTTCTCCTCCCAGCCTTTCTTAGAAGTTCAAGACAACAATGATCTTCCGGGTGGGTTATTGTGTTTAAAATGCAAAAAGGTCCTCTCTGAATTCCTTCAGCTCAATGTATTTACATTACAAGAAATCTTATATGAAGGTGTTGGATGAGTTTTTGCCTTTGATTAAGAGTTTTTAAAAATAAAACATTTAGAGATCCAGAAACATTTGGTAACATCATTTTCTAAGGATTTAAAAACACTTCAACATAAAATTAAATGCAGATGTATAATTTGAGAGTTGATGAATCATCAGTTTATGTACATTTATAATTATACTAAGCATAAGTATTCCAAAAGCCACATTAGTCTCTGGCTATTGTAGTTAATCCTCTGGTAAGGAATTTGAATGATATTCTAGTTCCATCATCTCTGTATCCATAGGGGATTGATATATGCTCAAGTCTCTTAGATTAAATGGTGGAGTATTTGCATATAACCTATGAACATCCTTCTGAATACTTTAAATTATTTCTAGATTACTTACAATACCTAAGACAATGCCAATGCTATGCAAATAGTTGTTACACTGCATTACTCAGGGAATAATGGCAAGGGGAAAAAATAGAGGGATCTCAATAGAGATACAGGGTTGTTGGTTTTTTTCCCAAATATTTTCCATCTGTGGTTGACAGATCTGCAGACAGGGAACCCAGAGAGATGGAAGACCAATTGTGTCTCATTTACTTAAAATACACTGTTACACAGCAAGGTGTCTGACTTGCAGATTTTATTTTCCAATTTAGAATTTCCACTCATGGACCAGGGTGGGAGGGGGGGGTTTATCAATGTGAAATACAGGTAAGTTCCTTACAAATGTGGACAAGTGAAACAGCAAACAACTGTAACAACTGAAAATAATCTACAGCATTGGTTATCATTTTATTTATTTATTTTTTGGTCCGGTTATGGGGCCTGAACTCTGGGCCTGGGCGCTGTCCCTCAGCTCTTCAGCTCAAGGCTAGCACTCTACCACTTGAGCCACAGTGCCACTTCTGGCTTTTTTCTTATGTGGTGCTGAGGAATTGAACCCAGGGCCTTGAGCATGCAAGGCAAGTGCTCTACCACTGAGCCACCTTCCCAGCCCTGGTTATCATTTTAACATTAGCAGATGGCACACCTCTGGTCACCATGACTTAAGAAGGCCACCTTGAACTCAGTTTGGCAGAGAATCTTCCTGAAGCTCAAGATCTTAAAGAATGTAACTCCCGGGGACAATTTAAAATGACAGAGGCTGCAAATCTCCTCTGAAACAAATGTAGAGAACACAGGCAGGAAAATAAGGAAATAGCATGACTTTGACATTGGCCCAGTTGGCATGGGTTGACATTTTTGTTGCAGCTCTAGCAGAAAGACAAAATCTGAAGAAACAGAGGAAATCTTTAAAGGAGACTTAGGGAGCCATGGTTTTGTGCACTCAGATCTGTATTAGCTACATAACAAAGATTCCCTCAGGATTTCCAAGTCCTCTTCACAAGAGCTCTGCTTCAGGTTCTTCAGTGTTCATTCCAGAGGCTGTTCTCAGGAAGCTCTGGGAATGAGGCAAGGTGTTTCTTGACACACCTACTGTGTGTCCTTGGTGGACACACCTACTCACTGCCCTACAGACTTGGGCAGATCACAAAGGCTGGTCAGGACTGAAAGAAAATTAAAGCCTTCCCACAGAACTCCTCAGATCCTTTAAATCACCAAGATCAGTAGAAGAAGGAGATTTTGGTCTGATATGACTCATGCCAATTCTGAGTTTAGGTGACATAGTGAGAATCCCATGAGCCAAACATGACCATTATGGTTCTGCCTCTCTAGATTTATTTCATGGGTATGAATCAAACCAAGCTTGAATTAACAATCTTTGAAAAAAAATTACATCTATATTGAAAATATACAGATCTTTTTCTTTTCCATGATTCCCTAAATGCATGATTTACATAGCATTTGTGTTGTGCTAGGTAGTATAAGTAACCTAGAGATGATTTAAAGTATACAAGAAAATGTAGTCAAGTTAGATGCCATTTTTTTATGATAGATTTGGGCATAAAGGAGTTAGGCATTTTCAGTAATCAATCCTCTGCAGATCCCAAGGGCTAACTAAATTGTAAGAGACAAAAGCAAGGAAGAGGAGCTTCCCCAGTACTCGGTTCTGTAGACCTTGCACACTTGTCTTTCCTGGCACTCATCTTAAAGCCTACGAGTTTGTTTATGCATTCCTCTGTTTTCATCAAACAAAAACCTTATCTCAAGTGTGTTTTTATTCTTCACACTTAAGGCAGTCCCAAGAAAGTAATCAATAAATTCTTCTGAGCTGAACTCTGGTGATTCACCCCTGTAATCCTAGCTATACAGGAAGCAGAGATATGAGGATTGCAGTTAAAGTCAGCCCAGGAGAAAAGTCTGTAAGACTCATGCTTCCAATTAAGCACCAAAAAGCTGAAAGTAGAAAATGGCTCAAGTGGTAGAGTACTACCCTTGAGCAAAAAACTCAGGACAGCACACAGGCCCTGAGTTCAAGCCTCAGGAATGGCATAAATAAATAAATAAATAAATAAATAAATAAATAAATGTATGTTTCAGCAATGCATTAAATATGAAATAAAACCCTGTCATCTGTATTTTTAAATAGTAGCAACCATTAAAAAGCTTTTCTTAGGTTATGTTTTTCTTTCAAAAGATATTGAGAGTAATTTATTAAAAGTATAAAACCATCAGAATTTTGTGTCTACATAGAAATATAGCTGTAATAATCTAAAGATGCTGAGGTATTTGAATCAGAGAAAATAATTCAACTATAAACGAGAATCACGAAAACAAAATTCACTATCTAGCACAAAAGAAAGGAAGATGGAAGAGAGAGAAGGAAGACAAGGAGAAAGAAAAATCGCATTTATACACTTCATTTTTCTTAAAATCTTGAATATAATATTAGTGAACACTTTAAAAGAATTAAGCCAGATCTCATAGGGGTTATTTGAGAATTACACAGCTGATTTGATGTTAGATGATCTATTAACTCAATTTACCACATTTTAATTTATCACATTTAAACTCAAATGATCCTTTCTGTAGAAGCACAAAATTTGATAAAACTCAATGTCCATTTCTTTTTATTGTGATAAAATATCATCACTGAGCCTTATGTCACTCAACCACACCCATCCCCTTAAACTATTTCATGTGTGTGTGTGTGTGTGTGTGTGTGTGTGTGTGTGTGTGTGTGTGTTTCTCTGCTAGGGCTTAAGCTCAGGGCATGGGCACTGTCCCTTAGCTTTTGCACTCAAGGCTGGTCCTCTACCATTTGAATCACAGCTCCATTTCCAGCTTTTTTAGTGGCTAATTAGAGATTAAAAAAAGACCCATGGACTTTCCTTCCCAACTGCTTTTCAATCATGATCCTCAGATCTCAACCTCCTGAGTAGCTAGGATTACAAGTATGAACCACCACCAACCAGTACCCAGATTGAACCATTTTTAAATACAGAGTTCAGTGACATTAAATACATTTACATTGTTGTCTCTTCCATCACCATCACCCAGCTCCAGAACTTTATTTTCCAAAACTGAAGGTCTGTACCCACTAAACAGTATCTCCCTGCTCCTCTCCATCTCTAGCAGTTACCATGCTACCTTCTGTCTCGTTCAGTACTCTAATATCTCACATAAGTGAAATCATGTAATATATGTTCTTCTCACTTAGTGTAAAGTCTTCAAGACCCATCTACATTGTAGTGTACATCAGAATATCCTTCCTATTTATGAGTGAATAATATTCTATCCCATGTATATACTATGCTTGTATCTCTTCATCAAGTTGTGGACAGTTGGATTACTTCTAATTTTTAGTATAATGCTGCTATGAATATGAGTATATTAATGTCTTTCTGTTAGTGCTTTGGTGAGTATACCCAGAAGCAGAACTAACAGATCATTTAGTAATTCTACATCTAATTGTTTATCAAGAATCAAATATCCACTCTTGGTTTTATTTTTAATGGTTATAGATACAGTAGCTTTAACATAAAGAGCCATAACTTAAAAGAATACAAGTACAAAGTATAATACAAGTACAAAATACAAGTACAAAATATAAAGAAAATAAAAATGGAAACCATTTTAAACATCTTTATTCTAAAAAATATGTAAATTGAAACATTAGCCAGTCCACCTATATCCAATTGTCTTTAACATCTATCCATGCATCCACTTCTCCGTTTATCCAGTAAGCACAGTTGTATGTTCACCGTGTGCTATTTGTATAGCCTACATGAGCATCTACAGAGAATGGCTTTAGACTGGAAGATAGGAGATGTATCTTCAACTCTTGCTCTGATCATACCCACTCCCCCACATTTCCCGGAAATCAGGCTGGCAAAAGTCAAAAAGATTTATATAATTCATTCTATGTTATGGTGATTATGGCTAACAGAGATTCTCCCACATTACTGGAGAAAAAGTAAGTTTACACAGAGCTACTTGTCAGCTTTTATCAAAATTTAAGTTTTATCTAACTTTGACTCAGTGAATCCTATTTTTATAATCATCCTTGTCAGTTTAACAGCATACAAGAAAGATGACATTTATGTAGAGTTTCCCATTGTACAATGTTTGTAGAACCCAAGGAAGGAAACAAATCTAACAATGGAAAATTCATAAAATAAATAAATTATGGTACACCCAGAGGATCACTAGGGGGGGTCATTAAAAAGCAAGGAGGGTATTTCTCCTTGCACTCATGGGCAAGACTGTCCAAGATATGTGTAAAACTACTCAGAAAAATGGATCTGATGTACCATTATTTATATCAAAAAGAGAGTGCATGTCTTTGCTTTCCTATTTATATACATGTCTTTGCTTTCCTATTTCATTTAATCTCTCTGAAAACACATAAAGACAGTGGACACTTTTAGGGACAAGAGTGGGATTATAACAATTTACTTGGCTCCCCTTATGCCTTTCTGAGTTTTTTTGTTTTTTTTTTGTCAGTCGTGGGGCTTGAACTCTGGGCCTGGGCACTGTCCCTTTGTTCTTCAACTCAAGGATAGCACTCTACCACTTGAGCCACAGCACCACTTTCGGTTTTCTGAGTGATTTATTGGAGATAAGAGTCTCACAGATTTTTCCTGCCAGGGCTGGCTTTGAACCACGATCCTCATATCTTAGCCTCCTGCGTAGCTAGAATTAGAGGCGTGAGCCACAGCATTATGTGAGAGTGTGTATGTGTGTGTGTGTGTGTGTGTGTGTGTGTGTGTGTGTGTGTGTGTGTGATATGCATGCTAGGGATCAAAGCTAAGTCCTTGCACATCACAGACAAGTGTTCTACCATTGAACTACATTGCCAGCCCTATGTTTTCTAAATTTTTCCTCTTCAAAAGAGGTACTTGCCCAGATACTGCCTAAATTCCAAAGAATACTTACAACCATAGTCAATTGCTAAGGCTACACTTTTGGATTAAATACATTCTTCTGCATTTTCCAAACTGTTGTCAAGACAACCTTCCCTGTGTCCACAACACTGAGCAAACTAGGTGTCAACCTGGCATAGAGACAGACATTGCTGGTGAATTCTAAACATGAGTGGGTAAGAAAGGCCGTGAAGTTATAGTTCTTGCAGGTTCAAGTAACACCCTGTAAAGAACTTCTTCCCAGTGATCGTAATAAACACTGCTGACACATCTGTCACAGAGAAAACAGCATTAACTCCCAAGGTCTCACCAAATCAGTTAATCAGAAAATCACTTTTATTTTCCTTGTCATGGAAAAAATATTTCTGCTAAGTCAAGAAAAAAAAATGTGGGGATAATTATATTGTATCAAGTCTTCCAATGGAAAGTCAGGGGTTAAAATGGTACACATAGAACAGATGCAAATCAATTTGCTTTACAGTACAGTTAGTTAGTGTGCTGGACACACTTGACCACAGATGAAAGTCATGCTTACTATTTGAAGACTATAGGATCACTTTGCAATGCTTATTATTCAAAGTCCCACATTATATCGCTTTAAAAAAAAATCCAGTACAATTTCAGGGCCAACATTTGGGATTAAGGTCACTAGCTCCCTTGAATAATTGCAAACTTTTACCCTTCCCTCTGTACTTCATGTCTTACGGTCCTAAGACCATGATTGTACCACATATTAATCTATGACCCAACCACCAAATGGATTTTATTGAAGCTGCTGTAATTCCACCACCAGAAAAAAAATGACAAATAGCCAACATATCACTGAAGATTTATGTTTGGTTTTGAAACCCATTATCTTTTAGGAAATATTGCATAGTATGATTCACTGATGGCAGCAGGCTCATATAACCCAAGGTTTTTCTGTATTGATTTCATAGAGAGTCAGTATAACAAATCTGAATGTGTGTTTTGCTAGGCTCACATGATTAAAACCAAAATCAGCTTCAAGGATCATTAGCAAGAAATAAATGTATACTACCATACTAAGACTCTCAGGCTGAGCATCTCCATGCTGGGAGTAACACAGCCCACATTTCTCTGTTTGCAGAAGCCAATTCAAGAAGGGGAAATGTGTTGTGTGGAGTATAATGATTGAAGATCTGGTAGAAGTGCTGTTTCTCCCTGCTGGCAAATGCAGTGGAATCACTTCAATCTACACATTAGTTTCTCAGGGTCCTTAAAGGTCCCACTCCCCATCTCTCATTTGACATTAACTGAGGCTTATAAGGAGAAATGACTGCCTCTCCACTGTGTCTAACAGCTCTATTCACACCCACTGTGTTCTCAGAAGGACATAAAAGGGAGGAGGCTCAGAACGGCCCTTGTAGCTCATACCCATAATCCTAGCTACTCAAGAGGCTGAAACAGAGAACATCATTCAAAGCCAGTCTAGGCTGAACAGTCTACCAAACTCCAATTAATCAGCAAAATGACGGGCTAGAGGCATGGCTCACAGGGTGAAGCACCAGCCATGATCAAGAAAGTGAGCAAAAGTGCAAAACCCTTGAGTTTAGATGCTAGAATTTGCAAACATACACACACAAAGGAAGCCCAAGCCATTCCTGGACAAGATGTCCTAGCCTCTTGTTCATGTCTCACATTTTCTGAGTTTTGCAATCTCTACTCCCCATCTCTACTCTCATTTTATTTATTAAGACCCAACTGACTAGTTTCTCCCCTCTACTTCCTTGATCTTGATGTCTACATTTTCCTACTCTCCACTGGGCAGTTCATTCCAAGTCAGAATTCCTCTCCTCTCGCATCTGCTTCTCCACTTAATCTGTTCATAGGTATCTTATACTAACATTTCCATAACAGGACTCATTTATCTTCTGCCATCACAGTTTTTTTCTAATTAAGTTTTTTTATTGTGAAAATACTGCACAGAGGGGTTACAATTACATGGGCAAGGTAATGAGTACATTTCTTATTCAGCATTGTTGCCTCCTCCTTTGCTTTTCCCCTACCATCCCATCCCTCCCACTTCTTCAACCACACCCACCCACCCCCTACTCCCAATCACAGTTTTTAATCCCTGCCTGAACCTTCCCCAGTAAGAATACCTAAAGAAACTAAGAACTAAATGCCCAAACATGTCTCATTCCTGACCAAATGGGAGGAAGAGATGAGAAGCCCCCCAGCTCGGCAGCCCACAATGGGATGAAGGCTTTGATTCCTCAGGGAGTCCTCTTTGACCTTTCCAAGACATGGAACATTCTGCAACATCTACTATTGGCTGAGTGTGGCACATTTGTAACACAAACTCAACCCAGCCTGATGTGGATCAAGAAATTGTTCCAAACTGTGTAGCATAAGAACTCCCAACACTAAGAAATTGAGCCAAGAATCTGTTTCTTAGTCAATGGATGCTTCCTTCCAGAAAAACCAGTGGGAGAATAGAGAAAAGCCTTATTGAAGAAATGCTATCAGCAAAAAAGAATGCTCAGTGTTTTCCAGGGTTGTGGTTGTAAGTGAGCATAGGAATTTGTGCACAGCAAACATATCAAGAGTCAGCAAGCGCAGAGGAAGAAGAGACAAGGACAGAGTTGTGGTGAGCTCAGGACCATGTGTGTTCTACTTATGTTAAACCTTATTTCCTAACATGAATTACAATACTTTTCACTACCAGTGTTACCTTTTCCTTCCTTCATTCTTTCCTTTCTTCTTTCTTCATTTTCTTTCCTACTTTCCTCCCTTTTTCCTTCCTTTCTTTTTTCTTTCCTTCCTTCCATTCCTCTTTTCCTTGTTTCTGTCCTTCCTTCCTTCTTTCCTCCCTTCCTTTCTTGTATGTGGTGTCAGGAATTGAACCCAGGCTTTGTGCCTACTAAGTAAATATTACCTTTTTGTTTTATTTTGTTTGAGAGTCTCATTAACTTTTGTCCAAAATGACTTTGGATCAAGATCCTCCTGCTTCTACCTCTCAAGTAGTTGGACCATCACCATTCTTATACTTAGAAATAACCATGCCGAAAATATTGCTAGTCCAGGCTTTGTCAAACTCAGTAGTATTGCATTTTGGAGAGTCATCTCTCTTTGGAGGAGGCTGTTCTGTGCATCCTTTGATACTTAGCAGCATCCCTGGCCTCTACCCCATAGATGTCTGTGATATCCTCCCCTTGGTCCACCCTACTTGTCACACACACACACAAATGTTTCTAGATGTTACCAAATGTCCTCACACACACATACCATCACCACCAACAACCCCACTGCTTTGGGGTTCCTGAAGCTCTCAGGCGACTCTAGAGACATAGGTTGGTCCATTCCCTATGTAGGAGACTATTTGAGAGGCACCAGTACTTACAGCGTATCTGACTCCATTTTTTAAGGTGTCTAATTTAAATGGATTTTCTTGTCACAGATTAGGTGATGAGAAAAGGCTCAGGGAAGAGACTTGGTAAGTTAGCTACTCAGTGGTCTAAATTCTGCTATGACTCATCCTCTGTCCCCCACCTCTATTCTCTTAGCATGGCTGTCAGTGGCTTCTAGACCCTAATCCAGTGAGTCCATGCTCAACTTCCAGTGAGCCATGAAGACTTATCCTCGTGGAAAAGCCTTTCTCAAAATAGATTGGATTTGCTAAGTTGATTGGACCTGCTCTTTACCACTGACTTGATGTTTAGAGACGTAGTACCACTTTCATCTATTTGTTTCTATAGTACCTAAAATGAAATAAATATCCTACGAAACTAGAACAGTGTGTAGAAATGTTTACTTTTTGGCTTTGCTCTCTACTAACAGCATACATTGTGCAGTGGAAAGAAAGCATAGAGAAGTACTTTGTTTGAGGATACACCAACCAGGTAACTGAGCAAGAAATAGAAAACAGGCCAATCCATTATGAGCCTGGATGTCTCAGCATCCTCGCTGCACAATGAAGGCAAAACACCTGACTTTTGCTTGAGGTTAAAATTTACAAAGAGTTTTCTTATTATTGTTTATGGCAAAATACATGTGATTGAGAGAACAGTTAACAGAACTGTGTTAGACCAAAAGTATTTCTCTTTTTTCTTCCCCTTCTCTCTCTCAGTGTTGTTGTGTATTTAAAAAATACTTTTATTATACAACAGAGTTGCCATTCAACAAAGCAGTTAAGAATATAATGTATCTTGATCAATGTCCACCCCTTTAATCATTTTCACCCATCCCTCTCCATCACCCCTCCCCTCAATATTTTTTCATTTTGTAGGGTATGCATTGAATTTGTTCCTGTATTTTTCCTTCCCCCCCCCCATCTCTTTATTTGCCTACCACCTTGTCCGTGATCTCATCCCGCCCCTTTCAAGTACATGTTTCCCAGGGTTTATCTTGTTGAAATATGGTTTTCCCTTCCCAAGTAACTGTTTGAGTTCTCCCCTACATCTACCGTATTTCAATTAGTACATTTATGTGTACTAGCATACTACTGAACATATTTACTTATGAGTTTGTAAGCTAAATCTAGCTTCCACATATAAGAGGAAACATGCATCTTTTGTGTCCCTGGGTCTGACTAACTTCACATAATTTTTCCAGGTCCTTCCATTACTTTGCAATTAACATAATATTATTCTTTCTAATAGATGAGTAAAATTCCATTGTGTATATATGCCACATTTGTTTTATCCATTTGCCCATTGAGGAGGCATCTGGGCTGATTCCATACAGTGGCTCTGGTGTTACAATAAGCATGGTTGTGCCGGGGCATTACTGTATCCTGATTTGTAATCTTTTAGATAAATGTCCAGTGGTGGAATTGCTGTATCATAGGACAGTTCTATGTTCAGTTTTTTGAGGAACCTCCACAGTGCTTTCCAGAATAGTTGAGCATGTTTATATTCCCACTAGCAGTGTATCAGAGTTTCCTTTGGGCCACATCCCTGACAGCATCTGTTATAGTTTGTTTTCTTAATAATGGTCATTCTAACTGGGATGAAGTGAAATCTCAATGTTACTTTGATTTACATTTTCTTTATGGCTAGAGATATTGAGCATTTCAGGATCACTTATGTAGCCCAGGGTGCCCTTGAACTCCTAATCTCTTGCCTTAGCCCCCACCCCATCCTGAAGGTGGCATTATATACATGCACAGTGCCAGAAACTATTCCAATGAATAAAAAGAGAAAGGGACTGGCACAACTTTCAACCTCAACAATGTGAATGCTATTCCTACAAACAACAGAAATACAGAACAACAGAGAGAGAGAGAGAGAGCAATTAAATATTTATTGAGTGCATATTATTCCAGGTATTGTTCAAATCACCTTTAAGATGTCAGCCAATTTAACATAGTCTATAACTTGCCCTGAAATAAATTGAGATTACTGTTAGTTTCTAGACAATTTTTTAGGGTATTTTAGAAAATAAAATCTAAGATTAGAAAGAATCTTGTTAAAAAAAAAAAAAAAAAGAAAAGAAAAGAAAAAAAGAATCATGTTCCTGAGGTTTTTTTCAGGTGATAAAACTCTATCATGTGTTTGCATAAATTTGGCCCAAAGCCCATTTTTCTTTTTCCTTTTTTATAATTTTACTGTAAAGATGCTGTACAGAGGGTTACAGTTACGTGAGTAAGGTAATGAGTACATTTCTTGTCGAACATTGTTCCCCCCTCTTTTGTTTTTCTCCTACTACCCCTTCCCTCCCTTCCCTCCCCATTCCCCTCCCCCGCAAAGTTGTAAAGTTCATTTGCACCATAGCACATTGTAAGTCTCATTATTGCAATGGGTCATCCTGTGTCCTTGTTTCAGCATTTTGTTATTCCCCTTCCCTTTCCCAAATTAGATAAATGTATATACAAGATGCAAGGTACCAAAATCAAATACAGTGACAACAGGGATTTACCATAGGAGGAAGAACATACATAAGAAACAAAAAAAAAATCTCTACAGTAGGGGATGTTGTTTGTCCTTAACAAAATACTCAGTCAATGGGAGAAGTTGAAGATTCATGCTTTCCATTCTTATCCAGATCCAAAGATGGAAAATAAATAGAAAACTTCTTGTATAAAAAGAAAGAGTCCAGCTGAGTTCCGGTGGCTCACTCCTGTAATTTTAGCTATACATGAAGCTACTATCTAGAGGATTGCAGTTCCAAGCCAGCCAGAGCAGAAAAGTCATGAAACTCTTATCTCCAAATAATCAGAAAAAATCAGGCATGTGAAACATGGTTCAAGTGGTAGAGTGTTGGCCAAACAAGCAAGCCCATCAATATAAGGCCCTGAGTTCAACCAAAGAAAGAAGGAAGGAAGGAAGGAAGGAAGGGAGGGAGGAAGGAAGGAAGGAAGAAAGGAGGGAGGGAGGGAAGAAGGGAAGGAGGAAGAAAAGAAGGGAGGAAGGAGGGAAGGAAGAGAGAGGGGGGAGGGAAAAAGAGAGAGGGGGAGATAGAGAGAGGGAGGGGGAAGGGACAGGGAAGGGACAGAGAAGGGACAGGGAAGGGAGGGAGGGAGGGAGGCCTCATCCGAACTAAGCATGGCAGCACACACCTAAGACCTTGTCTCCAATGAACTGAAAAAAAGTTATCCAATAAGAGATATAGAGTAACTTTCAAGCACAGAAAACAGTGATGGCCTAGGGATTAACTACAGATAAAGCTTCTTATATGCAAGTGTCTGACAGTGTCTGAGACCTAAATATCTTCAATACTGTCCTTCTGATGGTAACAGTAACTTTCATTTTTTTTGTAGGAATGAAAGCCTGAAATTCAAACTAAACATCCAAGCTGATACTTATTTCATAAACAGTTGGATTACTTTTATTCTATTTGCACCAGAAATGTCTTATTATAGAATTTTTTAAAATACATACATGTGTCAATCTATATATTTTGTAAAAATACTAGAGCTGTTTTTAATGTACTTATAATGTACTATGTGATTACTTTTGTTTCTTTTGTATCTTCTTCCCTATTGGTTTTCACTATATTTGATTCCAGTGCCCTACATCTTGTATATACAATTTTTTTGGCTTGGGGAGGGGAAGGAAAATAACAAAACTCTGAAACAAGGCTACAGGCTGACCCATTGTAACAATGAGATGTGCAAGACATTATTTTAAAAATGAATTCTACAACTCAGGGTGCAAGGGAAGGGATGGCTGAGGAAAAACAAGGGAGGGAGTAACAGTGCTCAAGAGGAAATGTACTCATTACCTTACTCATGTAACTGTAACCCCTCTGTACAGTATCTTTACAATAATATATATAAACAAAAAATAAAGATAGTAGAGGTGTAACTCAGTGATAGAGCAGCTACCTGCCTAACATGTGCAAGGCCCTAGGTTTCATCTCCAGCACTGTAAGAAAAAAAAATTCAGAAAAATTAAAACATTTTGGTACATAGTTTTCCAGTATTCTTCCAAGCATTACAAAAAAGTATAAAAAATATATAATAAAAAGAAGTAAAACTAAAATATATAACAAGTTTCTTTTTTCTTTCTTTCTTTTTTTTGCCAGTCCTGGGATTTGAACTCAGGGTTTAGGCACTGACTCTGAGCTTTTGTGCTCAAGGCTAATGCTCTACCACTTGAGCCCAAAGTTCACTTCCAGAATTTTTGGTATTTTGTAATTAACGGAGATTAGACTCTCAAAAGTTTTCCTGCCCAGGCTGGCTTTGAATTGTGATCCTCAAACAACATATATATGATCATTATATGAGCAACATATATATGATCACTAAAAATTATAAATCAGTGATTATATTTCTACACCATTTTGAATATCTACATACTATTACTTTGATTGTACAAACCATAGTTCATTATACTGGTCTGTATTTTTTACATTCAGTTCTGTTCTCAATAATATGCTGCTGTCACTTATTTTGTTGTTATTTTAGCTACAGTGTGACTAGACAAAACATATCTATAATCATTACTTTAATATATGTCTGGAAGTAGGATTGCTGATTTAAATAGGTAGGTAGGTAGGTGGGTAGGCAGACAGACAGACAGATATGTATTTCTTGTATCTTTGGCCTATTTTTTCAAGTTAATAATTCCCATGTATTCAGTTAGCAAATCCACACTGATTAAGTTCTATGTGTTTTGGTCTCTATTTGATCTGGGTTGCAGTGAGGAACAACACATAGATACAATTCTTGCCTTTACAGAAACAGAGAAAATGTAATAGGCAAACAATGAAGGAAAGGAACTGAGTTGCACCAGAAAACACAACAAAGGGATCATGGGTCAAAGACAGCCCAGGCAGAAAAGTCTGTGAGACTCATATCTCCAATTAAGCGGTAAAGAAAAAAAAAACGGAAGTGGAGCTGTGGCTTAAGTGGTAGAGCAACAGCCTTGAGCAAAAATGCTAAGGAACAGTGCCCAGTCCTTAAGTTCAGGCCCCAGTACCAACACACACACCACACACACACACACACACACACACACACACACACACACACACACACAGAACCTGGGCTGGAGCTCAGTGACTGTGAGAGACAGAGCTTGACAGGGCCAACCAAATTGCAGTGAGAACTGTGGTCAAATAGGTGTTAGCAGACAACTCGCATGGTCTGCCATAGACTTCTTAAGATTCCCTCTGACTGCAATAAGCAGGATAAGTACAAGACCACATAAATTGATTCAGTTCTTCAAAGGGTCAATTTGGAAGGCCATTCCAGACACCTGGACAGTACCAAAAGCATTTAACATACATTCAAGGACCAAATCAACAGTGAGTGGTGGTCCAAGCACCAGAAGGGGTAAGTTATCCTGAACTCTCACACTATGAATTGCTTCTAATTTAAAATAGCAAGGTGGCCAGGCACAGGTGGCTCATGCCTATTATAATCCTTGCTACCCAGGAGACTGAGATCTGAGGATCACAATTCCAAGAGCACCCAAGAAGAAAAATCCTTGAGATTCCAGAGGCATGGCTCATTTGATACAGTGTCCACCCTGAGTTCAAGTCCTAATACTGACCTACACTCACAAAAATATCAAGTAGAATAATAACATAGTAATATACAATGTTGCTTCCACTTGTCTTGCTTTAGGAGACCTTGAATATTCCTTCCCAAGCAACTTGCACTTCCTCTTTTCTACACTACTTATTGGCCTTTTTGTCCTTTCTGCTACTAAATAATTCTTTATGCTTGTGTATCAGCCACCTAAGGGTGTTTAACAGAATAACCACAACTAGGTGGCTTAATATTACAGAAGTTCTGAGAGGAAAATTTCAAAATGGAGACATCAAATATAAGCATAGGACAGGGGGGCTGCAGCACCCCTGCCATTTCTGGCATCCCAAGGCTGTGGCTGTATCTCCACAGTCTCTGCTCCATCCACACTTGAGACTCTCCTGTGATGTCTCCACCTGCAATTCCAGCTCCTTTCATCCAAAGCTGGCGAGAGAGAGCTGGGTTTCTCATCCTGCGTGTCCCAAACCTGAGAGGCAGACATACGAACAAATATTAGCATGATGCCCACAAAGGTAAAGATTTGAACTATGTAAACATGGCAAAACATGAATTCATGTGCAGCTAGATTGGGCGATTCCACAAAGGAACTCCCTGGCTTAAATGTCACTAAGGAGCTTAAATGTCACTAATTATGTCCTTCTGCGTATTTCTGGGCTGGCTGGACATAAAGCAGGGTACTCAAAGTGTGGTCCATGGACAGCAGCATTTGTATTTTTTTCTTTTTAAAAATTGTTATTCTTATGAAGGTGATTTGCAGAGAGGGCCTACAGTTACACACGTCAGGTAATGAATACATTTCTTTTTGGACAATGTTACCTTGCTCGCTCCCAGTTTTTCCCTCCCATTACCACCTACGAGTTTTACATTTTCAACATGTCTAGTAAGTTCTTCTGCTGCATTTGTCCACCCTTCTTCCCTCCATTTTTGTGCCCCTTTACCCTCCCAAAGACAGACAAATGAACAAACAAAAGGAAAAGAAAATGAAAACAGCAAAGAACAAACAAAAGGAAAAGAAAATGAAAACAGCAACAAAGAAAATACCTCTTGTTTCCATTTTCTGGAGTTCATTTTGATAAATATTATTTTATATGATCAGATGCACATAGCCATTGTACCTTTGTGTTCCTCTCCTAAGAATATCCTCCTTTGGTCTAATTGTGTGTGAATGCCTAGACTCCTGTATAATTTACCATATCCTGGTATATATTAGAACTAGCTTCCACATATGAGAGAAAACATGAACCATTTATCTCTCTTAGCTTGGCTTACCTGACCCAACATGATTTTTCTAGGTCCATCCATTTCCCTGCAAATGACATCTTCTTTCTAATGACTGTATAAAATTCCATTGTACCACATTGTTTGGATCCACTCATCTATTGTAGGGCATCTGGACTGGGCCACGGCATTCTTATCACCTGAAAAACTTGTGAGAAATGCAGAATCCCTGGCCCTGCCAGATCTACTGAGTCATGTCTACATTTCAATAGCATCCCAGGAGCCCTGTGTACACAGAAAGCACTACTGAAGATGACTGACTATTCTACGGAAGTCCTTTTCCAGGTTTACCATCACCATCATCAGTCTGTGATTATAAGGACATCATTAGAGAGTATCCAAGCATCTTTGTGGTATATTGCAAACTTCAAAACTCTTCTCATTTATTATATGAAGATGCTGACAAGCACATCAAATAAGCAACCTTTACCAAAATATCTTCATAATCCATGAGGAACAAGATCCATTTGCAATTTCAGGGTAAGCTCAGTGCAAGTCAAAGGGACATTTGCTCCAGGGATGAACCTGGCACCACCCTGTGATTCAGACAGAAGATAAGCCTCTAAATCCAAGCTCCAATCAGCTGTTCCACAGGGATTTGTCTCTTGGTTATAATTGGTCTCCTGTGTCTATACTGAGCAGGTGTTCAGGCCAAAGGGAAGCTTTGCTTTATTTGTGTAAGCAGCTGAATGAAGGATGTATCTTCTTGGGAAAGGAGTTGGGAAGAGGTTCTGGTGTGGTAATTGGCTAGAGTAAGTTGGAGAGGGTGAAAAAAGAGAGAAAGAAGAGAAGAAAGAGATGAGGAGAGAAATAGAAGGAAGAAATGTCTGTAACAGCTGTCTCATGACTTATTTCTAAGCCAAGCTCAGCTCTGTGAACATGAAGGAACCCAATGTACAGGCAGAATGTGCATGAGGAGGGATAACTAAAGACAGAGATTGAACACCACCACCTCCAAATAGAAAATTGGTCCTAGGCAATGTTGCCACATTGGCATGAGCATGGTGGTGCCCTGCAGAACACACTCAAACAACTTGTACTTCCTTTCCATGAGTTAAATCAGCTATGGATTTCAGTAGAATGAAGACAATGTCCATCTTACTGTAAGTTGAAAGAATATAACACAGATATTGATTGCAAACATTAACATGGATCAGTATTTATAGCCTACCTCATCTACTTCCTGCCCACTGAAAATCTTTCACTGATCTTAGATGGGATTAGGGAAATGCATTTCAATTCAATACTTATTTAAACATCAAGACTTGCTGCCTGAAATTTGCTGGTCAGGGCTGCCATGAGTGGTTGAGCCTCAGGTAGCCTTTATAACTGGGCATGACTCATTGCACAGAAGCATACACCAGAGTCCTGGATATGGGGGACAAAGATGATTAAGACAATCCTGTGTTCAAGAACTTTCAATAAGTAGCTCAGAAAACACATTTTGGAAAACCCCACAAATTTCTTACAACCTTTGAAAATGGGAACTCGAAATTCATTCATCTTTATATAATGTGTACAGAAGTTATTTTGAGGTTTATAGGCCATTGTTAAATATGTTTTCAGTTGCACACTTCAGAATTTGGTTATTTTTGAGTTGCTTGTTTAGTTTTTTTGCATAAATGAAAGATTTTTAAGGCAACACACACACAGAGAATAATCAAGAATAAAAGAAATGGAATACTGTCTTGCAAATTTCTGTGGCAGTCTGAAAGTTCTAGCATCAGATCTTCTTATAAGGACAAAAGCTCACGTTTTATAGTTTCCTTTGTCTAGTTCAATCTAATGATTGTGAATTTAAATATCTAGTCTACAGGCAAACAAACTTGAAAGTAAGAGATTTTAGGAGTTTGAAAACTGTCAGTTAATTGTAATGATAAACTTATTTCTTAAAGTGTTTAAATTCATTTTTAAAAATAGCATATGCCTTTACCTAAAGACAAATAAAATAAAAAAAACTAACTCAACATGAATCATATATATATATATATTAATTTTAAACTAGAAGAAAAATAAGTATAAATCTTTATAACTTGGATTAAAATGATGGTTTCTTAGAAAAGACCCAAAAGCACAAGTAAAGAAGAAATGTTAATAAATTAACTGAACTCCACTAGAATTAAAACTTTCATATATACGTAAACAAAGTGATTGAAGGATCGTATACTTAGGGGAAAAGTCCAAAGTTGTGACTCCTCTGAACAAGTAATGTACCGTTTATCAAAGTGAAAACCGGGAAAGGTGAACATATTTTGTGGGGGAGCACAGGAATGGAGGGAGGAAGGGTAAGCAAATGCAGGCATTATATTTAACATTATGTTAAAAATGGAACTGCGTAACTGGAGGGTAGGGATGGGAGGGGAAAAAATAAGGGAAAATGACGGAAGGGCTAACATTGATCAAAATGTGCTGTACTCATAACCTGACTTACGGAATTGTAACCTCTTTGTACAACTACTTAATAAGATTTGTTTTCACTTTTATGATTCAAAGGACATCAAGAAAATGAGAAGACAGCCTACAGAATGGGATAACACACTTCAAATTGTATTTGTTATAAGGGAACTTCTTCCAATTTTGTGTGGGCACTAGGGCTTGAACTCTCAACTCACTTAACATTTTTGCTCAAGGATGGTGCTCTATCACTTGACCCATACCTCTACTTCCAGCTTTTTGCTGGTTAATGAAAGATAAGGTCTTATATTTGTCCATCTGGGCTGGCTCTGAGCCATGATTCTCAGCGGGCCACCAGCACCTGGCCCTTATATGTGGATTCTATCTAGACTATACAAAGAATTTAAACTCAACAACAGAAGGACAAGTGACCCACCATTCCCCACCAAAATGGCCAAGACACTTCTTAACAGTATCCAAACAGCCAATAATCAAAGGGAAAAGCCAATATCAATATGGAAATACAAATCCATTCTATAGTAAAACTTAACCTGCATCAGGGTGGCTATAAATAAAAGGTGGACAACACTCTTAGTGTGTATTTGGAAAGACAATAGAACTCAGCTAATGAGAGTGTAAAATATTACAGCCACATGGGAACATAGCCAAGTGGTTACTCCAAAGTGTCCCTCAGGAGATTAAACGGAGTTACCACATGCCTTTACATTGCTAGATACAGGTATGTTTGTGCATATAGATACAAGCACATACAAAAACATCTGTTCACAAACTGTTCTCAGCAACATTATTTATAATATTCATATTGTGATGTAAATAGTATTTGTAATTATCCATATTATGATTCATAACCAAGATGTGAAACAGTCCTGTAATACAGCCCCTATAGCCAGAAGAACGCAATCTGAAGTGCTGACTCATGCTTCAACTGAATGAGTCTGTAACCATTATGTGAAGTGAAAAAAAGCGAGACATGAAAAGCAACATATGATTCCAGGCCTATCTGCGAAGTGTCAAACACAGGAAAATCTATAAAACTAAAGATGGAAGGAAAAGTCGGGTGCCACTAGGAAGAGAAATGGGAAAGACTAGTAGCGTGTGTAATCATTTTGGAGGGATGAAACGTTCTGTAAGATGGTAATGGTAACAAGTAGGTAATGGGACAGTTATGCAATGTATAAATACGCTAAAAACCATCTCAAAAGAATGAGTGTTATGTGACTTGTAGCTCAATAAAGATGTTGGTTTAAATGTTTATGTCCATTTCAATAAAAGAAGACTGGAAACGCTCATCCCAAATGCCAACATTCAAAAATTTCTCTGTAAATATTTTCTGTTCAAAGGAATTTTATCAATAGCTCAAAAACAACCTAGTAACTTCACAAACAAGAAATTCTGTGTGGAAATGGTGTTGCATGTAGCAGTCTGAAGGTTCTCAGGTGAGAATCTAGTGCAGTTTAAAATGAAGACACATATACCCCTAACTCACCCAAAAGTGCATTTACACACTGAAAGTTTCAGAGTTAAGAACCATGGTTATCCATAAATTATTCTCAAATTCTTCATCAGTAATAACAAAAGATATGAGGGTAAATAGAAAGTGTTAACATGGTGGCTCACGCCTGTAATCCTAGCTACTCAGGAGGCTGAGATCTGAGGATCGCAGTTCAAAGCCAGCCAGGGCAGGAGAGACCGTGAGACTCCTATCTCCAATAAACCACCAGAAAACCGGAAGTGGCGCTGTAGCTCAAGTGGTAGAGTGCTTGCCATGAGCTGAAGAGCTGAGGGACAGCGCCAAGGCCCAGAGTTCAAGCCCCAGGACCGACAAAAAAAAAAAAAAAAAAGGAAGTGTTAACAAAATAACAGTAGTTGGTCATTATGCTATATCTGCAATTTTTCTCTAAACTACCATGGCTTTTTATTTCTTGCCACTACAAGGCTTGAGCTCAAGTAAAATAAAATTATGCAGTCTCTGTCATTTTGATTAAAAATATGTTACCAAAAATATAGAAATTAAGTAAATATAGAAAATATTGGTAATTATTGAATCTAAGTGATGAGCATATGGCAGTACTATATCTGTATATTTGTAGAAATGTGTATATATATATATTTCAATTTTTCAATATTTCTTCACATCCAGGGCCTCTCATTTGGTAGATAAGTCCTTCACTACTGACCCACATTTCTAACTCTATAAAAAAATTTAATGACTATTGGAAAAAATAACATTGTTAAGATCAGGAGAAAAAAGTTCCATCCACCAAACTATATGAACAAATCATTTAACAAAATGAATACTAGGCAGCTGAAATAGGTTCTGCGAAGAAGGGAAAAGAGAGAGGGACACAAAAATGGAGGAAGGAAGGGTGAGCAAATACAATCACATTCAAAGTATATTATATACAAATTGAATTGTGTAACTTGAGGGTAGGAATGGGAAGGGGAATGGGCGGAACAAAGGGAAGGGTGACATTGATCAATATGCCTATCCTTATAACCTGACTTATGAAACTGTAACTTCTTTGTACAACAATTTACTAAAAATAAATGTTAAAACCATATGAACAGTAATTTATTTTTTGTCATATTTTTTAGAAATATTTAAGGTTATTAGAAGCTATTTACTCTACATCAAGGATTGGAAAAGTTTTTCAGTAAATGGGAAGCAGTAACTCTTTTAGGTTTTATAACCCCACAGTTTCTGCCAGAGCTACTTAATTCTACCATTGTGTGTCTTATGTGTACACATGTACAAATGAATATATATAACTGTGTATCAATAAAATCTCACTGATAGACAATGAAATTTGAATTTCATATATAATTTTACATATTATAAGCGTTAGTCTTTTTATTTTTTCCCCTTCTATTTGAAAATGTAAAACTGTGAGCTAGATTAGGTCCACAGGTCCTACCAGGCCATTCTCTGTTCTATACTATTCAAAAATCCTTACTTCATTATGAGCATAATGCAAAAGTGTATATAATACTTCCATTTATCAAAAAATACTAAGGGAAGTTGCCAAAAATGTGGCTTTCTCGGGGTGATGGAGTTATGGGTGACTTGTATTTTCTCCATCAATTTTTATGTTTCAAATGCCTTACAATTCCCATGTAATTTTAATAGCTCATATTTTTAAAGGATCGTTTTATTCTCCTTCAGGGGAGTGAAAGGAAAGTAGAACACAGAGACGAAGGCCCAGGCCATCTGCCCTGGATGGCTTGCACCATCCAGATTGGATTAAATGAGGATTTCCTTCCTGTTCTGTGATTCTGCCTCCTCACGCAATCAAATGTCTGTAACATAATTCCCTTCAATTTGGAAAGCAATTCTCTCGCTTCACTCTGAAAGAAAATTACCAAAATAAGCTCTGCAGATTTGGTGAGGGGGCCCTTCCACGTCTAAAGCTCAGCAAATGTGATTAGCAATCCTGTCTGGTGTCAGGGAGCCGCCAGGCAACCTCAGGCTTTTAAATCAGTTTCAAAATGCTCAGGACAATATTAAAGAAAAATGAATAAACAACAAAAAGCACACCTCCAGGAGCGCCACAAGGGGGCAGAAAACCTGCAACTCAAAGAAAATGCCGTTTGGCCCCAGATAGAACATACTTTTTTGAAAATTGTCCAATTATCTAAATCCCTTTCAGACACTTAATTAAGCTTTCTATAAAGGCTTCATTTTGTTCACATAAAGTGGCAATTCACAAAATTGGCCATGCCTTTTTCTTAGAGCCTAGATCGCTTGAGTCTTTCAAAAAGATCCAAACAATATATATATTTTTTTCTTTGCATGGTCTAAGGTTCAGCAAAACTTGCCTATTCTCCTTTGAAAAGAGAAAGATATTTTATTCTAGTTTATAAGCAACTGTTGCTTTACAAAAAATAGTTTGCTTTTTCACATATAACAAACACAACCAAGTAAAATTTAAAGAGGGAAATTCAGATTATTTCAACACCTCTGTATCATATTGAGGAATCAAAAAGATTCTCCATTGTCTAACCAGCTCTGATTATGCTAATGAAGTCACTTAACACCTTTTCCTAAGCATTTCACAAATGTGACAGTAATATAAAATTTTAACTTTTGCCTTTTCAAAGTAGCAAACAATGACTAATAACAGGGGCTGGGAAGGTGGCTCAGTGGTAGAGCGCTTGCCATGCATGCATGAGGCCCTGGGTTTGATTCCTCAGCACCACATAAAGAAAAAAGCCGGAAGTGGCTCAAGTGGTAGAGCCCTCGCCTTGAGCTGAAGAGCTGAGGGACAGTGCCCAGGCCCAGAGTTCAGGCCCCACGCTGAACCCAAAAAAAAAAAAGTTAAAAAAATAACTAATAACAGTACCTAATATTTTTCAGCACTAAATATCAAAGAAAATGCTTCTCATGTAATTAAAAGTAATCATTCTTAATGCAAATATGGGTAATATTATGTTTTGACATTATTATTCCATTTTTATAGATGTAAAACCTCATCTGCTTAATGATTTGTTACCTGGATATTCCTAGCTCAGTCCTACTGAGTGTGTACCTTACTCTCTGCCACTCTTCCCACTGAAAGAGAGGACAGATGTAATCGCTCTTGTATTAATAAAAATCAAACTAAGATCCCTAGAACAGACATTCAGGGCCTCACATCTACACCCATTCTTCTCTTTTCTTCTTGGAAAAATTCCTTCAGCTGTTCCAGACTCTAACTACACTGTCTTTCCCTCATTCTTTTGTCTAAACTTTTTGAATTTTAATTTGATAAACATAGAATTTGCCACCATAATCACTTAAAGTGAATCAATCATTCTTCAGTGTCAACTAAATTTATATTCCAATGCGGCCAATCTCCGGAACTTTTTCTTCTTGCAAAAGAGAATTCTTGACTGTTGTTATGATTATTACTATCTTTAAGTAGTTGTACAAAGTGTTTCAATTCAACATGTCAGTTGCATGAGTACAGTGCTTTTTGAACAATGTCACTCCTTCCCTTCTCATATATCTCTGGCAAAAGGGAATTTTCACCCATTAAGGAAGGTCACGTTCCAACTTTTGGCAACCAAAGTTCTTTTTGCTTTGTTTTGCTTTTGTTTTTGGTTGGCTGATTTGTCTTGTGTTGACATTTTAACTCAGGGCCTCACTTTTGCTAGGCTGGCGTTTTACCATTTGAACCAGGCCTTCAGCTCTGTTTTCAAGATAGGTTATCTCAGATTTTTCTGCCTTGGCTACCCTTAAAACTTCAATCCTCCACTCTCAGCCTTCAAAGTGCTAGGATGACAGGCATGAACCACTAGCACCTGGCACTAATTTTGTTCTTATGAATTGATTAGTTACTTTATATGCATAGCATCATGTCTTTTTTGTAATTGTTTGAACTGGCTTAATTCATGTAACATAATGTCAAGTTTTATCTATGTTATAGGATACATCCAAAGTTTTTCCTTTGGCAAGCCTGAATAATATTCCATTGTAGGTTTATGCTGTATTTGCTTCCCATAGACTTGGGTTATTCCTACCTTTTAACTAATCTAATCCTGAAAATTCTCCTGGTTCTATCATATATGTGTGTGTATGTGTGTGTGTGTTATATGCATGTATGTATATATGTGTATATATAGAGAAAGATATAAATTTGGTGATTTATTACTATTCTCAATGTTACTACCATGTCCCAAACCAACTTATGTCCTGTCTTTCCAATCAGCTTCTGATTCCACATACAAGCACTTTCCTTTAGTCTGAGTGATTCTTTTAAAGCATAAGGGAAAGAGTCTGAGGCTATAGCTCAGTGGGAGAGCTCATGTTTACCAGCTCATTCAGAATAATTGCCAAAGGTCTTACTGTGAGGGTCTGTGTAGTCTGGTCTTCAATATGATTCTGACCATATTTCCTAATTTGTTCACCATATCTCACCATCATGTCCACACTCAGCCCCTCAACTCTGCCCCAACCTGGTTGTCAAGAGCTTGCCTTGGAGATTTTTCACTTATTCTTTTCTCCACCCAAAATATGCTCTGGGTGATCTGCCTATCCAGATTCCTAACTTGAGATGGTTACTCAGTTCATCTTCTAGTTCATCTTCATTTTCCTAGCAACATTCCAAGCAAAAAAAAAAAAAAAAAAAAAAAAAAACCGTAAACCAGCACTTCAAGCTTCATATCTCATTTCTTGCTTTATGTTTATAATTTGTTGATATCTCACTCAATACATATTTAACACACATTCTCTCTTTATCTCTCCCTTCTCCCTCTCTGAACTCTAGGAAGGAGATTTTATATACAATACTTACATAATTCCTAGAGATATCACTCATTTTCTATTTGTTGAATCTATTGATTCAACAAAGGAAATATGAATTCATAATAAAAAAAACTAGCACACCTAGGAAGTCTCTATGAGTGAGAGAGTCCACAGCAGCTACAGAAAACATGTTTAGAATCATTCCCCAAGAGACTCATGATATTGGAGAAACAAAATATACCTATATAGTAAGACTTTTTAAATACAAAAACAGAATACTTACATATAGCAAATGCTAACAAAATTACCAGGCCAATTCAGAAAAAATCAAATTAAAATTTTCACAAATAAAA
Organism: Dipodomys spectabilis; assembly: GCF_019054845.1. Taxonomy (NCBI): domain Eukaryota; kingdom Metazoa; phylum Chordata; class Mammalia; order Rodentia; family Heteromyidae; genus Dipodomys; species Dipodomys spectabilis. Next base: position 6,257,556 of record NW_024870769.1, on the reverse strand, counting down.
AACATATTCTTAGCCAGGCACTCATGGCTCATGCCTCTACTCCTAGTTTCTCAGGAAGCTAGGATCAAAGCCAGGTCAGGCAGACAAACCCAAGGGATTTTTTTTTTTTTTTGGTCCAGTCGTGGGGCCTGAACTCTGGGCCTGGGTGCTGTCCCTCAGCTCTTCAGCTCAAGGCTAGCGCTCTACCACTTGAGCCACAGCGCCACTTCTGGCTTTTTTTCATTTTGCTTATGTGGTGCTGAGGAATCGAACCCAGGGCCTCATGCATGCAAGGCAAGCGCTCTACCACTGAGCTACCTTCCCAGCCCCAATCCAAGGGTTTTTTATCCCCGTTTATACAGCAAAGCTGTAGATTCAACAGAAAAAGAAAAGCTAAACAAGAGTACAAGGCCCTGAGTTCAAGTTTCCATGCTAGCACATAGAAATATCGCTTTTTAAATTAAAAACATATGGCAGAGGGGTTACAGAAATTAAACATAGCTGAAGAGATGAGGTAACTTACACCATAAACAAAAATAACTCAAATGTATCACAGACCAATATATAAACACTAAAATAAAAATTCTCAGCAGAAAATCGAGACAAATTTTCACAATATTGTATTTGTCAATAATTTCTTTGGTATGGGATCAAAAGCACAGGCAACAAAAGAAAAGATAGGTAATTTAAACTATATTAAACTTTAAAACTGTGCATCAAAGAACACAACAAAGTAAAAGGCAAGGAGAAAAAGATTTGCAGATCATATGTTTGATAAGAGGTTAATAATATCCAGACTATCTAGAGAAATCCTACAATAATAAAAAAATAGAGTTTGATCTTGAAGTAGGCAAAGAAGTTAAATAAACATTTCTCCAAAGATCTATAAATAGTCAATATGTACAGGAAGATCAAAATGACAAGGTACTACCTCCTATGAATTAGAATGGCTGATGAAAAATTCCGAAAATATGATGTACAGAAATGGAACTTTTGTGCTGGTAGAAATACAAAAATGGTACAGTCACTGTAGAAAATGGTATGGCAATTAATTCCTCAAAAAATTGAAAATGGAATTACCATACAATGCAGTAATTCTACATCTGGATATATGCCCAAATTCAAAAGAATAAAAAGTAGATACATCAAAGAAATACTTACACATTATGCTTATAGAAGCATTATTCACAGTAACCGAAAGTAAAAGAAATAATAGACAAATGGATAAACAAAATGTGGTATACACCTACAACTGAATAGCATTCAGCTCAAATTAAAGAAAGAAATTCTGACCCATCAACAGAGTAGACATTTTGCTATGTGGAATAAACTAGCCACAAAATTACAAATAAGGTTACAATTCCACTCAGATAAGATATATATATAAATATTTATTTATTTATTTATTTATTGGCATGAATCAAGTATATATGTGTATATAAGTATCAAATTTACAGATACTGAAGACCAGTGAATTTAAATAAGATTATAATATAATATCTGTGGTTTTGATTCATATAAGTAATCTAAGTAATATAAGTAATATAGGAGATGCAGGAGAGAATGACAGTTATTGTTTAATAGGTATAAGCATTTCAGTTTTGCAAGATAAAAGAGTTCTGAAGGTTGTTTACATAACAATGTGAATTGTAACACACCCGCACTACATAATTAAAAATCATTAGGATTGCAGTTTATGCTCTACACATTTCACCTCAATTTAAAAGCAAAACTAGGGTTTTTCTTTTAAGCCATCTATGTAGTTTTACAGTATCTCTAAGCATTTGAAATGCTTTGCAAAGATTATTTGTCCCCTGGGGAAGCACAATCATTGACAGAAATTTCTAGTTGGTTGAGATTGCACACAGTAAAGCAGGCAGTGATACAATCTGGAGCCAGAAATGCTGGTAAAGCCTGCATTTTGCAAATGCTCATGGCATCTTGTGTCTGATTTCCTAGTAGTTTGCTTTGGTTGTCATCGTATTGGTTTTGCCTATGTCAAACTAAACTAACTTTTGCCTGAGACTCTAGATCTGGAGTCCCTACATTACAAACTATAACCTAAGTAAATAAATAAACTCATCTCCTCTGCTCTCCCTTATTTTTTCCCCTAAAACTCTGTAGTCTCTATAGCTACCCTCTCATTGCTACTGATCTACCTCTGTTGCTTGCTTCTTTACCTACTTTTCTTTATATTATCTTCTCTTCAGGTTACCAGTTCCACCAGCTATTCTAATGATAAAGATCAGAAGTAAGTAATAAGAGACAACTTGAAAGAAGCCTTTTGCTGGTCTTAATGTTGCAAAGGAGCAGCAAAAGAAGCTGTCTCTCAGTTAACAACAACAATGAGCCAACAACCTGAATACTTAGCCAGAAAGGGGGTATGGTGAGTGTGTTTGCACCAGTTAAAGCAGACCTTCATACAAATAAAGGATTGTGTTTCCACCAATCACAGCACAGTTCCTTGTGCAAATAAAGAATACTATTTGTCCCAATCACAAGTTTTCTGCTGGGCAAATAGGGAAAAGTTCCCCCTTCTGACCTGAGTGATAACAGCTGCAGGGTTAACATGGTTGTCTAGAGTTTGCCAAAGCTTGTAATGGCCAGTGTCTGATGCAAGTTGTTTTAAATAGTCACAGGTAAGATGGACTGTCATATGAAGTCAAATCACCCCATCCCCTAACATCTTAACTTACTTTAAGGAAAATAAATGTTAAGAAAGTTACTTACAATAAAGGCTTATCATTAACTGATTTAATGGTATTCAACAGTATTCAACAATGCTCAACACTTAATTCAATTTCCTGAGAAGAGAGATTCACACAGGATGAATGTGTAAGCTAGAATGTAAGAGGAAATGCTTAGTGCTACCAGTTTGCTACCATTTTATTGAATGTTCTGTATAGTCTCATTATAAAAGAGAGGTTCACATATATAATTTTCTCTGCAAGTTTACATTTCTCTAAGTTCTCATTCTCATAGGAAGCTTCCTGCCCAAAGTAAATTTTTAAAATGTTTTACCACAATACTAATGACAACTGTATTAGGCTCTTTTGTTTTACATTAAAAGGCAGTCTGAGGAGAGTTGTTTAGAATTATAGTGTATCTACTGCAAAGATGCATTTTTGTGGACTATAATCTTATGATACTCAGTGCTGCTGGAAAGACAAATGTTTACACATTAAAAGAACCAATTTAATGATATCAGGCAAAAATGATACTGACGTTTCTCCCCAACAATCCTCACTTTTGACAAAGGTAAGTTACAGTGCATGAGAACTTCTACCAAATTATGTAATTCTCTGATATGTAGTTTGGAAAATATATGCCCCAAAGAAATAAATTAATTGTAAGAGAAAGCACTACATTCACAACACAAAAAAATATGAACATGATTCAGAGTTTCCTCACCTAGAGGTTATACATAAACAGTACTGAAAGAAGATAAGAGGAAGGCAGCAAAATTCCCCCCAATAATAGACTGGTAAACCCTTGAAAAATTATTCTAGTCCTTTCAGGTTGAAACAAGTCAGAATATTCTAGTAAGTTAATTCAGGTGTGATATTATTGGGTACTGAAGTGGAAAATAACTGCTTACTTGGTTCCTTGATCTGATAAAAATTAAAATGCACCTCACTCCCTTTCATGTATTTAAAAGAAAAAAATCATTTTTTAATTACTTTGCATTTTTTAAAAGTCACCATGACCTGTAATGAGCCATCTGACAAGTGAGAACTCTTGATCAGGGCCCGTGATAGGACCTATAATGTCACTGTCCAGGGTAAGGGCATTGGGGTAGGTCAGATAAGAGAGGCCCAAGAAGGGAGTTAGTGGGTACAGATCCCAGCAGCAGCTCTATTCCCCAATTTCTTATCTTTTGATTATATCTTCTTGCCTGTTTTCATGGGACCTGAAACAACTTCCTACTTGGCTGAAGGATGTTTTCCTTAAGAATATCTGTACATGATATGAATCAGAGCTTCTTTATGATTCTGCAAGTCTTGACATAAACACATTCCAGCAGATTGAAAGCCATTTTATTGATAATTCTTTATTTATAGATAAAAAAGGATAAGGTTTCAATATGAAGCCCCTTCAAAGGGCTCATGCATTGGAGGCTTGGTGGCCAATTAGTATTATTTGGGGGAACACATTTGCATTTTAAATCTGGGTCTCTGTTTCATGCTTTGTTTACTGAATACTAAGAGTTCACATTTGTTAGATAATTGCTCTGGGCTAGGTACTACACTAAGGAAGTTACTGGACATCATTTTATTCAACTCTCCAAACATGGAAGGGGCAATGAACACTTCTTTGAAAGCCAGCCTGGGCAGGAAAGTCTGTGAGACTCTTCTCTCTAATTAGTCAGCATAAGCCTCAAAGTGGAGCTGTGGTTCAAGTGGTAGAGTACTAGCCCTGGGCAAAAAAGCTCAGGGAAAGCACCTAGACCCTGAGTTCAAGCCCCCAAGACTAGCACAAAAGAAAAGAAAGAAGGAGGAAGGAAGGAAGGAAGGAAGGAAGGAAGGAAGGAAGGAAGGAAGGAAGGAAGGAAGGAAGGAAGGAAGGAAGGAAGGAAGGAAGGAAGGAAAGAAGGAAGGAGGGAGGGAGGGAGGGAGGGAGGAAGGAAGGAAGGAAGGAGGAAGGAGGAAGGAAGGAAGGAGAGAGAAAGAAAGAAAGAGAGAGAGAGGGGGGAGGGAGGGAGGGAGAGAGGGAAGGAGAGGGGGAGGGAAAAACCACCAGTTCTGTGGGCCAGAGATATAGGGATCAAGATGTTTGTAAAGACCACTACAGTTTTAAGGAAATCATAGGACTGTTTCTCTGAGAAAAATAAATGAGGGAAAGAGAGGCAATATCTTTCCTCCATGGAGTTCCTGTGAGCTCCCCAGATGAGTGGAGCAGTAGCTCTGAAATTGTAGTCCATGGAACACCAGAGAAGCAGCAGGGAAGAGCGCTTGCTATAAAGAAAATCCTAAGCCCTCCCCATACTGCTAACTTAGTCTCAGAATGCAGCCAGCAGCCTGCATCTTACCAAGCTCTCCAGATGACTCTCGTGGACATTTGGGTTCAAGAGCTATACTCAAGTTCAATAAATACCATGTTAGGGTTTGTTTCACCAAAAACTGATTAATATATCTTATTCCAAACAGTATTTGTACATCTAAATATTGGATCTGCTTCCACTGAACATTCATACTAACAGATTTAAGAATATTAATCCAATTCATTTCAGAGGTTTACCTACTGCTTTGATACTCCAGGTTGAAAGCAAAAATAGTATTCTTTTGATTATATGTACTAGGCTGGGTACCAGTGGCTCGTGCCTGGAATCCAACCCACTCAGGAAGCTGAGATCTGAGATTGGGATTCGAAGCCCACATGGTTAGGAAAGTCCATGAGACTCTAACCTTCAAATATCCATGAAAAAAAGCCAAAAGTAAATCTGCAGCTCATGTAATAGAGGGCCAGCCTTGAGTACAAGCCCCAGTTTTGGCACAAAAATACATTAACTAATTAATTATCAGGGCCCATTCTAAGAGTTTTACATTAATTCATCTTCATAACAACCTATGAAATATGATCTATCTTTATCTTCATTTTATAAATGATGAAACTGAGCCTGAGAGAGGTAAAGTAACTTGTCTGGTCACAGAGTAAATCAATGACAGTAGGGATTTCCAGAGTCCCTGTTCTTAACAGCTAGAAAAACTCAGGAATAGGGCTGAGAAGGTGGCTCAGTGGTAGAGCGCTTGCCTTGCATACATGAGGCCCTTGGTTTGATTCCTCAGCACCACATAAGAAAAAAGCTGGAAGTGGCATTGTGGCTCAAGTGGTAGAGCGCTAGCCTTGAGCTAAAGAGCTGAGGGACAGTGCCCAGGCCCAGAGTTCAGGCCCCTGACCGGACCAAAAAAAAACAAACTCAGGAACCCAAACTTTTATATATATATATTATATATATAGTAAAGATACTATACAGTGGGGTTACAGTTACATGAGTAAGGTAATGAGTACATTTGCTATTGAGCATTGTTACCCCTTCTTTGTTTTTCCCCTACCATCCCTTCTCTCCCCACCTCCCCAACTCCTCCCCCACCCCAAGTTGTAAAGTTCATTTTCAGCATAGTGTCTTGTACGTCTCATTGTTACAATGGGCCAACCTGTATCCTTGTTTCAGCATTTTGTTATTTCCTTTCCCCTCCCCAAATTAGAAAAATGTATATTCAAGATGCAGGGCACCAGAATCAAATACAGTGACAACAGGGGTTATACCATAGGGCAAGAACATACAAAAGAAACAAAAAGAAATCACATAGTACATTAAAAACAACAGCAACTAAGATCAAACCTCTTGTGTCCCTATCTTGTGGTTCATTTTGCTTCACATCATCTTATATGTGTACATATATGTACATAGCTTTTGAGATTTTCTGCTTGTCCTAGACATATACTAATTATTGCAAAGAAAGGAAACCATGGGACTTATGTTTCTTTGGGTCTGGCTTACTTCATATAATTTTTTCCAAGTCTTTGCATTTCCTAACAAACAGGGTGGTGTCATTCTTTCTGATGGAGGAAGGCAATCCCACTGTATAAATATACCACATTTTCTTGATCCATTCATCTACTGAGGGACATCTGGATTGGTTCCATAGCTTAGCTATGGTGAATAATGCTGTGATACACATAGTTGTGCTGGTAGCTTTAGTATGGCCTTGTTTGTGATCCTTTGGATAAATGCCCAAAAGTGGAATTCCTGGGTCATAGGAGAGCAATATGTGTAGTCTTTTGAGGAACCTCCATACTGCTTTCCAGAGTGGTTGAACAAGTTTACACTCCCACCAACAATGCAGTAGGGAGGAACCCAAACTTTAAAAAAAAATACAAAAATAAAAATTTATTTAAGATCTGGTGGCTCACAGCTGTAATCCTAGCTAATCAGGAGGCTGAGATCTAAGGATTATGATTGGAAGCTAGCCAATGACAGGAAAGTCTGTGAGATTCTTATCTCCAATTAGCCACCAGAAAATCAGAAATGGCACTATGGCTCAACGTGGTAGACCACTAGCCTTAAGTAGAAAAAAAAAAGCTCAGGGTCTGTGAAACCCTTATCTACAATGATCTTTAAGAAAAAAGAAAGAAGGAGAGAGAGAGAAAGAGAAAGAAAGAAAGAAAGAAAGAGAGAGAGAGAGAGGGAGGGAGAGAGGGAGGGAAAGAAGGAAGGAAGGGAGGAAGGAAGGAAGGAAGGAAGGAAGGAAGGAAGGAAGGAAGGAAGGAAGGAAGGAAGGAAGGAAGGAAGGAAGGAAGGAAGGAAGGAAGGAAAAAAAAGCCAGAAGTGGAGCTGAGGCTCAAGCAGGAGAGCGCTAGACTTGAGCAACAGAAGCTCAGGCCTTGCATTCAAGCCCCAGGACCATTGCCCAAAGAAAGAAAAGAAAATTATCAAAGAAATTTGAATTTTGAAGAATTTTTCATCATACTTGTCAAACCAGCAATAATCACATTCCTCCTAAATACATTTTCATAACCTGTACAGAGCTTTCAGAAACATGTTAGTTTCTTGGGAAACTTCAAGAAATGTAAAGCTTAAATGGTTATATGGGTCCACTGACTTTAGGGCTCTTCTATTTCCCAATTACACCATGAAATTCACCTGACAGCAGTGTGCTTATCTCTCAAAAACCATATAGAAGAAAACCATCCTAACCTATGAAATAGCGACTCCATTTCCTTGTCTTGTGCCGAGACAAGGAGCACAAGTTGAGAGAAAGACTTAACTGCAAGCTCCACCATTTCTATTGTTAACATTAATTATTGGTGTTGCAGACCCGTTGTGATTCTCTGGTTTATTAGCTCTATATCAATATTTGTTGTTGCTTAATGGACATAAATGTAAATTAATCAATCAAAATGGGAAATGAGCCGGGTATGGTGGCTTGCACCAGTAATCCTAGCTACTTAGGAGACTGAGATCTGAGGAACATAGTTCAAAGCCAGCCCTGGCAGGAAAGTCCAATTTATCTCCAATTAACTACCAAAAAACTGGAAATGGCACTGTGACTCAAGTGGTAGAGTGCTAGCCTTGAGCTGAAGAGCTGAGGGACAGCGCCCAGACCCAGAGTTCAAGCCCCATGACCAAAAAATTTTTTAAAAAGTGAAATGAGAGGGTTGTAAAAAGCTCTGCTACTACTCCCTGCCTCTTGCATTGAATTTTGCAGCTCTCCTAGTTTGAGAGTCAAGGCTTTACCTGATATTTTGGCCCTATAGGCACTCTAAATTAGTGGTTCTTGATATAGGTAGGTAGTTCCACACCATGAACATTTCCTGGAAACTTGTAAGAGGAAATACACACACACACACACACATACACACACACACACACATTTATTAGGAAGTTTTTATCACTGAAACCTGGAAAGTTTTCATTGCTGTGACTCTGAAAAATAGGTCAGTTTTTTATTTTATGATATTTTTGTTTTTTGTTTTTGTGACTGGGACAAGAAAAGGCTGGGAAAGAAGGTCAATGCCAAGAGGAATGCTGCCCAGGCAGTCCCAGGACAAAAGTCTAGCCACATCAAAAAAGACAAGGGTAGGCCTGTAATTATAGCAACTTGGGAGACTGAGATCTAAGGATCACAGTTCAAAGACCGTGGGGCTAGCACATCCATCAGACCCTTATCTCCAAAAATTACTCAGAAAAAGCCATAAGTGGTTCTTGGCTCAAGTGATGGAAGAGGAGGAGGGGGAAGAGGGAGAGGAAGGGGAGAAGGGGGGAGGGGGGAGGAGGAGGGGAAGGGGAGGGGGAGGGGACAAGCATGCAAAACTGAGACAGAGACAAGATTGTTGTTTGAGAATCAGAAGGAAGATGGATGTGGCTAACAGTGCTATCCATCCGCAGTAAGGGAAGGAATGTGGGCCAGAACATTTCACTCCTTTTCCACAAGAAAGCCTTGCTAAAAAAAATCAGCTGATCTGTACAATTTACTACTGAGTTATATAATTGATGCTTTTAGGTAGATATTCTTTTGAAGGGGTGGAGGCTTAAAGAATATTAAAGCAGTTTAGAATTATATAAATTTGGCATAGTTCTTGTGGTTTAGTTATCCAACATGTCTTAAATTACCAAATCGAGTGTCTTATTAAAAAGAAAGCACTGATAAAATAATATGTAAAAACTCTTTTTATGATCTATCACCACTATATTTTTATTTACTTATTTTTTTTTGCCAGTCCTGGGACTTGAACTCAGGACCTAGGTGCTGTCCCTGAGCCTCTCTGTGCTCAAGGCTAGCTCTCTACCACTAGAGGCACAGCACCACTTTTTCTGAGTAGCTTATTGAAGATAAGAGTCTCACAGACAGGCTGGGAAGGTAGCTCAGCGGTAGAGTGCATGCCTTGCAAGCATGAGGCCCTGGGTTCGATTCCTCAGCACCACATAAACAGAAAAAGCCGGAAGTGGCGCTGTGGCTCCAGTGGTAGAGCGCTAGCCTTGAGCTGAAGAGCTGAGGGACAGCACCCAGACCCAGAGTTCAGGCCCCATGACAGGCAAAAAAAAAAAAAGAGTCTCACAGACTTTCCTGCCTGAGGCTGGCTGTGTACCACAACCCTCAGATCTCGAGTAGCTAGGATTACAGGTGTGAGCCACCTGTGCCCAGTTTATATTTTATTTTAAAAGGGTTATATTTTTATTTAAATAACATTCCATTTTTTGTTTCTGTGCAAATATATCCTTAAGTAAGTTCAATCATATTGTATACATATTATAACTTTATTAGTAACAAGTTATACATATTTTATATAGCTATAAATAGAAATAGTAAATTGGTCAGTATGCCTATTAGATTTTTTAAACAATCGATTTAAACTCATATTTAGTAAGAATTTTATTTCTTTTTTTCTATTTAAAAAAATCATAGGAAATATACTCTATAGGAAATGTACTCATTGCCTTTCTTATGTCACTAACCCCTCTGTATAGTACCTTTACAATAAAAAATATTTTTAAAAAAATCTTACTGAGAAAATTTAAGTACATACTTCCTTTTCTTCATTTAAATGCTCTGAAGTTGAATTACTATATAAAAATATTCTTAAACATTTAACATTTTATCCACAAGTCTTCTTTTTGCAATGCCAGATCATCAGTGCCTGTTCAGCTTTTCCTTTAGGGTTTTTATTTCTGAATCTTAGAACTGAATTCTCAGTTCATTGACATTTATCAAGAAACTTACATTTTAATTAATTTATTTTATTATCTTTAAGTAGTTGTACATAGGGATTTCAATTCAACTTGCCACTTTCTGTACAATGCGTCTTGATAAATGTCACCGTCTCTAATATTCTCCCCATAATTCCCAACTCTACCTATCCCCTCAATTTTTCCAATTCCATTTTCACATACACTGAATATTATGATTTACACAAAGTATTTTTTTGGGGGGGTCCGGTCGTGGGGCCTGAACTCTGGACCTGGGCGCTGTCCTTCAGCTCTTCAGCTCAAGGCTAGCACTCTACCACTTGAGCCACAGCGCCACTTCCGTCTTTTTTCTTTTTTTTTTTTTTTTGCTTATGTGGTGCTGAGGAATCGAACTCAGGGCCTCATGCATGCAAGGCAAGTGCTCTACCACTGAGCCACCTTCCCAGCCCCACAAAGGATTTTATTATATGCGTATACTTTCCTACAATTCAGTTAAAACAATAACTATAATTTTCAGTTGAGACAATTTCTGAGATACGGAATTAGCAGCTGAAAATTTAAGAATAAAAAAGAGTAGATAGAATCATTTATAGTCATTGGTCCTTGTGGAGCCTTTCTGTCACTGAGCCACTTAAAGATATCCAATTCCACATGCCAGTTATCAAGGTGACCTCAGGTTAAGAACCACCTTCATACTGCACCAAGAGGACAGGCTTGTACTTACTGACCTTGAAACTGGAAAACTAGTTAATAAATGACCCAGGGGTAAATATTCCCAGGAGTAAACCATCACCAAATTTTAAAAGGAGAGGCATTTATTCAGTCCCATCTAGCTTTTGTTAAAAATAACTAGTACTGAGACTTGTACTCAAAAATCTAAGCTCAGTCCTTAATTGTTTTGCTCAATACTGGTGCTCTACCACATGAGCCATACCTCCACTTCCAACTTTTTGATGGTGAATTGGAGATGTGAGTCTTGTGAACTTTCCAGTCCAGGCTGACTTTCGATCAAAATCCTCAGATTTCAGTCTCCTGAAGGTGTAAGCCACTGGCTTTCAAAAAGGAACAATAATTATTAATAAATTATCCATATTTCAGTTATTCACAGAGCTAAGTATAAAAAGTCTGCTTTTCCTATTTAGTTTTTCAAAGACATTAAGATTCTAGCCATTCTTGCATTGGCACTGCTAACATGAATTTCAGAGTGAGACTTTTCTTTCTGTTCTTTTTTTTTTTGTTTTAATTTTATTTTATTTTATTTGAGAACATACTGTACAGAGTGGTTACAATTACATGGGCAGGATAATGCATACATTTCTTACCAAGCATTGCAGCCTCCTCCTTTGTTTACCCTTCACCGTCACTCATGGTTGTGGTAGACGCACAAAGGCAGAAGCAAGAGATATCAGTGACTCATGTATTGGTCCATGTCCTCTGTGACTTTAAGAAAAAGACATGGTTTAAGGGGAGCCCAAAGCCAACATGTGACTGTATTGGGTTGACTTTGCATCTGCTTCCAGCCCATTTTGACTTTATCAATCCAGAAAAGGGTAATTATTTGTTCTATTTAGAAGTTGACTTTTAAAGATTAAAATGTTGAGTATTTAGTCACATACTTTCCTCTGCTTTCTGTGTAACTCACCCTGTTTATTAAATGCATTGATTAAATCCAATATGCAGAAGGTGAAAAATACTACTTTTCCATCAAAATGATTACTTGTGAGCTTTCTCTAATGTTTATACCCCTCACCACCTGTAAGGGTGAGCATTTCAAAGCAGCAAACTTTTAGGGGATAAAGCTGACCTGAAAGAACTAATCTTTAGCAGTAGTAAACAGAGTTGCTATTTGTGGACAAACGCTTCAGGCCAGTGGTTAAGTGCATAGGGGCAGCTCAGAACACTCAGGGACCCTTAGAAGGCAGATTTTACCTTGCTAATCAAAGTGAGGCTCTCCATCAAGAGAAAGTAGAAGATCCTTTGTTTCCATTAGTCTCTTCAGACCTTACCATAGAACGAATTGCAGGAAGATTGTGCCAAAAAGAGAAACTGCTTTCAAAACTTGTAAGAAAAAGCGTCTTACAAAATTATCTCACTGGAGGCATTGTTTTTTTTAATTAATTTATTGTGTTTGTGTAGGTCCTGGGGCTGGAACTTAGGGATTAGGCACTGTCCCTGAGCTTTTTGCTCAAGGCTACTATTCTGCTGTACCACAAGCCACACCTCTAGTTCTGGCTTTTTTTTTTTTTTTTTTGGTAGTTTATTGGAGATGAGAAGAATCTCATGGACTTTTTTTTCTACCTGGGCTGGCTCTGAACCTTGATCCTAATATCTCAGCCTCCTGAGTAACTAGGATTACACTCATGAGCAACCAGTGCCTGGCTTGGGGGCTTAATTTTTTTTTTAATACATTCATTGACTAAGCAGGAAGTTTTAGAAAAGGAAATTAGAAAAGTAATCTTTCCATTGAAATATGTAAAACGTAGTCTTCCTTGTTAGATTTTTTTTTTCTTTTTGGTGAGGTCTGTATCGACAACTCATTAACATTAGTGTTTTTATATTTAGAATTTCCACACTTGGAAATACCCTATTCGATCATTTGCATGCCACCAAGGAAACTGGCCAATAGGTAGATTGCTTGATTTGAACTGTGGCATCCAAGTCAAAAAATGAATTTTGAAAAAAAGTCAGGAAAAATATGTCCATATTCTGTCATATAAGAAGACAAACATTATATGATCTCACTTATCTGTGGAATATAAAAAAACAGAATTCATGAAAGCAGAGTGGAATGGTGGCTACCAGAGCCTGGAGGGCTAAGAAGATGGAGCGTGATTCAAAGGGAACAGAGTTCCAAGTGGATGGAGGAGTGAGTTTTAAAGGTCTGAACTCGGGCTCTCACACTACATGGGCTTCCTTGTTCCTCTGGTGTTCTGCCACACCTCCAACCCAGCTTTTTGCTCATTATTTTAGAGATGGAGTTTTTGGCATTTCTCTGCTCAGGCTGGCTTCAACCCTGCATGGGTAGATCTCAGCTATCTGAGTAGCTAAGATTACTTGGCCTAGAGGAGTAGATTTTTAAACAATTTCATCACCAAAAATATTGAGATTAGTTGAAGGATATGAAAAGTAGATTGATTTAATCTCTCTACATATATACAGATGTTATCATTGAAAAATTAAAAAAATACTGGGTTGGATCAGCACTACAAAGATTAAAGAAAATAAATTTTTAAAAAACACAGGAACAAAAGTTTAAGTAGCTGAGATAGATCCTACATAACTATCAGTAGGAAGCTTCAAAATGGAATATTTTATTGCTAAAAAATTATTTAATTGCCAGGTGCCAGTGGCTCATGCCTATAATCCTTGGTACTGAGGAGACTAAGATCTGAGGATTGAGGTTCAAAGCCAGCCCAAGCAGGAATGTCCATGAGATTTTTAGGTCCAATTAATCACCCAAAAGGCAGAACCAGAGCTGTCACTCAAGTGCTAGAACACCAGTCTTGTTCAAAAAAGCTCAGGGAGGGGCAAGGAAGGTGGCTCAGTGGTAGAGTGCTTGCCTTGCATGCATGAGGTCCTCGGTTCGATTCCTCAGCACCACATAAGCAGAAAAAGCCGCAAGTGGGGCTGAGGCTCAAGTGGTAGAGCGCTAGTCTACAGCTCGGACTGTCAGCAAAACAAAACAAAACAAAAAAGACTACTTACTATATAGAAACGTTGTATGAATTATAGGCCAAAAATAAGTATAAATCTTTGTGAACTTGGGTCGGATTGGGCAAAGAATTCTTAGAGAAGACATACTAAACACAATCCATTTAAGAAAAGGTATTTCATCAAATGAGAAATACCTGTTCTCAAGTAATATTATCATGAAAATGAAAAGGTAACATGAACTTGAAAATGAGCTGGAAAATATGTGTGAACCACTCTCTCATAAAGTACTTTTATTAAAAATATACAAACCAGGTACTGGTGGCTCTTGCTTGTAATCCTACATACTCAGGAGTCTGAGACATAGAGAATCAGTTCAAAGTCAGCCTAGTCAGAAAAGTTTAGGAGATTACATCTCCAATTAACCAGCTAAAAGCAAGGCTGGATATGTTACTTAAGAGGTAGAGCACCAGCCATGAATGAAAAAGTCAAGTGAGAACTCAAGGGACTGAGTTCAAGTTCTAATACTGGTATGTACAGAGAGAGAGAGAGAGAGAGAGAGAGAGAGAGAGAGAGAATGTGCAAAAATCAGTCAAGTAGTAGACCATGCCTATAATCCTAGCTACTTGGGAGATAGAGATCAGGAGAATCTTAGTTCAAGGCCAGCTTAGGGAGAAAAAATTCAAGAAATTCAATCAGAAATTTAACCAGATATAAATTATGCCTCAAAAAATTAGATTCCTATTACATGGAAAAATAAAAATCAACTGAAGACATATTATACATTAAAATACAAAATGAAAAATGAAATATTTGATAATGAAACATGGTTTAAAATCTTAGAAGAGGCAAGAATTTCTTAATACTCAACATGGGAAAAGATTCTGTTATTTCTGCTCATCTCCACACCAAATGATATTACAATGAAAGCAAAAAGTCAAACCACAAATGAAAAGAAGAAATTTACAATACAAATAATTGTCAAAACATTCATGTGCAGAGCATCAAACTCCTACAAAAGAACAAAATAATCAGATATAAAAGAGGGGGGATGCTAGAGTTCGCTGTCTTTAACTATGCTTGCACACATCTGAATGCTAGGAAATAAGGGCACATTTCCTTGTCACCTGAATGTTGCTGGTTACACCAGGAAGAAACAAACCAGTGAACTGAGAATAGTAGACTTTCTACAAGGTGGTTAGCATGGTGTCTCCAAAAACTGTCACATCACAGGTGAAAATCCAAAGAGAAACTACAGACTACATACCAAACACAGCAAATAAAGTTTCATCTACTCCTGGTTCCCAAAAGTAAAATATCTATAAGGGAGTGAAGCCATTAGGGAAATTTAAATAGCAAGGGCTATTCAATCATGTTATGAAATTCTTAAAGTCTCATAGCATTAATAACAATATTAGGATGTGCAGAATTCTGTGTATGAGAATGCTGGAATTCAAACTCAAAGACTTTTCACTTCTGCTTGGCTTTTTCACTCAAAGCTAGTACTCTACTACTTGAGCTACATGCCGGCTTGTGGATTTCTGCTGGTTAATTGGAGATAAGAGTCTCATAAACTCTGCCCTGCCTGGCTTTGAATTGTGATCTTCAGATCTCAGCCTCCAGAGTAGCTCGGTTTACAGGTGTGAGCCATCACCACCTGACTTAGAGAATGTTTTAAGAAAAGCATGCTGAACTCTTTAAGAATAACATGTTATGATGTCGACAAGTTGCAAATAGCTCAGCAAAGTATGTTTTTAAACTAAGAACTTGGTAAACAGCCATACTGTGGTAAACAAGTAGTCCTTCATAATTACTGGAAGTATAAATTGATAAGGCATGTGGGGCAAACAATTTAGTAATATCAACTCTGCAAATCCACAAGTCTTCTAAATCAAAAATTCCACCACTAGAAATTTATTCTTTAGATTGCTGGGACATATAAAATATTGTTTGTGTCCATCAGTAGGGAAATGATAAACTCAGTTTGCGTTCATGCATGCAATGAAGCATTATTCAGGAAAAAAAAAATGGAAGGTTTAAAGGCAGATATGTCAGATATGGAAGCATATCTGACATTTACTACTGAGTGAAAAACAAAGCACTGAGCGGTATTATCATATGCTTCTATTTATTTGATTCAAAGAGGAGATTTGCTTCTGCATGAACTTTTTGTTTTCTTTGCCAGTCTTGGGATTTGAACTCAGGACCTGGGCATTATCCCTGAGTTTTTGGTGCACAAGGCTACCACTTTACCACTTTAATGACAGCTTTTTGTAGGTTAATTCTTCCTGACCCCTGACTGGGCTGACTTCAAACCCCAATCCTCAGATCTAATCCTCCTGAATAGCTAGATTATAGGTGTGAACTACTGGCACCAGCATAAACTCTTTTTGGCAAGATGCAGGGGAAGTTACACATATGGATGCATTGAGGTACCTGAAGTCTAGGATCAGAGGGCAGCTTTTCCCTCCTCACTTTTTGTATACCTTTTGACTTTTCAACATGTCAATAAATCATTTATTCAAAGCAACCTTAAAAGCATCCATAAAATGAAATGCTAAATAACATAAATGTTGAATGCGTAATAATATGTAAGTAAATATATAAATAAATGTGTAATATATCAAGAATGTATAGACCAATAGGAAAAGTGAAGGGACTGTGGACAAGGGAGGTGTCAGCCCTGGTTGTGATGGGTAGGGAGTGTCTTATAATCGATATCTAGAATCCTGGTGCAGAGAGTTAGTGGGTTTCATTTTCTCATTTTAAGTTGGCCATATCCAATATATTCTCACAATGGACTGCTTCCATTGTCCTCACCATAGTGTCGTACTGTCCCAAGAGAATGCTGGTGAAACATTGTAAGTAGACAATTCATACACAGAAAGCAGGTATGGGGAAGAAAAGGCCAAGTCCAAATGCATTCAATTTCATTATTCATCTTTGAAATAAAAATTAAAACAGCTGAGGCATAGCTTAGTAGTAAAACTCTTGCCTGGCATACGTAAGTCCTGGGTTTGATCCCCAGTACTGGAAAATATCCAACCAAACAAATAATCCTACATCTAGACATGGGTGGATCATAGCCATAGTCCTGGCTATGCAGGAAGCAGATACCAGGAGACTGAACTTTGAAACCAGCCTGAAATAACCAGCAGAAAGCTAGGCTAGAGGTGTAAATAGTAACTCTCCATTTTCTCCTTTCCTCATTCTCAAGAAACTGTCATTCGGCTTTCTGTTTCTATAAACTTGACTGCCAAAGGCATCTTATACAAGTGGAATTATAGGATAGTCTTCTATTTTTGTGACTAGCTTTTCTGCACATGCAATCATGTCTCTAAATTTATACCATATGTCAGAATTCCGTTCATCTTTAAGGCTGAATAATATTCCATTGTAGAGATATATCACATCTATTTGTCCACTTATCCTTCAATAAATACTTGGGTGGCTTCCACTTTTTGGCATTGGTATGAACATTACTATGAATAAGGCTGTCCAAATATTTCTTCCAGTTTTTAATTTCAATTCTTTTGGATATATACCACAAGTGGGGTTTCTGAATTGTGTAACAATTTTATTTTTAATTTTTTTGAGGAATCACCATGCTGTTTTTTATAGTAGGTGGCATCATTTTCTGTTCCTATCAAGAGTGTACAAGAGTCTTATCCTCAGGGCTGGGAAGGTGGCTCAGTGGTAGAGCTCTTGCCTTGCATGCATGAGGCCCTGGGTTCGATTCCTCAGCACCACATAAGCAGAAAAAAAAACCAGAAGTGGCGCTGTGGCTCAAGTGGTAGAGCGCTAGCCTTGAGCTGAAGAGCTGAGGGACAGCGCCCAGGCCCAGAGTTCAGGCCCACGACGGGACCCTCCCCCCAACCCAAAAAAGAGTCTTATCCTCTACAAACTCTCCAACAACTGTTACTTCATTTTTCTAAATAACAGCATCCTAATGCATGTGAAGTATCTTATTTTGGATTTTAATTACTCTAGTAATGAATAATGTTGAACAGTCTTCCATGTGTTTACTAGAAATAAACCATTTGTAACAGAAACAAATTATTACAAAGAGAGGAAAAATCAAAGTATAAATATTAAATTATTTGGTATGTTGACTGTCACTTAACATCAAGCAATTTTAAATGCAATTAATAACCTATAGCCATTTATATTTGCCCTTCAGAGGTTTTCTATATCTTTCTTTTGATGCAAAAATAGTGTTTTTGACATAAGATTTTGACTTCTGATTATTATTAACCATTAGGCTCTTCTTTTTTAATTCAAAGTATTAAAGTATCTAAGTCTATTAAGTATCTAAGCCTAAAGAGATTTTTTGTGTTGAAATATTATTCAGTAAATGTTGACTTCTCCTCTCTTCTTGTATCACCAAGGAAGGTGGATTTCTCCATGTACCTTGTTTTGGCTGATGGAACATGGCAGGCATGACCTCAGCCTTAAAAGATGTGACCTGTTTCCACTCATTGTCTGAACAGAGCAGACATGTTCCTTGTAACTACTGAACCCAAGCACCAACAAACCTAAAATTGATCTGCAGCCTTAGGCAGAACTTCCTGAGCCCATCCATGGAACTCTAAGAAAGAAATCACTGCTCACTCTTATGGACCACTGAGCTTCTTTAGGCCATTTTTAAAAATTTTATTTTCTTGTAACGATGCTGTACAGAGAGGTTACAGTTACATCAGTAAGGTAATGAGTACATTTCTTGTAAGGAATTGTTACCCCTCTCCTTTGTTTTTCTCCCAGCATCCCTTCCCTCCTCCACTTCCCCACTCCCCCCACAAAGTTAATTTCCAACATATTGTTTTGTGAGTATCATTGTTGCCAGGGTCATCCTGTGTCCTTGTTTTAGCATTTTGTTATTCCCCTTCTCCTCCCCAAATTAGATAAATGTATATACAAGATTCAAGATATCAAAATCAAATACAGTGGCAACAGGGATATACCATAGGAGGAAGAACATACAAAAGAAACAAAGAAAAAAATCACATACTACATTAAAAACAGCAAACACAAAGAATAACCTCTTGTGACCGTATCTTGGGGTTCATTTCTCTTAGCATCATCTCATATGGTCATGTGTACATAGATTTTTAGCTTTTCATCTGATAAGATTATCCTAGACATATTCTAATTATTGCAAATAAGGGAAATCAGAGGACCTATTCTTTGTGTCTGGTTTACTTCACTTAATATGATTTTTTCCAAGTCTTTCTATTTCCTTACAAATGGGGCAGTTTCATTCTGATGGAAGCATAGAATTCCTATTTATACATACATATATATATATATATATATATCACATATATATCACATTTTCTTGATCCATTCATCTACTGAGGGGCATCTGGGTTAGTTCCATATCTTAGTTATGGTGAATAATGCTGTTACAAACACAGTTGTGCTGGTAGCTTTAGTATGGCCTTTTTTGTGATTATTTGGGTAAATTCCCAAAAGTGGGATTGCTGGGTCATAGGGGAGCTCTATGTGTAGTCTTTTGAGGAACCTCTATACTGCTTTCCAAAGTGGTTGAACAAGTTTACACTCCTACCAACAATGCAGTAGGGTTCCCTTTTGGCCACATCCCCTCCAGCATCTGTTGTTATTAATTTTTCTTAATTATAGCCATTCTAACTGTGGTGAGGTGGAATCTCAATGTTGTTTTGACTTGCATTTGTTATGGATAGTGAGATTACAGATTATATTCTCACCTCTTTTGTGCTCTTTAGTACCTTCTAGATTTTCTACATAAGTATTTATTATTAAAAAGATTATAAAAATAACCTAAATGTCCTAGCAAAATATTAATAGCATGTTTCCTGTTATAAATTATATATCTTTTTTTTTTTGGTTGGTTTTGGGACCTGAACTCCGGGTCTGGGTGCTGTCCCTCAGATCTTCAGCTGAAGGCTAGCACTCTTACCACCTGAGCGTCAGTCCTACTTCAGGCTTTTTCTGCTTATGTGGTGCTGAAGAATTGAACCCAGGGCCTCAAGCATGCAAGGCAAACACTATTACTGAGCCACCTTCCCAGCCCCAAATTATATATCTTTTTAAAGTACTTTCCTTGAAATCTGCTTCCAAATGAGTATATCTTACTTTCCTAACCAAGGAAAAACAAGGGATTTCCTTCCTTCCCCTATTCCCTCCTTTCTTCCCTTCTTTACTCTCTCTTTCATTCTTCTCTCTTCCTTTGTTCCTTTCTCCTTCCCTCCTCTCTTCCTTCCTCCTTTTTTCTCTTTATCAGTCTTTTTTCTCTCTCTCTATTTCTCTCTCTCATTCCCACATCCCTCCTTCTCTCTCTCTTTCTTTTTTTCTTTCTTGGAATAGTGGCTATACAAAAATCCCAAAAGATACCAGAATAAAAAATGGAGACAACAGGGGTTATACCATGGGGGATGAACATACAAAAGAAACAAAAATACCACATAGTACATTATAAATACATTAAAAAGAACAGCAAGAAAGATAAAATCTCTTGTGTCCCTATCTTGGGGTTCATTTCGCTTAGTATCAGCTTATATGGTCATTTGTACAAAGCTTTTGACCTTTTCTGCTTGTCCTAGACATATACTAGTTTTTGCAGATAAGGGAAACCATGGGACTTTTGTTTCTTTAGGCCTGGCTTGCTTCACTTAATATAATTTTTTTCCAGGTCTTTCCATTTCCTAACAAATGGGACGGTGTCATTCTAAAAAAATCCCAAAAGAAACTTCAAAAAGTAGTTATAAAAGTAAGAAGAGACATATCTTTTTTAGAGCTAGGAGTATAGATAAAAAGTGACTACAAATGGATACTAAGTAACTTTGGAGGGTATTAAAATGTTGTGATACAGGATTATAATTATGGTTATATAGTTCTGTAATGTGCTAAAAGTCATTTACTTAAAATGGGTGGATTTTGTATTATATAAATTACACCACAACAAATATTTTAGAAAAAAAATTCCCGTACATGATAACTTAAAAACATAGACTTCAGTTTCAATAAGTAGAGCTAGAGATAACTCTGCCAAAAAGACACAATTGTAAGCAATATTTTTTAAAAGATAAGCATGCAAATGCTAATTAAGAAGGTAGAATCAGGGAGTATGGTTCCAGTGGTAAAGCCAACCAAGAAAGAAACCCTGAGTTAAAGGAGGAGTAAGAGGAGGAGGAAAAGGTGAATCAATCAAAGACAAATGTGATGAAGTAAAAATTTTAGATGTGAAAAATAAAAGGCTGCAACCCCCAATTTAACAGGAATTTAATCAGCACACTTCTTTACTTTGAGCAAATTAGTATTTGCAAATCACATTCCTCTACACAGTGGTCCCAGCAGTTTGTAAGAGACATACTTGGGGTCAGAGGGTTAGTAATAAAATGGACCAGGGCTTTGGAATCCTGCCAACAGGACAATGGGTTCGGAAGTACGTCAAGTAAAAACAGTTTGTTAACAATGGCAGTGTACAGACAACTTTCATTCTTTCCATGCCAATTATAGGTTAATTCGTCAGCTACTGGTTGAAATTGGCAGAATGTAAATGAATCAACTGAATGTTTCCCTGTAGGACCTGCGATGTAACCAAAGACTCCATGTTCTGTTCAGAAGTTAGCTTATTTATATCAAAATGATTTGCAAATTATATAACCTAATTTAGAGTACAGTAAAAACCTTGTACCCAGGTCCAAATATCCTAAACCAGGTCCTCTGTCTGGAAGTCATCTACTTGTCAAATTCTAGGCTAACCTCGAGCTCTTACAATAAGGAAGTTGCTATGACAACTGAGGAGAAAGTTTTGGGCAACATAATATAATCCAAAACTTTTTCTGAAAGAAAAACAACCATTTGAGTAGCTTCTCTAAGCCAAAAAGCCAATAATATATACCCCAAAAGAGAAATATATCCCAATTATAAAGCCTGAGACTCAAAGGTCAAGAAACAGAAAACTAGATGGCATAATCAAATCAACAGAGCCAGAAACATGGCAGGCCCACCCATTTGTCTTTGTCCTGAGCTTCTCTTCACTCATGAGATCCAAATTCTTATTTCATGTCCCAAAGATGGATGAGCTTGTGCTATTTGAGCTAAGACCCAAATATACCATATGATACAGATCTCCAGAAACCCCAGTAATGAATTGATTGAGCTTTCATTGTTATGCTTCTCTCAATCTTCCTTGAGTTCCTATTTGGCTTGACATATGTTCAAGGAAAAACTGATGCCTTTGCAAAAATTAAATCTAATGAAGACAAGATAGAAACAAAACCTTTTGAAGTAACTGATCTTCGAAGTATATTTCAGGGGAAGTAGTTTCTCCACTCATAATGAGAATTTTCTTTTTTTTCTATGTATTTTTGTTCTCTCTTTGTTCTTTATCTTTCTCTTTCCATTCTTACATGACTGCTTCAGTTTTAGCTGTGTAATTTGGGAAGCTGGTGGCATCCCAAATTTCAGAAGGAAGCTATGACTATACCTGACCAATTAGAAGCTTTATACTTCCCTGGCTGCAAAATTGGTTCAGAGGTGTAAACAAGATCCAATCAAAAATAATTGGATTAATATGGACCATTCATTGAAGGAACTGAGTCATTAGAATACCATCATGACTATCTCTGGTGTTGGAAAATACTATGACATACCGCATATACATTCCACCAATGGAGAGAAGATGTATTTTAAAATTTGGCCCTGATTCCTAAAGTTGTGTGACCTTGAACAAATTATTTAATGTCCTGGGCCTCATTCTCTTTACCTTCAAAATTCTTTGGGATCTTCTGTAAAGACTATATATAGGTTGCATATTTGAAGGTACCTCATAAATTATGTAAGGTCTTGCCTTTTGCCATTTGAAGCCTGGACAATGGGTTAGGAAGTATGTGGAACAAATACAGTTTGTTAACAACTCTAGTGTACAGACAACCCAGAAAGGAAGGTCCAAGAGAATCTTATCTCCAATTACCCACCCAAAACTGCCATGTGCTGAAGTGGTAGAGCACTAGCCTTAAACAAAAAAGCAAAGGAACAGTGCCCAGGCCCAAAGTTCAAGCCCCACTACTGGTACACACACAAAACAAAGAAAAGCTTCAGAGCCGAAAAATACTGCTGAGCCATGTGTCTGAAATGCTTAGTGGATTGCTATGGGGATTTTCTTTCTTTCCTTTTTTTAAAAATTTTCCGTTAGTGAGAATCACTCATGCCAAGCAATTATCTGCCAAATGGTGACTTCATTTATGATGCTGGCAATGTGATGTTGAACAGCGGATGACTTAGAGAAGAATCTGTCCCTTAGCTTATATAGCAAAGGAAGTGTAACAAAAATTTGGAGATGCTCATGTCATGTTCAAGAATTTTGTTCAGATTAAATTTATTGTAAAATGAATCACATCAGTTCACTATTTTTAAAGATTATAAGAATAAAAATGCCTAGCACTTACCAGACACAGAGAGCAGTTTATGTTACATTACATAGCTTAGTCCTTCCAACAACTCATAAGGAAGGTGCTTTTATAATCCACAAATCTGAAATGAGGCCCAGAGATGTTGACTAAATTTCCCAAAGCCTCAGAGTGCATTAGCAGCTGAGTTGGAATTTGAATGTGCAGAGCTTGGCTCTATCATCGAACTTGTGCAGCCACTGGGCCTTTCTGAACTTCTGATCATCTCAAGCATAGAATTCCATAGATTTTCTTTAACAAGTAACTTGTGTGCAAAATTCTAATATTTGGGATCTCTAAGTTTATCTTTCTCAAACACTGTTGTTTGAACTGTTATGACCTTCAGCAAGTTCCCAAGACTCCATACCTTGGTTTCTTCATCAGTCAAATAGTGATAATAAGGGGGCTGGGAAGGTGGCTCAGTGGTAGAGTGCTTGCCTTGCAGGGATGAGGCCCTGAATTCAATTCCTCAGCACCACATAAGCAGAAAAAACCTGAAGTGGTGCTATGGCTCAAGTGGTAGAGCACTAGCCTTGAGCTGAAGAGCTGAGGGACAGTGCCCAGGCCCAGAGTTCAGGCCCCACACTGCACCCAAAAAATAAATAAATAAATAAATGGTGATAATAATGGCATCTAATTCCTTGAGTGTTTGCTGGGGTAAAGGGAGAGAGTTCGTGTAAAGTATATAAAATCATGCCTGACACAAAGGATAGCTAAATAAATATCATTCATTGTCATGATCATTATCAACACCAATTTCACCCTGTGTATCAGACACCATTTCACATCTGCTCTTGCTCCTCTCAGTTTTTCCTATCCCTTAATGAAGACACCCTCTCCTCCTCATCTCTTACTCCCTGAAGTCCACTATTGCACATTTTCTCACACCTGTCCCCCATGAGGGCCTCACTTAGGCCAAGCTATGCATGTGCCACATCCTGAACTGGGGTATCTGATGATCCCCATGCATAAGATCTCTAAACACCCAAGGATATGCAGCTCAGAGTGCTGAGCAGTGCTGAGCAGAATCAAAACAAGCAATGCTTGGTAAGAAATGTACGCATTATCCTGCCCATGTAATTGTAACCCCTCTGTACAGTATGTTCACAAATTAAATTAAATTAAAAAAAAAAAAAGAAAGTAAAAAAAAAAAAGAATCAAAACGAGGAGTCTTAGTTGGGTGTCCGTGGCTCAAGTTTGTAATCCTAGCTGCTCAGGAGGCTGATATCAGTTCAAGACTAGCTGGTGCAGAACAATCTGTGAGAGTCCATCTCCAAAATAACCAGCAAAAAGCTGGACTGGAGTGGCTCAAGTGGTAGACCACGCTGAAGAAGCAAGCCAAGCCAACATGTGGCCTTGAATTCAAATACCGGTTACAGAAATAAAACAAAGCACTGCTTTTTCTTCTCTCATATCAAAGAGCATATTACTTTGCTTAAGTTGCTACAACAAAGTAACACAGACTGGGATCTTGGACTTAAACAGAGATTAATTTTCTCACAATTCTCATGGTTGTAAGGAGACTTTTTTGTTTCCTCCTGAGACTTCTCCTGACTTACAGATGGCTGTTTTCCTGCTGCTTTCTCCCTTAGCCTTTTATCTGTGCACATGAATCCCTGTTGTCTTCTTGTATGTACAAATGTCCTGTCTTTCTAAGGGCACTCATCATATTAGATTAAGGCCACCCCAACAGATCCTATCTCCAAATACATTCTGGGGTATAGGAGGCTAGGCCTTCAAATGTTGAAGCATTTGGAGGCTGTTAGACACATAATGTATAAAATTACATACTTTATATATTAAATTATAAATTTTACACATAGTTTATACATAAAATTATCTATTTTGTATATTATATATCCTAACGTTGTATAGCTAAGATCTATTTATATATTTTATACATAAAATATATACTACACAACATAGTACCTAATATATAACATACTCACGCCCAAAGAGACCCAGTTCAGATTATAACTGAGTGTCCCATGGATATTTCGCTAGGATTTTTCTTTAAGGTCTTATGGGATACAGCAACAGATTGACCTTCGTCATGAACTTTCTTTCCTGATTTTCATGCCCTCTCTGTTTGGAACTGTACTCACTGATAATGTCTTTGCACATCTTAGTCTCAGGCCATCTTTCTCAAGATTTGTGACTGACATGTTTAACGGAAGTTGTGAATGAGCTCCTACTTTGGGGACAACCACAGATGGGGTTTTGGCCATCCCTGGGCTGAACTAGCCCCTCAGTATGTGTCCTGGCCATACCAGATGCTTTCATGACCCAGGCTCCTCATCTTTAAGTAACGGGGCTAGGTTTCCTCCTCCCCTGAAATTACATCAGACATCCTTTCTGTGAGTGACCTTTTTAATTCTTTTGTAGCTGAATGCTTATTTCCATAAAATTATAAATAAGCAAATATTCTGGATAAATTGGGCAAGAAAAATCCCAGATTTGCCCAAAAAGGAAAACAAAATTACATGATACTTCAAAAAGTTTCTAAATTAATGCTCAAGTATTATATATAATTATATGTGAGAAAGTTAACATATATACAACTTGTCTGTCCAAGATTTTAATTTTCCTGGCCACAACATGTATGGCAGTTAAGGCAAAAGACAGAAGTAGATTAATTCACATAAACTTGATATGTATATCACGTATACATACACAATGCAAACCTCATTCTTTTGTCTTATAACTATGTGGAAGCAGCTAGGTGTGGATGCAAATACATTTTTCATGCATTTCTCTTGGCATTATCGTCATATTTAATGTAACATCCAGCAAAGCAGAAATTTTAATTACATTTATGGCTTAACCATCTGTATTTGTTTGGAATTTCTGACTCTTCAAAGCAAAATTATGAACCTGGCTTTAGGTCTGGAAATGTCTCAGACTACAGCCAAATGCATTATCAACAAACTGTGTGACTGTGGTCCAAATATAAAATAAGATGAGAAGAAGCTGAAATTCATTGTCAAAATACCAAAGTACCTGGATTTTTTATATAGTCACAGATTTATACTGATACACTTCAAGGAAGCTAACAGGGAGATTTCACATATTTTCAAGGGAAGAAAATGCCTCAGCATCAATAGACTGCCAAATCATTATATGTGTGTGCATGTATATGTGTGTGTATGAATAAAATATGTGTGTATTTTGAGGTTTTGGACTTTTTTATTATCATGGAGTATTTGCATAAACATAATGAGATGGTTTGAGATTGAGCCCAAGTCCAAACAGAATGTTCTTTTCTATTTGATATATACATATTTATGTGTGTGTGTGTATATATATATGTGTGTGTGTGTATATATCTAATGTATACAGCCTGAAGGTGATCCTATACTGTTCTTAGTGTATTTATACTTTGATTGTGACCCATCACATGAGGTCAAGTATGGAATTTTCCACTGTAGAATCATGTCGGTCCTCAAAACACTTTCCCACCAGGTGCCACCAGTGGCTCATACTTGCAATCCTAGCTACTCAGTAGGCTGATATCTGATGTCTCAAAGTCAGGGCAAGAAAGTCCTTGAGACTCTTATCTCCAATTAACCACCAGAAAACTGGAGGTGGAGCTGTGGCTCAAAGTGGAAGAACTCTAGCCCTGAGCAAAAAAAGCTCAGGGTCAGCTCCCAGGTCCTGAGTTCAAGCCCTACAATCAACAACAATAAATAAATAAATAAATAAATCTTTCTTTCAGATTTGGGGACATTTCCAATTTAGAATTCTCACACTGTGATGTTCAATTTGTCGAGGAAGACAACAGTAAGCCATTCTCAATTTGTGTCAGCTCCCAAAAGTGAAACATTCTTCTATCCTACCTGAGGCTATCTAGATATTCAGATGAGCAAGATTTAGATGACAAGGAAGGAATCCAAAAAGATGACATTGCAACTAAAAAAAGAGGAGTCCTCAGGGACTCAAGTTTGGGGCCTGAGCTCAAGAGCTCCCCAGTAGGGCCATGAGTGGGCACAAAGCCTGGCCCACACTTCCCTCAGCATGGCCTCTGCTAGGGCTCTGCTCTCCACTTTCAGTGCCAGGAAATGGGCTTGTTGAGCCACATCCTTCAACTCTAAGTTCAGAGGAAATCTTCTGCATGTTTAATGACTACTTAAAACAGTAACGAATAGTGCTGTCTTCCAGCACTTGCTATTAATAGTGACAGCCATCTTGCCCACACAAAAGCAGAATGACATAATGCAACATAATGACCCTTTCTTCTGTCATGAAATATGAATGATACTTTGCTACACCTTTAAGTTATACTGAGAGTCCTGAGTCATTGAGGCTTAACTGGGAAAGATTACACACACACTAAGTAACACATCTATCTGTCACTCAGCTTGTGCGCATGTTCTTGTGTTAACCAAACTTTAACCCAGCTTGTGTGCAATTATGAAAGAAGAAAGGGACATGAAAGAGAAAGAAAATTATGGGGAAAAACTCTCTGGAGGATAAATTTCAACTGATATTTTTCTTATACCATATATGTAGCAGATATTTTAAGCATACTTTAAGAAACCAGCTTAGGCAATTTTATGTATATCATATAATTGCAATGATGTAAAAATGAATACATAGCCCAATCTGTATTTAGCTATTTAGAAATCATAAGGTCAGGGGCTGGGAAGGTGGCTCAGTGGTAGAGCGCTTGCCTTGCATGCATGAGGCCCTGGGTTCGATTCCTCAGCACCACAGAAGCAAAAAGAAAAAAGCCGGAAGTGGCGCTGTGGCTCAAGTGGTAGAGCACTAGCCTTAAGCTGAGAGCTGAGGGACAGTGCCCAGGCCCAGAGTTCAGGCCCCATGACCGGACCCAAAAAGAAAGAAAGAAAAGAAATCATAAGGTCAGCAAAAATCAAAACTCTATCTAAAATGTAAATTAAAAGCAAAAAAAGTGGTGGATATTTAGCTTAGATGGTAAAGTGCCAGCCCAATATGGCCCTGAATACCACTTTCCCCACCTCCCTCAAAAATGAATTCCTTATAAAGAGGAAAATATATCACACTTGTATTTGTGAGACTATCAATATATTATTCCTTTCTCTTTTACTTTTATTTTCTAAGTTTTTCAATAGGCATATGTATTGCATCAGTAATGTAATACAGATGCAATAAATTTTTCTTAAATTAAAATAAGATGTTGAGAGATGTGAGCTTGCTTAAAGAGGGCAAAAAGATAGGTATGTGGATGCCAAAAAAGTAATTGCTAATTATAAACATTTCTCATTTTCATCAAAATTAATCAGGCAGTTTCTACTTATTCTTCCAGTAGAAGTCCATGTTTGTAGCTGCAAAGACCTGAATTTCTTTTGTAAGACTTTAAAGTTCAAACTGCACATATAACTTCTCTAAGGAAAAACACACACACACAAAAATAATTTCTCTGGGGTATTAATAAAAGTGCATACTGAGCAAGCCTAAATTAAAAAGGTTTTTCTTATAGGGGAAAGGTAACAGACTATCAGTTGTGATTTCAAGATGGATTAAAAACACAGGTCCTTCTAGAGTCAAATATATCCCACCAGGTGCTAAGAAGGAGTACAGACCTCCCTTCACGCACCTGCCCCCCTTCATTTCCTGGCTCAGGACTGAACTCAGGGACTCTTGCTTGTGAGGGAAATATTCTACCACTTTAGCCACACAATCTCTACTTTTTGCTTTTAGTTTGTTTTTCAGATATAGAGTTTTGCTCAGGCTAGCCTTGAGTCAAGATTCTCCTTCCTCCTCCCAAACAGCTGTGATCACAGGTGTGTACCATCATGCCCAACTTAAGTTCAGACCTTCTGTGAACGGCCCAGATTCCACTACACAATGAAGATTGGCTTTTATTTTGCCAATCAAATTTGCTGTTCATTGTCTTAGATCCTTCTACTCTGAAAGGAGTTTTGCTTTTCTTTAACATTAACAAATGGTCTATTAAAGAGGTTTTCCCAAACAGGGGTCTATGAAAATGAAAATCAAAGCATATTCCCTCTCAAAGTTTACCAACAGCTGCTGGGTCTCAGAATGACCTAGAGAGCTTTTGAAAAACACAGTCCTGAGGATCTGCCAGAGATCTGAATCAGAATTACTTAGGATTGTAGCCTCCACTTTACATCTCAAAATAAGCTTCCTGTGCCAGTTTGGCTGTATGTAGGCTAAGACTGGAATGCTTCACAGATTAGTAAGGCCTCTGAGCAAGGATGACACTCAAATTCAGGAAGTTTACCATATTTTCTGTGCTTTCCCTGAATTGTGTTGCTTTTCTTTCTTTTCCAACTTAATAAAGTCGAGAAAATTCATAAATAAATGAGTCAATAATACAAAGCACACTTCCTAGGGAAACTATGTATGGTTTAGAACATGTTTGCAGTTCATAAATGATGAATGGGTGCACATAGAAAGAGAGAGGAGTTTCTTGAATGATTCTAACATAAAGAACTCAAGATTTAAGCTGGGCTCACAAGTATAATCCTAGCTACTCAGGAAGTTGAGATCTGAGGATTGCAGTTTGAAGCCAGTCAGGGCAAGAAAGTCTATGAGACTCTTAACTAACCACCAAAAAAAGCAGCAATTGTGGCTCAGTGGTAGAATACTAGCTTTAAGGAAAAAAAAAGCTTGGGGTCAGTGTCCAGGCCCTGAGTTCAAGCTCATGAAACAAAGAATCCATGGTTTTAAAGAAAAATAGGGTATTTTAAAATTAATTACTTTGTTCTTCCCTCCTTCATTTTCCCTTCCATGTTATTCCATTCGTGTACTAAATTAGGAGAGCTCAGACTCAGCTAAATATCTTGCTTAATCTAATTTCATTGATTTGGAATGCATTCATATGCAAAATTTCCAAGGTCTTATGCCACCCTATCATTGCCAATATTGACTGACCACTTAATATAGTTCTTGTGCTTTACATCATTGTTATATTTAATTCTCATGAGGTATAAACTCTTGAGCTAGATGTCATCTTATAAAATAGATATCATCATTCCTGTTTTATAATTGAAGAAACTGAGACTTGGAAAATGTTTGAGCCAAGGTGCATTAATTTTCGTCTTAAATGTCCCCTAAAGGGCTTTCTCCTGCCCTGATTTCTCCCTCTCTTTCTCTCCCTCTCTCCCTCTCTCATTCTCCTTCTCTTTTGGTATTGTTGGAGTTTGAACTCAAGATCTCACAATTGCTAGATCAATACTGTACCACTGACCCAGACATCCAGCCTTTTTTTGAAATTGCTATTTTTGAGAAAGAGTTTTTCTTCCTGCCTGGACATACCTAGTCTACGATTTAGATGGCAGCTATAAAAAAACACAGCTTATCACTTGTATACGTCATTACTCTCAGTACCACTAGATCTCTCTCTAAAAAGCTTTTGATAAGGGAAATGTGTCCAGAGTGTGAAATGGTAGCTGCATCTCAGGACATCAGGAAGAGAGCCTCTGGGATTGGCAGTTCTACCCAGAGACACTGGGTACAACTGCCACTTCTGATGTTCATGTGACATCTTAGGATCATGATCACTGAACGTCCTGTTATACTAAGCTTTTCAAAGGAATTCTATAAAATTGAGAAACGTTCACCAACTTCAGAAAAAAACTAAAAAATACAGGATATTGGTCAGCTTTCTGACTCTAGAATAAAATACTGGAAATGATCAACTTGAGAAAGTGATAATAAAGACAAAGTTCTGTTTGGACTGTCATTTTTGGAGGTTCAAGTCCAAGATCAGCCAACTCATCTTTTGAGCCACTCATGGGTGTGTTAGGTGGCAATGGCAGGAAGTATGCTGTGTTTATCACCAGGAATTCAAAAAGAAAACGTACTCTTAGGGAACACACAAGGACTTCCTGCCAGGCTCACTCTCTAAGATTTCTGCTACGTCTACAGTATCACTGTGGGAATTGAGCCTTTAACACTTGGACCTTGAGTATGGGGGGAAAAAACATTCAACAAACAAATTGTAGCAATGGTTGACGTTAATTAAAATAAGTATGTTATTCATGCTACTTCTTTATTGTTTCCTGCTATAAAAATGAGATACATTTGGATTATGACTCAACTTGACAAATCAATTTTATGAGCTTTTCCTTAAAGTTAGGTCAATTCCAGTCCCCTCATTGTTCAGAAAGGAAATGACACAATGACGTTAACTTGTGAGAAGGCAACAGAAGACTAGAAGTCAGAAGGAACTTTGGGCATTTGCTTTTAATTTCTATCAGAGTATAATTTTTCATTTTAAGTTCTATGGGAATGGAGTCTGACTCACTAATTATCTCTGAATCCTGATACCACAACTAGAAGAGAGAAGAAGGTCAGTCAACTTCGGTGACGAATGTTGAACTTGAAGCCTTCAGAAATACTAGCAATACGTTAGGAACTCTATGGGGCTTTCTTACAGTTAGCATGTATTTTTTCTTACGGAGCAATAGAGTTGAATGTCCTCTCAATGTTTTATATTCTGAGCACAATGTTAGATTTCACACATTTTTTTGTTACTAAATATCTGCCCAGAAAAATGGGGTAAATCAAAGTAAGATAGATTGGAACAGTGTGGAAGAATCAAATAATCCTAACTTCAAAAATATCACCATACTTTTTGCTATTTTTCTCTTTCCTTTTGTTCTGGAATTATTTGTTTTGCCCCAGGAACAAATCATTTTTCATCTGCATTATACTCTCTTTCAAACAAAATAGCTATATAGGATAGATTTATTGGGCCTAAGGACATGTGAGGACAATATACTTAAGGCTAGTGATTAGTGACAGTTATAGCAATGTCTTACATTTTAAATCTAAAATCAAATTATCAATCTTTAGGGTACAAGTTTGTTCCTATGTATTGCAGATATGGGGGAATGTGTTATTTCTTTGTATAGAGTAATTAAAGAAAAATAGTGTATCCTACTCATGGTTATTGATCTAGAGTCATAATAAACTTATCTACTTATTCATTGAAGTTTTTGCCAATCCATTAAGAATTATTGATACTACTCTATTAGATGGCTAAATTACAGAATAAAAAAGGAGCTTTTTTTAATATCATAATTTCTAGTTTATATTATTATAGGCTAATCAATATGTCTATAATAAAAGTATTAAAATATGCACATTTCTGGCAGTAATTCCACTTCAAGGAATATACCAAAGATGTATAAAAAGGAGTATGTGCAAACATTTATATCATAGTCTTATTTAGAGAAGCCCAGAATTGACAATAGCCCACATGTGCTAACATTAGTGAGATTAATACATAGTAAATCCATTGCTATATGGAAAATATTCACCATTTCTTGTCAGGTAACAATGAAAGAAGTTGAGAAGGAGAAAGTAGATGGTTGGTATGATACTGCTTTCATAAGTTCAAAACTGACCGTGTGTGTGTGTGTGTGTGTGTGTGTGTGTGTGTGTGTGTGTAGGTACACATTCAAAACTAAACATTAGAATACTTGGATTTGATACCTGCTGGGCCTGTGGCTTCACACCAGCTCTTTTACTTCAATAATTGCTATGGAAACCAGATTCACAGATGTACTCTGTAACTCTGTCCTCGCTGAGAGGTTTTATTAGTCCTGTGGGTTGTCTGTAGAATTCCCTTCATCTTCTA
Organism: Dipodomys spectabilis; assembly: GCF_019054845.1. NCBI lineage: Eukaryota > Metazoa > Chordata > Mammalia > Rodentia > Heteromyidae > Dipodomys > Dipodomys spectabilis. The sequence goes on along the minus strand of NW_024870769.1, from coordinate 6,224,717 downwards.
ATGTCTTTGCAGGTTCAGAAGACAAAGGTGTGAGGGGATTCCCTTCTTCATAAGTTGGCCCTTAACTATAAAGAATGGAAACAGGAAAAAAAAATATTGCAGGTGATATGTTCACAACTAGTGTCACTCTGACATAAATACGTCTGACTTGTAATATTCACTAATTACTGTCGTTGTATTGGCTTTCAAATTACTCACCTGATGTTACTGAACATCAGAAAGGTAGTCAGAAAAGGGTGCAATCGACTGTGCCAAGCTGGGCCACAGAGCTCCAACACCCAGCTGATTTCCTCCATGTCTTAAAAAAAAATCATCTGAAATAGATTCCACACATTCTGCTCTGGGGGGGGCCCAGTCATATCGTAGTCTCATTGCTCTGAGAGGTGAGCAGCTGGATAAGACTTTGGTCAAATGGCCTTTCCTCGCTTTCCTGCTGCCCTTTCTCTGTCTGTCCATTCTCACTTCCCAGAAGAAACAGCTGCAATTAAGCAACTAAGGCTTCAGCAGTTTCTTAGAAAACTCAAGGAAGACAAGTTTCATGGAGCAGAACCACTCTGGGTAATTTGGACTTTTTAAAGTTCTTCAGTTCTTGCATTATATATGTCACTTAATGTAATTAAAAGGAAATAAGCAACATTTAAAGTTGTGGTAAACTGGGAATAGGATATATGTCTATAGTCCCAGCTATTTGTGAGGTAGAGGAAAGATCACTCAAGCCCAGAAATTTAGGGCCAACCCGGGCAATACATTTTACTTTATAAAATAAAATAAAATAACATTATGAGTGAATTCCATATATTATAGTAGAGTCCCTTGAAAATTAAAAAAAAGACACTGTATGATTTAGGAAAAAGGAACTGATTCTTGGGACACACATTTGTTGTTCTACATATCTGTAGTTCTATGATTCCTTATTCCTTATTGTTTATGAGACTGGAGAAGAAGGAAGTACGGATGAAAACAGGGAAGCGAGGATTAAAGGGAAATACAAATTTGTCCTATTTTATTTTAATTGCTGTTGTTTGATCGTTTTTGCCTTTAGCCTTGCCAAGGGTTGCATAAAGATATCCAGTAGAGGATAATGAAAACAATAGCTACAGATGACAAGGCTGATTCACCAAGTTTATGAGCAAAAAGGAATTTTAGCATATCATTCATAGTCACACACTCAGTTACTATACGTAACTGAGTTTTTAAAATTTGTCAGCTAACGAAGAGATAATATTATCATCACTATCTTTAGGAAATATTTTATTCTGCAAAAGCTGCTATACAGAGAAAAAGCTTCCAACTAGAATTTAGTTAAGTACTGAACTACAAATATGTAGAAATTTAAAATGGTCCAGAAAGGGAAAGGGGTGTAACTCGCTGGCAGAGCACTTGCCTAGCAAGCGTGAGGCCCTGGGTTCCATTCCCAGGACCACAAAAATAAATAAATAAAATTAAAGAAGAAATGGTCCAGGCAAATGTAATAAAGTAAATATTTATTCACAATATTTTCAAAATAACATATAAAAAGTTAACTCCAGGGTGGGGTCATAGTTCAAGTGGTTAGAGTGCTTGCTAGGCAAACAAAAGGCCCTGGCACCATCAAAGATAAATCATTTTTTAAAAAGAGTTAACTTTAATAAGCAATGTATGGAACTCATGTGTAGAAAAATTATAAAATTTTTTTAGTATAAGAAAGATAATGAAAAGTCCCTAACCTAATTTCCTTTAAATTGAATAGATAGGGCCAAAGAAGCTCCATTCAACTCCTACAGTTATAGGATTCAAAAAATCTTTTCAGATTACCTGTTTTTCTTTTATTTCATCTGATGTGTATTTGTCTGTCTAATTTTCTCTTTCTCTGTATCCATATAGATATATAAATACAGATGTAAGTAGATATAGATATAAATACAAATATATACATATATATATATATATATATATAAAAGCACATACTTACAAACTTAAACAGTCATGAGTTACTTAATGCTTATAGTCCAAGAAATACAGCATTAGGCAATTTTATCATTGTAGTCTCATATGAAGTAAGATAACTACATCATTAGATTATATCATTATTGTTGTGTATGTGATCTATCATTGACCAACTCCTCACTCTGTAGTAAATGACAGGGCCCCAATACATATAATTTAAAATGAAATTTCTTCAAAATTTATATTTTTTCATGAGGCTTATTCCAAATATATATTTTTGGGGGGGTCGGGTGTGGGGCTTGAACTCTTGACCTGTACACTATCCCTCAGCTCTTCAGCTCAAGGCTAGTACTCTACCACCTGAGCTACAGCACCCTTTCCAGTTTTCTGAGTGTTTTATTGGAGATAGTCTCATGGACTTTCCTGTCCAGGCTGGCTTTGAACCACGATCCTCAGATCTCAGACTCCAAGTAGCTAGGATTATAGGCGTGAGTCAAGAGTGTCCAGCATACATATATTTTTATAGCATGAGAATACACTCCTGGGACCAGCTTTACTAATCCAGCCCACTTCCATGGCAGTACTTGTCACAAGGCAGCAACCATGGCGCTGAAATAAAATTGATGGGAGGGGTGGGGTTGTGAGAGAATGATGAACAGGTGATATTGGGCAAGATGCATTGTACTCTCAAACTGACATGTTGAATTTAAACCCTTGGCACACTAAATAAAGTTATACACAAAATACAATAGCAAAAACACTTTTTAACCATAAATGATGTTACTGTCATGTTTCCAAAAGTCCAAACATTTCAAGCGCAACTAAGATATAACATAGGCCATAAAAGTGAGATCTAGACCGATCCTCCACATGAAGCAAAAACACTTTTAATTATTTTGCTAAACCAAAGGGTAGACAGTATCTTTTTCTCCACACCCTAGGCAGCCCATTAAGGACTACTAGATAGAGAGCAGAGGCTAGATACTAAAGCCTCATTTACATGTGTTTGCCACGTGTTCACTACTGGGAGAACCAGTGCCTACTTGAGCTCTTTAGTGGGTCAAGTCTTCCTTCGTACTTCATAGATGAATGTAGAGGAAGTAGCAATGCAAATATGATACTTGTAGAGATTTCTGAAGAGCTAATTTTATAATTGTGCGTATGCCATGGTACATAAGCTTTCTTTTCTGCGCATAGGAAGTGGCAGAGGTAGAGTCCTTTCAAAATCTCACCATTTCTACTTTATACATACTACAGGCTCACTTGTCCAGATGATGCCTCAGATATTAGAGTTAATTCTGGTTTGAGCCTGCCATCCCTGCCTGGACCAGCCACTCTCCCACCACTCAAGATTCTGGGCATAAACACATTCCAAAAGCTGAACAGAGATATCCAGCTATAGACGATTTATAACCTTGATTTTTATAAAAGGCACAAAGCCTTGGGTGAAAGTAAGAAGAAATCAGGAACAAAGAGGGAAACAGGCCTGTGACTTTCAAACTTGCAGTTTTAACATCTCAAAGAACATCTCCAATAGTGTTTTAATTGCAAAACAAAATATGGGGGGGGGGGGCAAACTCCCAAATCTTGCCCAAGGAAATTTGACTTCCAAACAATTCTACCTTCAAGCCCACATTTGTCATCCATATATTACCCAATAATTAATGAATGCATTTAATCTTTATGGATTTTTTTTCATGTACTGATTACTTTGCTCATTCTTTTATGAACTTTCTAATTGCCTTCTCAGAGTAATGCTATGAAGTTGCTATTGTGTTCATTCTCATATTCTAGATGACAAAAACCGAGAGTCAGAGGAGACATTACTTTTTAATTCCATGTATTCCTTAATAGCAGAGCCAAGAGTCCAGGCAGAATGAGTCTTATGCCAAACCTGTGCTCTTAACCATAATATTCTCCTTTCTCTCTACTATATTCCTTCCATCTCAAAATCTGCACCAACCATTTCAAAATACTACTTAACAATTCCCCAGCTCTTTCTAGGCAATAACTCCATATTATATGTATTCTTACAGTGAAAATATCTATCATCACTGTCTTCTACATTATCAATGTCTTAAGTTATGATCTCATTGTGCCTCACCTAGACTGGAGTCTCCTGGCTGATCTTTCAGCAGACTCCTGTCTTTGCAAAAATAATGTTTTGATAAATAAATCTTAGATTCTAATGCCAGACTAACTTGAATTAAAATTTCACTTTCACCATTAAAAAAAAAATAAGGACTACTAGATAGGACTGGTGCTTTGTAGGTGACCAGACACTTGTCTCCCAGACTCAGCTCTACTCCACAAACTGCTTGGTGTCATGTGATCAGGCTGTCACCCTGCACTAACAGGGAAGGTTGTATGCTGTGGCTGACAGGAATTAGAGACACAGTTGCTGTAGGATGAGGGTTATGCTGCAGGAATCATTACTAGATCTTAAGTGAGGATGAAGGGGCAAACTACAAGGCTGGACAGAACAAGAGTGTTGGAAAGGCCAATATCACACATGAAACAAAGCACAATGCCAGTGGAATAGAGGGAAGGCAGGTCAGCCCAGAGATGGCCTCCAGGAGTATATACTGAATCAGGTAAGCCTCCACCATATGCCCCAGGGTTGTGCTCTTCAGTACGTTTTCCCTGACTTAAGGTCTAGAGGAGGCCCAAAGGGATGTTGTGACTACCTCATGGTATTCACTGCCATGCACCTGAGTAGAAATACCCTTTCTCAGTATAAGGCAATGTTATAAAACAACAAATACAGACTCAAGATCAAATAAGCAAGAGATCACAGCTTATAAAAAGTACCTTGGCTGCCAAATGCTGGTGGTTCATGCCTGTAATTCTAGCTACTCAGGAGGCTGAAATCTGAGGGTGGCAGTTCAAAGATAGCCTAGGCATGAAGTCTATGAGACTTCCAACTCCAATTAATCACCAAAAAGCTGGATGTGGATCTGTGGGCCAAAATGTTAGAATATTAGCTTTGAGCGATAAAAGCTCAGGGACAGCAATCAAGCTTTGAATTCAAGCCCCAGGACCAGCGCGCATGCGCACACACACAGACACACACACACAGACACACACACACACACACACACACACACACACACACACTTGGTTGCATTCATCATACAGGTTGCCACTGCATAAGCAACAGCCTCAGAGAAAGTGGTGTTAGGGCCTGGCCTGCAGCTTTCAGGCTTTGCTCTGAGATTGAGGTAACTGGATTGAGCCTATGGGTCTCCAGTGTGGGACTACTGTCACTGGAAGGCCCCAGAATCACTGCTTCTCTCCAGGATGATTCCATGTAAGGACCAAGCATCCTGTGTGCAGCACCCTCACCCATTCTCCCCATGCTCCAGCTACTCAGTCCTTGCCTTGAGTCATTGAAACTCCTACAGTATCCCCCAACTACTATTGACACGGCCAACTGAATAGCAGAAATGTTTGATCCAACATAAATATTCAACTATTTGGAACTGAGACAAACAGTTTCTTAAATAAATATTATGATGATGTAAAAAATGTGGAAATGAAAATATGTAGCCAGTTGCTGGTGGCTCAGGCCTGTAATCCTAACTACACAGGAGGTTGAGATCTGAGGATCCCAGTTCAAAGCTGGCCCAGGCAGGAAAGTCCATGAGACCCTTATTTTCAATTAACCACCACTAAAATAGAAGTGGAGCAGTGGCTCAAAGTAGTAAAGAGCTAGCCTTGAGCAAAAGAATTCAGGGACAGTGCCCAGGTGCGAGTTCAAGCCTCATGACCAACAAAAACAACAAAAAAAGGAAATACATAATAGCATAAAAATTAGTTAAATATCAATGCTTTGTTATATGTTAAGTGTATATAGTTACAATATACCTAGAAAGTTATTTGACTTAATAAACTTTATTAAATAATATATAACATCAGAAAAAAGTACAAAAGAATTGCAGCTAAGTTTGAAGCAGAGTATTAATTGTATCTTCTGATCAAGACTGGTGGAAAAAAATAAATGATCATTGCTAATGATCATTTTCTTGAGTGCTTAAGTTCAAACTTGGGGGTAGACAGAAACTTTCAAAGGTTATAATGCTCCCAAAATGTGTTAAACCATAAATTATTCATGAACAGATCTAATAATAATTTGAGAAAATTTCAAGATAACTTATCACCTTCTGAAAACCTTCAGACAATTTTGCTTACAGTTTTCCTAGTGTCAGTCTTATCTTGGCTTTGACATCACTAAGTTGTTTTCCATTATTTCATTTGCTTAGGTTGCTTATTCTTTAATGTAAGTCATAGTTCTATGTTTTTGGCAAAAATAATCGTTTCTATAGCAACCAACAGGGATATCTCAAAGAGAGGATTAAGATGTTAGAAAAGAAATAAATAACAGAAGCATATGAGAAATGGAAATAACCATTCTTATTCCCATAAGAATAAAATATTAGGATGCCAGGGTTTACTATGGGCCTTTCAGAATTATGTTGTTCTTCAAATAAAATACTTCACCTTTCCTGAAAAAATCATGGAGATTAGTTGAGGAAAAGGTAAGTCATTTGAAGAATTGATTTAAATTAAGCAAGAACTAGTATATAGAACACTTTTCTTACTGGAAAATATTCTGGATAAACAGAAATCCAGAAGACTACCAAAAGAATTTGCTGTGTTGTCTATATTTTAGCACAAGTATGATAATAATAAAATGGTGAATATGGTGGCACTTCAATTTTAGCAATTTTTATGTTGACCTTCTGGCTTTATGCTAGCCATCTCTGTGGTTAGTTATCTCAGACAGCTGACCATTATGAGCTTAGACAATTCCAAGGAAAGACAACTCAATGGAAGATCAGAGAATGATTTGAATATTTGAATTGAGGTATATATAACTTACATATGGAAAACACACATCTGAAAGGAGCAATTCTAGGAGCTTTGACAAAAATCAAATGTATATATTCATGCAGCCAAAAGCCAAATCAAGATCGCTGACATTTTCATTGTCCCAGATGATTCTCTCACACTTCATTCTTTCCCACTCAGCCTTCACCAAGACAACCACTGTTTAGATTGCTTTATCTTACATGAACTGTAACTGTGTGAAAGCATCATATAGGTAGAATCATAGTATATTCTTTTATGTGTGTCTGTATTCAGTTCAACAATTGTTGAGATTCATCCATGTTGTTACCTAGATCAGTAATTCCATCCTTCCTTTCTATTGTTAAATAGTATTGCATTATATGAATAGACCACTGTAGTTTCCACCTTCTGATGGTTCATTGGCAGTTAATCTATATGATATAGATTGTATCTCAAGTTATCATCCCTATTAAACTTACACAAAGCCTTTCTTATTTGATTATCAACAATTTTTTTTGCAGTGTGTGTGTGTGTGTGTGTGTGTGTGTGTGTGTGTGTGTGTGCTGATCCTGGGGCTTGAACTTAAAGCAAAGATGCTGTCTCTGAGCTTTCTTTGTGCAAGGATAGCACTCTTACCAGTTGAGCCACAACTCTACTTCTGTCTTTTTGGTGGTTAATTGGATGAGTGTAACAGCCTTTCTTGACCAGGCTGGCAGGAAAGATCTCAGCCTCCTTAGTAGCTAAGATTACATGTGTGAGCTACTAGTGCCCAGCACCATAGAGTTTTTTGTGTTGTTTTTTTTTAAGAAGAAAGTGCTGGGGCTGGGAAGGTGGCTCAGTGGTAGAGTGCTTGCCTTGTATGCATGAGGCCCTGGGTTCGATTCCTCAACACCCACATAAGCAGAAAACGCTGGAAGTGGGGTTGACGCTCAAGTGGTAGAGTGCTGAAGAGCTGAAGGACACTACTCAGGCCCAGAGTTCAGGCCCCACGACCAACAAAAAAAAAAAAAAAAGAAGAAAGTGCTTTGTAGATTTATAGCCACCTGTGCCTGGTTAATTTTTTGCATTTTTAAGCATTCAAATGAAGTAAAAACTACATACTTTAGACTGATAGAAAAGCCAAAATAAAGCCTAGCACCATGGCTAATGCCTGTAAAACCAAGTATTTGAGAGGCAGAGATAAAAGAGATCATGGTTCAAGGCTAATCTGGGAAAGAAGTAAGTTTCAGCCTCAAAGAACAAGCAAAACATGCCTGTTATGTTGAAGACAGAAGAAGGAGGATGACATAGTATAAAGCCAGCCATGGCCTGGGCCAGGTGGAGCTGGGGGGGGGCGGAGGAGGGGAAGGGCAGGGAAGTGAGAGACACTATAAATATACAAACAACATAAAAAGTCGGGTGCCAGGACTGGGAAGGTGGCTCAGTGGTAGAGCGCTTGCCTTGCATGCATGAGGCCCTGAGTTCGATTCCTCAGCACCACATAAGTAAAAAGAAAAAAGCCGGAAGTGGCGCTGTGGCTCAAGTGGTAGAGTGCTAGCCTTGAGCTGAAGAGCTGAGGGACAGCACCCAGGCCCAGAGTTCAGGCCCCACAACCGGGCCCCAAAAAAAAAAAAAAAAAAAGTCGGGTGCCAGTGGCTCATGCCTATAATAATATCTACTCAGGAGTCTGAGACTGTGGATCAAGGTAGTCATAGCTAGTACAGCCAGGAAAGTTCATGCAATTTTTATCTCCAATTGACCATCAAGAAGTCCGAAGTACAGTTGTGGCTCAAGTGGTAGAGCTGAGCAATAAAAAGCTAGCCTTGAGCAATAAAAGCTCTGAAACAGTACCAAGACCATGAATTTAAGCCCAGTACTGCCACAGAAACAAACAAATAGCAAAAAAGTTGGGGTTATGGCTCAAGCGGTAGAAAGCTTGCTTAGAAAGTACAAGACCTTGAGTTCAATTACCAGCTCCACATACACAAGAGGAAGAAGAAAATGAAGAGAAATAAACAAAATGAGATTTTTTTTTAATCAAAGCAACATGATTCATTATTTCCATTGGAATTACTAGTCAACCTTAATTAGAAGCAGTGATTTTTTTTCTTGATTGTCTTAATAAGTCTATGAGGACTTTAATTAGGAAGTCAGTTGTTTCAATTATTTCGCAGAGCAGATAAACTCTGACTTGGAAGCCCTTCTATTTCTGCCCCTTTTCTTCTCAGGGCCCTATTCAGGATAGCTACCCTAACTCCAATTTCACATTGACTATGTAAGATGGAAATGGTCTAATAAGGTAATTCTAGGGGACAAATAATGAAAGGTTTTCTTCTGTAAATTCCTAGGAGAATTTACACTTTAATTTATTCTCTTGTAGAAGATAATAAGTATCATCTCCATTCCCTTGAAGAACCAAAATTATGAACCTTCAAAAGTAAATTAATCTGAGTGCTAGTGGCTCACATCTGTAGTCTTAGTTAATCAGGAGGCTGAGATCTGAGGACTAAGGATAGAAGTCAGCCCAGACAGGAAAGACTCCTATCTCTGACTAACCACCACAAAGCCAGAAGCAGAGCTGTGGTTCAAGTGGTAGAGTTGCTAAGACTTGTGCAGAAAAAGATAAGAGACAGAGCCCAGGCCCCCTAAATTTAAGCTTCTGGCCCAGAGTTCACACGCATGTGCACACACACACAGGCACACACACACGCGCACACACACACAATTGAAATCAGATATTAAGAAGTGTATTTTCAGAACTGGAGGGACTTCTCAGCATTCACTGAAGTCTTATGAACTCCATTTACAAGGTCATGAGAAACTGCCACCATCCATCTTGCTACAGAATGAAGACAAGCAGAAGAGCAGACTAAGACATACACAGGCTAGGAATTGCCCCCAACTCCCTTCAGACGCCTTTTGGACTTTTCTGGCCCAGGCTTTGCTTCCAGCTATGTACAGTCCATCACAAATGGAAAAGAATAGAATTTTGAAATAGTAACACATGCTTCTCCCCCGCCGCCCCCCCCCACCAGTACCTAAAGCTATCTCAAACATATTACACACTGAGTAATTTATAAGTAATAATGTATTTCTTACAATTCTGGAGTTTGGGAAGTCTAAGTTCAAGATGTCAGTATTGAGTGTTTGGTGAGTACCTTCTTGCTGTGTCTTTATATGGTAGAAAGGACAGAAAGGTAGTAAGGGGTCTAAGCACCTTTTCTGCTGCCCTTTTAAGGCACTAATCCATATTATAAAGGTAGAGTCTTCAGGACTTGGATTTAATCATTTCCCCAAAAGTCTTACCTCTTAACACTACCATCAGTGGGATTAAGCTTCCACACTTGAATTTTGGGAAACATTTTTAGATCATAGCAGTGTTTCAAAATATGCTTTCCTTTACTATAACAAATAACTGGAACAATCAATTTATGAAGCGAGGTTTATTTATTTATTTTTACATGTTTTGCCTGTCCTAGGGCTTGAACTCAGGGCCTGGATGCTGTCCCTGAGCTTCTTCTGCTCAAGGCTAGTGTTCCACAGTTCTGCTTCTGGACTTTTCTGAATAATTTATTAGAAATGAGTGTCTCCCAGACATTCCTGACAGGGCTGGTTTCTAACCTCCTGAGTAGCTAGGATTACAGGCATGAACCAATGGTGCCCAGCTTGAGAAGGTTTATTTTGGCTAACAGTTCTGGAGGTTTTATTAATTGACCCAGTTGTTTTGGGGACTGTGGCAAGCCAGCACATTATGATATAGAATGAATGATGAAACTAAGCTATTCACACCATGGCCTGAAATGAAAGAGATAGAAAGAGGAAGAGACTCCCAATCACCTTCGGGGAGTGCCCTCAATGCCATACAATCTCCCATTAGGCTTCACCTCACAAACTTTCCCCAGAGTGCCACAGGCTAGGAACTGAGCCATTAATACACAAGCATAGTCCAAACCCAATCTATAACAAGACTTGTAATACTAGAGACTATATTTTGAGATGAATTGTTTGTAAGTCTTCAAAGTCTAGATTATCAGAATCAAATCCAAGGTTTTTAAGGATTAGAAGTATGAGCTAAATGCTATTATTTACAGATTCTGGAGTAGACTTGCTTCCTCAAAGAGATACCTGCCAAGGAAGAAGGAGGAAGGACACTATTAAGTCATTCACAAATGTTTAAAGGAGCTACATCTGTCCCTGGCCAAGTCTGACTAGATGGAACCACCTGATAAATTCAGGGATATGAACATAATGCAGGATAGCTTCTCTCCTTAGCTGAGGATCCCTGAAGTGTCACATTTTGCTGCATCTTTCATACCAACTGGAAGATCAGCAGAAAGAGACTTAGATGGCTTTACCCTGGCCACTTAAGAGAATATTGGAAATGGGATCTCTATCCAAGTCACAAAGGAAATGATCTTCCTGCCACAATAGCCTCTATAATTTGGCACACTGCCAGGAAAGCTATGCCATAGGTGCTGGATCAAAAGGGCTCAGAAATTAGCCAGGGGTCTGTGGCTCACACCTATAATCCTAGCTGTTTGGGAGGCTGAGATTAGGAAGGTCTCGGATCAAAGCCAGTCTGTGCAAAAAAAGTTTGTGAGGCCTCTTCTCAAGCCATAGCTGGCCACCTTTAGGAAAATGCTTTTTATCCCAAGGCACAAGGGAGGACAAATTGAGAAGATTGTATGAGGCCAGCCCTAGCAGAAAAGTATGTGAGACCCTATCTCCACAGAGGGAAGCTGAACTCAATGATATGCCTGTTATCCCTGCAAGAAAGAGAAACAGAGAAGTAGATGGATTGCTGCTCATGTATGTTCCTAAGTTGGAAGCTATACCCTATCTCAAAAATAACTAGTCACAGCAGGACTGGAGGCATGGCCTCAAGTGGAGACCATACTAGCAAGTGCTATGCCCTGAATCCAAACCTCAGCTCAAGAAAGGGCCCAGAATGACCACATATTTTCCTCTCCCTCGAAGCTAGATTGGTCATGTGATTGAGTTTTGACCAATGAGTTGAAAGTGGAAGTCCCATGCAAATTTCTGAGAACCATTCCCAAAAGGCAGAGGTTATGCTTTATTTTAGCCTTCCTTTTATCCTGCTCCCTCAAGCTAGAACATGATCTAGAGCTCTAGCAGCTACTTGGATAGTGAGAAAAAAGAAATCAAAAGCTAGAAGCTGTCCTGGCCCTGAAGAGCAAGGAATTCCATACCATTTTTTACAGGAAAGCTAAGTACACATTTAATTCTTAAGTCATTGTTTTTGGAACTTTAATTACTTAGAGATTCGTTTTTATTGATTTATGAAAATCTATACTCTTTCCATCATAGCGCAAGATTTAAGGCACAAGGGCTGGGAAGGTGGCTCAGTGGTATAGCGCTTGCCTTGCATGCCTGAGGCTCTGGGTTCAATTCCTCAGCACCACATAAGCAAAAACCAAAAGCTGGAAGTGGCACTATGGCTCAAGTGGTAGAGCGCTAGCCTTGAGCTGAAGAGCTGAGGGACAGTGCCCAGGCCCAGAGTTCAGGCCCCACAACTGGACCCCAAAAAAAAAAAAAAAAAAGATTTAAGCCACAAAAATGCCTTCTGACATTGTTGGATTATACTCTTTGTCATTACCTGTTGGGCATACTGTGGACACAGTCAATACCAAAGTTTTTCAGTTTTGTAGAGTAGCATTGATTCATTGAAAACTAATGCAATCTGGAGTGAGTCAGTCTTATAGTCCATTCTGTCTCTATCTCTTAATAAACCGTGATGATCCCCAACATCTTTCATCTAAGAGTCATCCTAACACTCTACTAGGAAGAGGAAATGTGTGTGACACTAACAGAGATATGACTGGCACATAACAAGTAAATCTTTCTTACTGCAAGTTTGAGGACTCTTTTGAGTGCACCTGTCAGAAATGAATTAATTTGTGACATACTTGGTTATTTCACAGAATCTATAGAAACCTTAAGTTATCCTGACTTAGAAGCATTTGATCCTGATTATAAATCCCATGAGGGCAGAGACTTCTTTATTACTACTGTGTTCCTTAATGTCTTGAAACAGTAAGAACTCAAGAGGATATTAGCATCATAAGTACTATCTGCCAAATGCTTCATTATCAACAGCCCCAAATGGAATCCAGACCAAGCATAGACCATTACTGGCCTGATAAGTCTCTTCCAAGGCCAGTGTCAGACTAACCTCCAAAAACATTCCCAATAGACATTTCAGGTCCTTTAACTGGAACCTTAAAATAAAAAAAAATAAAAATAAAAATGACTTTAGCTAGGCACTGATGACTTAACATCTGTAAGTGTAATCCTAGCTACTGAATAGGCTGAAATTCAGAACATCATTGTTCAAAGTCAGGCCAGGCCAAAAAATCCCCAAGACATCATCTCCAAAACAACTAGCAAATATGCAGGTCTAGAGATATGTCTTAAGTGGTAGGGAGATCATCAGCCAAGCAAGCCAAGTGAGAGTGAAGCCTTATTCAAACCCAGTACAAGGAAGAAAGGAAGGAAGGAAAAAGAAAGAAAGAAAGGAAGGAAGGAAGAAAGGAAGGAAGGAAGAAAGAAAGAAAGAAAGAAAGAAAGAAAGAAAGAAAGAAAGAAAGAAAGAAAGAAAGAAAGAAAGAAAGAAAGAAAGAAAGAAAGAAAGAAGGAAAGAAATGAGGAAGGGAGGGAGGGAGGGAAGGAGGAAGGAAGGAAGGAAGGAAGGAAGGAAGGAGAGAGAGAAAGGGAGGGAGAGAGAGAAAAGGAGAAAGAAGGAAAGAGAGAAAAAAGTAAGTGTGAGGGTAAAACTTTATGCTCAGCCATCACTAGCAAGCAGTCAATGAGATGAATGGAAAGTTGCAACATAGCAAAATAGAAACAATCTGCATAAAATCAACCTTTATCCCAGATGCCCAGGGAAGATTCAACTTCCATCTCCCTTTTGTTCTTGCTTTGTAGAAAATATGACTATTTGCTAAATTCTGTGCCCATGCACTGATTTACATGGTCTGCTAAGGAAAAGAGGTCTTCCCTCCCTGTCCCAGAGCTCTCATGAGATAATTACTGAAAATTGCTATGAGATACTTTACAAAATGTAATATCCCTCTAGTGATTCTAGTTGATGCCGTGGGAGAGAAGCAGCGTTCCCTCTCCTGAGTATTTTTGTGTTTTAAAAGGTTTAACTGAAGCAGAATTTCCCCCTGGGACTTCCCAAAGTCTGTGAAATAACAAAAGAAGGATGAGTGTCCTCCAAATGCAGATATCCATTTTGAGAACCAGATGCAGGAGCTGCTTTCTGCAATGAATACACACTCATCCACTGACGATTTCAAAAAGCTAACTGTGCAGAGGTCAGTTAAGATATGTGTAAAAATATTTGGAGTAGTGGCAGTGGCTCATGCTACACAAGAGGCTGAGATCTGAGGATTGAGTTTTCAAGCCAGCCTAGACAGAAAAGTCTGTGAGACTCTTATCTCCAATTACTTACCCAAAAGCTGGAAGTGAAGCTGTAGCTCAGGTAGTAGAGTACAAGCCTTGAGAGAAAAAGCTAGGGGACAATGTGAAAGCCTGAGTTAAAGCCCCAGTACCACCAGCACACACACAAACACACACATACACACATATTTGGAGTGCCAACTATAAGATGGTATGAAAGAAGCGAAAAGCATATGGTACCCATTTCCCACTGATCAGGTCCTCCTGTCAGGAAAATGAGGTTCAGGTTACTTTCACATCATGGCACCCAAATGCATACCTTTCTTTATCTTGCCTTCTCATCTTCCTGTTCTTCTGTTGATCTTCAAGGCTCTTTGGCTGATGGGTGAAGGATTGATAAATGCAGTAACACAGATAAAGCTTGACAACACCATGCTGAGTGAAAAACTGGATACAAAAGGTATCTTATTGAATGATCCCATTTATGCAAAATTTCTAGAACAGGAGTCTACAGAGACAGACCATGGATGGTTACTTAGGGATGAGGTGGGGGAATAAAAACAGGAGGGTTAATAATAGATAAAGGGGATAAGGTATTGTTCTGATGTGATGAAAACACTCTAGGATTGACTATGGTGATTTTTCACAACTCCAAAGATGCTAAAAACCATGGAGTTGAACACTTGAGCTTGTGGTATAAGAGTTACCTTAATGAAACTGTTACAAAACCCATTATGATTACTTTTAAATGACATTAGGCTTTATGAAAATGTTTACATAATTCTTATTGAAGCTGTATTTCCGTAGGGACACTAGGTAAAGTGGGGAAATGAATATATTTAATTAATATGTTTCCCAACAGCTATTCCAGATGATGGTTTTTATCAATTAGTAACCATTTAAAAAAAGTTTCCGCAGTCAAGGAAATTTGAAAGTTTCAGAATTAATGAAAACAACAATTTTACCATTGGAGGGCTCTTTGAGCCCTCCCTTACCAGGCAGGCATGCATTGTGAATCTATGCAGGCAGGCATGCATTGTGAATCTATGCAGGCAGGCATGCATTGTGAATCTATGAGGCTGAAAGAACATAATGCGTGGGTTACCAAACCGTGTTTATCTTAAAGCCTTTCTGTCACAAAACATCCTGCAGAATCAGCCTTTCGTGACACATGTGCTGGTAAATGCTGGTATCCATCTCTCATCACTACAGAAATCATGCAAAACTTAATATAGGTTCCTACTCAGCTGAAGTATTTTCCTATTTGCATCCATTTTCCATTAAAGTTCCCTTGATCCATGCAAGTTCCGTTGAAGTTTTATCCAAGTTTATGACAACCACTGTTATTGCTTTCTAACTTCTTTTCATTCTCTGTTTCATGTTTACAAATTGTAAAGGGTATGGTTTAGAGTGCAAACTCTCTACTAAGTAACAAGACCTTCTGTGGCATAACTCTGTCTGCTTCTGTGACATAGAATTTGTGTGATTTTCCTCCTGAAATAGGAAGATATTCTAGGAGCATATCACTACCTCAGTAATCCTTCTGTCTCTGTCTCATGGATCAATTTCTTCTCCCAGAATCCCCACTTTCTGCATATCTCAGCAAAGATGAATTGACAAATTAATCTGGAAAGGTTTCAAGTTGTTCAAACTTTTATTAATTTTACAAAATCTGCTTTGAAGTGCTGCAATTAATAATTCAGAGTAAATAGCACATTTGAAATTAGGGAGCAAATGCTTGGGGCCATTATTCTTCCTTATTCCTATATTTTCTACCAGTAGCATAACAAGAATACAGACAGCACAGCAGCCATCACTTTTACCACTGCCTTGCTGCTGGAATTCCAATGTCCATACTTACTTTGTTAAATTAATATACTGACAATTATTTATTCAAAAATATTAGTCACTCAATGGTGGCGCACACCTGTAACCTTAGCCACTCAGGAGCCTGAGATCTAAGGATCACAGTTCTAAGCAAAAAGGTCTGTGAGACTCTTGTCTGCAATTAACCTCCCAAAAGCCAAAATCAGAGTGGTGGTTCAAATAGTAGAGCACCTGCCTTGAGCAAAATAGCCAAGGAACAGATCCCAGACTCTGAGTTCAAGTCCTAGTACCAGTTAGGAAATATCACAAAGATTAGGACATTTGTTCATTTGTAATCTTTGTCAACAACTGTTATGACTTCGTTTAAAAGGATCCTGGCTTATGAGCATTTGTAATACTGGGTAAAAACAGTAAGTCAAAACATGGAAGCATTGCACAAGTAGTACAACAATCTAGAGTAAAAAAGCCAATCAAGAGTTCAAGGTGCGGGGCTGGGAAGGTGGCTCAGTGGTAGAGCGCTTGCCTTGCATGCTCGAGGCCCTGGGTTCAATTCCTCAGCACCACATAGGCAAAAAGAAAAAAGCCGGAAGTGGCGCTGTGGCTCAAGTGGTAGTGCGCTAGCCTTGAGCTGAAGAGCTGAGGGACAGCGCCCAGGCCCAGAGTTCAGGCCCCACTATCGGACCCAAAAAAAAAAAAAAAAGAGTTCAAGGTGCTAAGTTCAAGTCCCAGTATGGGCGGGCACACACATACACACACACATACACACACATACAATAGCACACACACACACATACAATAGTAAGGCAAATATTTGATACCATTGTGATTATTTGAACACATTTGTGGTCAAGACATATTGGGAACTTAGGAGAACCAGAAAAGGCTAATTCTTTCAAAGCATACTATACCTGTCTTTAGATAGGAGGAGGAGAAACAGGAGGAGGAAGAAGGGAAGAAGGAGGAAGAAAGACTAATAAATATGTAATAACCTCAAAGATACAATTTGAGGAAATTCTTTGTCTAAGCTGTGGAGAGAATTGAAGCAGAAAACCACTTGGTACTTACCTTGATTCAACATCTGTCAGTAGCTGTTTGTTAATTAATAATAAATTTTTGCATAGGGCTTTCCAGTTTACCCAGCACTGTCATATGCAGTATCTTACTTCAGCACAACCATGAGAGGTGTTTTGTGTTTCCCCATTGTACACATAGCAAAATTGGGGCCCAGAGAAATTAAGAAATGGGCCCAAGATTCTCAGGTAGAATATTGTGAAATAGCAATTGACCTGGAGACTTCTGAATTCTTCTACTTCTTTCTACTCCTATGCAACTACTGGAAAGGAAGGCTGGGGGAAAAAAAAACATGAATATTCTTAACTCAGGGAAGTTCTACTTTTCCTAAAGACAGGTATAGTATGTTTTGAATGAATTAATATTTTCTGATTCTCTTAAGAAAAGTTCTCAATATGTCTAGTCCTCAAATAAGTGCAAATAATCATGAGTGCATCACAATTTTTGACTTATTATATACTTTTTGTATGCCAGTATTGGGCCTTGAACTTAGAGACTCCCATACTTACTTCTCTTTTTTTCTTTCTTTTTCTTTTTCGGTCATGGGGCCTGAACTCTGGGCCTGGGTGCTGTCCCTCAGCTCTTCAGCTCAAGGCTAGCACGCTACCACTTGACCCAGCACCACCTCTGGCTTTTTCTATTTATATGGTGCTGAGGAATAGAACCCAGGGCCTCATGCATGCAAGGCAAGCGCTCTACCACGGAGTCACCTTCCCAGCCCCAAGTCTTGCATTCTTGCTTGGCTTTTTCACTGTAGACTGGTTTTCTACCACTTGAGCCACACCTGCATGTTTTGGCTTCTTATTTTTATCCATTCTTACAAAGGCTCTTAAGCCAGGATCCTTTTAAAGGAAGTCATAGCAGCTATTCACAAAGATTACAAACAAACAAATTTCCTGGGGCTGGGAAGTTGGCTCAGTGCTATAGCGCTTGCCGTGCATGCCTGAGGCCCTGGGTTCGATTCCTCAGCACCACATAAGAAAAAAAAAAGCCAGAAGTGGCCCTGTGGCTCAAGTGGTAGAGCGCTAGCCTTGAGCTGAAGAGCTGAGGGACAGCACCCAAGCCCAGAGTTCAGGCCCCACGACCAGACCCAAAAAAAAACAAAAAACAAATTTCCTTCCTTTTTGTACATCTTAACTTAATATTTGTATTTCTTAACTCTATTTCACCTTGCAAGCTTTACACCGACTAAAGAATGTACTATGTGATTTTTTTAGTTTCTTTTGTGTGTTCTTCCCTCCCGTGGTATAATCCTGTTGTCACTGTATTTTATTCCAGGGCCCTGCATCTTGTATATACATTTTCCTAACTTGGGGAGGGGAAGGGAAATAACAAAATGCTGAAATAAGGATACAGGTTGACCCATTGTAACAATGGGATGTAGAAGACACTGTTGAAAATGAACTTTACAACTTGGGAGGAGGGGAGGGAGGAGTTGGGGAAGTGGGGAAGGAAGAGATGGTAGGGGAAAAACAAAGGAGGGGGTAACTGCTTGATAGATAATGTACTCACTACCCTACTCATGTAACTGTAACCCCTCTGTATAGTATTTTTATAATAAAAAAATATTTTAATGCATTTCTAAGTCCAATACTTTGTATTCATTTTCTAATGTAGTCAACATACTTTAAGTATCTATTACATATTAGGTTTATACCAAGGGCCTGACTTTTAATACATGAAGGAACACTCTGTCTCTTTGTTTATAGAGCTTACAGGTCACTACAACAAAGCATCCAGGCAGATGTATTACAGTGTAATAAGGGATGAGATGGGAAAAGAACAGGGAACTGGGGCATGTCTCCAAGACAATTGATGAAACCTGAATGTGGTTTCTGAGTAATGAAGATATAGAATACTTTGAACTGTTCTTACAACTTTTTGGTCATTTTGAAACTTTCAAATACTAACAGAAAACACTATTATTGCAATTTGTATTACTTGTGTAGACTTCTACCCCTTTTAGAGACTTTAGATTTGAGTTTGCACTGTAAACTGAAAAGATTAGAATGTTTTAAAGGACTCTCAAGTCATATAATATCAGCTATTGTGTGATTTGGTTATTTGTTTTAATTTTTTGAGTCTCACTATGTAGCCTACAGTGGCCTTGAACTTGAGATCTTCCTACTTCAGTTTCCTAAGGCTGAGTTAATGGATCAGCACTAATATTTATCTGTACTAAAATTTGTCTTTTAAATAAGCTTTCACAATCACATAATGCTGCCAGGACAGTGATGGACTCCAGGGAAAAATGAATATAGCAATTAGGCAGTGTACAATAGGAGCGGTTTATCAAGAAAGTATTTTCACTTGGTCTTTAGTAATTTAAAATGGATATCCAGACCATATGCCAACAGAATATGACTCAGAAGTCATTAAATTCAAAATATAAAAGGCAAAGAGGCCCCAGGCACTGAGTTTTTTTCTCATGTTTATCACAAGTAAATTCTTTAGCCAGAATACCCAAAGAAGTATTTTCAAAATTTACAAAATATTCTGTTTCTTATCATGAACAGCCTGTAAAAGAGACAATAGAAAATGTTATCAAAGGAAAGTTAATTTTCTATCTCAAGGAAAAAAAAAAAGAAAACATGTATCAACAGCTTGCGAACTGTGTCCCAAAGTGCAGTGCTTTAGCTTGCTAGTAAACAGATGTCCTGTGACATCCCCTTCAGGGCCAGATTCCACCCTCAGCTACAGAAAGATATAGAGTGCAAAGTTCAAAACTCTGGCTGAAAAAAGTCTCCAGGCCAGTGTGAAGTGAACCTTTAGAGAAAAACAAAATGGGGCTTTCAGATCCCTCTCCTCATCTGAAGCAATCTTTAACCTAAGGATACTGAGCCATCCAAACCAAACATCTATGTGTACCCATGACTGAAGGCCATTCTGGACTCTACTTTCTATGCTGGAGGAACAGAGTATGCAGAAAAGTAGAAATTCTGCTGTCATCTAACATCAAGTCATACTGAATAACTCTAGTTATCAATGTATCCCTCATTCCATTGAAATCATACTGGCTTCAGAAATAGCAAGGTTAAAGAAGAATCACAGTTTTAAGACCAAAAATAGAAGACATAAATAGAACAGAAAAAGGCAAGTAAATCATCAACCAAGTTTTTATTCACTGTTTGCTTTATAGCCATTCTCCTATGTCTGCAGATATCTGTCTTCTCCTCCCTCAATCTTCACATGGTTTTCCTCTGTTTATTTCCATGTCATAATTCCTTCTAATATGGACCACAGTCACATTGTTAGAACTCATTCTAATAAACTCAAGTAACCTTAATTATCCTTGCTTGCTACATTCAAACACAATCATGTTTAGAAATACAGGGGTTGAGATCCATAAATTAGAGAGGAGATATATCAAACTCAGACCCTAGCACTAGATATTGCTTAAGAATTTTTCTTGCTGCCTGAATTAGAATTTTGCAATTTCTAGTGATAAGGCAAGACAGCACGCAAAACATGGCTTTAGGGATTGCCTTCCCAGTCAGGTCTAGTGGCTCATGCCTATAATCTAATCTATGTGGGAGGCAGAAATCAGGAAGATCATGATTCAAGCTACTTGTGCACCTATATGATCTTGTAGCTATGCAGAAGGCTATAGGTTAGAGGATCACAGGATCACAGACAGATCCAGGCAAAAAGTGAGAAATCCTATCTTAACAATTTCTAAAGTGAAAAAGGCTGGGCAAGCATCTTAACTGGTAGAGTCCCTGCCTAGCAAGCACAAGGTCCTAAGTTTAGAACCTAGTATCAACAAACAACAACAAACAAACATCTTGCTTTTCCCCAAATCAAACATGTTATAAAGGAAGATTATATTTAAATAATACCCTGAAAGTACCCTGGAGTGCAACTTCACTTCTCAAATTCACACACACAAATTGTAATACAGTTTGATCCTGAAAACTACTTCTGCATACTTATTGTACTGTACAGAAAAATGTAAGTAGTCCCCTATTGTATGTATAGATAAATGGATGTAGACTTAGTTCATTACAATATTTCTTTTTTTATTTTTTATTTTTGGATCCGGTCATGGGGCCTGAACTCTGGGCCTGGGTGTTGTCCCTCAGCTCTTCAGCTCAAGGCTAGCACTCTACCACTTGAGCCACAGCATCACTTCTGGCTTTTTTCTTTTTGCTTATGTGGTGCTGAGGAATCAAACCCAGGGCCTCAGGCATGCAAGGCAAGCGCTCTACCACTGAGCCACCTTCCCAGCCCCACAATATTTCTTATAATACATAAAAAAATTGAATGTCATCATAATAGAATGGTTAGATAAAACTTCCATTAGTTGCTGATGTATGCAGCTGATAAAAATAATTATATTGGTATTTTGGGAATGACAATTACCAATCCTTCCACTAAAAGAAACTGAAAATTCTACATAAAAGATGTGAGAAGGGCTGAGAAGGTGGCTCAGTGGTAGAGTGCTTGCCTTGCATGCATGAGGCCCTGGGTTCGGTTCCTCAGCACCACATAAGCAAAAAGAAAAAAAAAAAAGCCGGAAGTGGCGCTGTGGCTCAAGTGGTAGAGCGCTAGCCTTGAGCTGAAGAGCTGAGGGACTGAGGGACAGTGCCCAGGCCCAGAGTTCAGGCCCCACAACTGGACCCAAAACAAAAAAAGATGTGAGAAATACATCTATACATATATATAATATCCAAAAAAGATCTTACAAATGCACAAACCAGGAGCCCAGGGAGATAATAACAGAATTCATTCAGCAGCCATTTCCATCCTGAGATTATTTGTCAGAACCAACCACATTAAAGTTCTGTTTCTAAGTGTAAAAGGAAAGAAACCCACACTAGGTGGAGAACACAATAAAAACCCTCACAATAACTTCAAGGTACCCCAGGATAAGCAAACCGGAAAGAAAACCAACATGATACCAACCTTAGGAAAATACAAAGGAAGTTGTCTTCATGCTGATTGTTGTTTTTAAACACAAATTAATCCTCACAGAGATTTTTTTACCTCAAATTCATATCATGGGGGTGGGCACATGGAACTTTCATGCCATGAGTTTTAGCTTAAAGTGATCAGAGGATGAGCACAACTTTTAATGTATTTTTTAATTTAATGAATTTTTTTGCTTATTTAATGTCTTGATTAGTTGCATTTGCAAAGACAAAAACCTCTGTAAATGTCACTTAGCCATTGTCTGTAAGGCACCCTAAAGGTAGTTTTTCAGACAGTGAGGAAAAAGCTAGTCAAAAACATCCTGTTCTTGCTGAGAACCAACAGAATTTAGAAATGAATCCACAAATAAATGATAGTGGAATTATTAGATAGTTTTTTAACATAAAAAGATACAAAAAGTAAACATATTAAAAGCATACTTGGAAACAGACATATTTGATATCTAAAAATGATACCAATAACTCAAACTAAAACTCAATAGAAGAGTTTAACAATAGACTTAGGCAAAGAACACAATATCCACAACACAGTATGAAAAAATAAAAGGAAAAGAATTAAGAATGGGCTAAAGAATGATAAACACTGACATGAATATAATAAAACTATTTTTTCAATGTATTGGAAGAAGGAAACTGTAGAAATTCATATATTGCTTAGCGATAACTTTCACAAATTAAAGCAATAAAGACCATTATATATATGTATATATAATATTATATATATTATATAATATACATATAATATATTATATAATTACATATATAATTATATATAATATGTATTATATATATATATATAGTCACAGGACCCGTGAAAGAAAATTCTAAAGAAACAGTCAGGATATAAGTAAATATAAGAATATAAGTAAATATAAGTAAACTCAGCTAAACTGACAGAGAGAGACAAAGATAGAATGGGAGGGAGAGAAAGGAGGGAAAGGGGGAGGAGGAGGAGGAAGAGAAGGAATGGAAAGAAGGAAGAATGGAAGTAAAGGACGCTAGTATGGCAAGTGGAAGGAAATGAGAGTAATGGCATAAGAGGAGGGAAATAGGACAAGATTGAAGTTAACATTTGTATGAATGCAGCCTAAAACCTACAACATCTTCTGAACACACCATTTCCAGAGCAAGATTCGTAGGTGTCTATATTAAGTATTTGTCTTAATAACACTAAAAACCACCAGTTAGAAATGTTAGGTCCTAATTCCTAAGGCACTGGTTGTGAAAGATTTTACACAAACAGAAATTGAAGCAGAAGCAATATATTTCTTTGTTGTTTGTTGGTGGTAGTGGTGGTTGTGGTGATGGTGGTAGTCATAAGGCTTGAACTCAGAGTCTGAGCACTGTTCCTACACTCTTATGCTCAAGGCTAGTGTTCTACCACTTGAGCCACAGCACCACTTCTGCTTTTCTGGTGGTTAATTGGAGATGAGAGCCTCAGGGACTCTCCTGCGGGGACTGGCTTTGAACTTTGATCCTCAGATCTCAACTTCCTGAGTAGCTAGGATTATAGACATCAGCCACCTGGACTTAGCTAATTTATTCCCTTTTCATAAGAGGAAAGAAGCCAGATAGGAAAGATAGTATCATCCCTGAGTAAGGTTAGAGCTGGAGTTTGTAGAGGATTGCACTATAGTTTTAGCTTAGCTAACTGTTACAAGAAGCTGTTTTTTCAATTGGCATAATCATTTTCAGGAATGTTTTGACAGAACAGAATGCAGTTACTGTTCTGCTTGAGTCTGGTTGTAGTGTAAGAGAGGAAATTTTGATTATGAGTCCCTGAGAAATGCAGAATCCTCTTCATTTAAGATGGCAGTGTGGAAATGGAGGACATGATATGTATACTTTTAGTTAGTATAAATATTTTGTTTCTTTGATTGTCCTAATTGTAGGTTTCAGATGAGTTACTGGGAGAAGGTATTGGGTGGAAAGGGAAAACTTTCTATGACCTCTATAGTAGATGCTATTGTGTACCTGAAAGTCTCTTGCCAATAAACACAAAGCTCTTGCCATCTATAAACCAAATATAGTCCCAGTCAGAGAGAAGACTGTCTAATAAGTCGGATCTTATCACTGTAGAGTTCAGGATTTATACAAAGGAGTGCTTAAGAGGTAAGGGATAGGGTGCTGGTGGCGGACACCTGTAATCCTAGCTACTCAGGAGACTGAGATAGGAGAATTGAAATTAGAAGCCAGCTTGGAAAGGAAATCAATGACACTGTTATCTCCCAATAACCACCAAAACCCTGGAAGTGGAGCAATGAGTCAAAAAAAACACTAAGTAGCCTTGAGCACAAAAGCTCAGGGACAGTGCCCAAACCCTGAGCTCAAGCCCGGGTTCTAACACAATAAATAAACAAACAAAAGCAAGCAAACAAGGGGCTGGGAAGGTGGCTCAGTGGTAGAGCGCTTGCCTTGCATGCCTGAGGCCCTGGGTTTGACTCCTTAGCACCACATAAACAGGAAAAAAAAAAAAAAAAAGCCAGAAGTGGTGTTGTGGCTCTAGTGGTAGAGTGCTAGCCTTGAGCTGAAGAGCTGAGAGACAGCGCCCAGGACCAGAGTTAAGGCCCGCAACCGGGCCCAAAACAAACAAACAAGGTAAGGGATGAGGCTGGATTTAGGACTGAGCAGGTGAGAGACTGAGGGATGATTGATTGTCTATGAGAAGAATTCTGTAGTGCATGGTGTGGCTAATAGAGAGAGAGGAACCTCATTGTTTAGAGTATTTATTACCTGATGAAAGTTACTACATAGATAGATAGTCCATCATAGTTCTCTGTCTTCTGAAACCAGGAGAGCAATGGCTGCAAGAGTTCTGAGGCAGGGACTCTAGTAAGGGCTTTTGTTTTTGGTTCAGGCCCATTTTCTTCCCGTTTTTGAGGAGAGAGGCCAAAGGAGAGCCATTAGATGGGGCTGATTGAGTTCTGCCTGCAATAATGACTACAAGAAAGGAAAGAGACCAAATTTGGGGAGAACAGCTACTTTGGGCACAGAGTTCAGGGAAAGCATCCTAAAGCAACTTCTTAACTTTTGCATTTCAAATGTGTGAAGAGATTTCCAAATGAAGAAGTCTGACTGATCCCTCTGACAGATTTTACCTAAGGGATGCAGAGTCAATGTTGGGGTTTTAGGTCCTACGTTAGGGAAACTACCTCCCCAAAATATCGCAAGAAATATCTTTTCTAAAAAGCAAAAAGGAAAATAAGACTCACTGAATCTTGGGGAGGTTTGGTCTATGGAAGAATTAGCTATGTAATGAGGGAAGGATTTTTTCCTCATCCAGGCCATCACAATCGTTAGGTTTTTGTTTGTGAGGCTGGTTCACAGGGCGTGACAGCTTTTGCAGAAACAGAAAATGAAGTAGAAGTAAAATTGTATTCAGTTTTCAAGAGAGGAAAGAAACCAATTACTAAAAGGTAGTATTGGCCCTGAGTGAGGTTAGGGCTGGGATGTATAAATGCAGAAGATGGAGAAGGAATGTATGAATTGATATTTTATAGTTTTAATTTATCTAGCTGTTACAAGAATCCTCTGGGGTGGTACCATTTTTAATGTTTTTATCTAAGTGGTTGTTTGTTAGCTTTTACAATATGTCATCCAAACAGGTTGCAGGTAGAATTCTGCTTGAGTTTAGAAGAACAGCTTAGATAAAGCAAAGTAAAGTAGCTTTCTTATCAGACCAAGTGAAATCTTTACAAAATGGAATAAAGTAGTCTAATTTGAGTTGGGGTTTTATAAGAAACAGATAGGTTTGAATACATACATCTTCCCTAAGATTTACACATAGGCTTAAGCTGGTGGAGGCGCATTATAGAAGGGGTACTTGGACAATGCCAGGATTTTCTCAATGTGCACAGCATTGGATGGTGTGCTAGGGATTCTAACTACTCTTTTTTCAGGATTTGAATTTATGTTTCAATTCTAAGCTTGCCAGATAGGAGCTCCACCACTGACCCCATAAGCCTAGTGGCCCCCCACCTTTTTTTTTTTTTTTTTTTTGTCTGTTAAGGCCTGGGTACTATCCCTAAGCTTTTACACTTAAGGCTAATGCTTTACCACTTTGAGCCACAGCACCACTTCCTGTTAATTGGAGATGAGAGCCTCACAGACTTTCCAGCCCAGGCTGGCTTTGAACTTTGATCCTCAGATGTCAGCCTCCTGTAGCTCCGTAGTAGCTCTCTGGCTTCTGAAGCCAGGAGAGCAATGGCAGGGAGAGGTATGAGGCAGGACTCAGACTCACGATGGTGTGAGCCACCGGTACCCCACTAAGTCGTTTCTTATTTAAGTGTTCCTATCATGTCTGCTTCACCACAGGTCCAAAAGCAATAAGCCAACCAATGATGAACTGAAATCTCAAAACTGTGAGCTAAAGTAAACCTTTCCTCTTTATCAGCTGATTATCTTAGGTATTTGTCCCCGTGGCAGAAAGTGGACTAACACTAACCATCTCATAATGGTGAGGTAATAAGTAATGTGTAAAACTCACAAAAAGAAAAAAAAAGGGGGGGGTGGCATTGAGCCACTAGAGTGCAAAGTTCACATGGGTGGGAATTTGGGTCTTTTTGTTTGCTCTTGTATACCTAGTTCCTAGACCAGTGAATGACATTGTTTTTTTTTTCTCTTTTAAACGCGCACAACAAAGACTATGTGAAATCTAATGTAATTAACTGAGAAAAGCTCACAGGAAGTGGAGTGAAGCAGATAACAAATGGGAAATACAGTTTTAACATGAGTGAACCATAAAGACTGTGCACTGGTGCTCTGGCACTTGATGGATGGTACTTTGCAAGCAAGCTTACTTTGGGGCCTAAAGATTTTATCTGTGATTCCCTTCTCTCTTAACATTATTTTTCATCAGACTAACCCAGAATTCAAAGTGTGAAGAGTTGGAGGATCCTGGCTGTGCCACTGTCTGTGATCAGCTGGGTGAACCTCTTATCACAAAATGAAAAGTATTTTACCAGTCCTCAACAAGACAAGCTAGTTTGTAGTTTTCTATAACTTAGGCCCTCTCTGACGAACTTTCTTATAACAATCTTATTTCTCTTAAGGATTGACTTTAAGTAGCCTTTTTACTTTTTTTTCCTTAGCATATCTTCAAGTTCATTTATATAATGGTATATATCAGTAATGTATTTTTTATTGATGGATAATATTGTTAGTATATTGTGTTAATCCATTCATCAGTTGATGGTCATTTGAGTTGTTTTCTTTTTTTTCTATCATGAATAACATTGTTGTAAAATATATGACCATGTTGTCTGGATATATAACTTCAATTCTGATTCATATTTACTCTGCTCTGTAGATGAGTGAACTAGGAATTAAACAGCTGATCCATTGTAACTCTTGGTTAACATTCTGGCAACTGCTGAAATATTTTCCAGAGTCTTGGCACCATTTTACATCCCTTCTTATGTTTGGACTCCAATTTTTCCATGCCCTTGCCAACAATTATTAGTCTCCATTTTTGTTTTTGTTTTTAATAGCCATCACAGTGGGTAGAAAGTAGTATCACCTTATAGTTTTTGACAGTGAATTTTGGGCATCTTTTTGTGAGCTTGTTGGATATTTTATATCATTTCAGAGATATGTCTACTCAAATGTTTTGCATTTTTTAAAAAAATTTGGGTTGGTTGACTATTGTTGAGTTCTAAAACACTTTTATGTCTTCTGGATACAAGCCCTTTACCAGACATATAATTTACAAATATATATGTTTACTCATTTTTTTAAGATTGCCTTTTCATGTTTTTGATGAAGTGCTTTCAAATACAAAAATATTAGTTTTGATGATGTCCTATTTACCTACATTTTTAAATTTTACCTACTTATTTGTTTGTTCTTTTGAGATGAAAGCTAAGAAACTACTGCCTAAGTCAATATCATAAAAATTTACTTCTATGTAATCATTTATGATTGTTATGCATTTACTTTCTTACATTTAGGGGTTTGGTACCTTTTGTTCATTATTTTGCCTATGACAGGAGGTAGATTTCAACTTCAATATTTTGTATGTGACTAGTTATCTCAGTATCACTTGTGAAAAGATTTCTTTTATTTAATTATCTTGGTACCCCAACGAAAATGGCTTGCCCATCAATATGGACTCTCAGTTTTTATCTCCTTGATCTTTATGCTTGTCATTTATCAGTTCCACACTAGCTTGCTTACCATAACTGAAGGGGTAAGTTCTCCAACTTTATTCTTTTGCAAGATGATTTTGATTATTCTGGTTCCCTTTGATATCTGTATAAATTTTAGAATCTATCAATTTCTGTTTAAAAAACATAGCTGGAATCCTGATATTTTGGGAGGGAAAATTGCTGCAGGTCAACTTGAAAAATACTGTTACCTAACAATAGTAAGTTTTCAAATATAATTCCTTTTTCTTTACTTAAGTCTTCTTTAATTTCTTTCAACAATTTTTTTTAGGTTTGAATCCTATGCTGTTTTTCTTAATTTTATTCCTACATAATTTATTCTTTTTAATACTATTCCAAATGCACTTGCTTTCTTACTCAATTTTCAATTACCCCTTGCTGGTAGATTTTTATATTGATCTAATGTCCTGCTACCTTTCTAAACTCCTTTATTATTACTAATAGCTGTATAAATGCATTTCTTACGATTTTTCCCTGTGTAAGATTATGTCATCTGTAAATAAGCAATTAAATGTGTGTGTGTATGTGTGCGTGTGTGTATGTGTATAAGTCTTGGGCACTATCCTTGAACTTTTTTGCTTTAGCACGCTACCACTTGAGCCACTGATCCACTTTTAGCAATTTTGTGATTAATTGGAGACTAAAGTCTCACAATTTTGGCCTGATCTGGCTTCAAACTGCAATTCAGCTCAGCCTCCTGAGTAGCTAGAACTACAGGCATAAGCCACCAGCATCAGGGTAGCAATTCATGTTGAATTTGTCAGTCAAAAGTTCTCTCTGCCTTAGAAAGAGTGGTAGAAGTATTGCCTAACAGCAACATGATGCTCATTTTGAGTATTTTGTTATTTAGAAGAAAGGTTCTATTTTAGGGTATTTGCTGGAGTTTTGTATTAAATTGGGTCTTGCAAAGAGTGTGCTCGGACATTTGGCAATATCTGAAGATGCTTGTAGTTGTTATAATTTGAGGAATACAGCAAGGCAATTCTAACACTTACTATGTAGAAGCCATGGCTGCTGTTCAATATCTTACAGTATGCAGAGGATTTCTTCCCCCCTAAATAATTATCTACCCAAAATATCAATAAAGCTGTATTTGAGAAACTCTGGATTAAGAAAGTTACCCAAAAATTTCCTCCTCTTACTGGCACTGGAGCCTGTCTTCTCTAAGGATTCTGAAAAGATGTGTAAGTAAATTCAGAGGCTTATTTCTCAGCCCATAGTGGCTGTTTAATGAAGGTAGAGATGATGTCCAAGACCTTACACCAGCAGCTCCATAAACAATTGGATCAAGTAGCTTCAGCTCTTCAGTACAGCAGAGATAAACACTTGAAACAGAAAAAGCATTCCTCTACTCCTCTCTGCATTTGTTCCTGGTGCCAAGGACCCTGCCTGATAAGTACTATGGCACTCACAGAAAATAGTAGATTTGTGGAACTTCATGCTTACACTTATATCCAATGGTATGAGCTTTGTATTGGGAAGGGGATGGGGAAAGAAGCAAGGCTGGGAATGTAGCCTAGTGGTATGGGCCCTGGTTTTGATCCCCAGAACCCTAAAATTATTATTATTATTATTATTATTAATAAATAACAAGTAAAAAACAAATAACAATAATCAAGTATAGCATTACACACAAGGTCTTGGTTGGAACTTGTCATTAGCTGTAGGGTCTTCCTTGAAGAACACTTTGACTCATTTGCATTAGGAAAATATAAGCAGCAAGGTGTGGTTTACTTCTCCAGTGAAAACAATCGACAGTTCTGTAGATTGGCTTTAAAATGAAAGTGGACATTTGTACAGAGACAGACAATGTTTGGAAATATACTTTATAAAGCAACTGGCCCTTTTAGGCATGTGCTTTATAATGTATTATTTGCAAAGATTACAGGCTGAATCTAGTAGATAAGAGGCAGGCTTTGCATACACAAATAAGTCCTGTAATTCACATTGCAAAATAGAAGAATGAAAGATATATTTTTACAGCTGGACACACTATCACATATAAGTAGGCTTTGTTTCTGCTGAGTGTTTTCCAACCTTTAATCTGCTGTTGATCTGGTACCAGAGAGGTACCAGCTAGGTAGGCATCATTTGAAAGGTGAGAGAAAGAAGCAAAGTCTACCAAAAGCATCCAAAGGATGGACTCAGAGAAGTAAAAATATTGTAGAAATTCAAGGGGAAATGTGACTGAAATGGCTGCAAATGTGGCCCTCACATAAACCTGGTTTCCTAGGCTATTCTTGTGCAGAGATATCTTTTGGAATGTGAGCGGGAGAATGTCAGAATCAATAAAGGGCTTCCGTCACACTCAGAAATACACACATGGAATGTGACCAAGTTTACAAATGACTGGCCATATCTAGCTACTGGGAGAATGAAAATTTCCCTCAGCAACTGTCTAGCAGAGAGGAAACCTTGGTCCTCAGCATGCAAATTTCCAGTGCGCCGAGTACAGAGAGAGCAGTCTGTGGACATGAGGCAGGATGTTCAGGCAATGTCACATCTGTCTCAACAACTTGTCAGCCCCAAGTGAATGCTGAGAACCGTTGAACTCCATTGCCAAATTCAGAACCCACTGAGACGTTCTGGCTTTCTGGATGGCTGGAGTTACTTATAATGAGAAAATCATAGTGGCCAGCAGTGAGCACTCACTAAGTGCCAGACCCTATCCTAAGTATTTGCAGACAGATCTCATTTATTCATTACTATACCTGTGAGCTAAGTCCTTAATTCACAGATGAGAAGACTAGAGCTGTTAAGTAGTTTGCTCAAGGTTGTGAAGCCAGTAACAAGTAAAATCTGGATTTCAATCCTGTGCATTGTGGCTCTAGGCTTTATTGTAATTGCTTGTCTCTTAAGTACCTTAAGAGCCTTTCAAATGTTTTCTCGCTGTATTATTGACATGAAATACCAACGAACATCTCAAGAATTCAATAGCATTATGGACAGTGAGGAAGCCATCTTTAATGATGAAAGACTAACTTCTGTATTTTTGTCTCTGGAATACTTACACACGATCTGTACTTCTTCGGTTCCCCCAAATTACTCTGGAATTTTTGTACTTGTTATGTGGTAAGTTACACTTATTTGACCTTCCTGGATCAAGTCTGGGAAACACTCTTGTCTTATGCCATTAATTTGTGACCTACTCAGGAGAGGAAGCTTAAAAAAAAAATTATCCCTGTATCGCCTGCAAGGCATGTAACACAACGCCATAGCACAGGTAGACAATGAATAAAAGTTCACTGAATTAATGGTATCTTCATCCGCTCAGACTGCTTTAGCAGCCTGAATGGCTTACAAAAAGACAGTAGTTTATTCCTCACAGTTTTGGAGGCTAGAAGTCCAATGTCAAGTCACCAGCAGGTTTGGTGCCTAGTGAAGCCTGCTTCCTGGCACGCACACACACACACATACATACATATACCCCTTTGTACAGTTGTTCTACATTGGAAGGGACAAGGGAGCTGTTTGAGGTCTGTTTAATAAAGTAATTAATCCCTACTTAAAGGTCTCCCTTCCTGAGCTAATCGTCTCCAAAGACCCATCTCAAAATACCAACACATTGATTAGGCTTCAACAAGTAGATTTCAGGGAGGGAAAAAACATTCAGTCTATGGCTAATAAAATTGAGCTAAATACAGTTCAGGCAATCTATCGGTTCTAATTTGATAGATGATCAAATAATCATACTGTAGTAACACTGCCCACTGGCACAGTTTGCAATAAGCAGTTTTCCTATATAGTAGCCCCAGGTATATGTGGCTTCTGGTCAATAGAAATGTAGCAACTGTGACAGAGGAACTCAATGTTTATGGTTATTTAATGCTGTTCAACTGAAATTTAAATTGAAGGTCATAGCTTCCTAGTACTGGATTTTTTATCCAAATATGTTCACTAAAGTCTATGATTCTAAAACCTTAGGCCTAGAGATTTTATGTTAAAGAGCCATTTCTAACAATCATACATAAAAGGCAAAAGAGTAAAATTATGTAAAGTTTTTAACTTCTGAGTGTTTTTAAAAATAATATTGGTACACTCAAAATTCCTCAAACAAAATGGAAAATATTTAATTGCTATGGCTAAGGAATCAAACTTTAAAAAGCATATGCTCTTTGAACTTGCAATTCACTGTCTAGGAATGTCTTTTATTCTGATCCACACCATAGGACACAGTTACAAAGACAGTCATTGAAGCATTGCAGACTAAGTCTGCAGGCAGGGAGCCGATTAAATAAACTGTGAGACTATCTTAGGCAGAATAATGGCCTCTAAAGATGTCCATACTCTAAGGTGTCTGAATTTACTTTATAGGGGAAAAGGCTCTTTCCAGATGTTTTGTAGTTAAAGATTCTGAGATGGGGCAAATTATCCTGGATTATCAATGTAATCACAAAACAAGTGTATGGGTGAGAGAGAATGAGATGTGATGACAGACACAAATTCAGAGTAAAATGACTGCTGGCCAGGACATAAGCCAAGAAAGGTGGATGGTGGGAAAAGGGATATAGAAGATATATTACTATTATATTATAATTTGAATAATCATTATTATATTATAATATTATATTATAATTATAATAATATTATATTACAATTTGAGGTAACTGTGAATATTATGATATTCTGGGGGTCATAAAGAATATAGACACTGGTCTGTGTAATTCTAGAAAGCAAAACAAAAAATTGGTATAAGTTGAGCACCCTTAATCAGGAAAATAAAAAACTCAAAATGCTCCAAAAATTTTTTTACATGCTGACATAATAGGACAATTCCACTCCTGATTTTGTCTGACTAGACAATGTTAAAACACAGGAGCATTAAAAATATGACATTACCTTTAGGCCATTTGTATACATAAGACACAAAGAAACCTTGTGATTAAGGTCAGAGGCCATCCCCAAGATATCTCCCTGTGTGTATACAAATGTTCCAGAAAATCTGAACTTTGTAACAATTGTGGACCTAAGCATTTCAAATGAGGTCACCTCATCCTGTAATCAGGAGCCTCTGGGAAAAGACTCGCTATGTCAGTGTTCCTTCTCAAAATGATAATAGTTTTACAGAATTATCAGTGGATTGAAAATCATTTGTACACCAAATTCTTTGGGGGGCAAGACAAAGAAAGCATATTAATCCTGACTGGCATTTTGCAAGTGTATTGCTCTGAACTTCTGGGAAGGGTAGATAAATAACATTCCCTGGTACAAGCAATGGGCTGCCACCTATGAAAACTACCAATACATGCTCCAGAGCAGCCACCCTTGAAGGTCAGATGGAAACAAAGTGAAAAAACTCAAGGTCATTGTAAACTGGACAATGACTCCTTGTCTAGAATTAGACTGTTTAGAAAAAAGAGACCACACCATCTCCAAAGTACAGCTAGAAGACATGTCCGGAAACCATTTTAATTTTGTGAGCAAAAAGCCTAGAACAGGAAACAAGAGGGGAGTAAAGCAATATCTAGTATGTGTGAGATGCAGAAGAAAGCAAGCAGTCCTCATCTACTCCTGCAAATGGATGGAGTTATGGTTCAGGGCCAACACCTGTCGGCCCAGGCCTGTCATCAGGGACTGTGCCCTTTCTCTGCAGAGAGTAACAGATGCTTGCAGAAAGAACTTGACCTGATGTAGCCCTGAAGACAGAGGAGCCTGATTGTGGGGAAATGTGTAGAATTAGCCTTGGAAAAAGATGAAGGAATATAATCTCATTATAAATTTGAGTGATGGAGAAAGAACTTGTGATGACAGGACATGGATTTGGGAAGCATGGGTGATGTGTTCATCAGCTTTCTGTGCTGTGACAAAAGCTGAAAAAATTCTGCTAAAAGGAGAAAAATTTAGCTTGTCTTATGGGTTCCAAGGTTTCAGATTATAGTAGCTTAGCTATGTTGCTTGAGCTTGTGGAGAGACATTGCAAGGAGCAAGGGGTAGGAGAGAGATAGTTATCTGGGAAACAAAGAGAAAGAGGAAAGGAGTGGGGTCCTAATATCCCCTTCCAAGCGATGTTCCCAATGACCTAATGCCTAAAGACTCTATCACCTCCCCATAGCACCGTCATCTTGTGGTCCAGCCTTCATGGTCTGTGGGCAGCATTTAAGATCCAAACCATAACAGGAGGTAGATCCTGATCCACAGAATGTAATGTCTCTCAAAGCAAAAGGGAAAAGGGGTGGGGGAGAAACCTCTGGGTCCTCAAAAGCACAGATGCTTCATGTCTCAAGCCCTCAATCTTTTTTTTTTTTTTTTTTTTGGCTGTGGGTCTTGAACTCTGGGCCTTGCGCTCTTCAGCTCAAAGCTAGTGCTCTATCACTTGGGCCACACCGCCACTTCTGGTTTTCTGGTGGTTAATTGGAGACAAGAGTCTCACAGGCGTTCCTGCTCAGGCTGGCTTTGAACTGAGATCCTCAGATCTCAGCCTCCTGAGTAGCTAGGATTATAGGCCTGAGCCACCGGCGCCCAGCACTCTCCATCATTTTAAAACTCAGTTTACTTAGCTGTAAGGTGGAAGCAGAAGAAATGGACCTGCCTCTATGGTGAGACTCAGAGTCTGTCTCCTTGCGCCAGAGATTCACTACCTTTTCTTTTTTCTTTCAAACATCAATTATAGGACAGGGGATGAAGAGAGGGAGATATCATTGTGGCATTTCCCCACATGCTTACAGTGTATTATAATCAATCCCCCCAATTACCCTCATTCCCCTACTCCTGCACTTCCTGAAACAATTCAGCAAGTTTTCTGGTTCTATTTTGATACATGCAAACAATCTACTTCAACAATTTTCATCCTCTTTCATCCTTAACATTCACTATCATATTTGTGAACTTCTTTAAGTGTTGTGACCCTAATTCTCTAGCCACTTCCCTCTACGGTAGGCTTCTTTTTTGTGGGGGGAGGGGAAGTCCCTCAGCTCTTCAGCTCAAGGCTAGTATGCTACCATTTGAGCCATAGCACCACTTCCGGCTTTTTTTTTCTGTTTATGTGGTGCTGAGGAATTGAACCCACGGCCTCATGCATGCAAGGCAAGCGCTCTACCACTGAGCCACCTTCCCAGCCCCATACGGTAGGCTTCTTATTGTCCCCATTTTATGGATGGAGAAACTGAGGTACAGAGCACTCATGAAGCTTGCCGTGATTATCCAGGAATTTGCAAGCAGGCCAGACTTCAGGCAACAGGGCATGAAAGGTTGTGTCCTTAGACATTAGGTAAGTGGGATAGAGGTAGTTGTGGTTATGAGGATTTAATGACTGCCATGTAGAAATACCATTTCTAATTCCCATGTTACAGACAAATAAACGAGGTTTAGGAGGCTCAAATGGTTGAAATGCTAAGTAACTACTTTCATGTAAAGGATCCAGAAAAATGTCTCCTCTAAGAGCACTTGTGTGATCCAGAGAAAAGGTGCCACCTGAACATGTCCAGAGAAACAACAGATCCAGCAAGCAGCCTGGGGGTCTCTGCTTCTGTGAACTACCCCTCCCCCATGTTCCCAGAGGGGAGGTGGCCAAGTGTGTCTTATATGGCTCAAGGACAGCGTCAGAACCCAGCATAGCTGTGATGGCATGGAGACCCTGGAAGAACCCCTAGCCTTTCCAGTTAGGACTGCCTGGGATAACTACTCAGACTTCAGGGATGGAATGCTGCTGTAGTCCTCTGCCTTGTTGAGATGAGAAGGAGGGACCCCGAGTGCACACTTCATTCTTCATCCCATCGTGAGCTCACACTTAAGCTCCAGCAGGAGTGCTCATTGAAGCCTGTGACCTGACCCACTATACAAGTTCACAAGTTGCCTCCAGCTCAGCTTAAGAGACCACATAAGAGTGAAAAGCTTTTAAGTTGTGCCATAATAGGAATGATAAGAGTTTTAAGGGTATAACTCACAAAAGATTCCTTTAAAAATATGTCTATTTATTTGCTGAGTAGGTAAGTTTAACCTGCTTAGGTGTGAACTTAATTCTTTCTTCTTGCTTTTTTTTTTCTTTCTTTTTTGTGCACCACCATAATGCTGAGTTTGTCTTAGTTTTTGTGTGTCTATAAATTGCTTTGGGATAGTTGTACTTTATAAAAATATTCTAGTATGCAGTTGATTGTTTTGCTTTCCACAAATATTTCTACCGATATTTTTATTCATCTAGTGATTTGTGGGAGAATAAGAAAAAAAGAGGAGAGAGTGACGGTGGGGAAATGATGTCAGCTACTGGGAGCTCTTTTCTTGCGGCTTTCATAAAGGCAGTGGTATTTCCCACTGGTCATGGTGTTAGGCAAGTAGGGAGCTGGACCATCCTTAGTTCAAGACAGATGGAAAAAGCAAGCAGTGAGAAGTTGTCCATTAGTTGATTACAAATAACTTTTTACCTGCCAGTAGATCTTGGCATCATATTCTGGGTCTTAGTTAACTCAAAAGGTGGACCTGCACAATTGCAGTGTGAAAGGTAGAAGGAAGTCTGATATGGGTTCCAAGATATTGTGATGGATCTCTCTTTCTTGCTATAATAACAGGTGAGAGCTCTATTCTGATGATCTTTAAGCCTTAGCCTTTGATTTCACCCTGTGGACTTCACAACATGATGCTGGAGGAGAAGAATTTGTCTGGCCATCCAGCCCTAGGTTCCACAGTGGTTAATTCATCTTGTTAAAGTCTCTAAAGCTGAGTGATTCATGGCACACATCTCTACTGCATGAGCTTCTGTTCAAAGACAATTGTGAAGCATAGAACATAACAACTGGAGGCTTATACTCAATGAATAGTTCGAATACCAGAATTGCATTCAACTATAAGTAATAGAAACTTAAGCAGCAGTGGTTTAAATAAACAGGAATTTATTTTTCTCTCCTAGAATGAAAACTCCAGAGGCAGCCACTCCAGGGCTGATATGGCAATTCAAGGATATCATCCTACAGTAATCCTAATTTGCATGTTCATATATTAGCTATTGTAGTTCCAGCCATTACAGAAGCAGGAAGAATGAAGGATCAAGTGAAAATAGTACCTAGAATTTGAGTCAGTATGTTTTTAGAGATTCTTTTCAAAGAGCCACCTATAACAAGTTTTGCTTGTATTTCAGTAATCAGAATTTAATTGTATTTCTATAAGGAAGGATGGGAAAAGTTGGATTTCATTTGGACAAGTTTCCCCTGGCAAATTTCTGTTATTAAAGAGAAGACTACAAATAAGTATTGCTACATGTCTGTGAATGAGTTACTGAATGTGAACAAGTTTAACGTGGCAGGAAGGAGGCCATAGAAGTAGCCATGGAAGATACTCAGAAGATCCCAAAGGCTGGCTGATGACATTGACTGCAACAACATCACAGATTCCTGTGCAAGGTAGCACAGGAATAGATTAGGCAGGCACAAGTTGAAGAAGCATGCATTTATATATGTATAAATGAGAATATTATGTCATGTAACTTTCTTATCTGTTCTCTGGTATTTTCAAGTAAATCAAACAAGCAGGGACTACTGGTTAACTACTAAGCCCACCAGAAGGAGTTGTTTAGTGGGGGACACAAGGGTTCAAACCTAGGGCTTCATGCTCTACCACTTCAGCTCTATATTCAGCCCAGGAATTCTTTAGATAACCAAATCACTCTTTTAAACCACAATGAACAAAATTTATTTTGTAATAGTGGAAATTATACTAAACCTTACTGTTTGTTTCATGGCAACATATTAAGAAGTTTCACATAGCAGACTGCCCTTGGTTTCTACGTGTGTCACAAACAAGCTTTCTTACCATCTACCACTTTCTTAACATTTTCCATACACATACCCCACCTTTTCTTCATTCCTGTTCTAGTAGAGTTGAAATCAGGATCTGAGCACCATCCTTTAGTTAGTTCACTCAAGGCTAGTGTTCTACCACTTGAGCCACAGCTTCATTTTTGGCTTTTCTTAGTGGTTAGTTGGAGATAAAGTGTCTCACAGATTTTTCTGCCTGGGCTGGCCTCAAACCACAATCTTCAGATCTCAGCCTCCACTGGGTAGGTTAGATTATAGGTGTTAGCCATCTCAGCTATGATAAGATTATAGGTGTAAGCCACCAAACCTATTATAGGATTATAGGTATGAGTTCAGCTCCTCACCTTACTATTATCTAAAGAAGGAAAATTTTGATGGAGTACTTAGGTATCCTCGTGACACAGAGGACAGCTTAGAGCCAACAGGTACTTAGGCACTTGGGTTATAGTTGCATTTAAAAAAAGAACTAAAGACAATTTAAATGTGCTTGTTTAAATGTGCTTATTTCCGAATCAGTATTGCTTAACTTTACATTTTGCAAAGTCAGCGTAATCATCAGGGAGAAGTCCTCCTGATCTGAAGATGTCTGCCAGCATCCTCCTTGAGCAAGTGAGAAAAAGAGAATAAGCTTTGATCCAGATAGTTGTGGAGCAAAAGCTTTGAGCTGAACTCTGGTCTAAAACTTTTGGCCACATGTCCACCTTTGAACCAATCATTTGGCAAGAAGAATTCATCTGCCTGAAGTCCAAATCCTAGTCAAACAAAACCAAACCAAGCAAACAGACATCAGATACACTCCTGAGCACTTCTCCCAGAATAATGGGTTACATACATACACAAACATACTCACATACTATACAGAATATATAATATACACCACAGATATCTATCACATATCATATATTATATACAATATACACATATGTACGTATGTATATATGTGTATGTGTGTATTTCTATGCATACACACATCCATTGCAAAGCCCTGCTTCAGAACAAAAAATAAATATGTTCTTACAGTGGTCTCATATCTCATGATGTCTTAAAAACAGCAGTGAGTAGCTATTTTAAATGCATTTTCCTCCTAACACAGAGTTCTACTCCACTGCTAGTTCTCACTATGTAGCCACCTCATTCTCCAAGAAATCTAAGAAACTGGGGTAGCAGAGATGACCCCGTGCTGTGTGTAGCATGAGTAGCACTGAATTCAGAGATATGATGACAAAGCCTCATCTTTGTCCAGCAGTTTCCAGTGTATTGATTCAAAAGCAACATCTCATTTCATCCCTAGGAGCTGGGTAGGAGTTGTACTGTTATATCCACTTTGTCATAAAAGGATCTCAGAGATTGAGTGATTTTGGTACCCAGGGAGAGAAGATAGGAAAGATCCTTTCAATCTTTGCTACTGCTCCCCCTTCCATTTTTTTTTGTTTTGTTCCCCAATTTCCTTTTTCCTGTTTCTTTCTCAAATGCTCTACTCTGGTGGAACTTTCTGAAATGCAATATTGAACATTTTCTGTACATAGCCCCTTTCAATAAAAGTACCTTCAGAGAGATGGAGGGATAGTGGGCAGGGAGGGGAAGAAGAGCTCACATAGAATTGAGGCTGGGAGAGCATGAGGATGTAGAAGGAAAAGAGGAAGAAACTGTAATCATGTTAACTCTCACACCAAAGATTAACTGCAATTTATAAGTGTTATATAACTACATACATTTAAAAAAATATATATGTTGTTTTCCAGATAAAGTGCTTATATTGAAAACGTACCAGACCTTCAAAAGTTGTTTTTGCTAGATGCCAATGGCTCATACATATAATCCTAGCTACTCAGGATCTGAGGATCATGAGAGAGGATCTGAGAGAGAGAGAGAGAGAGAGAATGTTAGAGCATAACTCAACATTGTAATAAGTCGGTTGACTTGATTTCAATTTTCAGTGCTCAAGCAATTTGTTGTTGTTATTCTGGATCAATGAAAAATAGTCTACAGCCATCTTGTAGCTTGAATAGATAAGACAGTTATTTCTTTTTATGATCACAGCCCAAACTTTAGCAAAAGTTCTTTTAGGGTCACCATGTTACACTCATAAGAGTCATTTGTTTTGAATGTGCTATTTTTCTAGTCTCTGCTGAAGCAGACAAAGTCACTGGACTGGACAGAGGTAACCAGGAAAGCATTCAGCCATAACATGAGATCTGACATCAGCTTCCCTGGTATACACTGACTAGGATAGCTTTGCCTTTCACAGATACTGAAACTCACTATAATTAACAATTGCCTAATTATTATACATTAAGGACTGACTATTATGTCAGACATTAGTTCCTAGCTCCTGGCATTAGATGCCTTCACATAGAGGGGGACAAATATGGTATGTTCAAATTATGGATGAGAGAAAATAAGAACCAGGGAAATACAGGAAGTTGCTTAGATTCTTAAAGCTAGTGATTGCTAGAACTAAGATTTGAACTCTGTTCTGTCTGACTCCAGAGCCTGGCTTTTAAGTTACTACTCATACTTGATTTTGTGGATTGTAGAACACGTTCCTTCTCTTCTCTTGAATCTGTGGAGGAATTGAGTTCTTTGCATAAGCAATACCATGCCTATTTACATCACATCAAATGACAATTATCAAATGGCAATTGAAGCTACAAAGGGTCAGAATGGGATATTGACCATGGAGAGGAACTTGGATCTTGCTTGTCATTTTTCCTCTCCTGCATTGGGATGTGCTTTCACTACAGGAAGCCTGTTTCCTGGCCTTAAATATGTCTGTAATTTGAATCTTGAATGTACTCCACTGCCAAAAAAAAGAGAGGTCTGGGTGCTGAAGGCTTGGCTCTCCAATCTGTGGCACTATTGGATGATGCTAGGACAGTGAGAAGGTGGGGCCTAGAAGAAGAAAGTAGGGTCACTGGGGGTATGCCCTTGAGGATGATAGGAACCTGGCCTCTCTTTTCCTCTCTTTGCTTTACCACTAGGGAAGCAGCTATGAGTTCCCACCCTGATGTGCTGCCTAACTGACCACAGACACAAGACTAACAGCCCAAACCATGGACTGAAACTTGTAAGGCTACAAGCTTAACCTAAGCCTTTCCTCTTTATAAGCTGATTATCTCAGGTATCTCAAGGAATAGAACACTAATTAGCAAATACTTTCCTTTAAAAGTAAACTTTACAGCAAAGAAAGTTTTTTCAAAGATATCCTTATTTTGCTTTTCAGCTGGTTCTTGACCTAATCATCATTCGGTGTCTCAGTACACGTTTTAGGGTGAAGTGGAAAACACAGGCATACTTATCATAGGGAAAGATTTGACCCAGTTTGCTATTTTCCATTCTTTGTCATTACCTCCTGTCCTGCGATGATTGCAATTTATGCTACTTTTCAGCTAGTTGTTTGGCATACTCACATTTTCTGTTGCAATTTTAGTTCTCAGAGTAACAAACCCTACCATGAATGTTATCTCAAAGGGCTCTGCAATTCCACCTCTTCTTTCCAGAATTAAGCCTATGTAGGCTGCCTTTCAGAAAACAGGCCCAGCTTCCAGTAATTTCTACAAAAAGGACTTTACTTCTTGGTTTTCTTATAAATTTGCCTTTTTGTAATTTTTATCCCATCCTCTCTCCTTTTCTCCCTCCTTCCCTCCCTCCGTCCCTCCCTCCGTCCCTCCCTTCTTACTTCCCTTCCTTTCTCCCTTCCTCTCTCCCTCCCTCTCTTCCTTCCTTCCTTCCTTCCTTCCTTTCTTCCTCTCTCCCTTCTTCCTCCTCTTCTTTTTCCTTTTTTTTTGTCTTTTAAAACATTGTTTTGTTTTGTTTGCATGTCCGTGGTGGGGCTTATGCTGAAGGCCCATACACTATCTCTGAGCTTCTCTGCTCAAGACTAGTGTTCTATCACTTGAGCCAGAGCTTCACTTCTAGCTTTTTGGAGAGAAGAGGCTAATGGACTTCCTGCCCAGGCTGGCTTTAAACCTAATCATCAGATCTCAGCCTCCTGATTAGGATTACAGGTGTGAGTCAGGGGTACTTGGCTCATTGTTTTATTAATTTTTTTGAGGCAAAGTTTTTCCATAAAACCCAG
Organism: Dipodomys spectabilis; assembly: GCF_019054845.1. NCBI lineage: Eukaryota > Metazoa > Chordata > Mammalia > Rodentia > Heteromyidae > Dipodomys > Dipodomys spectabilis. The sequence goes on along the minus strand of NW_024870769.1, from coordinate 6,182,725 downwards.
GCTGGCCTGGGGCTTACTATGGCCTGAAACTTGTTACATAATCCAAGAACTTGTGATCCTTCTACCTCTACCTTCTGAGTGTTGGAATGACAGATATGAAATACCACATCACATGCAATTTTTCTTAAGACATTGAAAGGCAAACATGTATCACTTGCCACCCACATTTGTCCTGTGAGCTCACCAGCTTTTTCTATTTTTCCTTCGGTGCCACAGTGCAAAACACTCTCATTGTCACAATAGCCCAAGAGTATCTGCATCATTTCTAAGGTTCTCATCATAATGGGATTAGATACAATGTCCATCTTGGCACAAATAATTCAGAAAGGCCTTTGCCCCATAAGTATATCTCCATGGTACTCAAGGGGAGGAAATAATGGGGAAAGATGATTTTGCAAGCTCTAATTCTTTTGGTTCTCAGTAGCTTTCCATAGTTCCCAATGCAGATTAGAGATGTAAGAAAATTAATTTTCACCCATCTGAATATATAAGTGATCCAAATTTACCTAAAAGGAATATTGTATGTTATAGTGCTTAAACAGTTTTCATCCGTACTTAAAAATAGTTAATAAATTAATTGTTTAGTTGATAGGTTTGGGCTTTTCAGTCTGAGATTTCCCACTGGGTCAATAGTCCAAAGTCACATTACCTTGAAAGGCACCTGAAGAGATGGGTTTATGAAGCTTATTCTGGGAGTAAAGGTTACTGCTGAAGGACACAAGTAAGGTAGATGACACAGTAGGCTGCCCAACTTGGTTCTTTAGCCCAAGGCTTCACTGACACCTGTCTGAATCCCAGAGGGAACAAATCATAATTGTGGACGCTGTTGAAACTTTGAAATGCCAGGATAGAAATGGTACTGGAGGGCTGGGAAGGTGGCTCAGTGGTAGAGCACTTGCCTTGCATGCATGAGGCCCTGGGTTCGATTCCTCAGCACCACATAAGCAAAAAAGAAAAAAGCTGGAAGTGGCGCTGTGGCTCAAGTGGTAGAGCGCTAGCCTTGAGCTGAAGAGCTGAGGGACAGCGCCCAGGCCCAGAGTTCAGGCCCCACGACTGTACCCAAAAAAAAAAAAAAAAAAAAAAGAAATGGTACTGGAAATCTTTGAAGGGAAAGGAATTCTTATTGCTACACATTGCTGGATGAACATCAATAACACTTCCAGACATACCTTTGAACAAAGAGATTTGTCTTTGATAAGCATTGGTGTCTTGCTTTGTCCATTATAGTCAAGAACAACAGGAAACATTATTTGGGTAGGGCAAAACTGGAAAAGGGAAAATAGCAAGTACCACAGCAGCCAGGGTAACAGGACTAATCAACCTCAGCAGGCTCCTGGGAGCAGTTCAAGAGGGCCTTGAAAAGCACCTGCTCATTCATGTGAGGAAAGGATGTGCTTGTCTTACTCAAATTATAACGTTCATCCTTTTCCCAGTATATGAAGACTGCAGGGTGCACCAATCCCGGAGTCACCCTTCAAGCCCATTGGGCAATAGGAGCCTGCAATAGGTTCAATAAAGAATTAATCAGGAAAGAACAGATAAAGCTGACTTATTTTTGAGCTGGAATAAGATCAGTACAAAACACTTAAGGAATTGGTTGTATAAATATTAAACAAGTAATTCTGGGAGAGACATTATCCTCTTTAGAAGAATGGAGGGCCTAAAGAAAAAGCTCATGGAGGTTGCTAATGATAGTTCGACCTTAGTTTTCAAGAACTTGGAAGTAGCCATGTGCCAGTGGCTCCTGCTCATAATCCTTGCTACTCAGGAAGCTGAGATCTAAGGGTCACATAGTTCAGAGTCCCTCAAGCAGGCAAATTCTTGAGACTCTTAGTGTGTGTGTGTGGTGTAGGTACACATACACATACCAGTACTGGTATTTGAACTCAGAACCCCCTGCTCTAGTTTAGCTTTTTTGCTCAAGCCTGATACTACTGCTTGAGCCATATCTCTACTTCCAAATTCTTGAGACTCTTTTATTTTCAAATAATCAACCCAAAGCTAGAAGTAGAGTCATGGTTCAAATGACAGAGCACCAACCATGAGCCATAAAGTTGAGTGAGAGTATAAGGCTTTAAATTCAAGCCACAGTAAAAATAAAAACAACTGAGATCCATCACTTTGTTATATGTGACCACTGATCTGCATGAGTTGAAGAAATAAACAAAACAAAAAAAAACCCCACCTCTTTCTATAGAATTAGCAGTAAAAGAAATACCCCGTACCAGTTGGGAGCCTGTTTATAACGAGTAAACCTGAAAAGCACCTACAGAAAGGAGCTCTAAAGCTAAAGAAAGCTAGCATTGAAGGATGTATATAGACAGATTCAATATAGAATACAATGTCATTCAGATTCTCTTGTATCATGACATGCTTGGTTTTGATTATCAAAGTATCTTGAAATTAAGGGAACCCTGAATGTGGAGCCCATATACCAATATGAAGCAAGATTCTTCAGATTAATGGAATCCTGCATGTGGAGACCACACACCAACATGAAGTAGGGTTTTTTGGTGGCTTCTGTTGGTTCCACTGAACCACTAGATTTGTACCTTTCTGGCTGCTGCCCTATCCTGAGGCCACTGGCCATGCTGTGATTTGGGAAACTGCTCCTGGATCACCTGTAATACTAAATGCCATTCTACAGGACCACCACACATCCATTTTTATGTCTGCCTACACACTGGGAGGCATTGTGCTCCAGTGAGATGCTAATGGTTCCTAAGAAAAAGGGTCTTATGGTCTTATACCCAGGGATTACTTCTAGTCCCCAGCAACTAATCTACCTTTCTTACTTCTCAGTTCTCTTAGTAAACTTTACTTTGAGGGAATTCTACAGATCTATCTATCTATCTATCTATCTGGCCCCAAATGTAGAGATATGTCACTTATCATATTCTCTAGTGATTGTTTTTTTTAAATATTTTATAGACTAGAATTGATCTTATGTAAAGGGCCACCTTTGAAACAAATATGAAAGGAAACACGTAAAGCAATTTTTTTCAAAGTTTGCTTCTTGAATGCACTGTGAGTACAGATAGAAAACTGGTTGTGTGCATCTGGGAAGGACTTGATGATACCTCTGGTCTCAGTTTACCAAACCTACAAAAATCAGTGGGCCTGAGAGCAGAATATCTTCCAGAGTTAAAAAAATCTTAATCATGTATCCATTAAAAGGCCAAATTTCAACACTAATGTTGAAATTACAAAAGAAAGAAAGACAAAGAAAAGAGAGAAAGAAAAAAGAAAGAAGGAAGGAAGGAAGGAAAGAAGGAAGGAAGGCAATGTGAACAGAATGCTATATAAGCAAAGATTCAGTTTGTATATGAGAGGGAGTAGAGTGAGTTCATCATACAAACAAACTGATTCTTTACACTCTCATGACTGTCCAACATACAAACAATAATTTGTCTTAAAAATCAATTTCATTTTCTAAGTTATTTTGGCTCCTTCATTAAACACGTATATTTGTTCTGTTCGGTTTTCCAAGTGTTTCCGACCTTGTTTTAGGAGGTAGTAGAGAGTGAAGGCAGAGGAGAGCTGTGCATTAGTAAGGCCCATTCCCTTCCTTCGTCTTCCACCTGTACACTTCCCATCTCTTGAGTCTTGTTGGGGTCACCTCAGAGCCTCTCCATGTTCTTACTGAAGTTGAGAACTCTGCACAGGCAGTTATTCCCCCTAAATCAGTTACACTTCTTTAAAGCTCAAGTGTTCCCCAACCACTGCAGAATGGAGATGCCTAACACTTACCTCTAGGAAGGCTTTTCTGGCATTATGTTTTGGCTGAATTTTTTGTAATGCATTTCCATGTCACTCAGTATGGTGTGTTTCTGCCAGATATTCTGCCTGTTCTCTGCTGAAGGCTTTCCCAGGCTGGGCAGCTGAATGCACTACACAACTGCCAAATTCTAATTCAACATTTAGAATTCTAACTTTTGCTCTTTAGGCCCTTGTCTGGCCTTGGCCTCAGTCTTCAGCCAAGCAGGTCCTTGGCTCCTTATCAGCTCTATCCCTACCTCCCATTTGGGCCCAGGAAACCATTCTTGGCATCAAACTGAACCTTAATGATACACACACATTGCCCCCAACCCCACCCAGCACATCTCTCAAGTTTGTCAAGACAGAAGTGGCAGACCAGAAGATAAAGTGTCATGGGTGAGGAGACCAATTGCTGTGATGGGGAAATGCAGAAATACTGTATGTACTGGTATTTATATTTACATGAAAAGCCTTCACAATTCTATTATTAGAAACAGCACTAGAGATACATATACTATTTTCTATGTATCTGCACAAAAAGGGAAGAGAAATTTGCCCTAAGAAAAATGCTAAATTTAGCATGCATGTATTAACAAAATTGTATTCTTGGATATTAATGTATAACGTTCTTTAGGCAACTGGAAAAGTGCTACTGGAGAATATACACCTGCGATAAAAATGTGACTGTAACTAGGGGTGGGACTAGGGCCCAGAAAGGAATCTTTAGCAAAATGCCGGTTTTGAGAGGAAATTGCAACACTCAAGGACATAGCTGGTTATCATTATGGTATAAATAATCAGGGGACAGGATGCTCTTCATTGACAGAAGAAATCTTCACTTGTAAGTAAAGCAAACTAAGTCTCTTGACTCAGTTTCCACTCCTAGCCAAATCAACGTGCTATGCTTTGTGCTGTGTCAGAAACACACAGATGAGTTAATTACGCGGCTTGGGCTTTGGCAGTGGGGTACTCTAATGAAACTTGGGGTAATGAAATTATTTGAGGTTTTGTTTTCCCAAAAGGGGTAGAGAGTTGAACAATAAACATGATACATATGTAAAACACAGACAAATGCACTTGACAACCAAGCACTCTATTTTGAAATTTAAATAAAGCTAAGGTTTTCGTTGGGCCTAGAGGGAAGCTTCATTAAAATCAATTAGTTAGTACAAATCTCCAGAGACTATAGGCTTTTATTAAGGGAAGGTTTAAAGAGTAAGGTGCACACAATTACCTTTCTTGGGTCTCCTGTGGATGTCAGTGACACTTAGACAGGTGGCCAAGTGGCCAGGGACGGCCCTGGGAGGGGCTGGGTGAACTCCCAGAGGGCTCACGGCAGGGAAGTATGTGTAATTAATAGATGTCTATCTGTCTATGAAGAATGCAAGAGGGCTCCAAACAGATCGTGTGCCTGGCAAACTGCAGAGCAGGCCTAGGGAAGATAAAGTTGGTGGCAAGCTCTGCCAGGTGAGGCCTGGGTCCGAGGCGAGCCGAGGCTGGGGCCGCACAACTGTGGCGCGCGCCTGGTCCCTCCTCCCAGCTGCGGCGGCCGCCCCCGCCCCCACCCTCCCCCCCCCCCCCGCGCTCCCGCCGCCGCCGCCGCCGCCGCCGCCGCCTCCCCTCTGCCTCCCGGTGGCTCCGCGCTCTCCTGCCATCTCTCTGGCCCCCTCTCCCTCCGTCCCGTCCTCTCCGCTCCCCTCACCCCGCCTCTGCCCCCCCCTCCCCAGCCCCTCCTCTCCTCACCCCACCCCACCCGGCCTCCCTCCCTTCCCTCCGCTCGCCCGGCGCTCGCAGAGCCGACACCAGGGGGGCTCTCGATGTAGCACCATGACAGGCATCGCCGCCGCCTCCTTCTTCTCCAATACCTGCCGGTTCGGGGGCTGCGGACTCCACTTCCCCACCCTGGCCGACCTCATCGAGCACATCGAGGACAACCACATCGGTAAATGGCCCGGGGGTGGGCGGGGGTGCGGGGCGCGCGGAAACTCCTGCCGCGGCCACCAAGCCCCAGGATGGCCAGGGGTGGCCGGGAGGGAGGAGGCAGCGGCGGCGGCCGGGCGTGCAGCCCCGCGGCTAGGGCTGGGGGGCTGCGGGGGCTGCGGAGGCGCGGGGTGCAGGGGGAGGGGTGGGGAGCCGGGCAGGCTGGGGGAGGGGGCGGGCGCCCCGAGGTGCGGCGGCGGCGGCGGGCCGGGGAGCGGGGGTGGGGGGGACCCCGAGGGGCGTGCACGCGGGCTGCGAAGTGTTGGCAGTGCGGGTGCACCGCGGCGGGGCGGCGGGGATGCGGCGGTCGGCCGTGCGCCGGGGTGGCGGAGGGCGCGGAGGGCGGGCGGGCGGCGCTGGTGGAGGGGCGCGGAGTTAGTTGGTCCGGGTGGTCCGAGCGGCCCGGGGCGCCGGGGGTGGGCGGGCGCTGCAGCCCGCCCGCTGTTTCCGCCCCGGCGGGAGCTGTCAGGGCTCGGCGGCGGCTGCAGCGGCTGGGCGGTGGGGGGGCGGGGGTGGCTCCACCGCGGCAGCCATTCCGCTTCCTCCTCCCACCGCCGCCGCCACTGCGTCCTGTCAGCGCCGGTTGCTAGGTGTGGTGCGTCGGGAGGGGGCCGGGGCCGGCGGCGGCGGCGGCGGGCGGCGGAGGACGCCGCCGCCGCGGTGCCTTCTCCTCGGGAGGTTGGCACAGCCGGCCTTGGGGACTCGAGACTCGAGCCCTGGGCTCCCGCCCTTGCCCTGGCCTCGCGCGGACGCCGGGCGCTGCGGGGCTGGAGGTTCCGGGTGCGCCCGTGGGCCGCGCCCAACACGCCGAGCCGGGGAGCCCCGGAGGCCCTGGGGCTGCGTCCGATGGAGAGCAGCCTCCTCCTCCTCCCCCGGCCCTCGCCCGACGTTCCGGTGCGCCCCGGCTCCAGCAACTTTGCGATTTGCCTTTGGAATGGTGCTAGGCCCGAGGTGCGCGGGCTGCGCCCAGGGATCGCGGCGGCCTGCAACCAGCCCCGGCGCGGGGACGCGGGGGAGGGGCGTCCCGCAGGGCGGCCAGTTTCCCTTTACGCCCAGGGCCCGGGCACCTTTCAGTAAGTCCCATGGTTCACAGAAGTCCTTGCACACATTTGCACACTTTTATTCCGAGTCCCTGCGAAGGGAGGTGGTCGGTTCTTTTGACTCAGGCGACCCAACCACCTGCAGAAGGTGTGGCTGGCGTGCACAAGTTGCCCTGTGGGCAGGAAGGCCAAGGGGCCACGTGTTGCCCCAATGAGGCTGGCTAATCCAGAGAACCTAGAAATTAGCTTAGGAAGTCCAAATGCATGTCATGCATTCAGCCATGTGGATGCAGCTCACGTTTCTACAAAGTTGAGAGAATAAATCACAACTGCTGTGTATTTATGCAGGAATAAAATGAGACAGAGCCTTATGCTCCTTTGCTTCTTGTAATGCACTCTCTTTGCAGGCAGTATGTGCTTAATAAGTATTGTACGTCTCTTTTGGATGGGATTTGATTCACTATCCAGAATGGAAAATAATCATGAAAAATGCCTGCAGACTGTCCTTGAAAAGATAATGCTGATGAGTAATTGTCCTGGCTTTTAAATTTTCAGAGTTTTAGAATCTCTGTGTAGTAGCTTCTCTCATCTCTTCTGATAAAAGTATGTCAGAAGAGCTGGGCTTTCAAGTTTTGGTGGTCTTATAAAGCAGTTGAATGGAGTCACAAATTTGCTGATTCATATCATGATTGGGTACACATAAGTCAAAGTGCTCTAGTGTATGAATCAGGTTTCTCAAGAGGCTTGGTTTAAAATACAGCTAAAATCCCAGTTTGTTCATGTACCAACCCTTACTTCCAAAACTAAATGGAAAATAATATAAATAAGTAATGTCTCCAGACCCATGGAAAGCTGTCATTGCATATACCAACCATCAGCAGTTATAGCATGATAAACCATTTGAGTAAGCTGAGTAAGAATTTTATCTAAATGCTTCCCTACTTGGACTACTTACTGGTTAAAAGAAAATATAAATTATACTTAAATGTCTTGAAGACATTTAATCCCTCCAAATTAAGTCCTTCTTGGGGATTTAATTTGTCCTTAGGTGATTTAAAGTTAACTGTTGGGAGGTGAGGTCTGGAGATATGGGTAGACAATGGAGACAGGAAGGGTGGCAGAATGCAGTCATAATATTCAGTGTACATATGTGGAAATGGAACAGGGCACATTGAAGGGATAGGTGATATTGGGAGAGATGGGGGAGAATGATGAAGAGGGTGACATTGATCAAGATACATTGTACTCATAAAGTGACGTGTTGAATTGAAACCCTTTTGTACAACTACTTAATAATAAAAATTAACTGTTAGTAAATCATAAATTTTTCTTAGGTTTGAAGAAAAATATTGTACAACATATTTTAAGAGGGCGAATGGTGCATACATTTTCTAACTCAACCTTTAAGTGTTAGTATTATTCACAAAGGACCAGTGTCTTTCTTTTAGTGGTGAACATATTGAAAATTTAGTTTATAACAATAACAGTGACTTATCCAAATTATGTGGCAGGGCTAATAATTACTATACTTTCAAAATAGTCTGAACCAGTGAGCTTTATGAAAAGTAAAAGTTAATATGAACAAACTCTTAAAATCCCCAGTTTGAAGAAGTTCACTTAAGCTACTTTGTACCTCAGCTGAGAAGAGGCCCCTTCACTTTCACTTTATCTAGAAGGAAATGAGATTCATCTCATGAAAAATAAAAACATCTTGATTAGTAGGGAGTTTCAGGCACCTATACTTATGAAGAGACAAGAGAGAAAGTATCTTGGACAGTGCCATTGAGGAAAAGTTCTGTATTTGATTTTTTTTATTGTGATTCAGCTAAAAACCTTTAGAGATGATAGCTATTTTTAAAGGTTAGTGATTTCATATCTTTGTCACTCAGTGGCTACAGTAAAAAAAAAAAAAGATTTATGAAGAAACTACCTACTTATTTGGCTCTTATTCAATGTCTTCTCATTTAGCTGAAGAGATGAGGTGTGCTTAGGTAATGGTTCCATCTTTCTGAATTTCCTTCACTTCCAAAAATCTAGGGCCTTTAATATGCTAAGTAAGTGCTCTCATTGATCAATGTCCCCTTGCTTCTTTCTGGATTATCAAAATCATTATGCAGTGATGAAACCCAGGTTTATGGGGGAATTTGGTGTGTGTGTGTGTTTGCAGATTTTGTTTTCATTCTAATTGTAATATGTTCAGTTCAAATTAATTAAAGACATTAAGTCATGAGTAGTGGTCTTTGTCATCATATATGTGTACATTTAACTCTTCTGGTGGTTTTGGAAACTGGACCCGGGGCCTTGCACATGAAAAGCACACACTGTACCCCTGAGCTTCATCCCCAGTTCATAGTTCTTGATTTTAACTATCCTCCTTGTTCATAAGGAACAAGATTTGGAGCTTAAAAGAAAATGGAAGTATGCTTTTCACCATTCCATCTTTGCCAGTTTCCCTCCTCTTAGAAGAGTGCTGTACCAATGTTCCTATTTGTGTTTATGTTTCATGTCATGTTGGTTTAGCTCTGGATCACCAGTCTCCATAAACAACTTTTTTTTTGGGGGGGGGGGTGGTTCCGGTCGTGGGTCCTGAACTCTGGGCCTAGGCACTGTCCCTCAGCTCTTCAGCTCAAGGCTAGCACTCTACCACTTGAGCCACAGCACCACTTCCGGCTTTTTTCTTTTTGCTTATGTGGTACTGAGCAATCGAACCCAGGGCCTCAGGCATGCAAGGCAAGCACTCTACGACTAAGCCACCTTCCCAGCCCCTCCATGAACAACTTTGAACCCTCTCCCACCCCCGCTTAAATTGCATAGAAATCCCAGTCTTGCAACTGTGAAGTGTTTGTCTACTAGCTCTGCTGTCACTTCATTCATAGCCCTGGTGCTATTTCCTGAAGACAGGCAAGCTAGTCATATTTCTTAGCAGTCTCTCATTATGAGTAGACAGTTAAGTTTGTAGAGACACTTTTGGAATGAACATTGTAGATAGGTAATCAGGAATCCTAGAAGCACCAAGAGCACTAAATTTAGCCCTGAAGGTCATAACCCAGACTGTAAAATGAATTCCTATACCCCAGTGCTATAAAATATTTTGGCTTTACATTTTGGAAACCAACTGTGGAATCATTCCTAGTTGAGAGGTTCTTTTGGTGCCTTTGTAAAAGTACCTCTCTGTTTTTTGAATTCATCCATGTAATAATGTATACTGAATATATTAGACTGTGCCTGACACAGTCTAAGCCCTTGATATATTTATTTTTGGTCAAAGAAACAAAGACCCTGTCAGGTATTTTAAATTCTACTAGAAGTAAATAGACAAATAATTCAAGTAAATTCTCTAGTTATGTTGAAAGGTGGTTCATGATATTAAAAAAAAAGCTAGAGAAAGTTACAATGGACTAGGAGCAATAATTGTTGGAATTTTAAATAGGTTGGCTGAAGCTGGGCACCAGTGGCTCACACCTGTAATCCCAACTATGGAGGGGCTGAGATCTAAGGATCAACATTTGAAGCCAGCTCTAGCAGGAAAATTTGTGAGACACTTAGCTCCAGTTAGCCACCAAAAAGCCAGAACTGACCTGTGGCTCAAGTGGTAACCTTGAGGGAAAGCTGAGGAACAAGGCTCTGGCCTTCAGGTCAACCCCCAGTATGGCACAAACAAACAGGATGTCATGGAAAGGCCACTGAAAGCTGATATGGGAGTCGGAACCTTGAAAGAGATGAGAGGGGCATGAGTACAAGAGCAGCAAGGTCCGGATAGGGGGAACACAGTGCAAAGGTCCCAAGGCAGAACTTTGTTTCTCCAGTAGAAATGCAGGCATCTGACTTGGTTCAGTTCTTGTGAAGGCAAGTCACTTAAAACTTTGCTCATGTGGTAGGCACTTCAACTTTGCTATTGTCGGTGCAGACTTTCCAGCAGCAACTCAGTAGGGAACCATGACCCATTCACTGGGAGTAGCACTACTAGCAAGGACTGATTGGTTCTTGACCCTGAATATTACTAGGCTTTTTTTGTCTGTCTTGTAAATTTCCTCATCTTTAGAGTCCAGGTAATAAAATCCATGGGGTTTCATCTCATTGAGTGTGGTTATAAATCATCTAATTAATGAAGGTCAGAGTTTCTGGAAAGAAGCCCAAATACAGTTACTATCAGCAATGTAGAATTGAGGTCCCAAAATGGTTTAGTAAATATCTGTACTTTCAAAGAAGCACTGTATAGCAAACAGATTGTGCAATATATAGTAGGCCCTTTCTACCCCACATATACAGGAGAGCAAAGTGAGACACAGAAAGGTTCCTTTTTTGTTGTTGTTGCTTTGTTTTCAGAACTGGTAAGCCCAGATTTGAATTTCAGACAGGTATATGCTGAGTTAGGCCTGTGCCAAAGAAGTAGAGGGTTTGACAGAAACCTCCTGGAGTCCTTTTCAGATCTAGTTGGTCTGTTTCCTCCTATAGGAACTAACTCTGAACTTGAGATGTGGCTATTTGAGAAGCACATAGTAAACCTGGCCTGCTTGGGATTGAACATATTCCTCTATTGCCTGTCCCAACTCCACACAAACTATACTTAGCATGCTGCTCCTCTTCATTATATGAAAATCATTGTAGTATGTACCTCATAGTGTGGTTAATAAGGACTAATTAAATGAGATTAAATGTAAACTTCTTGTCTACACCTTAAGTTATATACATTCAGTTTTAGCCTTATGTGTATTTACTAAATAAATTATTTTAATTCTATGAACATACATATATAAAGAAGAGGACGTAGTAGGGGTTGTGTTTGCCTATTTATCGTGCTGTTTGGGGCAGTTTACAACCAGGTGCCATTCTCAGCCACCTGGAAAAGACTGAGAATGGGAAACTTATCCCTTCTCAATTTGTTTGGCATTGTAGCCTCTAGCTACTTTTCTATGTGGCCAGAGGCACTTTGGATGCTGGCAAAGGCCTTTGCCTCTGTGGAATGGGAAAGTGGTGTTAAGGCCAGCAGCTTCCAACATGGTTTTACCTTGTGGCCTAAATTTATTTGAAAACACCCAGGACTAGAAATAGGCACTCTGCCTAGGCCTGTGGCCTCAATCCCCCTAAGGACCTTTTCTGTGGAGGGAGTGACTGAATGAATGAAAGGCTTGTTGCTACCTGCCCTGTTCTCCATCTGTACCCTGTGGCTTGGCATCCTCTTTACACCCTCCCTGATTCCCAAGAAGGCCCAGGTACAGAGCCAGGAAGGTTTGAAATGTGTATGCCTGCATGCATGCACGTGCATGCTCACGTGCGTATGCGCGTGCATGCTCACGCGCACGCGCGCGCGCACACACACACACACACACACACACACACACACTAAGGGAACCCTAAGTTTAAAACTTCACTGTAGTCTCAAAACATTGTCCTCTGTATTTTCACATTTGCTTATTTCTCTTTGGTCAACAGTCAAATCACCCTTGGTTCACGAAGTATTGTACTTATAACCTGGCTTACAGAATTATAACCCCTTTGTATAACCACACAAAAAACAATTAAAGTTTTTTTTAAAACATAACCATTCCTTTTGCACATTTTGTTAAAGTTCACAAACTTCTGATTGTTTGTTTCTGACATCTAACAAGAGTATAATATAACTCCAAATTGCTTACGACTGAAGAGGGTAGACATAGGCCTCCATGTTCTTTGGAAAATGGTTTCCTCTAGAGTTCCTCCATTCTGGAGATGTCTCCTACCTTGACAGAACTAGGGAAGCATACTGACAGTTGTTTTTAGAGAACCTGCTTCTTCTGATGAATGACAGTGAGGAAGTCCCAAGGCTGGAGCAGGCTGCTAGCACTCTGTGAGAGGTTTTCCTAGCACATTGGAAACTGGAGGCTTTCTGCTTTAGGCTCAAGTCTGGGAGATAGGAGACAATGCTACTGAATCCTTTAAAAATCCTTCCTTTCTAATTTTTGCTCCATATCCTCTATTTCCTTATATTTCCCAGCCCCCCATCCTTGCTTCTGTCCGAACATTTTGAAACTGTAGCTCTGTCCTGGGTACCAAAGAAATGTTTACTAGGTTGCACATATGCATTTTATTTCATGATAATCTAATAAGTAATAGATTTGTCACCTACTAACTTGGTTAAAATGTTGAATCTCAAATGGTTATTTGGATCCTGAAAATTAGCAATGACCAATATCAGAGACTTATTCCAAATATGTTTTTCAAAATGCCTTTCATTTCATATGCTAAATCAGAATAAAACTGCATTTCCCAATACAATAAACATTGGACTGTTGCAATAGTTTTTTTATTATCATTTTTTAAGGCTAGCTGATGTAGGGACCAGACTAGTAGATATTCATTTTTAAGAATAAAATCTTTATACAATAATTCTCTCTGCACTTTAGCAAGAGTCAAAGGCACTCTTCTTGGGTCACTAACTGTAAACCTTCTGCTCAGCACCAGTGAACACTGACAGTCTCCTCATGGCCACTTTCCCCTTCATAGCTCACCAGTGTCCTCAGAAAGGCAACACTCTTCATGGTCTGCCAGGCTACGATAGTGACCTCCCGATATGGACCTTTGGATGAGAGGAATCCTGGATGCCACATAATTAGTTTGAAACATTCACTATTTCTTTGATTATATAAATGTATATATAATATACATATATGTATATAAATATAGACACATATACATGCATATATTCTGTATTATATACATATAATTTATAAGGGACAAAATATATGTAAATGTGTATGCAGATTACAATATATTATGCCTATATGTATAATATATGTGTATGTATAATGCCTATATAAATAGCATATGTAGTGGGAGATACATTCTAAAATCCCCAGTGGATGGCTCCAATCATATATAATAATCTCTCCCTTCCCTCTCCTTCCCTCTCTCCTTCCTTTCCTCTTTCTTTCTGAGACTTTCTAACACACACACACACACACACACACACACACACACACACACACACATTTTTTCCCATACATTGCCATCTGTGAGAACATGTTTTTTCTTTATGTCTGCCATGTACAAATTTAACACCTTATCTGTCTTAAGCATTCTTATTATGCACTGTAGCTATGAACTTTTGTAGTTTCATATCTTACAGTAAAACTAGTATGCATTTTTTTTTACCATTTCTTAGTTATCTCAGCATTTGATATTTTTCTTTTCTTACTGTTTTTACTTAGAAGTATCTCTGTATGTCCTCTCTTTGGCATATTTGAATTTCCAGTATCACTACTCTTGGACTTTAGGGGCAAATATTAAGGAAAATAAGTGAACTCTTCACAATTGGCCTGGCTACTAAGTGACTAGTGGGTGGGTAGTGTACACAGAATAGATTCCCTGGATAAAGGGGGGTGGTTCATATTCCCAGAGACACAGAAAAGTAAAGCACAGGATTTCATTACACTACCCAGAAGACTTTGTAATTTCAAACTTTTGAATTGCTTGTATTTACAATATTTCCATCTTACATTTTCAAACTACAGTTGGCTCAGGGTAGGAGCCAATCATGGAAAGTAAAATTCCAGATGAGGGGAACTACTGTATCTATCTATCTATCTATCTATCTATCTATCTATCTATCTATCTATCTATCAGTCTGTCTGTCTATCTATCGGTATATATTCTGCATATGTATACACACATATTATTGTGTATGCATTCATATATATTACATATGTGTATATCTTATATGCTATATCTAGTTAAGTTCTCTCACATATACACATCCATATGACTCACCCCTTTGCCTAATGTATTTACTATGTATATCTACACATATGTAGGCACATATATCCATATAGCCATACACATATACTTGTATGTATATATATATAGCCACGTTTATATTTTTCTCTCATAATTACCATGCACAGTGAGAACCACCTACAGTTTTGGGCATTTAATATATGTTAGTACTTAATTTTTTTAGGAGTAGAAATTTATTTGGAAAGAGACCAAATCTGTACAAACAAGATAGATGGTGAATAATACTGGAAGCATAGATGTGAATTAATTGTGAAGCTAATGAAGCTCAAGCCTCAGCCTAGCACTTTTCAAGACCCCCCTGGATAAGTCCTAATGTTATATGTATATTTACAGTCATAACTTGTAAAACTTGAAAAAGATTTTAACATCAGTCACTTAATATTTGCCTTCACTGTGAACTGTCACTATCACATTCTTCATGAGCTCAATGACATTGGAGTTGAGAATGCTTTTCAGGTACAACAAAGGTTTGGCGGGCTGTATTGGTGCAGTTCATATGTATATTCATGTTATCCCCAACCACCCTAGGGTAGAAAGTGCTTTCTAAGAACACTTTTCACTGTGCCAACTTGTCTGCTGTCCTTACACAAAGGCTGAGGAAGAAGATAGCATTGAAGTATGAATGTGAACCAGGACATCTGCATTGGGAATCACTTTGAAATGTGTGGAGCCAGGTACTCATCTGTGGGTATATAATATAAATTCAAAGTAGGGGGGCTAATTGTTAACTAAGTGTAGTCAGTTTGGAAGGTTTCTTCTATTAGGAATATACTCAGTGAAGCAAATGTTCAACATAAGTACATTCTTTTTTCTTTTGCCAGTCCTGTGGCTTACACTCAGAGCCCGGGCACTGTCCCTGAGCCTCTTAGTACTCAATGCTAGTGCTTGAGTGACAGCACCACTTATGGCTTTTTATGAGTAGTTTGTTGGAGATAATAGTTCACAGACTTACCTGCCTGGGCTGGCTTTGAACAGTGATCCTCATCTCTCAGCCTCCTGAGTAACTAGGGTTACAGTTGTGAGCCACTAATACCAGAAAAGTACATCATTTTTAAAAGGTATTTATTTCTGTGTTTAAATGTCTTGCTCATTTGACATAAATGTATATCTTCAAAAAAATAGTGACAATAAACTGGTTAATAAGTACAATCAATGCAAAGGATGTTTAAAGTTAGTATCTTCATAAGAAAATTTCAATTATTTTGAGTTCTTGTGTCTCATATTAAAGAAAATTGAGGTGTTTACAAATTTGACATCAATCCTAAAAATTTATATGACATTACCAAGATACATGAGGATGAGTGATATTTTCTGCATTATCAATAAAATAAAATTTATCATCCATGCTTGAGGCAAGACTGATTTGTTTGCTCACAATCTAGAAAGTAATATTAATTCAAATGATTGTCTTATGAAAATTCATCAGAGGATACAGCCCAAAGAGGTATTTACCAATTTACTTGAGTGTAAGGCAGGTAATCAACATACAAATAAGTTCCTGTTCCTGGATTTGACTTAGAGGTGTTTTGGTATTGCCATCTTATAAAATTTTGTGTTTTGTTGTGATTTATTAATCTAAATAATCACTTTTCAAAGAGTTTTATATTTGAAATGCCTTTTTCCCCCTACAATGAGCATCTAAAGCCATAGACTCCACAAAAGTTGAATCTATTTTCTGCATTCCAGATAGAGTACATCATTACTTGTACTGGAGAGTGTGCTAAACAGTTTTCATACAGTATTTAGTTTACTTTCTGCCACCAATAAAGTAGACATGGTGCTCAAACTAGAAATGCTACCTCCCAATTTGGAGTTAAGTATGGTACCTTCTAGTTAAACTCCATGTTTAGGGAAATATAAACTATATGCTCATTGTGGTAAGTTTATAAAGCACATTATTTTCCTTCAGGAAAGAACCCTTCTCCAGTCTCAAGAAATACCACCTTCTAGTAGTGCTTGCCCAAGGCCACACGAGAGAGAGGATTCATCCCATATGATGTGCTGTGCTTCTCTCAAGAACTTGGCCCATTACAGAAGGCTGGGTCTTATCTTCTTGACTCCTTTCTCAAGTAATGTTTCCTGAAATGGAATAAAAAGAAAAATTAGCAGTTCTTATTCTGTGAGAAGAATAAGTTTGGAGCTAGTTTCTGGGAGATTAAGAGAAATAATATATATTTGGATTTGTGTGCTTATACAAAAATACACAAGTATCAGTCATGTAATTAGTCTGGTGTGGTTTATATTAAGGGTATTTGTAAAGGATCTTTTTTTTCTAAATGGAGATTTACAAAGGAAATTGACTTTCTTTTTAAATTTGAAAAAAAAAATGTGTGGCTTTCCAAGTTGAGGCTATTAGGGACAGTTGAATTATTTCTTGCCTGTTATACAATTGAATTATTTCTTGCCTGACATGTGGTGGGGCCTATACAATCTGAACAGTGCTAAACAAAATTGTGCTTTCTTCCTCCTGCATCTTCCTCACCAGAATGTTTGGCATAAGGGGGGCAGGGACTGGGGGAAGAAACTTGAGTAGAAGTATACCAAGTGGATTTGAAATCCTAAGCCTACCACTGTAAAGCTTTTCAAACTTGGGCATCCCTGAGCATCTACTTTCTGTAAGATAAAATGACAGATATTATTTATTAAGGGCCTACTGGACCATTGCTTCAATGTGTACTGTGGAATAGTGGTTCTATTTGACTCAGAAGGCAACCAGGTTATAAATTAAGTAACTAGCCCCAATTACAGGCCTATTTCTGGTGAGAAAGGGGGAAGTGTACCCCTGCATATTTAATACTTGTTCTTCACAGCCTAAGTTGTGATCTTTTCAAACTGATTGCATTTATTTTTTATGTTTTATTTTTGGCCCATTCTGGGGCTTGAACTCTGGGTCTAGGCTCTGTACTAAGCTTCTTTTGCTCATGGCTAGTGCTCTACCACTTAAGCCACAGCGCCACTTCCGGCTTTTTCAGAGTAGTTTACTGTCGATAAGAGTCTTGTGGACACACTTTTCTGCACCAGCTGTCTTCGAACCATAATCCTCAGATCTCAATGTCCTGAGTAACTAGGATCACAGATGTGAGCCACCACAGCTGCCTGGCTGTTTGCATTATTTTTAAGATAACAGTCTTCCTATGCTACCTAGACTGGTTCCAAATTCTTGGGTGCAATTTATCCTTATAACAGTTTCCTAAGTAGCTGGGACTACAGGGGCATGCACCAAATTGCTTGGCTGATGTTTGCATTTTAACAGATATTTCCACACCTAAAAGTCTTTCATAGGGCAAGACTGAATTTGCAGTGGGAACAGCTTAATTGGGAAATAGTTTGATGCTACTGGCTGATTGGAATGGACAGTTTCCACAGTGTTGAACTTTTGAAGAAAACCTTAAAAAAAACCCAGGAGCATGTCATCATCACAATAACATTGAAAGTCATAATTTGTCAATTTTAAAATGATTAAAATTATTATACAAAGGTGCTAGTTTTCACTCCATTATTCGGGAATAAGGGTCTCTTGACAAACATAATACCTCATGCCAGCTATACACATCAGCGTTTCTTTTGCCTTGCATCTTCCAAATTAAAGTCATAATATTTGAAAAATTTGTTTGAAAAAATTTATTTGAAAAATTTGTTTAGACCAATGATACATACCAGCATTCAGCTGTAAACATTGTGGAGAAAAGAAAACTCCAGGTGCTTTGGCCAGTATTTTTGTTTTCTTTTGTTTTTGTTAAAACATACTTGCAAGGAAGGTAGTCTATCACTTGAGCCATACCCTCAGTCCTTTTTTGCTTTAATTATTTTTCAGACAGAGTCTTGTGGTTTTGCCTATCTGGCTATGATCCTCCTACCTATGCGCCCCTCATACCTGAGATTACAGGTGTGAGTTTTCATGCCCAGCCTCTCTTGCCATATGTTAAAACCGCCTCTCTAGCCATATGTTAAAACCCTCTCTTCTGTACACTTCCTTGGAGCCATCCACAGAGAAAACAAAACTTTGGATCTTGTCATTCTGTCACTTGACCTTACACATTTGGGCTTAAAAAAAGCACCTTAGCCATGAACCTATGGCTCATGCCTATTATCTTGGCTACTGTAATTCTGACTATTCAGGAGGCTGATATCTACCAGTCATGGTTCAAAGCCAGCCCAGGCAGGAAAAGCCATGAGACGCAAAACTCCAATCAGTCACCAAAAAAAGCCAGATGTGGAGCTGTGGCTCAAGTGGTAGAGCACTAGCCTTGAACACAAAAGCTCAGGGACAATCCCTAGGCCCTGAGTTTGAGCCCTAGGACTGGCATACAAACATATATACACATATACAACTGAAGCACCTTTGTTCCACTTAATTAGCATCTTGAATGCTAATTTAGCTACATGATTCTCCATATATGGCAGGATGATATAGGAGTAATGGTAAAAGTAGGGGAATCTGTAGAGACATGTTTATGCAGTTCAAGTAGACTGAAGACTGTGGTAGTAAGCATAAGTAAGTATAAGTAATGCCTTCGTTTTCTAAGGTACTAGACATCAAGTGAAGGAGATAATGTTCCTAAAATTTCTGTGTAAACTCAAACCAAATACAGAAAGCTTGGCCTCAGCAACCCCAGATGAGTGTGTTCTGGGCCTCTGATTTCCTTCTCCACTTAATCTCACTGTGTTTGAGAAACTGGGCTAAAACTCAACTTCAGCACACAGGTGTTTCTTAGACAACATACAACCTGTTAATGGATTCAATTTTAGGGATATGCTAACTACATCTTTAATAGGATCTTCTGACACTGGACATCTGGTGTCTGGCACCAACTCAACCAAATAGTTGACAACATGTGGTTTAAACTAATATTCTTCCCTGATTGAAAACTCTCTTTTCTTTATTGGATTCAGTTCATGACTCTCAGAGACCCAAAGGAAAATATTTACTATCAGAATATACAAATAGTACATAAGAATTTTGGTCAAAATATTAAGTTATCTATATACTTCCTTTGAAAGGTTAGAATAAAGGTATCATACTTTGTCAACCCCTAGAAGATAATGGCTTTTTTTAGTGTTAATCTGATATATTTTGTGAAGTAATGAGTGATTCTCATTGGTGGCATGTAGAAATTATAGAAATTAGGATTACTGATTCATATCTACTAAATAGGTCAGTGGAATTTACACCAATGGCTTTCAGCACAGGTAGCCATCAGAATCACTGCGGGAACCTAGGGAAATAAGAATCTCTGTCTTGGCTTGGAGTGGTCTGTGTTGAACATTTGATTTTAACACTTAAAAGTTGATGCTAATACATGTTGCCAGAGTTGGAGCTCACTGGTTTATACTAGTAAGTTAACAAACATCTTAAGGATTATGGCATTTTTCAAGAGAAATCAAACTTTTAGAGGGGTGTGACCTATGGGGTTTTAGTTCTATTGATCCTAGTTTTCTTGAAGGCAAGAATTTGATTTACAGCAACTTTGAAGTTACGATCCTATCTCAGCTATGCAGTCAACCTGGAAATGCTCAAGCTTGGGGGCCTTGAACTCAAGGTCTCTAGGACACAATAGATGTGTCACCTGGCCATGTTCAAAGTAATTGACTCTGGCAAACTGGAGAGCCCTTCCATGCCTTAAAGAGGCAGATGGTAGCTTGGCTTAGCTGAGTTTTGCCATGTTGGAGGGTGAGTGCGTTGTTTGATAGGTAGTTTTTGTTACTATTATTTGAGAGAGACAAGCTAGGATTGCTGTTTTTATGTGAACTCTGTCTTTAAATGTTGGCAACTAGTACTGGTTGCATTAAAAACACTGTGCAAAACTATGCCAGGCCACCTAATCAATGCATTGAATAAGAGATACAAATGATAGGCCATATGTTTTAAGGAAGTTCCTAAAAATGTTGTATATGACATTGGCAAAAATATTTAGTCCCCCATGCCTTAACTTCTGTCAGACTGGGATGGGAGTAGTACTTAGATCAGAATGTTGTTGTAAGGATTAAGTAAAAGCATGTGCCTGAAGGGCCCAGCATCCCATAAATGCTAATACCAATATGATTGTACCTCCATTTGCCATGATCCCAGTGATGCTCCCCGTCTCACAGTCTCTTCTATCATCTTCATGCTTCCATGACCTATGAGAAAACCAATCTTACACATTTCTACTTGGGGTAAAGCATTTTGTACTTGAAAGGCTTTGGTAGACTTCAGTTTCCCTTGTAGAGCTATAGTTTGTGTTTGTGTATGTCATTCTGGGTGGTCCTAAGGATTCATGGGCTGTTAAAATATCACACACACAAATTCGGTTGTTTCAAAATATATTATCAGTCTCAATTTACTATTACTTATGTAGATTTGTTGTAGAGTTCGAAGAACAGCATATACAACTAACAAAGCCAGGTCCTTCTCTTTGAGTGCTATGTACCTCCAATAGACTTTGAAATGTCACATACTGAGATGTTGGAAGCTTATTAGGAAAACCCCAGGATAGGCCTCAGACAGTAATATCTGAGATGTTTCTTTAAGCCGGATGCTAGAGCTCATACCTGTAATCCTAGCTACTCAGGAGGCTGAGATCTGAGGATGAGGGTTCAAAGCCAGCCCCAACAGGAAAGTCAGTGAGATACTATCTTGTTAACCACCAGAAAACTGGAAAAAAAAAAGTGGTAGAGTGCTAACCTTGAGCAAAAAAGCTAGGGACAATATCTAGTTCCTGAGTTCAAGTCCCATGATCAACAAAAGAAACAATTAAAATATTTAATTATTTAGTATCAAAGTACATTGTGTTGATAAGAAATGTACTCATTACCTCACTCATGTAAGTGTAACCCCTCTGTACAGTATTTACACAATAAAAAACTTATTAAAAAACAAAAAAACCAAAAAAGTACATTGTGCCTATATACAAAGATAATATAATGAAACTCACTAAAAGCTGTTTAAAATAGGCACAAAAAGATACGGTAAAGAAAGCTCAATAGAGGGGGTTATTCTGATCAAAGCAATATATGCATGTATGGAAATACTTTGTACTTAATATGCAGTAATAAAAATAAAATACTTTAATCCTAAATGCTACTTGACAGTCTCATTTGAAATCATTTTCATTCTCACAGGATATATGCCACTGGTGTTTTCCTTTAAATGGGATCCATAGGTAGGCTGCCGGTCCATGCTTGACTGGCTTAGTGGTAGATGAAGAAGAAAATTAATTTCCAATCTTTTGGTTCCCAAGAGCCCTTTAGTTATTTACAGTCTCACTCCCCATAGGTTCTATGCTTTGAAAGATTTTTCTCTAGCAAGTAATCAGTTAATTTGATAACTAATTAAGTGCTTTATTTTTTCTGTTTTCCATGTAGCAACATGTGTACTTCCTATTTATGTATTTTTTAAACACTGAATACCAACTATACAGATCTTGACAAGGATCTGGGGATATAGCAGTTAATTACATAACTAAGGACCCCATGCTTATGGGAGAAGCATAGAAAACACAGTTTTAAAGATAATTTTGAACAGTGATATATACTATAAGGAAAGTTGGGTGCCAGACATCTGTAGCTCATGCTTGTAATTATAGCTATCTAAGAGGCACAGATCTGAGAATTTCAGTTCAAAGCCAGCCTGGGAAAGATAGTCTGTGAGACACTTAATGTGGAAATTCAAACTCTAGTGGTAGAGCACCAGCCTTGAGTGAAAAAGCTGAGAGACAGCACCCATGCCCTGAGTTCAAGCCCCAGAACTGGCGCGCGCGCGCACACACACACACACACACACACACACACACACACACACACACACACACACACACACACACACACACGAAGAGGAGGAGGTGGAAAATTTGGAGAGACAATGATTGAGAGACTTGTTTGATGGCCACTTCAGAGGAAGACATCTCTGAGGGAGCCTGAATGGAATAGAGAAGCAAATGAGCCATTTGTAGATGGGGGGCGGGGGACTAGTTGTAAGTAATTAGAACAGAAGTAGTGAGGAGGTGTTCATATAGGAGAGCAAGAAGGTAGACAGGGCCTGCACATGTATGCACCTCTATGTCAGATAGTACCATCACATGAAGAGAAAATAATTCCAGCTCTACTCAAGGATGTGGGGCATCCAGTGACTTCATTATGGTTAGTTTCCTTTAAACTTTTTGGTAGCATTCAAATAGTTCAAAGACTCATAATTACCTTCAGAGCCCTGGCAGGATCTGGGAAAACTCTAATTGGTACTCTAGTCTTCTTAAAATCTAGTTTGCTTGTTTTTTAACTTCAGAATTACTGTTTAGTTTTTGAAATCTATGCTGAAATAAAAAATTTGACTAATACAGTTTACTTGACTAATGTAAGTCACTTAGTGTTTGCTATTTGGCTTTGAAGCAGGGATAGAAAATAAGAATTAAACTATAATCATGATGCATTTAAAACAATGCTGGGTACATTTTCCAAACTTTGGGGACCTGTACATTTCTTTAAATTTTTCTTCTGTAGCTCTGTGAAATCCTACATGGATTTTCCTGTTTATGTATATTGCACAAATATGATGGGTTGTGGAAAAATGAAGACAAGAAAACAGAATGGTCTTGAAAGCAGTAACTTAAAACACTAACAGGATACGTAAATAATAGAGGGCTTATGCAGACCCTGAGCCAGCAGGAATTTCTTTGCCATCATGGTACCTTATCACATTCTAGAAGGTAGTATTTAGAGCTAAAGGCTTCTTCATGAAAACTAATTACCATGTTTTCTCCCACCTTTGCATTTTATGGGGAAATGTAAGCATAAACAATTTACTGTCAAATGAGACATTGTTTTATTGAGGGTCTATGAACCTACTCTCTGCAATTTCACTTGTTAACACAAGTATTTGAGAACTATGTTTGGGTAAAGGATGCCCATGTGGCAGTGAAATTCTAGGGAAAGATTAAAATGTGTGAGATACTTGTATCTGTGCCTATAATTTAGTTTTCTCAATTAATATAAAATAATGATACATCAGCTAGCTATTGTCATAAGAATACAGCACCATAAGCTATCTCGAAACTCAATGATGTGTTAGATAACTCTACATTACAATGGCAAAGACATGAAATAAGTCATTAGAGCTTTTGGGGGGCCCTCAATTTCAGAGGTTTTGGTCCATGTTTACTTGACCCTCTTATCTTGAGTCTGTGGTAGCATAGTATATGGCCAGAATCGTGATGGAGGAGATCTGTTCATTCATAGAGGTGAAGCAGAGAGAGGAGGGGCTCAGGGTCTTCTTACCTCCTCCAAGGAAACACCTCCAACAATCCATCTTTCTTCCACTAAGTCCCATCTCCCAAAGGTTCTGTCATTTCCCAACAGTACCATAGACAGGCAACCAGTTCCCCAACCCATGGGGTTTTGGGAGACATTGCATTATCTAAATTATAGCAGTGGCTTTCAATAATAATTGTGTCCATTCTGTAGTGAGCTGTAGCTTGGTTGATTGAGGGATCTGGGTCAGCTGCGGGGAAGGGCTCTGCTTTGGGCTGTTGTTCCACTGATCAGCTATAGGATGGGTTCAAAGTCTTCATGAATATGTCATTTGGTGACTGGGTTGAAGCTACTACTAGGGTCAAGCTTTCCTCATTGTGCACTGCCAGACACAAGTGGCACGTCAAGACACAGAAATTTATTTAAATCCTGTAGTTAAAGTCATGCCTGTGACATTCAAGACAAACACATGGCCAAATTCAGAGTTGACAGGGCAAAGTGGTGTATTTCTTTCCAAAGGAAAGAGGGAGAGATGTGAATGAAAATCCTCCCATCTTTTACTGGTGGTTTTTTAAAATCAAAATGGAAAAAAAAAAACATCTAAAAGAATATTGCTACTTAGTACGGAGATAAAAATTTTTCCTAAAATAATCATAATTCACAACATCCCAGAGAGATTAGAAGGCATGTATTTTTACTATCCAGGGAAAAATGAATAAACATGACAGTCAGCAAACCCAGACTTAGAAGGGGGAGGGGAGCAGTTAAATAATTTCTACTCAGGTACGAAGAATAGAGGAACCTGATTCTTTGGTTAGGAGCGACACTTTAGTCTCAGAACACTTTCGTCTAAGAATCCAAAAGCTTTAATTTGTGTTGCCCAGTGTTTTGAGCTTATATTCCAAATTCCTGAGCTGCTTGGTAAGGCTCAGAAGATTGGGGACCTTTCTGATGATGTCCTCTCCCAAGAAAGAGCTCCAGAAAAACGGAGCTGCTTGACTACTGGGTCCAGAGCACCCTTTGCTTACCCCATTTTAAGTCAGTGTGAGAGAATGGTAAAGGGCAGACCAGCCAGTCCTTTCCCCATTCTCCCATTCTCATGTGACTGACTGAGAGAGCTGTCATGGGTCTAGACTACTGTGTAACCCTAGCAAATCTACTAATGTATATTCTTCTCATGTGCAAAATGAGAAATAGGATATCTACCATATAGATCTGTGGTGGGGGTTAGGAAAGTTACCACATAGGAAAGCCTAGTCGTGTCTGGCATATGTTAAACTTATAATAACTGAGCTGATAATGCTTTTATTATTAACCATTGTAATACTTATAGCAGATAGTATTCACTTTTGCTATTCTAATAATTTCTGTTTTCCTCACTAGATTGTAAACCTTCAAAAAAGGTTCATGGTTCTATGTATGTCTCATCATTGTGTCCCCACTCTGCAATAGTAGTAAGTTTGTGATGTAGGCACTTAAACTGATACCACTGAATTGTATTCACATATGTGTTTTCTACCAGGAACCCTTCAGCTCCAAGGACTGGATTACATGGCTCCATTCTTTCTCACTTCTACATTTTCTATCTGAAGTAAGGACTTAAAGGAATGTAAAAGGTCTGAGTTAGTTTTATGTCCTCCATGTGTGTATGTATGTATGTGGGTATGTATTTTTGTGGTACTGTGATTTGAACTCAGGACCGTGTGCTTGCTGATCAAGCATTCTACCACTGGAGCTATTTCACCAGACTCTTTTTACATGAGTTGTTTTCAAATTTTTCACTATATGTCTGTCAGCTTTAAGTCTGAACTGTAATCCTCCTATTTGTGCTTCCGTGTGTTACTGTAAGCCATTGTGTTTCCCATGTAGCTTGGGGATGATAGGCACATATTTCCATGCATGGCCACTGGTCAAAATGAGACTTCCTTCCCCTCTCCCACTCTAGGCTGGCTCTAAACTACAATTGCCTTATTTCTGGCTCCTTCTATATTCCTTTTAAACAGTCTCCTTGACATACTTAAGCAAGTCCTGGCTTCTCTATGTTATATTGGAAGAGTTGGAAAGACTCTAGAGGCCAATTTTTATGGTGAGGCTAAAGTAAAGCTGAAGAGTTACTTACAGGATATTTTGCTCTAATGGTTTTTTAACTTCTGTTCTGAGTTGTTTCTCAGGTTGTGGCTCTGATCTTATCATTTAAGTTGTTCAGATATGTAAATTTTCAGCTAAGTCATGGTTCCAAGAGTGGTCACTGCAGCATACATGTCAACTGTTACAACAAATAAGCCCGCCCTTACATGGATTAAATGTTTGGGAAGTTGATTTCTCTTGTATAAAGATTGGTCCAGGGTAGGAAAGGGGAGGCTCCATGTGGTCATTGGGATCTTTAGGTTCTTTCCATTTTCTTTCTCTGCTCTTCAGCCTGCATGCACTCCTCTTTATACTAGAGGATAGATTCCCAGGGGTCTTTTCCTGGAGATGTACCTTCATATTCATCTTAGGGGTAAGAAAAAGAGGATGGGCTCAGATACAAGGTATTTTGGGCCAGGCTTCCAGTGAATTTCTATTCATTTTCCTTTAGTGGTAACTGAATCACATGGTTATATAAACTATAAAGGTGCTAACACATGTAGCCCCCAGCTGGGTCTACCACAATTCTATTACTATAGGAGAAGGGAAAGCCTGATTTAGGTGGACACCTAGTGAGTCCCTGTCTTGCACCAATCAATGTCTGCTTTTATCAAATAACTATAGTAGGTGCTTATAATCATTCATAACAGTTACAATTTATTGAACTAAAACTAGATGCTAGGAACTGTTAAGCATAATTGAATGCATTGTCTCACTTGACCCTCTTAGAAAAGTTGCAAGAAAGGTACTATTATCCTCATATTTTGTGCTAAGACAGCCTTTTGGAGGGGTAGGTAATTTCCTCAAGGTCAAACAGCCAGGCCAGCTTGACTCCAAAGCCTCCACTATACCCTACCCTGGAACAGAGACAAGGACTAGGGAGTAAGAACAGATTATTACTTCTGATTCTGGCTTTTGTAACCAGTCAGCAGCAAAGGCTATGGGGACTTGCAGTAGACTTTCTGTAAAGTTATGAAGAGTCCTTGTGACTGTCAAGGATACCACACACAAGGACTTCCTGCTTTGTACTATGGATGATGACCTCTGTGATTCTCTGTGAGGGTCACAGATGCTGGATGTCAATCTTGACCCCTCATTCTTGTGACAGCAGGAGAACCCCACAGGCAGACACATACTTAACTTTCTTGATAATAGGCAGCACCTGCTCACAGGGCTCAAGAGGCCTAGAGTTCTCAGTGACCTTGAGTGGCCCCTTAAACCTGGAGCCTTCATCTTTTAGGGAATAACATTAATAAATAAATTAGGTGTAATTACTAGTTTTCCAGTAATGTTCTTGGAGCTCTATATAACTGGTAATTTTTATCCCCTGTGTATAGGATTTTAAATTCTTCTTTAAAGATCTTTTATAGATCCTTAAAAGAGAAGTGTGTAAAAACCAAATGGCTGATTATAGTGATGATGACTAGTTTGCCAGGCATCACCATTGTTCTAACAGCTTTTCATGAATTAGTTTGCCTTTATTTTTATTCTATAGTTTGCCTTTTGTGTATTATTCCCAGTTTACAGACCAGGAAACTGAGCTGTACCAGGGATTAACTTCTTTTCCTGTTTCCATTCAGTAGAAAATAGCCAAAATTCAAACTTGGACTTTAGAATTCACAGCTACCTTCTTGCAAGAATGGATGATTTCTACTTTTTTTCCCCCAGATCTAAAAAATGCTGCATTTCTATACCTGTTGCTGCACAAACCAAACCAAAACAATACTTTAACTCACTGCCTCTCTGCCAATTCACTGCCTCTCTGCCAACAATTGGCAGCTGAGTGTGAGTAGATATATATCTCCCTGAGGATTTTGGAAAGTCTGTGATTTTCCCTGTCACCTGATGCAGCTCTAAGCTTGGGTACTCTGAAATGTCTGATGGTGCTGCTTTGATAAAAACATCCAAGTCTTCCTAAAACACAGCTGGTCCTGGGGCTGGGGTCAAAAGCAGGGAACTACCTCCTGATGAGATGCTTTTGGTATGCAAGGAATGGCCTCCTGGGATGGATCTCAATCAGTACTTTGTAGCTATCAGTGTTTTAAGGGCTACTTAGAACCTCAAAGTTTTACAGCAGAAGAAACTTTTGAGGACGATCTAACTGAGTAGTCTTTTATATCACAAGCCTCAGTCTTTGCCATGTACTGTTATGACTGTTAGGAATCCAGTCATAAACAAGCTGTTATGGAGTAAACAAATGTTCTGGATGGGAGCAGAATAAGCAATAAAAGCTAGATGACATGTAAGGTAGGGTAGGTGCTAAGAAGAAAAGGAAAACAGTGAGAGAATAGAAAGAGGCATGGGTCTGGGAAGGTGGCTCAGTGGTAGAGCGCTTGCCTTGCATGCATGAGGCCCTGGGTTTGATTCCTTAGCACCACATAAGCAGAAAAAAAGCCAGAAGTGGTGCTATGGCTCAAGTGGTAGCGTGCTAGCCTTGAGCTGAAGAGCTAAGGGACAGTGCACAGGCCCAGAGTTCAGGCCCCATGACCGACCAAAAAA
The DNA here is from genome assembly GCF_019054845.1 of Dipodomys spectabilis. NCBI lineage: Eukaryota > Metazoa > Chordata > Mammalia > Rodentia > Heteromyidae > Dipodomys > Dipodomys spectabilis. The sequence continues at coordinate 6,154,325 of NW_024870769.1, read as the reverse complement.
AAAGAAAAGAGGCATGAGGCTCTCTGTCTTGAAAGTAGTTATTAAAGAATCAGCATTGTCAGACACTTTGGTGTACTAACTACTTGAGAATCACAGTTTGTGGCCAGCCTGGGCAAAAAAATTTGTGAGATTCTATCTCAACCAATAGGTGGATATGGTGTTGATTGCCTGTTATCCCAGCTACACAAGAAGTACAATTGGGCTTCCAGCCAAATTGGAACCCAAAAGTAAAATAACTAATGCAAAAAGAAGCTAGACATGTGACTTAAGAAGTAGAGAACCTGCCCAGCAAATCTGAGGCCCTGAATTCTAGATCTAGCACCACTTAAAAAAAAAAAAAACAGTTTATGGGACTGAGGTCTCTGCACTTTGTCTGAATGGTTGGTCCTAAGAGCTCTAGTTATTACTTCCGCAAGCAAGGGCAGGAAGGCCCAAAGAGCTTTCTGAGAAGCCCTGCCATATTGTTTATAATCCATTGGCCACCTCTGAATGAGGTTCATTGGCCACCTCTGAATGAGGTTCCTTTTGAGATATTTTTGGAGTAAGGCCTAGGCAGAATTTGGAAGTGTGTGTGTGTGTGTGTGTGTGTGTGTGTGTGTGCGCGCGTGTATGTGTGCGCCTAATGTGGCCTTCTCTTTCCCTAGGCCTACGGTGCCTGCTTTCAAGGAAGCCTCCCCTTAGGAGGAAGTACATTTCTAAGGATCCATGGTCTAGGCCTCTGCCATAAAGGAGTAAGGGGACAGTACATATAGGATAAACTCAAGTAGCAGCCAAGATGGGTGTTGGTTCCTCTTATTCTTGCCAGTGAAAGGGCTATGAGGCAACTGCATGGAGTTACAGCTCATTTATATAAGGGACTTTTTTTTAAGATGACCCTTCATTTTCTTGATGCTTTTGTTCAATTTGAACAGTCCTAATAACCCAGATTGTCTGACTAAAATGTGATTTTGTATACATAGATGCATGGGTCACAGTTAGCACACTCTTTATTTATGGAACCCTTTAAGAGAATTGTTTAAGAACCTAGAAATTCTTCTTTGTCACCAGTGGAAGTAGACTATTGTTCAAGGTGAGTGGGTCTTCTACTCTGCAAAGCTTTTAAGGACAAGATCCTTTCATGTTTCTTTATTATCTAGGGTAAGGATTGGCAAAGTACATCCTGTGGACCAAATTTGGCCTGACCTCTGTTTTAGTATGGTTCATATTCTAAAACACATATACAATCACAAAGGGTAGGAATATTTTTTTTCAAAAATGTGAAAATTCTGTGAATCTTAAATTTCATATCCATAAATAAAGTTTTATTGGAACACAGTTACACATTTGTTTTCATATTGTTTATGGCCTTTTTTGTACTACAATGAGAGAGTTAAATAGTTACGATACAGATGACATGGCCTGCAAAGTCAAAGATACTTGCTGGCTGCAGCTCTTTCACCTTGTCTGCCTGTCCATCTTTGATGAGAGGGAATTGTTAGTGGGCACATACAGATGCGGAGTAGTGGGAGCAACAGAGATTGTGGCTGAGCAGCCATTTTCCTGGATTAAGACTATAGGTTTTATTGATAAAAGAAGAAGGCAAGCATGAGTGTTAATGTTTAGCAGAACACCTTAAGGGTGTGTGTTTGTGTGTGTGTACAGTTGCATGCATATACTATAACCTTCTTATATATATATATATAATATATATACATATATTTATATATATAAAACAAAACCCATTGTGGTGGACTGAAGGATATTGGAAGCTATCTTGGTTTCTACATAATATATAAAATATAACATAAAAGATGAGAAATGGGGAATTGAGTGAAGGGCACTTACTTATCTATTTATTCATTTATTCATTCAGTCAACAAATGTCTAATGACCTCTTCTGTGCTTGATGGCATGCTGGAACTTTCTTACTCCTCTTATAAGACCGGAGGTTCTCAAAGATGATTCCCAGACCAGTACATTAGCACCTCCTGAGGCTGGATTAGAAATATAGATGCTCAGCATGGTGTCCTCCTGCCCTAGATCTAGAAAATAAGACACTATGAGGATGAGTCCAAGCTTTTTGTATTTTAAGAGGCTCCCAGCCAATTCTGATGCACAGTTAAGCGCCACCACTGTAGAAGATATAACATTAATTCATTCCTATCATGAGCAAAGGGTTCCTTCCCCACACTGAATGAACATTTTGTGCTTTCAGGTAAATTAACAAACATTTACTCTTCTTACCTCAACACCTTATCAATAGTCTCTTACACTCAGAAAATGTATACGTCAAAATAGACGAATTGTATTTTGGCTCCAGATTTATTTTAGCAGACAGCAGCAGACTCTGCCAAAGCCACATAGTGACTCCCATGAATTTGGCAAGGTGACCACCACAGCCACACAGAGTTCTCAGTACTTGACTGAATCCTCTGTGTGAAAAGGGACCTCAATAACTTTGACCCAGTGACTCTCAGATCCTGAGGAAAACAGACACTTGATGCCTGTCCAAAGTAAGCAAGAGGACATTTCACAAGTTGGTTAAGGACCAATGCTTCTAGCCAAACAATTTAGGTGATTTGGTATTTAAGTATATCATTACATAGCTCTTGGCAGCCATTAAACACTAAGCAGAAAAGAAAAACCACCAATAAACTGTATTTTGAATTAAATGAATATTGTATCTTTCAAGAATATATCTGTATATACTAGGTACTGAGCTTTGGGCATAACTTGTATTCAGCTGCATAACATTCTCATCTTATCATGAAGTCAGTATCCTTAATACCATTTTATATGTCAAAACTCTGAGGCATTATATGGGGTGAATTTTTCCCAAGTCTTCTACTCAGGAAGAGGTAATGCTTGAGTTTGAATCTGAGTAGTTGTTTGTATTCCTATGCTTACACATGCATATATGCACAAACACATATTCTGGGCTGTCACAATCTACATGTGATTTTTCTCTTAGTTTTCTTTGCATGGGTCATTTGTTAGTGCAATAATTCATAATTTAGACAGAGTTTCTATCTGCTGCCAAGCCCTCTGTCTATGTTTAGCACCTTTGCTGAAGAACTGTGAAAGGGGAAGAAAGCATTACTTACCACAGGCCAGAGAGCTCTTAAACGTTCCCATAATACTCGTTTCCCTTGTAAGTTCTCTTCTTGACTCAAAAGTTAAAACATATTTTGCAGGAGAAAAATGAAGCTATATGGTAGCACACTTAGGTAAATAATGGACTTGGGTCATTCATCTCAATGCTTCTTTAGGCCTACAAAATGAGTTAAGCCCAGAGTGAGTTATTTGGTCTAACTGATATCTCTATGTAATTGAAGACAGTTTATGATGGGTCAAGTTTTAATCTTCTCTCAAAATGAGTTTTCCTCCTATTTTGCCCAATTTCCAGTCCCTTTAATGGCCTGCAATTGAGTAAAATAAAAAGGTGGTAAAGTAGTTGGAAGAAGGTGACACCTCTTTTTCATTTTATATTCCAGAAAATGTATGGTAGATTTTACTGTGGCCTCCTCTCTGTCCCTCCTCCCAATCATTTTAATTAGTGACTGATGTGATTTCGGAATGATTGGTGGGTAGTAAAGCACTTGTAACCAAACTTAGTAAACCATAGAACAATTTTGTTTTTAGTCAGCAAGGGCAGATAGCAGTTCCAAATTGATTACTATATTTTCTTCTAAGCTTTTTCTCTTTTATGCTTTTTGACTCTTGATTTCCCTAATATATTTTGTCTATTTAGAATATTATAGGTTTTCTTGTTTTGTTTTTGTTTGTCAGTTGTTGAGCTTGAACTCTGAGCCTGGGCACTGCCTCTCAGCTCTTCAGCTCAAGGCTAGCACTGCACCACTTGAACCACAGTGCCACTTCCAGTCTTCTGGTGGTTTATTGGCATTAAGAGTCTCATGGACTTTCCTACCCGGGCTGGCGATTCTCCGATCTCAGCCTCCTGAGTAGCTAGAATTACTGGCATGTGCTACCCATGCCCGGCTGAATATTATAGTTTTGAAGAGAACTACTATAGCAATATCATATCTACCATGGCAATATCAGTCTTTCATAATGTAGAATTCAATTTACTTAGAAATTAAATGTTTAGAGTCACTGATGTTATGAAATTTCAAAGCTGGGAAATTATCATAATAAATAATAGGTATAAGGATTAATAAATAATGGCTTAATAGTAATTGTCAACAACATCCTCAAGTTGTTTAGTGATAGATTAATCAGATACAGGTGGAGTAGTAGAGAAAGCAGTTGGCTAGAGAGTATGAATGGGTTCACTTTTCCCTTGCCCAGCACAGTGATAGGCTTTTTTTTTTTTTTTTTAGTAAATATCATTTGGTTCCATATTGAATGAGTGATGGGGATTGTACCCTCACTCAGTCTGTGTGCTAGAATATTGGAATAGAATATTGGAAATGAGGTCAAGTCTGCCCAGAGGATCTTGAAAGGCTGATATAATGATCATATTTTCAATACTGGAATGTTATTGGTAGACTGAAATCCACCTACCCTTCCCACTGAGACTTCTTCTGTAGGGGCCCTGATAGGTGGTTCTCCACCATGTTTAAATGTTGTGATGACTAAGGACATTAACTCTTTTTAAGTCTATTCTGGCCTGGTTATTGTTGGACAGCTTTGATTGTAGGGTTAGTTTGTAAGACTGTAGCTAAAGATCTTCCATGCTTTGCAGATTCTTCCTCATACAGGTTCTTCTCCTGGCAGTGAAGAAGGTGGGGCTGGTTCAGGGAGATAACAATCTTAAAAATCTTGGGGAGGCTGTATGAGGGTCTGTCATTCTTACACTTCCTTTATCCCATTATAAAAGGACCCAGAGAGTGAGAATTCTGAGCATTTCCAATGTTCTTCACTCACTTTCTCATACTGAAGTTTCAGCGGGGACCTCTTAGAATTGTTTAATTGTTCTAGGGTAGAGATAGGGGAAGTAGGTAGAGGGCAGGAGAGAATATGTGCAAAAAATGCTCTGGGCTTCCTCACACACTCAGTGTGGGCCTACATTGTTGCAGGCCACCAGAAGCTTCCTTTTGGTGGAATAGGGTCGCGGGTACAAGAAGTGGTGGACCCATCATGGACATTGTTGATCATATCACTACTGATTGTCACATATGATGAGAAAGGGTTCTGGAAACCTGAATGGGGAGAAAAAGTGAGACTGGCAGTGTATAGTTCTAGAAGTGTAGTATGAGAAGGCCTGTTGAAGAGAAGGGAGTATGTTTAGTTAGTGTGGCTGCAGAAAGTGAAGGCAGGGTAAAAGTGGAAATGACAGTAGCCAGCTTAGCCTCAAAATGCTCTGGTGTCTTCATTTAGAATGCCTCTTTTGTTTTGTTGTTGTTCTTTTATTCTAACTGGAGAGGAGAAAGCTACAAACTGGTTGTTAATCATGAAAATTTACCCAATTCAAAGTTGCTCATTTTTAAAATTATCACCTAAATACTTTATGAAAAGGAAGTTTATAAGACATCTTTACTACTTGTTAATGTAAAAGTGATGTTTTTCATTGTTTGCAAAAGAAGTAGATGCTTTCCATTTAATTAACTAGATACTTTCCATTTAATTAAGGCTAAGTCAAGAGGTACACATGAAAGGTAGGAACATGGATGAAAGGTAGTAGAATGCCAAAAGGGTGTAGGAACGAGAATATAGTCAGAAGATGGAGAAAGGACAGGCTAGCCTTGACTTCCAACATGGCACTGCATGAGGGTCTGGGCATGCAGACAGGAAGTGCATAGACCCACAGATAAGTACGTGAGAGAAAAGGTAGATTTCTTCTCTTTCGTTATGTGGGGTGCTAGAGACTCAAACAAAGATTTATAAATCTGAACATTCTACCTAGAAACTAAGACTATATAATTCTGGCTGTGACTGTTGTGAAAGTACAATGCAGACTGAAAAAACTTAAGTCATCATAATTAATTTTTTTTAAAAAAAGCATTCACATGTTTCTCTGTGTATTGGTATCTCTATTTATCTATGTATCCTTCTTGTCATTTTCCTCACTGTCTTTTTTTTTCTGTATCTATAACCCTTCCTTCAATGACTCCTCCCCCATCTGCTGTTCTTTGTTAACTTGATGCATTTACTCTAATTTTCCTTACATTTTTGGAGTAGAGTTTAGAATTTTTATCCTTATTTTTTTTAACAAAGGCACAGTAAATTAAGGTTTACTTATGTATGGCCTTTTACTTTCCACCTTTCTAGAAGAAGCCAATGCAATGTCTTATAGACAAGAAGCATCTACTCAGTACCAGAAGAATAGGGTGAGGCTTAGAAGAAATTATTACACTAGCCAGTGATTAGTGTAGTAGAGAAGCTGTGGTTGGGGTTTCAGTGGGTCAGAGGACAAACTTATTGATACCGGGAACTAGACTCCACAACTGATTGGTCAAATATTTGGTTCATACTTCAAGAACTTTTAGGTATTCTGAAATATTTTTGTGAAATTGTTGGAGAGATTAAATATGGAAAGATCCTATTTGCAAAAGGTTTAGCAATCCTTTCATTAGACCATCAAACCCAATAACCCACTTTTAAACATGTGTGTAGCTTTTTTCTTTCTTTAAAGTATAAAAGAACTTCTGATTTCATCAACAGATCTAGATAAATCTTACTTTTATATGATGAACCAACGAAATCAGATTTTGACTCCCACCGCCATGTCAGAAAAAAACTGAATAAAGTCATGAACTTTCTGGTTTGTGTTGGATAATCTATAAATAAAAATGATAATGTGATAAACTAAAGCAGAAAGAAAAAAATTAGTGGCATCAAGGTGAGCCATAATGCCTTTTTTAAAAGAGTACTATTGCACTATTGTACTATTGCACTTTTAGAATTTGCCACTCAAATTCTAAAAATAAAAGATTTTATCCTCTGGTTTTAAAAGTATTGCAGAAAACATGAAAATAAGTAATAAAATAATTTAGAAGACATACACATAAAGGAAGTACATTCAGCCGAAGTCTGGTGGCTCATGCCTGTAATCCTAGCTACTCAAGAGGCTAAGATCTGATGATCGCAGTTCAAAGCCAGCCTGAACAGGAAAGTCTGTGAGACTCTTATCTCCAATAAACCGTCAGAAAACTGGAAGTGGTGCTGTGGTTCAAGTGGTAGAGCACTTACCTTGAGCTGAAGATCTGAGGGACGATGCCCAGGTCCAGAATTCAGACCTCATGACTGACCAAAAAATAAAAAGTACATTCATAAGTCCCTCATCTGAGGACTAGATGATGCTGTTAATGTTTGGGCATATTTTTTATTTATATAGTTTTGTTTACATTATCTACTAGATTATTATTTGGTATTTATATTATACTTTTTCCATGAGCCTCATAATTATTTTTACTTCTAGTATAAATTCTTCACGTGTGAAAATTTTATGGCTCTCTTATATTGAACTTTACACGTTAGCTTAAAATAATTTGAGTGTACTTCACATGCAGCCTACCTTCATCTAAAGAATGGGTGGAATTTTGGATCTCAAGACCCAGTCTGCTTTGGATGACAATCCATTGTGGGAAGCCTGGAGGCCAAGTAGCCTCTGGTATCCGTGTATGTGAGCCTTGCAGCCAAACAGGCATGCTGAGCACTTCCCAATTTCTTCTCACTGTGAGCGTGGGACAAATTGTTTGGCATCTAAGAGACCTGTGCGGTACAGTTATCAGGTCCAGAAAGACAGCGCAGTGAGTCAGAATATGGCATCATTCCTCTGGTCGGCAGCAAAATGAGAAAAAAACAAACACTGTTGTAGTTTCTTGAAGTTAGACATATCATTTCCTTCCGTTAGTCTGAGAAAATACCTTTTTGGAGTATGTGTGTGATAAACCATTTTTAATGTTATGAATTTTCTGATAGCAGCCATTGGACTTCCTTGAGGGAATTTTTTGTCTTTCACCTCCAAAAGTCCAAGAACTTTTTGGCAAGCCAGCTGTGACAAATTATCGGCTGCTCCCAGTTGTCCCCAGAATAATTTTGTTTACCCTATTTTCTCTTCCTAGGATGGCTGTCCCCAGTTTTTGAGAGAATTACAGACTCTGACAAGAGTCATCCCCTAAGCATCATCCCCTAAGCTTTTATCCTTTCCACCAAGTTGGATGATCATTTTCCTTTTGGGAAAATGCTCTTTTCACTTATCTGATTCCCTGACTACCTCTTCTTATGGACCCAGAAGGTTCCTTGACAAGTGGAGTGTCTAAAGAGGACCTTTCCTCAGAGGAGACAAGGAGTACTTCTCAAGATTCCTTGGCAACAGCATGCAGAAAGACAAAGCCTCCTAGTGTTAGTTGTATCTGTGAGACCATTTGCTTTACCAACATGTGAGATTGCTACTAAAAGGGACTTTTCTGATCAATATTTTCTAATCAATGTTTTACAAAAAGTATGTTTATTTTATCAAGGCAAGAAAATGTAGAAAAGACAATGGAAAAAGAATATGAACAATGAGAAGAAAATGAGATAACAATGTTAAGAATGAATGAACTGTCCTGTGTTTCTTGGCTCTTTGCCATGTCATAAGTTTTCATAGATCCAATTATTTTGGCTCAAACATAAGTGAATAACCCCCTGCTCCATGGTTCAAATAGAAAAAAAAGTGTAGCTAGTCACCAGTGGTTCACACCTATAATCCCACCTACTCAGAAGACTGAGATCTAAGATTGTGGTTCAAAGCCAGTGTGGGCAGGAAAGTCCATAAGACTCTCATCTCCAGTAAACTACTCAGAAAAGTCTGAAAGTGGCCCTGTGGCTCAAGTGGTAGAGTGCTAGCTTTGAGCAGAACAAGCTCAGGGGCAGTACCCAGGCCCTGAGTTCAAGCCCCAGGATGAGGGGGGAGAGGGAAGTGTGCTTGCATGGGAATTTATTTGAACCCATAAATTTATGCTGTCTAGATTCTTCTTCTATTTTACACTAAGGAATTCACTAATGAAGAGGCATGTCAAGGAGGAAATAGAAGGCCTCATGTGTCTAACTGACTTGAAGTAGGGACCTGGGAATTTAACCTCGATTTTTCTGCTTGCCTGACTTTGCCTGGCTGTTTGTATTTTGATTTTCAGGAGAAACTTTAAGAAAGTTGAACTGTTGACTTTTCCTTCTCCATGGACATTTCTGTTGATATTGCTGTCATACTTCTTTAGCATTTTTGCCAGTTGGATGAACACTAAGACAAAAGAGAGGCTTTTATGTATTTGTTAACCGAGCATGGAAAGGGAGATAATTGTCTGGTTCACTTGCTTAAATGTGAGAAATTGGGCTGTGTAAGGGGAGATGGCTAGGAATAAGTTATGCAACGCAGCTGGTACATGACAGCTCTCCTGGTACCCCAAGAAAAGATATCTATCATCCTTGATTCCTCACTGAAAATGATATTATGAGACCTTAATGCTGGGAAAGAAAAACTTCCAATTTGTTCTACTTTAGGAGAAAAGATCTGGGTACCATCTCTTTGTGAATGTGAGAGCAAAATAGTAGGTAGATGAAGCCAATAAAATTGTGCAAGATAGAGCCAGGAGCCAATGGCTCCCGCCTGTAATCCTAGCTACTGATATCTGAGGATCACAGTTGAAAGCCAGCCTGGGCAGGAAAGTCCATGAGACTCTTATCTCCAATAAACCACTACAACACAGGAAGTGGCACTGTGGCTCAAGTGGTAGAGCGCTGTCCTTGAGCTGAAGAGCTTAGGGACAGTGCCCAAGCTGAGTTCAAGCCCCATGCCCGACAAAGAAGAAAAAAAAATTGTGCAAGACAAACTTTCCTTGCCTGTTAGTAAAGATGACTCCTTTGGCCACTTTCCTTGCCTGTTAGTAAAGATGACTCCTTTGGCCACATCAGACTCTGTGTGCCCCAAAGAGGTTGCTCCCTACAGACTGAGCTGCCCATCACAGAGTTCCTTGGCTTAGCAGTGACCATGGCTTAGCCATAATCAGTGAAGTAGTGATCTAAGCTGGCTAGTCTAAGTCATCACAGCTAGCTTGCCGAAGATTTCCTCTTAGACTTTTGAATTTCATAAAGTAGGCTGTGAGAGAAAAGTAATGTGCCAAAGAAGAGTGCAGAAGAAAAATGTCTGCTGTCAGAAACATCATTTCATAGGATAAACAATTGTTAGTTGGCACCAGTGGCTCATACCTGTCATCCTAGCTAATCAGGAGGCTGAGATCTGAGGATCATAGTTCAAAGCCAGCCCAGGCAAGAAAGTTCATGAGACTCTTATCTCCAATAAACAACTCAGAAAACCAGAAGTGGTGCTGTAGCTGAAGTGGTAGAGCACTAGCCTTGACCTGAAGAGCTGAGGGACAGCACCCATACCCAGAGTTCAAGCCCCACGACTGACAAAACACACACACACACACACACACACACACACACACACACAATTGTTTATCACACACATTCACTGGTCTTTGCTGTTTTCTTGGCTACTTCCATTACAGCAGCTTTTCTTTTCAGCTAGTTGTTAAGCTTATTGAAAGAAACAAAACACAAAGGCTACCTGAAGTAATTTTACTTATATGAAATATTAGAAAAGGCAAGATTATAGGAACAGAAATCAATTAGAGGTTGTCGGGATGGGAGAGTAGGTTTGGGTATAGGGGATCACTAGGGAACTTTTGGGGGTGATACAAAGTTCTTTTTTTATTGTAGTGGTTACACACCTATTTTTATTTTCCATGATTCATCAAACTGTATATGAAAAAGAAAATAAGTTTCAATTTATGTAGGTTATTTTTTAGTAAAGCTAAATCAACATGTGAACAGCTTCTAGTCACTTTTTTCTCCCTTGAATATGAATTATTTCCAAACCATTTTCAGTCTTGTTATTATTTGTTGGATGTCTATAAGAAACCACTGTGTTAAATGTTTACCTATGTATGAATGGAAATATCACAATGAAACTCCTTTGTACAATCAATATATGCTAAGAAGAAAATGTTTCTCTTGACATTTTTATTTATGATTAAATTAAGTAATTGATGATTAAGCCACACAGCATAAATTATCTGTTATCTTCTTCCTTGGATTTTCTCTCTCTCTCTCTCTCTCTCTCTCTTTTTTTGTTGGTTATGGGGCTTGAACTCTGGGCTTGGGCTCTGTCCTTGCGCTTTTCAGCTCAAGGCGAGTGCTGTACTGCTTGAGCCACAGAACCACTTCCGGTTTTCTAGTGTTTATTGGAGATAAGAGTCTCAAAGACTTTCCTGCCCAGGCTCCCTTTGAACCCTGATCCTCAGATCTCAGCCTCCTGAATAGCTAGGATCACAGGCATGAGCCACCTGTACCAGCTTTCTTTGGATTTTCTTCATCTCCATTTCGATGTGGGCTCAGGTGTGTTTTTATATTTGCCTTTAGTATTTTGGAATGCATGAACTCCTAATAGTAACTGGAAAAGCAAAGATTAAACATGTGAGTCTCATATCACAGATCTTTTGGAGCCCAGGACATTTTAGTTACATGCTAAAAATGTGGATCAGGCTTGGAGGCGAACTCACTTGAATCCTTTATTCCCTCCCCTCTTTCCCACCCCCCGCCCCCAATATAGCAATGAAATTTCACTGTGACCTCTGTCTTCCTAGAAGTATTGAATTGTGTTTTGATGTTTTAGTGGAAAATAATTTTTAGAGCAGGAGGCAGGAGAGTGATCTCATTTTCCTAAGTAAGTAAAAGGTAAATTGAAAAAGACCAACCAGAATTAATTTCTGAGTTTCATCAACATTTATGTTTTATTCTTTCTTCTTGGAGTCTGAGTAATAATGCTAGGAAACCAACTGTCATTTTCCAGCAAATTTAATTTTTATTTAAAAAGCATGAAATCAAAACATTAGGACTCTTTATATGTTCATATTCCTTCACTTCAAAAAATTTAATCTCATTTGCAATATAAATGAGCATATTTCTACTAGATTATTATAATATGGCTAAACTGTAATGTATATATATATGTGTGTCTGTTTATATTTTTTGTGTCAGCCTATTACTTATTTGATTTAATTCTAATTAAGTTTAATACCCTCTCTTCTTTCTCGTCCAACAGTTCTTTCTGTAAAGATTCTTCAGGATCTTGGCTTTCAGAAACCTTGGCCTCCTGATGACAGGCTGGTGTCATTGCTGATTGGAGCCAGACTGCAGCTCCCATTGTTTCCTGCAAATGTCTTCCTCTCAGGGCCAAAGAAATTGATGACTGAATAATACAGTGTACACACACAGAAAGCTTACCATTCCAGCTAGAACAGGCTGTTTCTCTTTTGATGCAGTCTGCTGTGAATATGTACACAGCTTTTTTTGTTTTACTTTCTCTAGTTTTTCAACCTTTTAGAAATCAGCAGTAGCTTTAATCTCTTTACTGGCAAGAAGAAAATACAAATTTGAAACTTATTTGCTGGGTGATCTTGAGTTTTTTTAATCTCCTTAGTTTAACTTTGGGAGGATGGTAGTACTGAGGGTCTGTGATTCAGAAAAAGCTGATTAATAATTATAAAGTGATTTATAGGCATACTTGCCAACTTAGAGCCTGTTCTAAGTTCCATCTCTTCTCTTAACCCCCACCCAACAACTACCCCACCCAAGCTACTTCATTTATTTCCTCACTTAATAACATTTTCTCAGAGCACCTGGTAGAATCTAGGTACTGTTTTATGTCCTTGGCATTCAGCAGTGAATCGAATTCACTCTGGCCTCCTGGAGCATAAGCTCCAGGTTGAAGGTTGAAGAGACAGATGATAAAGCAATCAGCATAACCTCCCTTATGTTTTATAAGTTCATTCTGGATGACAATATGCCATGAATTCTTTTTATAGAAAGTAGCATTTTTCTCTTACACTAAATATCTCTTCTGTAGTTCTGAAGGTTGGGCACATATGTCTCTTCTTCTTAGTACAATGTAACATAGTAACTGCTGGAACAGTCTACCTCTTATTAATTCCTTCAGTGAATTCTGAGTGTATTGTGTAACAGTACTGCATTGTCAGCAGAGCTTCTTTTATAAAGGTTTGTGGTAGCTACATGTTGTAGAGATATAGACATAGGGCCCCAAACTACCCCTCAGTAGATAAAACCTGCACTAAGAGGGTATATGTGTGTTCAAGGGGTGGTGGTTAGAATCAGGTCTTGAGGGACCCAGGGAAAGCTTCCTAGGAACTAGGAGCCTTGAACCAAAATTTGAAGGCAACAAGATGCATAGGTGTTAGGAGAAGCTTTCCAAAGAGAGACAGCACTACAAGCAAGGCCTGTGATATCACAGAGAAAGTATGAGAAGTCCTGCAAATAGTAGTGTTTCAGTTGTCTGAGGTACTGAGAAGGAGCAGAGCTGTGAGGATGGAGCTAGACACAGAGGGTGCTCCAAAACTTCATCCTGTCTCTCAGGGACCACAGACTGTTCCTTGGGTGAAAATGCTGGGAGGTGCTGTTGGGGTTGAAATCCAGCCAGCTTTCTACTCAATTTCATTCTTCTTTATCTTCAAGAAGATAAAGTCCCTCCTCTGACCTTACAAAGAGCTATATGGGGCAAGCAGGGACCTGCCAGAGGTGGGGGTGGGGTAGTGGGCATGAGTGCTGAGATGTTGCCTGGCTTGGAGGGGCAAATGCAGCAAGCAACTTCATTTGAGCACAAGGACATTCTTTCTACACCCAGCTCCACACCAAAGTGCCTTCTGTGGTGTTTGTAGCTAAAAATGGTGACATATTATGAAAAGGTACCCACAGTGGGAACACCTGGAGAATTTGGGAAGTATTTGTGGGTAGAGTAATTACCTCTACTGCCTTTAAAACTTATTCCTGACGTTAGGAGGTGTTTAGTATTGCCTGCATACTTACTTTCCACGGAGTCCCTTCAGTGAACTAAGGGAGTATGTGCCTGTTCACCTGCCTCTGAAGACTCATAGGTATCGCTGTGATGATTGCAGCTGTGGTCCAGAACCTATCACCAATGTTGTAGACATGGTTCCCAAAGTGTGGTTTTCCCACCACCTGTATTGGAATCCTATTTAATCCTTAGCACTGAGGAGGGTGGGAAGGAATGGAAGAAAGGAGACAAGGAGGAAGGGAAGGAGAGGAGGAGGGAGGGAAAAAGAATGTTTGTATAACTTTTTTTTGGTTTTATACATGTAGGTATGCTGGTTGAAATAATAAAAAAATATTTCCTACTTAAAAAGTTGTGGTCAAAAGTCTAAATGCCATAGATTAAAATAATTATAATGTATCAATATCAGACTCTCTTGTTGTCTAAGGATGAAATCATAGTAGCTGAATTTCCATTGTATGAAAAAAACTCAGGTTTTATTTTATTTTTCAGTCTGCCTTATAAAAATTCCCAGTTTTAAAAACGTACTTTATTGAAAAGGCCTAGTTTAAGCTTGTGACTATAGATAATATAGTAGCATAAAAGTTGAACTGACAGTCTTGCTGGAATTAAGTTGCCCTTACTCTAAATTCAGCCTTTTTTACTGAGGAAACTGGCTTGGTTTGAGTCTTATTGGCGTCTTACCAGCACTGTACAGGAATTTTCCAGTATTTCATTACTGTGTACCTACAGAACCTAGCTAGAGCAAGTTCTTAGGCTTTACCTCCACAGCTAAGAAAGCTGAGCCTTTGAAAATCCTTTTTGTAAACTTTCTCTTCAGGCTGCCAGGCTTTCCACGTAGGGGCTGCTTGTTCACTTTGTTTATGAACTTAAACTTTCTATAAGTCACATGTCTCTGAGTTGTGTCAAGATCAACTTTCTATTTAACATTTGGCGTGGGATTTCACTGTAACAGGATACAGGCTGTGGCTGCATCTTTTGAGCCTCTGAATTTTTACTCTACCCCAAATGAAAAGGTGGGATATTATAACATAACTGAGAGCTCCATAACTGTGGGATGCAAATGAGTTTAACATATGCCATCGGATATTCATGGCTGTCCATTTAATTCTGTGTTAAAACATTGACTATTTCTTACAACCATTCAAAAAGTGTAGGCAGTTCAAAGTGTCATCTCTATGGCTTCCTCTGTGGACTTCTTCAATTCAGTGATTTAAAGAGTTGTATTTGGAATATTTAAAAACATTGTCACTAGCTTCTGGGCTTAGACAATGTAACTTAAGCAGCAACCAGTGTTCCCCTTGAGTGTATGGCACTGTCCACATCTCCCCTTCATAAGGACACAAGGGATATTGGGCTAGGAGTCTGCCCTAGTGATCTTGTCTTAGTATCTGCAGTGATCCTGTTTCCAAATAAAGTTCATTCTATGATAATATGGCTTAGGACTTCCCTATACTCACTCTTGGGGTGGGGGAATAGTTTAACTTATGCCCTCACTATTCCCTGGCCTTCTGATGGTGAAGAGAAAAAAAAGAGCTAGCCTTGCTATCGGCTTCCTTGAGTCTTTTCCCTGAAACATTTGGTCACTTCTTGGACTGGGTAGGTCAGTGGCTTTCATGGCCTTGGAAATTGACAGGGACATACAAAATCAGTGTTCTGTGGCAGAACATAACCAGTATCAGGTGTTACTATAGCCAGTTAGGAAACTGGTCTCTAGTAGTGAAGCAAGAAGATTAAGAGAGTTGATTAGAGCTCGAATCAGGGAAGTAACTCAGTCTTTACTTCAGGGCTACCTTAACCTAATTAGTCAGGTAACTGATTCACTCGCCTTGGTGTGCTGTTACAGTTTTCAAATAGAACTAAGTTATTCAGAACTAAGTTACTGTCTCACTTGATTCTCCAACTAATCCTGAAGAGGCATCTTACACATCTAGACTTAGGACAAATTCCCACAGCTCACAGCCTGAAGTCTAGGACCTGGTCTCAGTCTCTGGAGTTTCATTGTTCAGTTCCCTTCTGGGACTGGTGTCTTTGCAAGATATATACATGGGACAGCAATGAGACCCACAAGCCTTCAGAAAAGACAGGAGGCTAGGTTTGGATCTGAGGCCTACTAGGATTTACAAAATCAAATATTTCTTGTTCTCTTTGAAAATTGTCATTAATATAATCTGAAAAGCTTGTCGTGCCTATCAGAAGAAGCTGGAGACAGGTGCACAGCAAATCAGTCTAAGAATAACAATAAAGGTGTTCTTAAAAAAATTCAGGAAGGAAGGCATAGCAACTTAATAATTACTGTTGAAACAGTCACAGCAATGCTGAAGTGTCTCCATAATTTAACTTAATATGAACTGCCTTCTCCCTTGTGGCAATACATAAATTAATTAATAGCAGGTTGGATTTGGGGCTCTGTCTTTATAGTTAGGCCATTATTAACTTGCTTCTGCCTTCCTTACTTGCCTGATTCTCTTAATCGAGTCCTAGCAATGAGGGATGTTTCTGGCTCCTTTTTCCATTAATGACTTCTGTCAGCATCAGAATTCTGAAAACATGGGTTGACCCTGTTGTTTTGTGCCTGTGGCAACACAGTCTATCATGGTGCGAGTGCATGGCAGAAGATACCTTTTCACCTCATGGGCAGCTGAAAATTAAAGAGAAAGAGGCTGAGGCCTCAGTATTTCTTCAAGGGCTCACCACCAGTGACCTCACTTCCTTCCAATAGGATTCACCTACCAAAATGCACCACCTCCCAATAGCACCATGGTCTGGGGACCAAGCTGTGAGGACATGGGCCCTTGATGGACATTCAGGATCCAAACAGTTAAAAGAGGTAATATGTGGAAAGTTCTTAGAAAAGAGTCAAATAATAAGTTACAAATAAATGTGTAAAATGGATGGTAGAATCCCCTCGGGCTCTTGGTGAGTCTTCATTCCAAGATACTGAAAAAATATTTTCTTGCTTGTGGCCAAGATACTACCACCTACCAAGTAAACTCAAGGGATCCAGGTTGGAGGAGGAGCACATGGAGGAACCAATAGAGAAACATCTCAAGGTTCTAGCTACACTTCAGACACCACTCATGCAGAGACGATTGAGAAGAGGCTTCAGTGGAAAGGGGTAGGCACTTGTTAGGAAAGCGTTGTCACCTGGGAATTAACACAAATGGGCTATGCACAGTCAAGAGCTCCCCATTAGTGGGCAAGAAAACTCAGTGTCTGTTACAACTATTTGTCAGGAGACTGGAAGTGCACTAGGGAAGGGTGTTCTGGTTCACTGCAGATTACTTTTCCCAAAAGATCTTAGCCATCTTGTTGGGAATGCCACAGGCCTGTGAAGGGTAGTGGGCAGTAGGAGAAAAGTCCGGCTTCAGAGAAGCTGGGTTGCAGCCATCAGTTAACTCCTAGCCTCCAGCCCCAGCCTTCCTCTTACTTGACATACAACTCCAAGTTCAGCATTCTAAGACAAATTGAATTGTTTCGGCTTCAACTCATTTATGTATTGCTCCTTACCACATCCATGAAGCTATAGGCTGGGACCTTGGCGTGGGATGTTCTGAGTCTCAAGCCCAGCCTCCCCCACCCCTCCCACCACTGAGCAACTTTATGTTTGTCACTACCTTTCCAAGCATCAGGAAGCCTGATTTGTGGAGTGCTGGTAAGTGTTTTTTTGTACAGTTCTGGCATGGGATAAGCACTTAACATTAGCAGTTGCTATTTTCTGGCCCCTCTGTCTTAACCCTGCAGACTTCCTGTCCTCAAGCCCTCTACTTACCTGCTCATCATCCTTGCCAGCTCCCATGTGGCTTCTCAGGGAATCTTTCCTGTATTCCTTCTGTCTTTCTCATGTTAGGATTAATCTATACACATCTCCTGAGCCCCAGCAATCACTACTTGTCAGTATTTTTATTGCTATTGTTCTTTCTCCCTAACCCAAATCAGACTTCTTGAGAATGTGGACTTTGTTATTTATTTATCTTCAGAATTCTAGCATGATTTGAAGGGTGAGCATACAGCAAGTGCTCAGTAAACATGGATGTGTTTGAGCTGTGCCATGCACCTTAATCCAGCCCCAATTCAACTAAGGTATGGTTTCTGCTAAATTCTAATTCTCTGCTGATTCTAGACTCATCCTTGCTGTGGCAGGGTCATAGGCCATGTCCCTGTTTGGAGCCAGGTGGTTTCTATCTTGTCCTCGAGGGGAGGTTGACTTCCTATTTAAGAGATCATAAGAGCAGGAAGAAGTTTGATGTGGTAGATGAGGGTTTGGGGTTAGAAAAATGGTTTGAGTTCCAAGGCTGCTAGTTATCTTTCACTGTTACTACCTCAAACAAGTAACCTAAACTCTCTGTGTTCCAATTCCTCCATCTGGAAAATAGGGAAGAAATGCATTCTTTCTGGAGTTATAAAGGTTATAGGAGATCATGTGCACAAAATGCTCAGCACAACACCTGATGCAAAGTAAGCATCCTGGAATTAGGACCTGCTATAATTAATCACCTTCAGTGCTGTTTTTGGTTTCCTTAGCTGCATTGTAGACTGCAATACTATTCATACATTTAGGAAGTATGAGATTTTCTTTTTCTGGAGGTAAAAACAGGGAGAATGGAAAAAGTATTTGTACAGTTGCCAATCTCAGCAGCTTGCAGAAACTTCATACAGAGTTGCGTAAAATGAGAACCAGTACAATAGCACAAAATGTTAATACAGGAAGAGGACTAGAGATGAGTTGGGTGATAACCTCTCCTACCTAGATACATAGATACGAATGGTTTTATGCTGGTGCCACCTACTTAGTCAGAATACCACCAACTTGTTTATCTGGGTTTTGTTCTTAGTGTTGCTGTAAATGTCACTTTACCTTACTCTGAAATGAGTTTTTAAGAGTCATTTTATAGTTCATGTTCTTTGCCATTGATCAGACTTTAAAAGTAATTGCTTCTTTTGAAGCTGTCTTTTGCCCTTGAAAACATCTCCTCCCTAGTCTTGCAAAACAATGCCTCAAAATACCATCCCCAGATGTCTATGTGTGGAGGGGGTGCTTATCAGATAAGATTTTGGCAGAAAGTTCCAAGTAAAGTTATTTTGCTATAAACCCAGGCCAGTTCTTATTAAAATAGCCGAAGAACATGTGGTTGTGAGCATGTGATGCTTGCTATTTGCTCTTATTAGCAATTAGCTGACATAAGAACAATTGTAGAACTTGTAAAACTTGTATCATGCAGCAATTCCTTCATGTTAAACAATCTTTATTTTCCTGCAGGGTGAA
The DNA here is from genome assembly GCF_019054845.1 of Dipodomys spectabilis. NCBI lineage: Eukaryota > Metazoa > Chordata > Mammalia > Rodentia > Heteromyidae > Dipodomys > Dipodomys spectabilis. The sequence continues at coordinate 6,135,267 of NW_024870769.1, read as the reverse complement.
CGCTCTTACAACTGCCTTTTAGTTCTGTTGTTACGTTTGTATCCTGTTGAAAAGAAAATACCTTAAAGTTTAAGGGATGGAATATAACTTTTGAGAGTAGACTTTTCCAAATTTGAATTTTCAGATTTGGCTTGCACTCAGACCTCTATCTCTGAGTGTATGCAGTGTAACATATGTGTGTTTATGCTTAAAGTACTCCATAATTCTCAACAGTAGTTTAAAATGTTACTATATAAGGAGAATGTTGCCTCTTCCAAGTTACAGGATAATTCATAGCTTGAGTCAGTTAAAAAAAATAGTGGGAGTATCATTTGCACATTCACTTAAAGTTTATTGAGTACTTGAATTTATAAAGCCCAGTGCAAGGCATTTAGGAAATTGGAGTAATCTCAGACATGAATCCAACCTCCCAAGTAATTTACAATCCAAGAGAGAAAATACACACACACACATATATATATATATATATATATATATATATACATATACACACACATATGTAGTATGGTATATATATCATACGTACATATATGTATTAGATATACTATTTATTATATGTAATCATAATACAAATAACAGTATAATAAAGGATTGAACAACCAGGTATTAATGGTTCATGCCTTTAATCCTTACTTGAGAGGCTGAGATTAGGAGGGTAGTGGTTTGAGGCCAGCTCAGGTAGAAAAGTTTGCATGACCCCTTCTGAACTGAGAGCTAAACCTGACAGGATAGCATGCTTTATTATCTTAGCTATGACAAGAAGCCAAACAGACAGATCACATCCAGGCATGCAAATGAACAGAAGGGAGACCTTAATTTAACTTATTAATAAAAACCAACCAAACAAAAATAACCAACAAGAACTGGGCAGATGGCTCAGTGGTAGAGTGCTTGCCTTGCATGCATGAGGCCCTGGGGTCTATTCCTCAGCATCACATAAGCAGAAAAAGCCGGAAGTGGCACTGTGGCTCAAGTGATAGAGCACTAGCCTTGAGCTGAAGATCTGAGGGACAGTGCCCAGGCCCAGAGTTCAGGCCTCATGACTTAAAAAAAAAAAAGAACTGGAGGTGTAGCTCACTGCCTAACAAGCATGGGGCCCTGAGTTCAAATGTCAGTACTGACAAAAGATTTTTTTTTAAGGATTGAACCATGTACCATAGACTTTTCAAAACATATATTCACATTTCCAACCTACCATAAAACGTGTATAGGTTTGTTTTTTAGATAACTAAAATGAGCTCATTTTGGTCATTAAAAAAAAGGGGGAGGGCTGGGAAGGTGGCTCAGTGGTAGAGCGCTTGCCTTGCAAGCATGAGGCCCTGAGTTCGATTCCTCAGCACCACATAAGCAAAAAGAAAAAAAGCCAGAAGTGGCGCTGTGGCTCAAGTGGTAGAGCGCTAGCCTTGAGCTGAAGAGCTGAGGGACAGTGTCCAGGCCCAGAGTTCAGGCTCCACGACCGGAAAAATAAATAAATAAATAAAAATAAAAAAAGGGGAAAAAGTCACTTAGATTGGATTCTCCTTGATACTCCTCAGGAACTAGGTTCCTATTTTATTTAATGAAAAATAAAAATGTTGATAAATTTAATGATAAAGACAAAAGTTGGATATTGGAACCATAAATACCTAGAGATTTTTATTGGCTGTGCTTTTGGTGCTGATTGTAATAGAGAAGTCACTAAGCTTAGAAAGAGGTAATGTTCTGCATGGTGGTTCATATTCTTTTTTTGAACAACAAAAAAGCTCTCCATGGAGAGCTCAGGACCCACCAGGGTAGACAGCAGCAATGAGGAGTCTGAACCCTGCTTCCCTGACCTTTGGGTTTTTATTGTGGAAGATATATGATGTACAAGTAACTTTAATGGATGACATTACTGTTTCTGATGGGTCTTTTAAGTGCTAAGAAAGAAGCAAAATAGGTAATGAGATCTATAGACACAGGCACTTATGTGTGAGTTTTTGGAGAAGGTAGGACAACATTGTTGAAGGTCAAAGAAGGCCTATATGAAGAAGTGAAATTTATTCTGAGAGCAGAGAGATATGAGGAATTCTAGAAGACCACTGTTCTTAGCAGAGGAAACAGCAGGCAAAATCATTCAAGTAAGGAAGAGTTAGGCTGCTGGAAGAGCATAGGCAGACCTGACTGAGTCTCGTTGAGGCTGGAGGGGGAGCTGCATCCTGCTGGGTCACAATGAGGAGTTAGTAAGCAGATAGGTTCCTACGTTTGCACAACACACAATTATGTCAAGTTGAAGCACAACTCTCAGACTGATATTAGATTGAATTCTGGATCCTAAAAGCATACAGGTACTAAGAAGACAGAGCAGGAAAAGAAATTTTGTTTTCCTTCTGGGTACTCCTGACATATACTGAAAAGTAAACACAGATTGTATCATTATATCTCTTTATACCCCCTTATTTAGGCAGCAGAAATACTTAGGATTTTTTTTTCCTCACTCCTTTGTGGTGCAGCTTCGCTGTCATATACCTGGACTAGCCTATTTTGTAAATTTTGTTTACTCCTCCCCCCCCCTTTTAATCATTCTCAATTGAAACTCTCATTCCTAAAAGGTAGCCATTAAAACTGGTGGTTGTAAAGTAAAACTAATTCACAGTGTGAATAACGGATGATCTGGTTCTCATCGAAAATGATTTGTATTTTAAGAGCACTATTTGTTGAGCCAAATGAATATTTAATGAATAAGGTGGTAAAATAATACAATAAATCATTTGAGTGGTTAGGGAAGGGAAGAGCTAACCATGCTCGCTTGGTAGCCTGCCTCTGTGGTCAAAGCAATGTCTGTGTCCTTTCTTCCAGTCACAGGTTCCCTCAAAAACCCAACTCTTCTGTTGTTACTGCCACAACTACAAGGAGTTACTTCATAGTTGGGGCATTGGTAGGGCCTGAGATGGGAGACAGTGGTGGCCTCCAAATGTATCAATTGTTCATAAAGTGGATGCCTATAAATTAAAGTTTAACTCTATTTGGGTATTTGGGAAATTTCACCTGCGGTTAGAGGATTTAAAAATGATTACAGTGCTCTTTCTTCCACGTCTATGTGTAATTCCACTGTTTATGTATATGGATGCTTGGTGGTTCTGAATAGTGGTAATGATGAAGGGTCATTGCTGCACAGATCATTCTGTGCTCCTAATTAAAATTAGAGTTGGAAATTGGTTCCTTATGTGTAGCTCCACTTGCCTTTTCACTAATTTCACTTTATAACTTGTAGTTAATCCTCTCTTTGCCACCCTTAACAAACCTTCCCTGTCCTTGAAGTTGACTCCTTTGAAATCCTTATGAACAGTCCTGTTTTCCCCTAAGCTATGGGTATTCTGATACTTTGTTCCCACAAGTCTTTAAGCTTCTAAGCAAAACTGTCTTTGTTTCCTTTCTCCAGTTGCACTTTTAATGAGTTCTGGTTCTGGAACCTGACTTGATTTCATGTTGCAGTCAATATAAATTAGCTGAGCCTTGCCTCCTCCTCCCTAATGAATTCATTGCTAACTGTCCTTTTAGCAAAGATCACCACATACTACTTACCCTAATTAGTATTCCCAAATGCTAATCAAGTAACTGATAACTCATGTTTTCCAGATCTGCACATTCCATTTCATCAGCTATAGTAGGAAAATGACATACAATATTATTCTTTGTAGGCTTCCAAGTAAGAAATGTTTTAGCCAAGAAACTTCTGATCATAGAGACTGTGTGATCAAAGAGCTGTTTTGGTAACCAATACTTCTATGTGATTAGTCTCTGTCCCATGTGTTCCAGATTTGATAGCTTAATACAATCAATTGGAAGACTTATATATTGATGTTTTTCTGTTCCATCCAATGTCAAGATCACATCTAACAGTACGTTGAAGCCTGTTCTGTTGTCTTTCCTACAGCAAAGGAAAACTTTTCAGAATACCATTGCAAAGTGATGATAGCTATTTTCCAACCCAGAGGTTGGAAGATCAGGCAACTGAACTCTATGGAAACTGTAGGATATTTCTCTGGGATAGGCCCTGAAGCATTGTGGTGGTATCAAGAAATGCTTTTTCGGTTATTTGTTGAATGAATCAAAGAATGTCATGTGTAGAACTTTGTCATATGTTCAAAGACCAGATTGTAGCATTGAATATCTGTTTTGCTGTTGCACACAGAAAAAGAAGAAGAGTTGGTACGTGTGATCATGAAGGTATTTTTTAAGGTTATAATTATCCAGTGCATACTGTGGAGAGTAGGGTGTGGTAAAATAAGTGTTTTGAGAAGGATGGTGATCTTTTGTTTCCCCAAACTTAAGATTCATTGTATATACCCAAGTTGACTCCTTTAAAGTGTTTCTGCTGAAATGATGTACAGCATTTAAATGTCTCTATGAGTACATATATACATATATATACATATATATATATATATATATATGTATTTGTATATATGTATGTATAACACTGGTATCCAGCTCAGTCATGTTGTACTGAAGGTTGGAAGTTTTTGGCATTCAGAATAATTTGAGCAAGAAACTACTACAGGTTGAGGGCCTAGCAAATATTTTATATAATTTGAAATTTAAAACTTAACCAAACTCTTCACCAGAATGTAATCAGAGTTATGGAGTGTTTGTATGTAAAAAGCTCAACAGGCAAGTGTGATGCTGAGATTAGTTTGGGACCATGCCCTGTCACTTTTGGTGAATTGTCATTCACACAGAATTCACACTTGACTATTCCTACTAGTGAAGGAACTGATAATGTGGGTCAAATTCAGTTGTAAAACAGTTCACAGGCCAGACAATAAATGGTACTTTATTCTTTGGCAAGCAGTACATAAATAATACATACATACAAATATACAACATACATTTAGTATTCGATCCATTCTTTTGCATTCACGAAATTGAGAGATATGATGGTAGGCCGATGAAAGAGTGGTAAGTGAGTTCTCTTTATAGAGTGAGATACCAGATAAACTCCTGATAACATTGTATATTGCTTTAGAGCATTCCTGGGACTTTATGTCCTACCACATTTGGCCCTTAGGAAATTATTAGTAAATGAACAGTGTTTTATTTATTTGCATCTTCATTTTCCAGATGAAGGAACTGGAACTTAGAAGAATTAAGCAACTTGCTTCTGTTCTCATAATGGCAATGTGTTGAGAGCACTGCAAGGTTTCCCATATAGTCTTGCTGGGGAGGGTGGATGTGGGTAGACACCCAAACACACATTCTTTGGGCCTCATTTGTAAATGTACAAGAATTCAGCTCTCAGTTCTCATGGGTGTATTCTATGAAATGCACTTTATTAGTATTTTTGTTTTACCACATTCTGGCTGAAAGAATTAGTTTATAAACTTTCAGGGTATGTTAAAAAAAGTTTCATTCCAATGCTCTTTTGGTTCCCTTTGGAATGAATTTAAAAAAACCTTAATCTAGTAAATTTTATTAATGTGAATACTAGTATAATGTATACATGTTTATAGAGGACTCAAGTAATGAGTATGCATTCACTAAAATGAGCCAATGAAATAGCAAAAGTTAGTAACATGGTGCCGAGGGGGGGAGAGGAGTGGGGGGGGAGGATGGGAAGGGATGTGAAGGGTAAACAAAGGAGGAGGCTGCAATGCTTGGTAAGAAATGTACTCATTATCCTGCCCATGTAATTGTAACCCCTCTGTACAGTATGTTCACAAAAAATTAAAATTAAAAAAAATTAGTAACAAACTGCATCATGCTAAATTATTTTAATATATGCAATAAGATTTTTAGCAGACTCAAACAAATGACACAAATATTTGTACTTAATATATTGACCACATTAATGAAATTTTAATTCCTGATTTTATTTGTACTTGGGTCTGTACTCAAGTCTTCACACTTGTATGGTTTGTGCTTTAGATCTTGAGCCAGGCCTCCAGTCTGGAACTTTACTAGTTACTTGGAGATAGAATCTCTCAGACTTTTCTGACCAGGTTGATTTCAAGTCATGACCCTTAAGCCATGATAAGAAGGTCTCAGCCTCCTGAGTAGTTGAATTACAGAAGTGAGCCATCTGAACCTGGCTAGGACTATGGTTTGAACTCAGAGCCTCATGCTTGCGTGGCAGGAACTCTCCACTTAGGTTACACCCCAGGCCTTCTTTGTTTTAGTTATTTTTCAGATAGGGTCTTTATTCTTGCCCATAGCTAGCCTCAGATTGTTTTCCATCCACTTATGTTTACAGTCCTGCCACCATGCCCAACTTGCACCATCTGTACCCAGCAAATATTCGTAATAATGTCTGGTTTAACTATCTTCCCTGGATGTGTTTGAAGACTATTTACAAAGTATTCCATACGAATATGACCGCCTTCCATCCATCCCTAGAGAGTTCCTGCTCTTTAGGATGGAGCCTGGCCACTGTGGAAACAAAAAGGGTCATAGAAGAAGGCCTGTTACAATACAGATCTTTCTCTAAAAACTTCTTTTAGATGACTACCTCAAACCTGAGTTTGCTAAAAAAAAAAAAAAAATCACTTAAAAAAAAAAATTTCTCCCCTAACTGGAATGATCCATTATCTTAAGAAATCAGTACCTTGTATTCTAAATGGTTCCAATCTTTTGAAATAGTCAGGGAATTCATACAATGTGAATGTTTGAGTGTACACTATAATGCAGAAGGTATAGTCCAGCTTTCCTTGATTTCTTGTTGATTGAAATAATTTGCAGCAAGATGGTCTAAGTATAAACAGTTAAGTACAGACTCAGAGACATACCATCTTGCAGAGTTGGCTGAGAATGGCAACTCTCAAATATAGCAGAAGCACCTGGAGGGCTTGTTAAAACACAGATTACTAGGTCTTTTGCCAGATTTCTAATTCACTAAGGTAGCAAGTAGGCCTTGTGAATATGTATTTCTAACAAGTCCCAGATATTACAGATGCTGCTGGTATAGGGATCCCATTTTGAAAATCACTGGCCTATAAGAATCTATTTATTTATTATTTAGTCAGCTATGGGGCTTGAACTCTGGGCCTGGGTGCTGCCCCTCAGCTCACAGCTAGTGCTCTACCACTTGAGCCACAGTGCCACTTCTGGTTTTCTGGTGGTTTCCTGGAGATATCACAGACTTTCCTGCCCCAGCTGGCTTTGAACCATGATCCTCAGATCTCAGCCTCCTTAGTAGCTAGGATTACAGACATGAACCACTGGCACCTGGCTGAGCATTTTTAACTCAAAACTTAAGAGAACCTCCTGGAAGTCTAATTAGATGCTACTCATAGAAGTTTTACCTTTTCTTAATAGAGCAGCAATCCAAGTTTTCTTTCTTTTTTTTCTTTTTGTGCCAGACCTGGGGCTTGAACTCACAGCCTGGTCACACCCTGAGCTTCTTTTGTTCAGAGTTAGTGCTCTACCACTTGAGCCACAGCTCCACTTCCAGCTTTTTTTTCCTTTTGTAGTTGGGTGGAGATAAGAGACTCACCAACTTTTCCGCTTGGTTTGGCTTCAATCCACAATCCTCACATCTCAGCCTCCCAAGTAGCTAGGATTATGGGTATGAGTCACTGTTGTCTGGCTTATGATTTCTTTCTTTTGGATATTTCCAACTTGATAAAATTAAATTCTGGTGTACATTTTGATGAAATTAAACCTTGGAGCTATTTTTTAAAACCTCAGGATAAATGAAACTGCAGGTGTTTCTTAGTGTTTTTCACTAAGAAGTTAAGGGTTTTGTGAGGCTAGTGAGATATTTGCCTGCAGAGAGTCCTGAATCACAGGGCTTAAATGACATGCTTAGGGAGAAGACGGTATCCATTTGCCAAGGTTAGTAACAAAAGTTAGCAACAAACTGCATCATGCTAAATTATTTTAATATAATTATTATAATATAAGATTTTCAGCAGACTCACATAAATGACACAAATATTTGTATCAATATACTGGCCACATTAATGAGATTTTAATACCTGATTTTTGTGGTACTTGGGCCTGCATTCAGAACTGAGAACTTATGGCCTGATATATAGCTGTGAATTCTTCATTCTATAAAAGCTTTAGAATTTTTTGGGTCTACAGGCCACTTCCTGTGATACCTTACAGTTTTAATTTAGTGTCATGAACAATCTGTTTATTAATTTTCTCAACCTTTGGAAGATCATAGGCAGAGGGTTTTGGTCAGAAAAGCTTACCTACCTCCTTCAGGAGAGATCAGTTCAAGAATACACTTTCCAACTGGCTTGGAAGCTTTTTAGGGGCTTTGACTTAGAGAGGAAAGGATCTTCAGAGTGCAAGTGTTTTGACCCCTCTTCTTTCTTCTCTCCTATGGCAACCTTTTGCTCATCCTGTAGTCCTGCAGTATACACCTAAGATGGCTGTGGATCTCCACTGTATTGTCCCTGAAATACCTCAAGCAGGGGCATTCAAGTGTGATCTTGTTGAAGTGTTCTAGAAACTAATCTCAAAGTCACTCCTTTCACTCCTCTTCTTCATCCTCTTCTTCCTCATCCTGGGCCCTTCTAGCCTCTGTGTTAGTATAGGCTTTCTTGTCTTGAGGTGTAACTTGTTCCCCCGCCAACCCCAGGAATCTATGCCAGGCTTCCTCTACATTTATGTCTATCTGGAAGGTACCCTTATCTATTATAACCACAGCCCTACCCACTCTTCTGTCTTCCTTAGCTGTTTTTTTTTCCTTCCTAACACATCACCTAAATATTACTATTTGTCTGTGTACCTTTCACTCCTGCTCAGGAAGAGGGATGAGAATAGGGACTGTTCACTTAAGTGTCCTAGCACCTAGACCATTGCCTGGCAAATAGTAAGTGTGCAATATATATTTGTTGCATGAATGAGTGGAAGTGTGGCAACAACACTGCTTTTTATTAAGGAAGATTTGGACATTATAGTGGTCATGAGTGAACTACTTCTATTACTGAGCCTAGATCCTAGCCATTCACTGTTCAAAAAGACCAATGACTTGAGGACAAATTGTTGGTATAAGAAAGAAATATTTAGAGAGCTAAAAAACTAAAGAGGAAGGGAGTTTATATCCAACAAAGAACTTTTTAGAGTGTTCAGGTATGTGAAAGGCTTTACAGGGAGGCAGGGTAGAGAAAGAATGTTTGGAAACTCCTATCTTCAGCCTTGAATAGAGTGAAGGAGATTAAGTTTAGGTTAACCTTGTATTATGGTTCTGGAAAAAATATTGCTTAAATGATTAATATGTCTTCATGCAGAGTTGAACAAAAATCTGACCCAAAGGTTAAGGCAGCAAAGATTGATTCGATACGCCAAACTTGGGCATCCTGTTTTAGTCACCCACTGAACATCTGAAAGTCCATATACAGTCAGTGCTTTCAGTAGAAATGGCCTTCAAGTCACTGAAAAGTAAGTAACCTAGGCAACTATTATCATCAGAACCCACATGTCTGAGGTGTTATCTACAGCAAAGTGAGAGAAACTAATTATCTATTGCTTCAGCTGTGTGACCTCCACAATTATTATTATTATCCTCAGATACTCCCAGCCTTTATCTTCTTCTTGGGGATTAGAATATAGCTGAAGACTATTTGCTAGACTTGAAAGGAATTAAACTGCTTGGTTCCCCCTCTGATGGAGTTACCTGGAGGTCGGGTACTACCAGCAAAATTACACTGAGAGTAACCTCCGTCTTGGTATTATTAGATTGATTGCAAAGGTGAAAGCCCCGTTCATCTGTCCTGTAGCACTAGTGAGAAGTCAGCAAGGTTCAGCTATATCATTTGGTTCACCAACTCTAATGCTTGCCCTGAAGTGAGGACAGTTAAAGAATGATGACAGACAAGACTAGGCAGCTTGATATTGAGGATATTCCTAAAGAATATCCTCAACTTTGGGGCTGTGAACACCAGAAATGATGTTAATCAGGGGATTTTTTTGTGTGTCAGCATTGTCAACATTTACATTCACTTTACACATTGGATTTGCATCTGAAAAGATCAACTATAATCAACATTTAAAGGATAACACTCAAATTTGCATCTGATTGAACAGACATATTAAGTAATTTTAGCCTGGCTGTTGCTAAGAAACCAATTAATAATGCTCCACATTTCATTAAAAACTGGGTTCTATCTTTGCTTTCATTTAACTTCACAATTCAGCTGCTTGTGCTGTACTTTTTCTCACTCAGTAAATTGTGACAGATAAATTATCGTTTTACTAAATGTATTTCTGTGATTACAATTGTTAGTCATATCTGTCAATACAACTTCAAAGTCTCTCTTTTTTCAGTGCTTTAAGATAGAAAATGGATTTTTTTTCCTTTATAGCTTATGTGGACCTAAATTACATTTTTGTGAAGGCCTTCCAAATTGTAGGTTTGCAAAAAAAGAATTTAAAGCAATCTTCCATGATCCATAATTGCCCCATCTCAGTATAGTTACTAATAATTAGAATATTAGGCACTATTCAAAAAGTGATAGACAGCTGATTAAGCATTCAGCTGCATTTTATTTCTCTTGGCCTTTGCATGGTTTGTAGACTAGACTGGGTTCTGTCCTTTATGCAATGCAATTAAAATTTTTATGACTTTATTTTACATAATCAGCTCTTGCTCTTTGCAAGAGAAAAAATAATTTTTAGACAACTGGGCAGTTGCATTTAATAAGAATAGTATAATTCAGTTTAGCATTTAATAGTATTGATCTGGCTGAAATAACCCTGAAAAGCAAAATCAGTTCCTACCTGCATCTGTTCCACAGCATTTCAATCACTTTGAGTGTTGCATACAAATGCATCTGGTTCTTCAACTAAGTGAACATGCTAATCTCACTCATGTTTAAGGACTTTAAATAGAACCTGCTTTTTGTACTTTATGGTTTATAACTTTGGTCTTTTGGTTCTGAAGATAAAAGTACAAGTAACAAAGAATTTGGAAACCAATATTTCTGGTATAAGATTCTAGCGCAGGCCCATGTGTACTCTGTACCTCAATGTCCTTATTTATCAAATAAAGAAATAACTGTACTAAGGAGCCACCCACATCTAGGGATTTTCTTTCCCCTCAAGAACAAACAGCTGGGGCTGGGAAGGTGGCTCAGTGGTAGAGCGCTTGCCTTGCATGATCGAGGCCCTGGGTTTGATTCCTCAGCACCATGTAAGCAAAAAGAAAAAAGCCAGAAGTGGTGCTGTGGCTCAAGTCATAGAGTGCTAGCCTTGAGCTGAAGAGCTGAGTGACAGTGCCCAGACCCAGAGTTCAGGCCCCACAACCGGACCCAAAAAAAAAAAAAAAAAAAAAAGAACATACAGCTTTGGGGTTGCATTAGTCTGCTAGGGCTTTCCTCACAAGTATCTCTGACTGCTTGGTTTAAACAATCAAAACTGATTGTCTTCAGATGCAGGCAATGTTAGTGTCCTCTGAGCCCTATCTCCGTGGCTTCTCACTGCATTCTCATGGGGTCTGGCCTTTGTACATGCACAAGTCTGAGGTCTTTCTGAGTCCTAGTCTTTTCTAGCTACAAATCAGGTTGAATTAGGGACCACAATAATAGTCTTATTGTCATCCAATTTCTTAAGGTCCATCTCTAAATAGATTTATATTATTTGGAGGTACTATACAGGACCGAAACAAATTGAATTCTTGGAGAGCACAATCAGACCATAACAGGCATATCACACATTGTTGAGTCCAGTTCACTCTGTTTGGTTTTTACTCAGTTGGCAAAACAACTGAAACATCACCTGGGAGAGAGATAAATGTGGTTATTCAGTTATGACTTTTCTAGTTGGGTCAGAGTTGATCATAAGCACTTGATATTATGTTCCCCAATTTTTGGTTATTATTTCGATCTTTCTAGACATGCTAAGGTCATCCTTTCCTGACCTTAGTGATGCATGAAGGCCATCAAACTTAGGATCTTTATTTTTTTAAGATCTTTATTTTAGATATTTATTTTTAGAATCAATCATTTCTAGATGTGGATATATAAGATACAGTTGGTAAGGATAAGGATAACTGTCAAATTTCTCTTTTGAGATGAACTTTCAAAATGTGTTTGCTCTGATATACCTTCAGAAGTCAGGCTTTGGAGCCAGTCTCCAAATGGACAACATGAATAGTTACATAAAACACTATAGAAAAAGTCCATCATTTGTTCCTTGAATAACTTCCGGAGTGTCTACTCTGTGCTATTGGTCTAATCACTTTATGGCCTTACCATCCAAGAGAAAAATAAACCCTATCAAACAATATGTTCTATTGTGTGGCATGTAGAAAAACTTTTTAGTGCTAAGGAAGAATAATAGTGGAGACCAGAAGAGGTTGTAGTAAGATAGGAGTGGGGCAGCACATTAAGACCTCCAAGAAAAGGTGAGCCACTAAGGTGGTGGTGCTAGGGGTGCTCATGAGTTGGAATATGGGCAGGGGGATTTCACAAGAGTTGAGTGCATGTGCCAAAATCTTGACATGCTAAAGAACTTAATATGAAAGGAGCTGAGAAAAGAACAGTCTGGTGAGGAGAGAATGAGGGCAGGTCTGGAGGGAGCTACAGCTGGAAGGTCTTCTGGGAAGACTCGAGCAGTTGGAAAGGCTTCCCAGTGAGTGACATCTTTGTTTTGTTTCGTTTTTGTTTTCTTCTGGTAGAGGATGGAGAAGGACATTTTTTGGCAGAGAGAATACTAGTAACTAGGTATGCTTAGGAAATAATGAAGAAATAATGAGAAGTTCATTGTGGCTGAAATATCACTGATGAAAGAACTCATAGTTCCAGGAGGAATTCTAGCCTACTTGTTTCCTAAGGTTTGCCATGTAGAGATACAGATGCTTACATCTACACAAGGGTTCATGACATAAAGCATGAGTGATAAACAAATGAATGTTGTTACTTCATAAGTGTTGCTTAAAGATGACCTATCCTGAGCTGCAGTGGTGTGTTAGGGTTTTATCTCCAGCCTCACCGTTCCCCCAGCTGTTTCCTCCACCTCCTTTGTGTATCTGAGAAGGAATCTCTAAATCCTGCTCCCTGACCCAGTCTCATACTAGTTGTTTGAACCAACACCAGATTGCAGCAGGAGTGTTCCTAAGGACTCTAGCCCTTGGATCACAGTAGCCAAGGTCTGGTAAGCAGGGTTCATATATTTGCATAAGTTGCATTGTGGAGCAAGTTCCTACATAGTGGGGCTGCTTGAATGAATGGAAGTTGTCCCATCCACAGGGGAAGAGAATCTGGACCTGGGTGTTGCGAGCACATTCTGGAACACTCTGGAAGCTGTGCACACCATGAAGACCTCACCTACAATTTAGTCTGGGCTCAGGCATTCTTTATTTCTTTCTTAGCAAAGCTAAAGTCAGAAAAAGTTTTAAAATCAGAGCTTGGAGTGTTTCTGCTGCCCCTCGCTTCTAACAGTTTATTTAATTAAACAGAAATCATGCCACTTGCTGAAGGCTGCTGATAGATAAGGAGTCTCTATATTTCAAAGATTTTCACAAACACAAAATTTTTCTTTATACTGATGAGTTTTCTTTCCATATGAATATTAACACCAACCTATCCTATAAATCTTAAGCTACCTTGGGAGAGAAGGTTAGACACCTTCCAAATGGAGGGGACTTCACTATGCCAAAAGACTACAACATAGAAGGGTTGTGGAGAAAACAAATTTATTGTGAAGAACAGCTTCCTAAATGGTCTCTAGGGTATACCTGAAGAGTCTCTAACGTGATAAATTTGAGCCTCATAATCTTTTCCTACTAGTGTTAGCAGTTCATTGGACTCCACAGAAAATGGACTGATGCGAGATATCCTTATCTATATTGGCCACATGTGTACAGCTATCTATCTGTTAATTTGTACTTTTGTCACCTCAAGCAAAGGATAAACCACCCTATCACTTCTAGGAGATTCAGGAAGCAATATTGATTGCCCAAGGTTTTTGGGAGGCCTTGGCAGGAAGATCATGAGTTTGATGCCAGTCCAGGCAACACAGGGAGACACTGCCTGAAAAAAAGGGAAAGAATACCAGTTACCATTTCAGTGAGCATAAGAGGGTGGAGGAATGAAGATGTGGTCACCTATTTCCCCCTTTGAGCTTCAGGTGAATGGCAAGGAGGAAGTGAATACAGAAATGTAGTTCCTGCTAAAAATTTAACATTGATCCATCATGATACAGCTCATAGCTCTGTCGATGTCATCTGGAGTCTATCTACCACCCTGTTCGAATTATACTCTCATTAAGTTTTTTTTTCTTTCTTTGTTCTTGTAGATTTTTAAAAATTGCATTTCCATTTTATCTGTTCCTGGGTACACTCACTACTTCTTTCAGGGAGTTGTGTACCTTCTTCCAGGGGCAGCTTACCAGCCAGAGCAGGGGTGAGGGATGCCCTGAATTCTATGATGTGGGGAGTAACATGAGTAGGGCAGTCTGGCATCTGGACAGTGTATGGGCTTAGCATCTAGCTTGCTGGCACCACTGAGTTCTCAGACAACTGCATGAAGTGGGGGTTGGAGAGAGGGCAGCAGGTACAGCCAGACAAATCCACCACTTGGTTTGACTTTCCAGGCTTAAGCCTCATCTAGGCAGGATCTATGAGGAATTCATGGAACAGCTTGTGATCACAAACATGAATTCCAGAGGAAAGAACTGCATATAACTGTTGACTCAGACACCTTTGCTTCAAGGGACAAAGGGAAGAATGTTTGCTAGTCTGCCGTTCATAGTCTTATTTTCTTTTTAGCACCAGCTATTCTTACGCTCCCACAACTCAAATTCCTCAGGTAGGAATGTAGATGAAATATATTGATATGTATTGATACATATATTGATATGTAGGTTTGATATATTGATGGTCAGAGGTTTCCGTTGGTTCTGTAGTTATAGAATTCTAGGGAATGCAAAGGAGAGAACAAGAACTCTCTAATTGCAGCGTTTCATTAAACCCAAAAGCATAAAAATCAAAGAGAATCCATAGGTGCTTAGATAAATGCTGTAAGACAAGGGATTGACAGTACCTACCCTGGGCTTGGTACTGGGAGAATCTTTGCAGAAGCTGGAGGGTTTGGACACCATCTTCACCATGACTGAGTTTAGAGGGGACAGGAAAGGAGAAGTTATGAGTGGGAAAGTGAGGGAAGGTCAGGGATAGGGTAGACAACAAAAAGGCTACATCTGTCTTGCTCATTACTGGATCCAAAATATCATAAGGGCTTGTTAGGCATCATTGAATATGTAAATATACCAGAATAAAGCTGCTGATGTAAAGTGTGTAAAGATAATGCTCAAAATTGTATCAGGGATTACTAGAGTATGGGACGAGAAAAGAAAATACAGTTTAAAACAAAATTTAACAGGTTTTGTCTATTCCATGGATTTATCTCCCAAAGACCTGGAAAAGTATCTAGCCCATAGTAGGAATTTAGGAGATATATTTTGAACAAATGAAATTATTAGTGATCTAATTTTAGTCTATTACATAAGCAATGGGTAACCATTGAAGATTTTTGAGGGAGTACCATTTAGGAAAAGGACATGTAGAATGGATTGTAAAAGGAGGAATGAAGAAACAGGAAAATAGGTAAGAGATGATGAGTTAGGCCCAGGAGCATGAGGAGGGCCCGAAATAGATGAGTGGTACTGGGAACAAAAGTGGGAGGACTAGATAGGAGTATTACATCAGAGAACTAAGTAAGAGGTCATCGGTTATAATAGGATGTCAAAAGAAGGATTAAGTGAGAAATTCCCAAATCTAAGATGTTAAGGAATCCAGGCAAGTTGGAAAATTACCATATTATTGTCCTGGATAGGGACAGCAAGCTAAGGCTCTGTTGGGAGGGAGGAGTATTGTGCACTAGTAGTTAGTTGTAGATACTTAACTGTGATACTTGAGTGAACTACCCCCACTAAGCACTAGCTTGTTGAAGTCATAGTTGGGCCGGAGAGCAGTTTTCTGAACAATTTCCTGCAGGTGGTCTTTAGAAGCAGCTTCCTAGGGGGTGGGAGTAGGCCAGGAACAGTGGCCGCAGTATATGTAGCATGGCTACGGTCTCTTAGTTCACAGGGCCTTTGGCCTTCTGCTCCATTTCTGTTTCTTTGAGAAACCTCACAGATGTCTTGGAAGCTATTCTTTATTTGTTTCGGGAGCATCTACCTGGAATTCTCCTGGTCTTCTCCCACATTTCCATTATTTCCTATCTGGGGTCACTGTGTTGTTACTGTTACTTAGCTGATAGTAGTATACCCTACTGTGTATCCTTCATGTATGACTACTGTAGGAACTGATCCTGGAGGTTATACTGCTCTTGACTTTGTGTGTGTGTGTGTGTGTATGTATGTATGTAAATCCCTCTTAGAAACTGATCTATTATAACTCATTTTATAACCTTAAATGACAGGGTAACATGTAGAATATGGATTGAATAAAATGAAGAAAGATAAGATAGAAGATAAGAATTAGTATTGAAATGCAAAAGCACTTACCACAAAACAATACATACTTACCTTTTTAATTGAAAATTTCCAGCTTCTGAGAAACTTTGGAATAGTATAATTAATAATACCAAATCTCTGTTTAAGAAATACCATAATAAGTACTTGGTATGCAGTATATATACTATAATTAGCCAAGACAAAAAAGATTAACATGACACTTGTGCAAGAATAACTTGTGAATTCATGAAATATTCCATCTTTTTTTTCTTGCTTAACTCCAAAGCTCCAGGCTTGCTCAGTTTGCTTGCTCACTCCTGGTGTTCTGTTACTCAGGCCACACCTTCAGCACAGTTTTTTGCTGGTTAATTGGAGATGGAATATTGCAGACTTCCCTTCTTGGGCTGGCTTTGAAATAAATCCTACAGGTCTCTGTTTCCTGAGTATAGCTAGGTTTATAGGTATAAGCTACTGATGCCCAGATTCATGTTCTCAAAAGGGCTAGGCGTCTGTAGCTCACGCCTGTAATCCTATCTACTCAGATCTGAGGATCACAGTTCAAAGCCAGCTGGAGCATGAAAGTCCATGAGACTCTTATCTCCAATAAACCACTAGCAAACCGGAAGTGGTGCTGTGGCTCAAGTGGTAGAGCGCTGGCCTTGAGCTGAAAACGCAGGAACAGGGCCCAACCCCAGAGTTCAAGCTCCACGATCAACAAAAACAACAAAAAACAAACAAAAAAAACTCAAAAGAAAATCATTTTTTACTTTGACATTGGAGATGGACCATTTTCAGATTCAAATTGCTGTTTTTTCTCTCCTTTCTTTCTTTGACATAGTTCTTTTTAATAATCAGACTGATGATCATATGAAATGAACTTGAATAAACCAGAATTCTGTCATCAATGAAAGTTTTTGTCAGACTGAAATTGTCCTTATCTCTGCAATGTCTGGACTAGAACATTAGAACCAATTTACAGAAATTCAGGTTGCTATTTATACAAATAGGTAGTGACTTTAAAAATTTTCATTTCTGCCAATACTGGTATTCAGCTCAGAGCCTGGGCACTGCCCCGTCACATTTTCTCTCAGGTTTAATGCTCTAACGCTGGAGTCACAGTTCCACTGCTGGCTATTTGGTGGTTAATTGGAGATAGAGTCTCATGTCTTTTCTGAATGGGCTGGCTTTGAACTGAGATTCTCAGATCTCAGTGTCCTAAGTTGCTAGATTATAGATCTGAGCGACCAGTACCTAGCTAAAATAGTATTTGAGAAGTTGCATTTCTATTTTTGAAGTGGGATAATGATGGATATTTTGGGTTAAGGAAGAACCTATTTGAAGAAAGGAGGGTTCCATTTCTCATGACACTTATATAACTCCAACTTGATCAATTAACTTTATGTGAATATTACAGTGGTAGTCAAAAGAGTTGTGGCAAAGTTAAAAAGAAGAAGGAATTAGGAAATTTACATAATGCATAGTGTACTTATTTTTTAAGTAAAAATGGATTATGTGTTTGTTTATATGTTACTTAGGATCAAACTAGAGCCCTACACATGCTAGGCATGCACTGTACCACTGACCTACACTTCTTGCCCAGAAAACTGATCATCTGAACAAGAATTTAAAAATGGTACTGTATTTGCATCTACTTAAACTCACAAAGGGGCTATGAGAAAACATACATACAATTTTCATAACCTTGAAGTAGGAAGAGCTTTTAAACTATGACTCAGAATCTAAAAGCCATAAAAGGAGAAAAAAATTGAATGAATTCCAATGTAACATTTTATTTGGTAAAAATACAGTAAAGAGATAAACACACAAATGATCTATCTTGAATACAAAACATGCTGTTTTTCTATGTCAACCAGTAGAGAAATAGTCAAGGACAGGAAAAGTGTATTCACAGGAAAAAAAATAAAGCTTTGTCTTTAAGCCCAAAAAAGACACCAGTGGCTCACACTTATAATCCTAGCTACTCAGGAGGCTGAGATCTCAGGATAGTAATTCAAAGCCAGACTGGACAGGAAAGTCAATGAGATTTTTATGTTCCATTAAACCAACAAAAGGCCAGAAGTGGAGCTGTGGCTCAAATGGTAGAGCACTAGTCTTGTACAAAAAATCTCAAGGACAGTGCTCAGGCCCTGAGTTAAAGCCCCAGGACCAACACACACACACACACACACACACACACTTGATTTCACACAGAATACAAGAAATGAAAATTGAAATGATGCCGAAGTAGTAATTTTCATCTGATCAGATTAGTAAAAATAATGCTAAAGTGTGACAATTATACTTTGTTAACCAAGAGTAGGAAAATTGGTACTATCCTGCTTATGAGAGAACAAAGGAGAGGCCTTGTGAAGGCCAGGTTGACTGTCACTAGCTGTCAAGATTAAAATATAATTACTGTTTGACTTAGCAATTTGACACTGGCATGTTTTCCTGCAGATATATCTGAAAACATAGAAAACTATGCACATAGGAGCTTTTCCATTAGACCATTGTTTATAATAGAAAAGATAGGAAACAATTTCCATATCCATTAGAAGAAGACTGGCTGAATAAACTAGGATCCATTCTTGTAATGATGGAACACTGTAGCATTTTGAAGAAAACATGGAAACTGTTTATACAAGATATGGAGAATTCCAAGATATGTTACTAAAGGAAAACAGCAAGGCATAAAACAGGATGCCTAGTATATTTTCTTTGAGTGTATTTACATCTGCTTGTAAATTCATGAAGAAACTCTGAAAGGCATTCTTGGTATAGGTAGCCACTTTAATTGAGATTCAAACAGGGGGATCTCAGTAAAGTGGTCCCTCTAGTGGGTGGGTGGGGGTTGGCATGGACAAGGGAGAGGTGAACAAGAGTAGGATGGAAGCTATACTGTCCATTATACTGTGTTGTATTTTTATTTTTATACCATGTAAATTATTATCTATTCAAAACAAATTTCTAATGTTGCATGTTCTCAAAATTGCATTTTAGTAGTTTAACATATGTTCAGTGGCCAGGAAGACCCGCACAGAGCATAATTGTCTACTTAAACTATGGGCTACAGTGTTCTAACTGGATTGTGTATTTGGTTTAACCAGAGCTGTTTTATTCAGAGTAGTAACCGCTGGCCACATTTGGCTTTGGAGAACTTGAAAAGCGGCTAGTCCAAAGGAAGATGTGAAAGCATGCCTGATTTAGAAGACTTGGCATGAAAAGAATGTAGATTCATTCATAATTTTAAAAACATTCAAAAAAATAATAATTTTAAAAACATTCAATATAGACTGAATGATAATTGTTTGGACTTAAGGGCTGAAGATGTATTATTAAATTAATTTTATTTGTTTTTTTCCTACTTTAACTGTGGCTACTAGAAAATTTAAAATTATATATGTGGCTTGGCTCCATGGCTCACATTTTATTTCCTTTGCATAGCACTGATGTAGACTCCTGCTCTACATGTCTGCCAGAATTACTTAAAATACATCCTAAATAAATGTTACTGCCATGCTTTAAATCTCTCATGACTCCTAGGTGTTTAGAGACCTCTGTAATAGTCTGCAACTCCCCTCTTTACTCATCTCCATCTCCACCACCACCCCATACATCCTGCTTTCTCTTTATTCCTTGAACTGCACGATTGCTTCATATATTTGAGTCTTTCAGAATGCTGTCCCTTCTATCCAGAATGTCACTTCACCACCATTTGATTGCCTAGAAAATTTCTGCTCATCCTGTAAATCCACTTCATGTGGCCCCATCTTTGATGGAGAAGCCCTCCTCACCTCTACTGTACCCTTCCCTTTCTTACTCTCCCCTCCCCTTCCCACCTCCCTTTCCCTTCTTTTTCCCTTTCCCCCTTTCCTCTTTGCAGTACTGGGGGGTTAACTTGCTAGGGAAGCATTCTACCATTGAGCTGTCCCCTCACCCCAGTTCCATTTTTTCATAGCCTTGTGACCTGTTTTTGTTCATACCACCTAATACCACCGTTACCTTTTGAAGAATATTGTCTCCCACTCCAGACTTGAGCTCCTTAAGGGCAGAATAGGTGTCATATTCATTTTTGTATTTTCAGATCCTGAAATTTCCCATAAGTCATCTCCAAAATGTCACTAGGAAAATGAAATTGGTCTTACTTTGCCCAGTTTCCCTGGCTGGTGCTTCTGTTTATCTGGTATGTATATTGAGGAAGTCAGGCTGGAACCCATAGGTCTTCCTGGTTTCGGACACACCTCTTTGGAATGTTCAGGCTTTACACAGGCAGCCTTCCTGCTAGCAGAAGATGACAGAACCGCAGTGGGTTCTGGTTTTCAACGCCGTGTTCACACTGGAAGAGAAGAGGTATTTGTGTTCAGTTCAGAGAGCAGATTTCTCCAGGCTGGCTGGGTGCCTGTGCTTCCAGAAGGTGAAGTTAGCAGGTGGTTGCCAGAAGGTGAAAGCATAGATGGAGAATGGCCAGTTACAGGAAGGCCGGGAGCTGCAAAAAACAAGTTCTCCATGGTCTCGTAGGTGGCCTCTTGCTTCAGTGACCTCTATGAGGAGAGTTGTTTCTGCTCCCTATCCTTCCCTCAGCCTCCTCTTCTGCTTCTGGGAATTTAAGCTTTTGATTGAAAGAATAGTAAACAGAATATTCAACATCTGTGGAACGAAGATTTACACACACACACACACACACACACAAGAAAATTTTACTCATCCATCAGGAAAAATGAGGGAAATGGATGGACCTGGGAAAATCATGTTAAATGAAGTAAGTCAGGCTCAGACATATATGGAAGTTAGATCTAAATTTTATATATGAACATATTCAGAGTCATATGCATATACACACGTATTAACTAAAGTATGGTATATTCAGCAGAGGATTCAGTGGTTTAACTTCTTATTTATTTTTCTTTTTTTTGCTGGTCTTGGAGCTTGAACTCAGGGCCTGGGGACTGTCCCAGAGTGTTTTGCTCAAAGCTAGCACTCTGTTGAATCACAGGGCCACTTCCAACTATTTTGTGGTATTTAATTGGAGATAAGTGTCTCATGGACTTTTCTGTTTGAGTCTGTAACCATGATCCTCAGATCTCAGCCTCCTGGGTAGTGAAGATTATAGGTGTAAGCCACTGGTATCTACCTGACTTTTTATTGCTATATAATAGTACAGTTATTTTCATCAGGCTGTGAATGCTACTTGTGAGGCATTCTTGATGAGCTGAATAAGCAACTCTTTAGCAAACTTTTCAGAGTTAGTAGTGTATTGGGAGGGATAGGTGAAGATGTTGAAAGAAGTCACATAGACCAGATGCATTGTATTCATAAACTGCTTTGTTGAATGGTGTCTGCTTCGTACAACTACTCAAAGATAATAAAAAGATATGTTTTTCAATTTAATAGTATAGTAGAAAGAGCTTGAAAAATGGCCTGAACCTGAGCTACTGCTGAGCTAGTGTATGACCTTAAGGAAGTCCCTTCACTCCATATGCCTCATGAGTCTGTAAAATAGGGTTATAGAAGCATCTCCTGCCTTAGAAGCATCATGAGAGGTAAATAGACACAAAGGCCTAACACGGTGCCTAGCCCACAGCACATTTGGGAAACTGAATTTATAGCTTCGATATGAGTATAAAGTTTCTTTTGCAGCTGTCTGGTGTTGAACTACCAGAAGGGTGCATTCAAGGCCAGAACGGAGCTTAGCCTCATATGAAGGCAATAGACTGCCATGATTGCTCTTTAGTGGTCTTTGATGATGATTCCTCAGAGCTTCCTGACAGGGCAAAGAAGAAATGGGAGGAAAGGAGTCAGGACATACGGGTTGGAGAACTGGTTTTGCCATTAGTTGTTTCCATGAGGATTCACTTTTCTTCCTTGGTCCAGTTTGTGAAATGAAGGTGGCACTAGGCTGTAGTCCCACTCCATAAGGCAGAAGACATGGCTAGCAATCCCATGCCACTGTATGTAGGAGGGCAGTTCATAAGTGTGGGACTCAGAGCACCTGGTTCTGTCAACAACATGCTCTGTCACTTCAGCCAGAGGAGGGGTCGGTCCCCTTTCCCTTTACAGTTGTGTTCAGAGGCCAAAATCATCTTATTTGGGTTTTGTTTCTTGAGCTCTGCTTACACATCCACCTCAGACCAACCTGGCTTCATTTCTTATTAGATATTTCACTTTTCTAGGGAGTCAAGATTCGCTTTTTGTCATTCCTGTAATATGAGAGAGAAGGGGGATGGGGACATGCAGACAGAGACAGAAACTGAGAGACAAAGATGGAGAAAGATTAACAGCAGGCTTGTTTTTTTCAAAGTGAGTTTTTTGCTTGATACTGGAGTCTGTGTGGTCTGCTTCATTTCTTCCCTGCTCCCTTCTTATCTGACTGCCAACCTAGAGGAGCCAAGCTTTCATGCCTGCGGGAGATGGATGAACATAGCACTTCATGTCCTTATGGTCAGATCGTTGGAGCTGACAGTAATCAAGACTTGAGGCTAATTATCATTAGAAGGTAATTTCATTGCTGCCTATAATTGACCTTATCTTAAATTCACTCTACCATTTCTTCTGTCTCATGATTTAAAAAGGAATAAGAAAATGCTTTTGGCAATAAACTTAAAAGTACGTTTTCTGTATTCAATTCTTTGTCATACTAACTATAAAACTTCAGGTGCTTCTTTATTAATGTGGTAATTTTCCTGCTTTATAGTACTGTATATTCAAAATAAAATTGAAATAGTTCTTCACTGAAGCAGATGTTACAAAATCAGCATCTGGTTTGAATAATGAGGGTTTTATGGGTGAGTGGGGTTTGGCCAAGTTTTGCTTCAGTAGATGAAGTTAATGAAATTGTCCTTGATTGTTCTCTCAATGGCTTCCCTTTCTAACTGATGCTTCTTTTCCCTTGCAATTGTGCAAGGCCACTAAGCTTTCTCTCACACAGAGTAGATCTCCCTCATCCAGTATACCACTGACAGGAGGCAGATTTATCTAGGGATATTTTGATACTCAGATTTTATCAACACAAAATAGGCCAAGATGGACTGAATTCCTTATGTCTCTTCAAGTAGATCTGAGCCACTTCAATAGAATCCTCAGAACAATAGGCCAGAAAGTTGGAGTAGTAGTTCATCTTCTAGCCCAGATTTCAAGCACTCCAGTCACCTCAGTTTTGTTATCTATTGCTATCTTTACAAGAGTAAGAGGGGAAAATTTTTTTTTTAAGATTTTTGGATATAATTGAATGATTATCTCAGACAAAGCTCAGGAGTTAAGAGTGCAATTTCAGGTGACTGAGGTAGCATGGAACTCTGACCTAGCTACACGGGCAAGTTACCACATCTCCACCTCTTGGGATATTAGGGCAGAAGTCATCTCTTCTCACTCTGTTAACTGAACATCAGTGCTAACTAACCATTTTAGAATCTTGGAATATTTCTGCTCTCATTTTCTTTTCTTTTTTGGCTATGCTGGGAATTAACAACGGACTTCCAATTTATTAATAGTGTTCCACTATTTGAACTATACATCATGCCTTATTTACTGTGAGAGCACAATGCAACTAGATCATTGTCATCAGTGTCCCACATCTTTCCCAGTCCCACCCATACCCTCAAATTATGTAGTACCATTTTTACATAGGTATTGTATTGGCTATATGTATTGTATTGTATTGGTTATTTTTGAGGTAGAGTATCACTTTACTTGGGCTGGCCTGGGCTGGCTTGGGCTGTGATCCTCCTGTTTTTTCTTCCCCATATGGCTGATGATGGTATGCATACCCCAAGCCTGACCAGACATTAGTGGAGATGGTCTTGCAAACTTCTCTTTGCCTGGGATGGCCTTGAATCACAATTCCTCAACTCCGCCTCCCAAGTAGCTAAGATTGCAAGATTGAGTCATGGCATCTGTTTTCCTTCATTTTTTAAAAAGACATTTAGTTATAGTTTTTTGTTTTTGTTTTTCTTTGTTGGTTGTGGGAGCTTGAATCCTGGGCCTGGGCACTGTTGCTCAGCTCTTCAGCTCAAGGCTAGTGCACTACCACTTGAGCCACAGCGCCACTTCCGGTTTTCTGGTGATAAGAGTCTCATAGACTTTCCTGCCTGGGCTGGCTTTGAATGGTGATCCTCAGATCTCAGCCTCCTGAGTAGCTAAGATTATGGGCATGATCCACCAGTGCCGCACTGTAGTTCTTTTTAATTGAAATTTTTGAAAGTTGGACTTTTTAATATTTTTATTCTTTAAGTGGTGCAACAACAGAGTTGCCATTCAACAAGGCAGTTAATATTCTAACTTTTAAGGAGACAATGAACATATGTTTTCCTTTTCATCAATTAATACACATGATGTGGGAGCATTTCTTAATATAGTATGTAATTTAATAAAAACAGATTCTTTCCTGGAAACTTCTCTTTAGATATGCTTATACATTTACTTAGGCTGTTAAGATTCCAGGCCTTAAATTCCTGCCCCTTTGCTAGGCAAAAGAGTACATGTTTTCAAATACAGTGACAACAGGGGATATACCACCACAGGGGGAAGAACACACAAAAGAAACAAGAATTATATATTCATTTATCTGAATTAGGGAAGGGAAGGGGAGCAACAGAATGGTGAGACACAGGACAAAGGGGGAACCAGCACAACAGCAATATTCACAAGACACTATGTTGGAAATGATCCGTACAACTTGGGGGAGTTGAGGAAGGGAAAGTAGGAGAAAAATGAGGGAGGGGACAACAAGTTCAACAGAGAAAATGTACTTATTACCTTACTTATGTAATTTTAACCCCTCTGTATATCACCTTGACAATAATAATAAAAAAAAAAAGAGTACATGTTATCCTTGCCCCAAGAGGTGTCTGGGGAAGATGCTGTATCTCTGCCTTTATTTTATTAATCTTTTTAGTTTACTTTTCAGGCCAGTGTAAGTTTAATAAATCATAACTGTGAAAATATTTTAGTTTCATCTAAGGACATTCTTTGACAAGAAACCAAGGTAGAGGTGAATATTCTATAAGGGTAATGGTGATGTTGTTTATTCTTCCCTTTGAACCACTGTAGACTGACATTTTGTACTGATAAGGTTGTAACCTATGAGGTCATCATGTCCTTGGGCTGATTGCATTTTCCCTAACCTGCTAGCCAGCAGGCTAAGTCTGCTGCAGGGTAATTTTTGGCTTGAGAGTTCAACTGAGACACTAGATCCCTGTCTTCCTGGCTGTTTCGTGCTGTACCTCCTGAAACACATCTCTAGGTTTCATGCATTTGGAAGAAGCACAGTGATTAAGATACCACATTCTTGGCCATCCACCACGCTCTTAGGGTCATATGACACCACCACCAGGACTATCTCTGGTTGTGTTCTCTACAGGTGACTTGGTTGGCTGCCGAAAGGTTTAACATTTGCACAGCATGTTCCCGATTTTAAAAATACACAAAAGTGCTGCAAGAGACTGGTTGTAAAACTGCATATGATGAAAAAAATGCCTTAAGACGCTTCTCAAAACGTACTAGAAACTTGCTTTAGTGGGAGGTTTGTAAGTTGTTTGGTATTTGGGGGACCAATTAAAAAGATTTAGGTGACTGGTTCATTTTATGTTTACAGCTTGAGCCATTTAAAACTGCTCAGAATTCAGATGCTTCTACAGCAATTACAATTTTGTAGTCATTTCTGTTCCCTCTTCCAGGGATAAAGCAACTGAGGTATAATTTAAATAAACGTATGAAACTTGGAACTGTCAGGATCTAAGGAAGTCCTGCAAGCTCTTAAGTTCCTTCAGACCCAGCTTTATGTGCATGCACTAGACCGTGGGCCTGTGTAGAAAATTAAAATATAAACAGAGGAACCTGTGTTTCCCTGGTCAGTAGAGTTTGTGAGTCTTGCTCCTGTATTGCCTAGTATTGCATGTTAGAGTATATGATTTTCAGAGCTAAAAAGAGTATTATTCTTACTTCTTGTACTGCCATCTCAATTTAATGTAAGAGGAGCAAGCAAGGCTTGGTACATTGCTAACAGTAAAATCTTACAAGTAAGCTGATTACATTTTTAATTAGTCGGTTTTCCAACTTTGATGTTAGGATCGTTAATAGGATATAACTTTATAATTACTTCTCTCTAAAGGAGCCTGAGGGTCTGAGAAAGGAAAGCCACTTATGAAACCAAAAAGTGGGCTCTACAAGCCCGCCTCACTGTCAACTCTGTGCATTCATTCCCTCCTCAGACCAGGCCATTCTGCTGTGCTCAGGGCTCCACCATACGGGTGTTTTTCCATTTAAAATCCTTATGTATCCAGCTCAATTAGTGTAATTACTTGTTCACCAGAACTCACACTGTTTTGCAGTTTATCTACATGTCAGTTTTGCAAGTAGCAGGTACTGTTGTTGGCCTTTCCCATGAAAAGGAATTTTACAAACAACCATTT
This sequence comes from Dipodomys spectabilis, assembly GCF_019054845.1. Taxonomy (NCBI): domain Eukaryota; kingdom Metazoa; phylum Chordata; class Mammalia; order Rodentia; family Heteromyidae; genus Dipodomys; species Dipodomys spectabilis. The sequence continues at coordinate 6,108,496 of NW_024870769.1, read as the reverse complement.
CTAACAAAGATAAAATATGAGGTAGCAAATATGTCTTCAAGGGGCTGGGAAGGTGACTCAGTGGTAGAGTGTTTGCCTTGCATGCATGAGGCCCTGGGTACGATTCCTCAGCAGCACATAAGCAAAATATATATATATATATGTCTTCACTGTTCTCCTGACTCTGAGACTTCTGCATTGAAAAGAGTTCTTGTGTGTCTTCTGATGCTATATCATTTGTTTGATGTAATTTTAGTTCAGTAGTTCTGAGGGGGTGTCACAGTATAGTACACCATTTTCTGCAGCTCTTGCAGTAGTTGTATATTTCCTAATCCTTTTGGCTCCAAGACAGAAGTCACTATTGGGGTCTATTGAGAGATTACATAGAAATCTGCTCTAATGAGATGTGCTTATATCATCATGGCCAGACAAATGTGACCTTGGGTTGAAGCCCCATTTCTGATGCACAATAGAGGAAGATCAGGAACTCCTTGTACTCTTAAGTGACAATGTAACAATTTAATGTAATCTTTTAATTTTCCCTTCCCCTTTTCTTTACCCTTCTCCTTGGTGAGACAAAAACCCTCAACTTTTTATTAAGGAAATTATTTATAAGGTTAGATATTGAATCTAGTATATGTATGAGTCAAGCGGAAAAGGTCAGATAATGTGATGTTAGGAAAATGAACCCTTAAATATGTATTTTAATGTTTTTTTTTCTTTTTTTCATGCATGTGTTTCTAACGCATTTATAAGATTATTTCTTTGTTGCTTTGTATGTCCCTCCCCCACATTGTAACCCCCGCTTTCACTATATTTGATGTCAGTATAACTTGTGGAGGAGATGGGGACAAACAAGTCGTTTAAGGATTCAGGTGGACCTGTTGCAACAATGAGAAATACAAGTTGTCATGTCCAAAATGAGCTTTACAATGTCGGTGGGGGGGGGGGGGGGAAGGATTGGGTGGGGGGGAGGGGGGAGGCTGGGAAGGGAGGTGAAGGGTAAACAAAGGAGGAGGCTGCAATGCTTGGTAAGAAATGTATGCATTATCCTGCCCATGTAATTGTAACCCCTCTGTACAGTATGTTCTCAAATAAAATAAAATTAAATTAAAAAAAAAAAGGTTAGATATTGAGTGAGTCTGCCTGAATCCTTTAGAGTCCTAGTGTTGTAGGAATTCTTCATCACCAACTTTTGTCCCGAGATAGTTATAGAGGGAGGTAGAGTATCATAATTCAACTGTGACTAATTCATGCCCCATCTGGCAGAACTGGAACACATTTTCAATATAATAAGAATAGCCACACTAAGCACATTTTCATCTAAGTGTCAAATTATTGGGTAGTTACTTTCACATTACTTATTTCATGGAATATATGGAAATACCCTAGATAACTATGAGAGAGTTAAGAGCATGTCTTTAAATCTTATTGGCTTATTCAGTAAATGCTTTTTTTTCTCCTTTACTGTCTGTCAGACCCTTTTCCAGGTACTAGGACTAGTTGAGAATAAAATAATCAACATTTCCTGCTTTGTGTAATTCATGTATTAGATTTAAGGAGACAGATCACAAACAAGTGAGGCAAATGAAATGCAGCTTATTCTAGGAAGTGAAACTGCCATGGAGGAAAATTAGACAAGGACGGGGCAAGGAGGTGGGGAGAGTATTACATTACTAATGAGGGTAATCACGAGTCTTGCCTAGGCAGGCACCAGTGGCTCATGCCTATAATAATCCTAGCTATTCAGGTTGAGATCTGAGGATTGTGGTTCAAAGCCAGCCTGGGAAGGAAAGTCTGTGAGACTCTTATCTCTAAATAACCAACAGAAAATTGGAAGTGGTGCTGTGGCTCAAGTGGTAGAGCGCTCACCTTGAGCTGAAGAGCTGAGGAACAGTGTTCAGGCCCAAAGTTCAGGCCCCATGACTGACCAAAAAAAAAGTCTTGCCTAAGTAGAAAAGGATTTGAATAATGACCTAAGGGTGCTACAAGGGTGGCTGTCTGCAAAAACAGCATTCCAGATGGAACAAATGACTAGGACAGAAGCCCAGATAATGATCTGCTTAATGTACCAGAGGGACCACAATGAGTCTTTGGGCTGGAGTTAAGAAGGCAAAGGGTAGTGGGATATAAGTGGGTATGTGTGCACATGTCAGCAAGCATAAAGCTTAGTCATTTCCTCCATGGGGGCTACTGAAGATTTAGATAGAAAAGTGATGTATCACACTGGCTGTCGAGGAGAACAAAGCTGGAAGCAAGGAAACTGATTTGGAGGGCATTTCAGTAATCTGGTGGTGGTGGTGGAATTCCAGGTATATCTTACAGATAAAGTAAATAGGTTTTTGAGATTGGGACATAAGAGAAAGATGAAAATCAAGAATGACTAGAGCATTAGGCCAGATATACTGGAAGAATTTGATTATCTGGTAACAGGGACTGACTGGAGGAAATGGGTAGACTTCTAAGTAGTTATCTCCAGCGGGCAGTTGTTAGCATTCAAGACTGGAGTTCAGGACACAGGTCAGGATTGAAGATAGGCACTTAGAAATGGTGAGGGTATCGGTGGCACTAAAATGGCAGGTTGAATGAATTCTAGGAACCAATAAAAGGAGACTGAGAAGATACCACTGTAGTATGCAGTGGGAGGAATAGGAAGGGTTAAATCAAAATACTCCAAGAGAGAGGGAGAGATTATCTCTGTCAAATGTCACAGCAGATCACACATGGTTATGTCAAATGGTCATAAGCTGAGGCCCAAGATAAGTGACACATCAAAGCCTATAACTGAGAAATAACTAAGTTAAGGTTCAAAGTCAAGCTTGCTTGCTTTCTGTCCAGAAAGCTCTGTGGCCGTGCTTGGCCACTGCTTACCATTTTCTATATTATCATGTGCTCCTTGCATTGGATGTAATGATGTAAACGTACTAGTTCTGGAATTTCAGCAGCTGGTGTCTGTGCTTTTGTTTTTTAGTTTATGTGACACTTAATTCTCACAACAGTGCTCTGGAAGTGTTACTATGTGTGTGTTTGCAGTTGATACCCTAAAAGAAGAAGACACTACCAGAAAATGACATAGTAACTATTGAAGCTGGATGGATTCAGACCCAGACAGTCCCACTCCAGGGCCCACAGTATTCTCCATTGCCTACCTCCACTGTATGTGAACTCAGATGGAACTGTCTCATCAGCCTTATGCCTCTGTATTGATTTCACTAGCACTGGGCATGCAGAGTCGTGGCACATGCTGCAGTCTGGGCCATTGACGCCCTGCTTCCCAGCCAGTGGGCACCAACTGATGAGGTGCCATTTAATCATTGATGGTTCATCAAACCACTTGTAAAACAATTAGGTTCCTAGTTAGGTTCCTGGAACCTTCTAGTTCCTCTGGATTTACTCTCCTCAAACAAAAAGTTTTACATCTAAAAAAGATTCCTTATTAGATTGCTGTCTTTGGGAGATAAGGGGAAAAAATTGACATTTTCCCCAAGTTGTCACTTAATACTTGTTTTTTGTGGGTTTTGTTGTATTTTTTTATTGTAAAAATACTGTACAGGGGGGTTACAAGTTACATGAGTAAGGTAATGAGTACATTTCCTATGGAGCATTGTTGCCTCCTCTGTTTTTCCCCTACCATCCCTTCCCTCCCACCCCCACAACTACTCCCCCCCCCCACCCCGTACCCACACCCGCTTCTGAAGTTGTAAAGTTCATTTTCACCATAGTGTCTTGTACATTTCATTGTTACAATGAGTCAACCTGTATCCCTATTTAAGCATTTTGGCTTTTTCCTTCCCCTCCCCAAATTAGAGAGGTATTTATACAAGATGCAGGGTACCAGAATCAAATATAGTGAAAACAGGGGTTATACTGTGAGGGAGGAACATACAAAGAAACAAAAATACCACATAGTACATTATAAATACATTAGAAACAACAGCAAGAAAGAAAAAAAATATTTCTGTTCCTGTCTTGGGGTTCTTTTCACTTAACATCATCTTATATGGTTATATATACATAGCTTTTGACCTTTTCTGCTTGTCCTAGACATGTACTAGTTATTGCAAATAAGGGAAACCATGGGGCCTATGTTTCTTGGGGCCTGGCTTACTTCACTCAATATAATTTTTTCCAAGTCTTTCCATTTCCTAACAAATGGGGCGATGCCATTCTTTCTGATGGAGGCCATTGTGTATAATACCACATTTTCTTGATCCATTCATCTACTGAGGGGCATCTGGGTTGGTTCTATATCTTAGCTATGGTAAATAATGCTGTGATAAACATAGTTGTCCTGGTAGCTTTAGTATGGCCTTGTTTGTGATCATTGGGGTAAATGCCCAAAAGTGGGATTGCTGGGTCATAGGGGAGCTCTATGTGAAGTCTTGAGAAATCTCCATACTACTTTGCAAAGTGGTTGAACAAGTTTACACTCCCACCAACAATGCAGTAGGGTTCCCTCCTGGCCACATCCCCTTCCAGCATCTGTTTTTTTGTTTTTGTTTTTGTTTTTGGCTGTCGTGGGGCTTGAACTCTGGGCCTGGGCGCTGTCCCTCAGCTCTTCAGCTCAAGGCTAGTGCTCTACCACTTGAGCCACAGCATCACTTCCAGTTTTCTGGTGGTTTATTGGAGATAGAGTCTCACAGACTTTCCTGCCCAGCCTGGCTTTGAACCGCGATCCTCAGATCTCAACCTCCTGAGTAACTAGTATTACAGGCATGAGCCACCAATGCCCAACTTGTTTTGGTTTGTTAAAATAGATATTTTAATTCACTGGGAAATTCTTGAAATCACTTAAGCTTTTCTTGTGTCAAGATCTTTTGTAATCCCTTCATAAATTTCTGTGCATGTTAACCTTGTTAGATATTCTTGTTATATAGCATATGATATGTAAATAGATAACATGGTATGACATATAACTGTGTGTCAGTGACTGTCCTTATAAGTACAGTATATAGCACAGTTAAAAGGTTGAAAAGCTTCAGTGGCAGAGATATTAGATTCATTGTGCTTGAAATCATACTTGTGATGTAGTTTGCAAGATTTGTCAGAGTGAGGATAAAATAGGAGCTCTATTCAGGTTCCAGTAGCACATACCTATAATCCTAGCTCATCAGGAGGCTGAGATCTGAGGACTACTGTTCGAAGCCAGCCCAGAAAGAAAAGTCCTTGAGACTCTTATCTCCAAATAAGCACAAAAAGTGGAACTCAAGTAGAGTACTAACCTTGAGCAAAAAAAGCTCAGGGACAGCACCCAGGCCTTGAGTTCAAGTCCCAGGACAGGCATAAAAAAGAAAAGAAAAAAAAAACGAGCTCCTATATTTCAGATGCCCTTTAAAGTTGAAGAAACTGTACTTATTAAGTCTCTCAAACGTCATGCTTCAAAGTAATACTGAAAATGCAAACCTCTCTCTATATATATCACTTTGGTATTATGATCCTTTCAGGAGCTTAGATCGCATCATCTAATACAACACCAGTTCTGCCAGCTCACTATGAGATTATTATTTTTTGAGGGGGGGGTCTGGTCATGGGGTCTGAACTCTGGGCCTGGGCACTGTCCCTCAGCTCTTCAGCTCAAGGCTAGTGCTCTACCACTTGAGCCACAGTGCCACTTCTGGTTTTTTTTCTTTTTTGCTTATGTGGTGCTGAGGAATCGAACCCAGGGCCTCATGCATGCAAGGCAAGTGCTCTACCCCTGAGCCACCTTCCCAGCCCAAGATTAAGATGTTTTAATCCAACACAAAACCTAGTACTTCCTGAAAACTACCTGAGAGCTGTTCTAGGTGGACCAATGACCACTTCTCACAAACCTGGTCTAGCTGTTCCATTTCCCTTCTTGAAGACAGACGTTTGCTTTATAGGATGTTGTTAGGAGACTTTAAAGTGGTACATGTCTGTGGCGATCTTGTGATTCTTGTTTTCTATTCTCACACTTTCCTAGGTTTATGTCTAGACTGAGTAGATTTAGAAAGCACTTACAAGTGAGTTTATTTGGCTAAACTGACACTAATCATTCTGATCAAAGAGTCCTGATACACATGACACTAAACTTGTAGAATAATTCTTAGCATTCAGCTGTTGTCTGAGACCCACATTCCATTCATTTGAAAGTCCCATTCCTGCCTGAAAGGGGAAACCTTTCCATTCAATAAGAATCATGCCTTCTTGATTATGTGTACATAAGTTTTCCCTAAATAATCAAGACATCTGGAAATAAAATATTTTTCAATTATTTCACTAAGCTTTAGGCAAGCTCAGAAATGCTATTCTAAAACCTGAGTTGGGAGCTAGGTCTATCTGCCTCAGTGGTAGAGCACGTGCCTCACTAACATGCATGAGGTCCTGGATTTCATCCCAAGCACTGAAAAAAATATATATAAACACAGATAAAACCCAGCATTCATATAAGGATTATATTTTACAAAAATGCCATTACATTATTGCTAGAAATCTTGGTTTATCATTTATTTTGAACTTGATTTATGAGCAAAATTACTACTCTCATTACTTATTAAAGCTGGTAAGTTTCTCTGCTTGTCCTGTCTTTAGAACTTGCCCTTTTTTCCTTTTAATAAGTTAGGAGTATGGAACATGCTGTCCATTTCTCTTCCTTCCAACATTGAATTTCAGACTAATTAACAGAATAAAGCAGGCATCTTTCAAAAACTTGACTTTTAAATACTTGGATGTATATCATCACAACTATTAAAAAGAACACGATGTTTAGTACAGCTCTCTTCTTAGGGAAAAAATAAAACACAAAAGCTTTCCTTGGCTGTTCCCAAGATCAAGATCAAGGCTGGCCAAATACAGCTCTGAACACTGAAACTTGGACACTTGAAGGCCATATAGCTTTATTGGAAAGTGAGGGCCTCTGCTTGTTCCTCAGCTCTGTCACTGGGTATGTTAAAAAGCTGTTCCATTCTGAGATGGAACATCTCCCCCAGTTTGGTGAGTTACCAGAGTTTAGAAGGTTTAACATTTCTAAACTGGAATTTATTAGCTAGAAAATAATAATAATGTATTTCAGGCTAGCTGCAAAGTTGTGAATAGACTGTGAAATTTTTGTATAATTTTAGTCATTTCAAATACAAGTTTTTAAAAGGGCCACAAGTTCTTTAACAATGATATTTGAAGTTGTGGATATGACAGACAATGCAAGAAAAAAACAAGATATTGGACGTTTGTTCAAAGTTCACTATACTCCTTGAAAGAAGAGGAAATTTTCCATCCCATGATGCAAATTACTCCCCCAGTATTCTAAGTAATGTTGGGCAAAATGGCAACAATAACAGAAAGTCCAGAGAAAGTGGGCTGGCAGCCTTTAGTACTCATCCCAACTTCAGTTCCTTATCCCAGCTTTGCTCTTTTGCTTATTAGGAGAAGATATAGCAGCTCACGAATGCCTATAATGGCCCCTAGAGAGAAAAGACACTTAGGGAAGAACAGTCTGCTTTGTTTTGTGAAGAACTTCAGGGAAAGAGTATGGCCTGCCTGCTGGACTTTCCCTTGAGGACTTTTCTGTTTCACTGAAGAACAATGGTACCTTCCTTCAAGTTTTGTTTTCTAATGATTAGATGAAGTGCTATGTGAAACATGCTTAGCACAGTGCCTGATATGCTATTGGTCTCCAAGAAGTGTTAGCTGATGCCATCATCATCATAATTGGCTATCTGCTCCATCATATGCTTATGACTCTAGTATCTCATAATGAGACCCATTATGAGGTATCCCAATGTTCAAAGGACCTAGAAGCTAGGTATAGATTAGTGTATTTATGACAGAATGCTTGGAAATAAAAGCTAATACTGTTCCATTATAAAACAGATTTCATATTTTATAAGAGATTATGTTAGTAAATAATTATGGTGCTTTCGTAGGTGAAGATATAGTAAGCCAATTTATTTCTAGATTTAGTACATGAATTTTTGATCATGTGCACGGAAGGAAGGAAGGAAGGAAGGAAGGCAGGCAAGCAGGCAGGCTTCAAAGAAAAACAAATTTTAAGTCAGTTGTGATAGCTTATACCTATTATCCTAGCTACTCAGGTGGTTAACTCAGGAGGATGTAGTGCAGGCTAGCCTGGGTAAAAAGTTGGCGAGACTCTATCTTAATCAATAGCTGAATGAAGTTGCATATATATGTTATATCTCAGCTACATGGAAGGCAAGAACAGAGAGACTACAGTTCCAGAGTAGCCAATCAAAATGCTAGAACTTATATATGTCATAAAAAAGCAGAACAATAAAAAAGAAATGCAAGTCAAAACAGCATTGAGATTACACCTCACCCACCCCAGTTAGAATGGCTGTAATCAAGAAATCTAATAACAACAGATGCTAGAGGGGATGTGGCCAAAAGGGAACCCTACTGCACTGTTGGTGGGATTGTAAACTTGTTCAACCACTTTGGAAAGCAGTGTGGAGGTTCCTTAAAAAACTACACATATTGCTCCCCTTATGACCCAGCAATCCCACTTCTGAGCATTTAACCCAAATGATCACAAACAAGTCCATGCTAAAGCTACCAGCACAACTATGTTTATTGCAGCATTATTTATCATAGCTAGGATATGGAACCAACACACATGCCCTCAATAGATGAATGAATCAAGATAATGTGGTGTGTATATATATATATATTATATGTAATGGAATTCTATGCGTCCATCAGAAAGAATGACACTGCCCCTTTTGTTAGGAAATGGAAAGACTTGGAAAAACTCACATTAAATGAAGTTAGTCAGACCCAGAGAAATACTGGTCCCATGATTTCCCTTATTTGCAATAATTAGTATATGTCTAGGATAATCTTAAAGCTCAAAAGCTACGTACATATGACCATATAAGATGATGCTAAGTGAAATGAACCCCAAGTTAGTGACACAAGAGGTTTTATCTTTCTTGCTGTTGTTTTTAATGTATTTATAATGTACTATGTGTTTTTTTTTTTTATGTTCTTCCCCCATGGTATAACCCCTGTTGTCACTGTATTTGATTCTGGTGTCTCCGTCTTGTTTATACATTTTTCTAATTTGGGGAGGGGAAGGGAAATAACAAAATGCTTAAATAGGGATACAGGTTGACCCATTGTAACAATGAGATGTACAAGACAGTATATTGAAAAATGAACTTTACAACTTGAGGGGGGCATAGTTGTAGAGGTGGAAGGGAAGGGATGGTAGGGGAAAAACAAAGGAGGAGGTAACAATGCTCGATAGGAAATGTACTCATTATCTTACTCATGTAACTGTAACCTCTCTGTACAGTACCTTTTAAAAAATACATAATAAAAAAGCTAAGAGAAATGAACCCCAAGATATGGACACAAGAGGTTTTTCTTTTTTGTTGCTGTTTTTAATGTACTGTGTGATTTGTTTCTTTTGTATGTTCTTCCCCCTATGGTATATCCCCTGTTGTCACTGTACTTGATTTTAGAACCCTGCATCTTGTATATACACTTATCTAATTTGGGGAGGGGAAAGGGAATAATAAAATGCTGAAACAAGGACATAGGATGACCCATTGCAGCAATGTTGGAAATGAACTTTATAACTTTGGGGGGGGGGGGCAGAGAAGAGTGGGGAAGGTGGGGGAGGGAAGGGATAGTAGGAAAAAAAGGAGTGGGTAACAGTGTTGGACAAGAAATGTACTCATTACCTTACTCGTGTAACTGTAACCCCTCTGTATAGCATCTTTACAATAAATATTTTTTTAAAAGATGGGCAAGGTGGTACAAAGCTATCATCCCAGCTATGGTAGAAACATAAAGAAGAAGATTACAGTCCAGGCAGACCCAGGCCAAAAGCAAGACTATTATCTTAGAGCAGAGCCAGATGCCAGTGGCTCGCACCTGTAATGCTAACTACTCAGGAGGCTGAGGTCTGAAAATCACAGTTCAAAGCCAGCTCACACAGTAAAGTCCACAAGACTCATATCTCCAATTAACCACCAAAGAAAAGCCAGAAGTGGAGCTGTGGCTCAAGATGTAGACCACTCCACTAGTCTTGAGTGCCCAGACCGAGTTCAAGCCCCCAGGATGCTTTCTCTCTCTCTCTCTCTCTCTCTCTCTCCCCCCCCTCCCTCTCTTTCTCACACACACACACACACACACACACACACACACACACACACACACACACAAATTAACTAGAGCAAAAAGAAAAGACTAGTGGAGGTATAGTCCATGTGGTAGAGGCTCCGTCTAGCAAGTATGAGGCCGAGTTCAAACCCCACTACTGCTATAAAACACACACACACACACACACACACACAACTTCCACAAGCCAGTTGATGTGAAGAAACTTCTAGTCAGTCCCATGCTGTTATCAGTTGTGGTTAAATCATTGTGTGAGCTGCTGAGTTTTCCTGCACTTCATTTCTTGAAAATGTGCCTCCCCCCTAAAAAAGCAAATAGTTCCTACAAAGCAAAGAAAAGGTTAATGTGCTTAATTTGTGAAATAAATGGAAAATTTTATGTCCGTTGAAGGCAGCATGGCTTTAGCAGAAATTGGTGACATTAGGAGAAGAAAAAAAAAATCCAGCCTCTGTAGAGCCAAGCTCCATGCATCCTAAGCACAGAGATCTCAGGAGAGAAGTTGGAACCACACACCGGCAGATACCAAGGATCTGCGGAAGAGAGAAGTGGAAGACAATTCTGGCCCCTGATCATGAGTGCCATGATACAGGCCACTACAACAAAATGCCACAGCCTGGACCGCTTTCACAACACACATTCTCAAAGTTCTGGATGCTAGCAAGTCTGAGGTTGAGTTGCCAGAACATTCAGTTCCTAATGAGCGCCTGCTTCCCCTCTGTGGCCACAGAGAGGGAGGAGGGCTTAGTGAAGATGGCAATCCATTACATTAGCTCTATCCTCATGACCTGCTCCCGAAGGTTTTACCTGTACATATCCCCAAACATTGGCAGTGATGGCTTTACTGTGAATGATGGAGGGACAGAGCTATTCAGACCATAGCAGGGAGTTTCAGTTTTCCTATAGCTACAGCTGGGAGCTCATGGGAGGCCGGAGCTGGGAGATGAGGAACTGGGAGCAAAGCCCTATCCCCATGGCTCCACATGAATTGTATAGCTTTAAACAAGCAAATGGATTGATCACAGTTTCAAATGCTTCCTACAAGGTGCAGTGCTTGCATTGGGTTTTTTTCTTTCTAGTTCTCTAGTTCCAAGATTCCTTAATTGGGGCTGGAGATATATCTAACTCAATGATAGAGCACTTGCTCAGCATCCACAGGCCTAGGGTTCAATCTCTAGCACTGGAAAGAAAAAAAGATTTCTTAATTCACGAGTATATTGGGGAAATAAAGTGTGTAGAAACAAATGGTTTCTCTAAATGTGACCCTTCCAAGTATGCTTTCTTCTGATATTTTTTCTAGTTAAAAACTTTCAAGTTTCACATTCAACTTTCAGAAGTAAACAGGTATTGGTTGGTGACACTGCCATTTATTTTATACTCAAGTGCCAAGTGTAACGACAAAATCACATTGATGCATGGCTCATTTTCAGGCAGCATACAACCACGATTCACTGTTCAATCATCTGGAAAAGTAAAAATGTTGGACCCTATATCTAACTATTAATAAGCTCAGTTTTTACCGCATGTTGCTGATGGGACTTGTTCATAGGACTGGCTTCCATGTTGGTTTTCTCATGTTCCAGCATGGGAGAGACACTTTTGCTGTGCAACTCTTCTAACAACTTCAGCACTCAGCCTCTCTCTTCTTGCCAGTTCATTTCCCTCAGATCTGGGGCTTCCATTTGTTTAAAAGTCATAGAAAGATTTTATCTTCAAGACACAGACATCTCCTTTTTTTTTTTCTTCTTTTGTTGGTCGTGGGACTTGAACTCTGGGCCTGAGTGCTGTCCCTCAGCTCTTCATCTCAAGGCAAGTGCTCTACCACTTGAGCCACAGCACCACTTCTGCTTTTCTGAGTGGTTTACTGGAGATAAGAGTCTCAGAGACTTTTCTTCCCGGGCTGGCATTGAACCATGACCTCAGATCTCAGCCTCCTGAGTAGCTAGGATTACAGCCATGTGCCACCAGTGCCCGGTGGAGATTTCTTCTTGACCTGCACATCTTTCTCTCCGAGCCTCTAGACTGTGTGTGTTTGCAGTCTTGCAGGCTTGTCATCAGTGTCACTCTTCTCTATGTCATACACACATGTGTTTCCCAACTACATGGGGAGGTGCTGCTTACTGAGAGCTCTGGGATGAAGGCTGTGCATGAGTTAGCAGGTTTGGGTGGCTCAAGGCAGAGCCATTAATACAACCTGAAAAACAGCTCGGCATATGGCTGATCTTGGGAGTGGGCCATTGTGTACCATTGTGATGGCTTGTCCTGTATTTCCCTTTCTCTCTCCTTGGCACACAGTAGGAGCAGAATTTCAAGTGTGTTGGCTGTGGTCTGTTCATATGATTAGTTCAACAGTTGACTGTGTGAAGGAGCTGGGTCCATGTAATTGGTTCTGGCCAGTGAATTGCTAAGTGATAATAAAGCCCAGAGCCCTTGCTCCCCCGCACACCCTTCAGTGAGCAGATAATGTGGACAAATACTAAAGCGGGGACAGCAGTTTCCTTGAGACTAAGCCTATCCCAGATGGGATGTACCGTGTGAGAATCTGCCCATGTGGGAATTCTGAGGGGCATTGGTGGTATAGTGGTGAAAAGCCCAGACTTAGAAACACATTCCTGGCTTTGTCACTTACTAGTTGTATGATCTTGGGCAATGTGGCCACTTCTGATTCCTCATAGGCAAAACTGGGAATTTAATAATAGCACCTACCTAACAGGAATGGTTTTAAGAATTTAATGAACTATTTTGTAAAGAGGTTGGGATATGGGGGCTGGGAAGGTGGCTCAGTGGTAGAGCGCTTGCCTTGCATGCCTGAGGCCCTGGGTTTGATTCCTCAGCACCACATAAGCAAAAAGAAAAAAGCCGGAAGTGGCTCAAGTGGTAGAGCGCTAGCCTTGAGCTGAAGAGCTGAGGGACAGTGCCCAGGCCCAGCGTTCAGGCCCCACGGCCGGACCCATCCCCCCCCCAAAAAAGAGGTTGGGATATAATTAAGTGGCTGTTGAATAAAATAAGTTAAGTGCACCAGAAAGATGTGAGGCTTTGCCATCTACAGGCAACACACCTGTGAAGTGGTCCCCTGGCCAAGGCCACTGGGGACTGAGAGCTGGCAGCCCACCAGCATCTCTGAACCGTTTCCACCACTTCTTTCTCCGGACAGCTAGGGTCTATCCAGGCCTGCCGGCACAGAAACACAAAGTGCCCTGCATAGGCAGTAAGTTCTCTGAGATAACACTGTTTCATAGCAATGCCCCAATTCCACATGCACATGGCATTCTGGACTCCAGCAAGGCCTGGGGCTACATGCCTGGTGCCTGATTCCCAACCTCCCCTCATTCAGCTCTGAGTCCCACCCCATCCCACAGCCATTGGTGTCTGGGTATTAGTCCCACCCTTCATAAACATCTCCCTCAGAGAATTGTCTCGTTTATTTTTGCCTCAGGATACAATGTGGGTACACTCACCCACGTTGATACACCTGTGTTGTTCCATTGTGTCAATGTGCATTACTTCATTTATTTTAGAAAATAAGCTCTTGAGGCTGGAATTTGGCTTAACTCATTTATACAGGGCTTACTAGAATGCTCTTCAGAATTAGGGACACCTAATAAATGCTTTAAACTTTAGAATGATGCTGTAATCATTTGTATGAGGCTAACATTGTGTGTGTTTAAACAAATGGCATGTTTTCCAGCAACATTCTGGCAAATTAGCAGCTTCTAAATTAAAAAAAGGTCTATGCTTAGAAAACAAATTGTGTAAATTGTAGGAACATGCAATTATTTATTGCTGAGCTGACTTAAGCAGAGGCCAAATGCAATGGTGGAAGCCAAGAGTGAGTGTTTGCTCTACTGGTTGGCTTTCTGAAAAGTAAGTTGGCATGACACAAGTTGGGTGTGTAAGGGGGGAATTTAAAGGTGTTATTGTGGATTTAATGCATATTTTACAGAGTTGCTAGAGAGAGAGAGAGAGAGAGAGAGAGAGAGAGAAGAAAAACCCTATGTATTAGGTTAGCAGATGTGATTTGGCACCACTTCTTCCCAAACATGTGCCCTTTTCATTAGTAATGTGTGCCTGATGTGGTGCAGATGGTATTTAGGCTGCTTGCTAATATTTTCCACAACCTGTTTTTAGTAATTAGTCTCGAATTTGCTAGTTCAAAAACACTGGACTCTTGGCAAATTTGTAAACTAAAGAACTTGAAATGTGTACAATGTACCAGCAGAGGGCAGTGTAAGCCAGTGGTTCATTCTTAGTTTCATATTGCAGTGTTTTCTACTGAGATCTAGAATGGGCTCATCGGTTTTAGTGTGGTTTGAGAGAGTTTTTTGTTGTTATTCCTGTTCTTGTTGTTCTTCTTACTATTGTTTGTGATACTGAGGCTTAACCCCAGGACCTTGTACACATCAGGCGGAGCTAACACTCAAGCCATACCTCTAGTTCTTTTGTTTTAATTTTGTTTTTGAGATAGGTTTGGTACTATCTTTTTTCCTCTGGACTGGCCTCAAACTCATGATGATCTTTAGCTTTCAAAAGAATTGAAAATGACAAAGTTTTAAAATAGTCTTATTAATCATTTTCTAGTAAGAAAATAAGTTATCCAGAACAGATTTGAGGTTTTATTTTTATGAATTTTTTTTCTTAAAATTTTCCATCAACAAACATATGCAACTATATAAAAGTGTAAATATTTCTAAATCATTTTATCCATACACCTAAAAATTATAATGTGTAATTTGATGTTCTTTCTTAGCTCAGTAGTGGACAGTTGTTTTATTATGTCACTTCTGAGGTACACAGTCCACTCAGGTGCTTGTGACCTTCAAAGACAACACTGAAGGGTAGTCTTTTGATACAGCTGCTGTGGTTCACAACTGGCAATGATGCATTATGTACAGTTTTCTCACAGATTCTCCTGGCTGCTGCCCATAACCAGCTCCTCTCACTCATTCCTATTTTCTCCAAAGCCAAAAACACACCAGGCCTGCCTTCCCATTCCTTCTTTAGAGCTGCCTCCCTGTACATTCTGCTGACCTCCTCCTCCACTTCATATGTCTATCTTATGTCTCGCTGGCATTAGTTAGCTCTGTTATGGACTAAATGTTTGGATCCAGCCCCGATTAATAGATTGAATGCCTGGAGTTGGAGTTATGAAGTGGTAGAGATTAAATGAGGTTAGCCATTCTGTTTCTGTCCTGACTGTAAGAGTTGGAGGCTGGCAAACTTGGCTTCCAATCTAGGTGAACATCAGGAATCTGTATTGATGAAAAAGGAGAAGGAAGAGTATCGGGTAAGCATGAAATAGGTTTTATTTTCCATATATGTTTTTTATTGTAAAAATACTGTACAGAGGGGTTACAGTTACATGAATAAGGTAATGAGTACATTTCCTATCAAGCATTGTTACCTCCTCCTTTGTTTTTCCCCTATCATCCCTTCCCTCCCAACCTCCCCATCTACTCCTCCTCCCCCTCAATTGTATAGTTCGTTTGCAGTTTGCATATCTCACTGTTACAATGGGTCGAACTGTAGCCTTATTTAAGCATTTTGTTATTTCCCTTCCCCTCCCCAAATTATAAAAATATATATACAAGATGCAGGACACTGGAATCAAATACAGTGAAAACAGGTTATACCGTGGGGGAAGAACATAACAAAAGAAACAAAAGAATCACATAGTGCATTATAAGTACGTTAAAAACAATAACAAGAAAACTTGTGTCCCTATCTTTGTGTTCATTTCACATAACATCATCTTATATGGTCATATGTACATAGCTTTTGACCTTTTTGCTTGTCCTAGACATGAACTAGTTTTTGCAAATAAGAGAAACCATGGGACCTATGTTTCTTTGGGCCTGACTTACTTCACTTAATATAATTTTTTCCAAGTCTTTCCATTTCTTAACAAATGGGGTGATGTCATTCTTCCTGATATATATATCACATTTTCTTAATGACTTGCTTTTGCTTTCTCTTTTGTTGATTAGAAAAAATGCAAATGCTTGTGGCCATAGAGGAGATAGAACTTTGACTTCTGTGTTACAGGACTTAGCCACCGATTTCTATCTATTACTATATATTGTAATCTTAACACATTTTGAACACTTAAGCTTCTTTCTAGCTCTAAAACCTAGCAACATTTTCACTTATATTTTTGTGTGTTCATGATTATTGTTTTCCTTTTGTTTTTGCCACACAAAATATAAATTCAATAGGGCCAGCACCCCATGGGTATCTACAGGTTTACGATGTGTATAACAATGCATCGTTTTTGTGAATGAATGTATGGGAAATTAAAGAGTTTTACTGAGTAGTGAATCTATTCCTCTGCCCTGGCTACTGCAGCCCAATCCCTTACGTTAGTGTTGATAATTGGTTTGAAAGGACAACCATGTTACAAGTGTACCACCGGGGTGCGCTATAGCATTTAACAAGTGGGCAGGCATTGGGTGTACTCTCAGGCTCAAAGGGAAGAAACACTCTTTTTCCTCTAAAGAGGTGGTGCCCTGCTGTTTTAGTGACATTGCAGAAAAACAACCCACTGAACTCACTGTCAGGTAGACTAGGCTGGATTTTAGGTACATGACATGGTCATATATTTGAATAAATTATTAGCAACTTGAACAGGAAGTATCTAAATTGTGATTAATCAAGAATCAGATTTTTCCTAATATTAAATCTGAAATTATTCATTTGGTAATTTTGAAGCAATTTTGATTTGCACTACCAAATCTGATTGATCTACTGATGGGAAGTAGAGAGTGATAAATTAGAAGGAAGTATTGAAAGGTCAACATTAAAGATACTTTAAAAAATATGTACTTTTATGTTTTTTAATAAGTTTTTTTTATTGTGAAAATACTGTACAGAAGGGTTACAATCACATGAGCAAGGTAATGAGTACATTTCTCATCAAGCATTGTTGCCTCCTCCTTTGTTTTTCCCCTACCATCCCTTCCCTCCCATCTCCACAACTACATCCCCACCCCACCCCCCACCCCGCCCCCACATCCCCACCCCTCACCCACCCCCCTGCCTAAATTGTAAAGTTCATTTTTCAACATAGTGTCTTGTATATCTCATTGTTGCCATGGGTCCACCTGTATCCCTATTTAAAAATCTGTTTTTTCCCTTCCGCTCTCCAAATTATACCAACATCAAAAACAGTGAAAACAGGGGTTATACCATGGGGGAGGGACATACAAAGCAACAAAAAAAAAAATCACATGGTACCTTATAAATACGTTAGAAACAATAGCAAGAAAAGAAAAAAAAAAACTTGTGTCCTTATCTTGGGGTTCAATTTCGCAAGTCTTTCCATTTCCTAACAAATGGGAGATGTCATTCTTTCTGATGGAGGCATAGAATTCCATTGTGTATATATACCGCATTTTCTTGATCCATTCATCTACTGAGTGGCATCTGGGTTGGTTCTATACCTTAGCTATGGTAAATAATGCTGCAATAAACATAGTTGTGCTGGTACCCTACTGCATTGTTGGTAGGAGTGTAAACTTGTTCAACCACTTTGGAAAGTAGTATGGAGGTTCCTCAAAAGACTCCACATACCCTATGACCCAGAAATCCCACTTTTGGCATTTACCCAAATGATCACAAACAAGATCATACTTTTATGTTTTTCAAATGCACATTACTCATACAAGAACAACAACCGATAGAAATCCTTTAAGGGTCATGAATAAAGAAATTAAAATTACATGATCAGCATATTTGCCTATGAACAGAAATTTCTATTAGCAGTTCTGTGGAGTAGTTTAGGTTTTCTTTGGCATTTTGAATAGACAATATAATAATAACCATAAACAACATAATCACAATCCTGTGCATTTTAACTAAGTGGAAGCCAAAATGAGGAGATGTCATTTCTATTTTTTTTTTTTTTTGGTCCGGTCGTGGGGCCTGAACTCTGGGCCTGGGCGCTGTCCCTCGGCTCTTCAGCTCAAGGCTAGCACTCTACCACTTGAGCCACAGCGCCACTTCTGGCTTTTTTCTTATGTGGTGCTGAGGAATCGAACCCAGGGCCTCATGCATGCAAGACAAGTGCTCTACCACTGAGCCACCTTCCCAGCCCTGAGATGTCATTTCTAAAACTGAGATCCTTTTATTTCCTCCTTCTCCGACTTGAACACTGGTTGGAATGATTCTTTATCTTCTTCTCCTAAAAAGGGATATTAGAATTTTGTGTTGCTAGTTTTTAAGTGATTTAAAATTAAAGCTGATCATTTAAGTGTTAATTCTTATCCATCAAGTGCCTTTTGTCAACATTAAAACACAACACTTACATATACATGAGGTCATATCTAATACCTCAAATGTGTCCTCAATAACAAGGCAAAAAGGACATATCAAAGAGACCCTGTAACTCTTAACCTCTTCCAGCTGGAAGCCGAGTTTGTTTGTTCTATAATTAAGCCAGTACAGAAAAAAATAAAAAACTTCCAGTAAACCACTGGATTTCATACAATGTTATTGTTGATTTTCTAAAGTTTTGACTAATCAGTATGGTAATATAAATCCTGTCATCTAAGTTTCATCAAAGGGATGCAAGAACTCATGAATTTAAAAAAAATTAGAGACTATTTTCTGTGTATTTTCATAATGTAGTCTGGTAGATCTGGTTATTGATGTATATTGATAAATTTTAAAGCCCTAAATTAGTACACAAAATTTATATTACAAATTCTCTTTGAGCCACGTACCAGTGACTCATCCCTGTAATCCTAGCTTCTCAGGAGGTGGTGATCTGAGGGTTGTGGTTCAACACCAACCCTGGCAGGAAGGTCCATAAGACTTTTATCTCTAATTAACTACCAGAAAAACAGAAGTGGAGCTGTGGCTGAAAGTGGTAGAGTACTAGCCTTGAGTGAGTGAAAAAGCTCAAGGACAGCGCTCAGTTCCTGGGTTCAAATTCCACAACCGACAAAAAAAAAATCTCACTAGTCTTATTTTATGTATATTTAAGCTTACATTGAGATCTTTATTCTGGCCTTTTTTTCAGGCTATTGTTAAGTTGACTTTCACAACATACAAGAAAGTAAAATTTTTTTTACTTTCTCTAAAATCGATTTAGTGGGAGTAATACCTAAATAAAAAAACAAAACTATTTTAAGAATGTTCTTCATAGTGAAAATTGTTATCACAGCACATTGAAAGCAAGGGGAAATGATTCATAAATACCTCATTTACCAACTGTAGCTTTTAATAATCATAAAAAATAACATGACTGTTAGAGTAAAACATTAAATATTCATGAAAATATAGGTTTCTGTGATGCCGAAGATATAATGAAAATTGAAGTTTTTTTTGGGGGGGGGAGGTCTGGTCATGGGGTCTGAACTCTGGGCCTGGGTGGTGTCCCTCAGCTCTTCAGCTCAAGGCTAGCGCTCTACCACTTGAGCCACAGTGCCACTTCCGGCTTTTTTCTGCTTATGTGGTGCTGAGGAATCAAACCCAGGGCCTCATGCCTGCAAGACAAGCACTCTACCACTGAGCCACCTTCCCAGCCCCGAAAATTGAAGTTTTATGTAATAATGTACAACCTTAAAAGCATGTAAAAAATGAGACTAATGATATTTCACTTATAAAATTAGAAAATAGCACTAACGTTCAAATCAAACAAAATTATTATGAAATAGAAAAAAATAAGGGCTTGATTAGGAAAAGAGGAAGACAAGGGATTAGTCATGGTTAAAAGTCAGGTAACTTGGCTTCAGTCTGGATTCCATCAGTCATTTGCCTGTGGCCTTGAGTTAATTAAACAACTAAGCCTCCCTCTTTCTCTTCTACGATATGGGATGATACCTCTTATGGAGAAAACTGTGAAGCTCAGATGAGATGATTGCAACTCAAAGCGAATTATTATACTTCTGCTAAACCCAATAGGAAAATGTTAAATACTAATTTAAATCTCAATACTCTTCCTTTGGCATCTGATTGTCCCAGAATGTATATTGAAAGTTAACTGTAAGCTGTGTGCAGGCAGCTCAAGCCTAAGTGAAAAAATCAAGTGAGAGCACAAGGCCCAGAGTGAAAGCCGTGGTACCTGCTAAAAAAAAAGGGTGGGAAGGGGCTGGGAAGGTGGCTCAGTGGTAGAGCGCTTGCCTTGCATGCATGAGGCCCTGGGTTTGATTCCTCACAGCAGAAAAAGCCGGAAGTGGCTCTGTGACTCAGGTGATAGAGCACTAGCCTTGAGCCGAAGAGCTGAAGGACAGCGCCCAGGCCCAGAGTTCAGGCCTCACAACCACCAAAAACAAAAACAAACAAGCAAAAAAGGTGGGAAAGTGTTAATAGGGAGAAAAAAGGAGGAAGGAATGAAATTAAGTAAATGGAAAATTCTAGAAGTAAATATTCATAAATTAATCAAAGAAAGGTAACTCTAGATTCTTACGCCTTGATTTGGTAACGTGTAAGGTTATGAGAAATAAGACCCAAGAATGGACAAGTTAAATAGTTACTGAGCAAATTAGGGAGAAACTAAATTAAAAAAATTATTTTAAATAGATACCCATGTATTGATGAACAGAGAAGTTAGTCCGTAAAGGAGGAGGAGGAAAAAGTTGTTGGTGATGGTGATGATGATGATGATGACGACAATTTACATTAAGCCTGGAAGGAGTGCTAGGTTTTATGGTGCTATATAGGGAGTGTCTTATCTAATCTGCACAGCCTGATGAGATTAGATTCAGTTAATAACTGACTTTGAAGTTGAGGAAACTGTGGTTTCGAGGTTAATAACTTGCCAGTATTCACAGTTGTTGTAAGGTAAATCATCCCAGAAGCCACATTTTAAAATATAGAATATTGGAGTCTTTATTATACAGTTAACAGGCTGCAGGCCACCAGTTGTTACAAAGGCCTACAGCATACAAATACACATAACACTGCTAGGATATATGCGAAAGAGGAAAGAAATAACAAAAACAATACCAACATATAATTTAGCCAAGTTTTTGCCACTTCATGTTTGCCTTTTCCATTGTGCAATAATAGGTTCTTTAATTCTAAGATCTCTCATCAAAATGAGATCCTTTTATATGATCAGATGCACATAGGTATTGCACCTTTGTGTTCTCCTAAGAAGATTCTCCTTTCACCTCACTGTGTGTGAATACTTAAGAGACCTGTATATAATTTATCCCAGTGTATTTTTCTTTAACCATCAATGTGTTTGCTTGTAGATTTATTGACACATTCTACCTATCACAAATGAGGGAAACCATGCAGCCTATGTTTCTCTGGTTCTGGCTTACTTTGTTTAATATAATCAAGTCTTTTTTTCCTTACAAATGGTACAATATCATTCTTTTTGATTTATGAGTAGAATTCCATTGTGTACATATGCCACATTTTCTTGATCCATTCATCACTGAAGGGCACCTGGGCTGATTCCATATCTTGGCTATGGTAAATAATGTTGCAAAATTTATGGAAATGGCCCAGGAAATGGAGGCAAGAAGTTTTTTCTTTGTTGCTGTTTTGTTTTCTTTTCCTTTTGTCATGTTTGTTCATCTGTCTGTCTTTGGGAGGGCATGGGAGGGTAAGGAGGGAGCGCAGAAATGGTGAGACACAGGATGAACGAATACAGCAGTGGTACTCACTAGACCCTGTTGAAAATGAACTAAATAACTTGTCGGTGGAGATGGGAGGGGAAAACTGGGAGAGGAAAGAGGTGACACTGTCCAAAAGAAATGTACTCTTTTTGCTGTTGTTGTTGTTGGTTGTGGGGCCTGAACTCTGGGCCTGGGCACTGTCCCTCAGCTCTTCAGCTCAAGGCTAGCGCTCTACCACTTGAGTCACAGTGCCACTTCCAGCTCTTTCTGCTTATATGGTGCTAAAGGATCAAACCCAGGCCTCATGCATGTGAAGCAAGCACTCTACCACTGAGCCACCTTCCCAACCCCAGAAATGTACTCTTTATCTAACTTATGTAACTAACCCCTCTGTACATCATCTTTATAATAACAATGCATGAAAAAATAAAAGGGGTAACATTGAAAAAAAATGAAATGAGATCATTTGCCAGACACCAGTGGCTCATATCTGCAATCCTAGGTACTTAGTAAGTTGAGATCTGAGGATCCCAGTTCAAAGCTGTCCTAGGCAAAAAAGTCCATGAAACTGTTGTCTCCAATTAACCACCAAAAAGCCAAAGAAGAGCTGTGGCTCAAGTGATAGAGCACTAGCTCTTAGTACAAAAGCCCAGGGACAGTGCCCAGGCCCTGAAGTCAAGCCCCATCATGTGTACACACATGTGCACATGCATGCACACACACACACACGCAAAGACTATTTGTTTATTGCTAATATTTTTATCAATATTCTGTAGAGTGTATTCTGTATTCTCTTAAGAAGGTAGAAGCTTTCTATATATCTCTTCTCTTTTCTTTCTGAGCCCTTACCAGAAGCATTCTCCAAAGTCTCTTTGCAACAGTACCAGCATTTTTTAGCATGCAGTTCTTAGCCCCTACCTGTTGGCCAGCTTCAACGTTATTCCCTATTGGTATTAGTTGAACAGCACCCCACTTGTCAGTATCAATTTGTGTCTCAGTTCAGGTTGCTTATAGTCAAGGCCCAAGGGGACTTGAGGTGATCTTGTTATTTACTTATGATTTAAAGCTGTGGAGGATAGAAGTCTGAAATCAAGTTTGCAAAAGTAGTGTGTTCTGTTGAGAGCATTTTTGGTTTGCAGATGGCAGTGTTTTTGCGGGGTCCTTACATGAAGGGAAGAGAGAGAGAGGAAGGAAGGTTTCTTACCTCTATTCTATGATCTACTTCTACTAATCTCAATATGAGTAAGGCCTCTACTCTTGTGACCTCAAAACCTCCCCAAAGCCTACTCACAAATGGCATTGCTGTTCATGGAGCTATCAGCATTTTAAAGAGATTCAAATGTTTAGTTCATGGAGTCTCACCACCACCACTACTATTACTATTACTGTTACTATTATTTCTTCTTCTTCTTCTTCTTCTTCCTTCTTCTTCTTCTTCCTTCTTCTTCTTCCTCCTCCTCCTCCTCTTCCTCCTCCTCCTCTTCCTCCTCCTCCTCTTCTTCCATAGGCATAGAAGAAGCTATTACTGCTGACATTAGTCCAAGTTTCCTTAAATATCCAATGCTATTATTCTTTTATTCTCAGTTTTTATTATTATTCTCTATTGCTCACTGGAATGTAATTTGATAACTGGAGACAGCTAAATGGGAGACTACATCATATGTAGCATTTTGAAAACTGATGGTTAGTGAAAATATGATGAATACAGACAATTCTAATAGTGTGGTGAATGTCCTGGTTTGGATATGTTGATAAAATCAAATTACCTACCAGAAAGGAATTGACATAATAAAACCTCTGATTAGTGTTAAGAATAAACCTATCTTGAGAAAAACTATAGTCTCACATAAACAAAAACTGAATGAATGAATGTGTGAATGAATAAATGGAAAGAAAACTCGTGAGACAACAAAATGTGAAGATATGTGTACAATACTGATTCTTTGGCAAGTGGAGACAGCAACATCCATCAGAGAAGGACTAGACTTCAAGAACAAGAGACCAGCTCTCTTCCTCTTGAGGGATGACAGGACAAGGTTTGTAAGTAGAAGAAAAAGAAGATAGTCCTTCAACACACCTCTGACTTTGATCACAGTGGCAGGAAGCACTATCATATATATGTTCAGCGGTGGAGGCTTTGAGCCTAATTGCCTATAACCTAGTTGCATCTCAATGGCAAGAAAGGATGCATGAGAAATTGCATTAATTGTATTAATGTATTGCGGAATCTCTTAATCAAATCTAGAAAGGGAGCCAGTAGAGAAGCTACCTTTTAATAGGAAAAATAACTCAGAACCAAAGGGATTAAGCAATGTGGAAGAGAGATCTGTAGAAAGTAGAAGTTGGAGTTTAAAAAGTGATTAAGTTTGGAACCTGATGCCAGTGGCAGCTCCTGTCAGCTACACATCCTGCATTATTGCCCCTTTCACAGCAAATTATAGCCATACAGATGTTAACCCTGCATGGCTGTTAAGCTCCATTAAAAGACGTATTTCTCAGACCACCCTTGGTTTCCAAGGATCTGTTCATTAACATAGGGCATAATCCTTATGTCAGAGCTACAGGTATAATTCAAAATCTTATAGGGAGATAGCCAGTGAGAGGCAAAAACTTGTCTGGGTAATTACTTGAAAGAAATAGACACTTTCTTAAACCCCCTCTTTACCTCTGTTATTTCCACAAGGAAAAGAAAGAGAAGATGGGTGGTGACTATGTTTCCCCCTTTAAAATTGGCATCTAAAAGCCAGAAGGATAGTTACAGTGAAAACAAAGGACAGGAAATACGAAAAGGCAAGAAGGCTCCGTTTTCCTGCTGTGTTTCATATCAACAAATGGCCTCTTCTCGGAGTACTTCCTGGTTAGTGACTTGAAAATACATGTGTCAAATTATCTTTTGAAGTGTACTGTCCTCAATTAAACAAGTCCTCAATTAGTTTTGCTCTACTTAGAAGGCAGATGCGATATTTAGAGGAAAAAATAGAGGGGAGACATGATTAACTTGTGCAGAGGGTTCTTTTTTTATATTATATTTCCTCAGAAAATGGAAATGAAGGTTGTTAGTATAAACTAGCAGTGCATTTCTGAACCATAATGTTTTCTGAAGTGGTATTGCATTACTCTCCTTTTCAATTTCTATTCTGGTAAATGTGTATTTTCCTCAAAAATTAAAGCAAAGAAGTTAAGCACCGGTGGTTCACACTTATAATCCTAACTTCTCAGGAGACTAAGGATAGGAGGATTACAGTGGAGGCTAGTCAAGGCAGAAAAGTCCCTTTCAACCTATATCTGTGTACAGTGGGGCATGACTGTCATCCTAGCAATGATAAAAAGCCAGTCTCTGTATACATCCTAGGCAAGAAGCAAGAACTTATTTCAAAAATAACCTGTGTAAGGAAAAAAAAAGAAGGGGAGCTACAAATATGACTCAGCAGTAGCAAGCTTGCTAACAAGCTAGTGCCAAAATAAAATTAAAAAGTAAAAGAAATGGAAATAAAAGCAAACGGAAAAAATACAGCAAAGAAAACTAAGGATCACCTTTGAGGACTGTTCTTAAGATCCCATCATATATGTTTTGTCTCTTGAAGTGAAATGAAATGTGATTTTTTTTTTTACACTTCTGAGTGGATCTGTGGGCAAAGTCACCCCTCCATCTTTACTTCCTGTGATAGTTCTGGTAAGTGTGTTCTAGGATCCTGAGCTTGTTGCACTTCCAATAACATGAGTTATCCATCTTTTATAGAGGGCCCTTGGACTGACAGCTGCTGCATGAACACCTTTATTTGATCATTAAGATGTAGACTATCCATATAAGTTATTGAAAAACAAAACATAAACCTCATTAAATCTGTCATTTGGTATCACAGAACTAATTGTTTATCACATTCAACTTTCTACTAAAAAACTGAATTAATTCAAGTTGGTTAATATTAATTATAGAGCAAAACCACAAACAGCTGAATGGCTGCCCAAGGCCCATCACCCTTCCAGTCCTACTGTGGGGAAGTTGTTAACTCTTTTTAAAATTCTGCTTCTCAGGATATTTGTCATCATCAGGGCTAACCTTTTCTCTTGCTTTAGATGTGTTAAGTCTTTACACTTATTAATTCTTTTACGTAGTGTTTGTAGTTTGTAGAAGGAAATTGATTTTCTTGTAATGGGGAAATCATCGCTCCTATTATGACATAAAACTTTAATTTGATGTCTCCTTCACTGACCCAAACTAATTACAACAAAAACATGTTAACAAAGTGAGTAGTTTTTTTTTTCTTTCATACATCAATTTTACTACTCAGGGCTGCCCCTAGAAAGTCCGTTACTCTGGCACTCGTGTGTGTGTGTGTGTGTGTGTGTGGTGTCAGTAGTGGCCATCATGACAGGCTGTGATATATATATTCTCATGGTGAAACTTGAACTCCTCAGATCATCAGCTTCTAAGGAGCAAAGAAATATTAAAGGGGTTTATCAGTAATGGCCAAACAACTAAAAGCATGGTCATAGCTTCCTCTTTAATTTGGGCAGATTGGAATGCACCTCCCCAAATCAGACGGAAATAGTAAAATTTAAAAACTTTTATGAGTACCCAGCTCAGCTGCACCTGGCTTCCCTAATTGCCTTCAACCAAGTCATTACTGGGGAGGCAAGATGTTTAGCCACCAACAGCCCTTATTAATGTATAATAGGAATTTACTTGTAAAACAGAATTATTGGGATGGCATGATGTCATAAAGACAGAGTGCTGACATTTTAGATGGGTTTATAAGGGAATGTTGAATTATAATTTAGGAGCAGAATATTCTTTTGGTAATTAATCACAATTTGGTACAACCTCAGTGTGGACTATGTGTCTGGATACATAAAAGTTATTATTGTAATGCTTCTCTATTAAAGTCTATGTTGGTGTAAATGCATGTAATTCTCATGAATTATCTAGTAGTTTGCAGATGTGCAAAAGGGTCCACAGCAGGTATAAATAAATGACATGCTTCAGCAAGGCAGTTTCCCTGATTTCTGTAAAAATGCTGAAGACTTAAAATCCTTAAAAAAAGAGCTGCAAATTTTGCTCTTGGTAGCAATGCTTCAAGAAATGGGATACATTTAGTTTTATTGGATCTCAAACTTAGAATCTGTCAATATGGCTATGTGATTAATGGGTGCAGACTTTTACCTGCCTCATAAATATAATGGGCTTTGATTACTAGGCTCAGTTTGCAGAGCAATAGTTAACATGATGTCAACACTTCCATTGTAAACCCACTTTTTGGAGGGGTTTATAACTTGCTCATAAAAAATCACTCGGGATGACACTTTGATATGAGGCCTTAGTCTGGGGGAACAAAGACATTTTAAGGAATAGATTTAAGTATTCCATTTACCTATTTCTAAGTTTATGAATATCTAAGCTGCATATAAAAAGTCAAGTTTTATATGCTTCATAAAAATTTTAAATAATAAATGATTCTTATCACTCTGTTTACCTTTCTAAGGACATTCTCTACAGTTAGATGTTATATCATTCACTTTAAACCAGAAGGGGACATTTTTAAATGCAATTATGTTACAGATCAGGAGACAATTAAAAGAATCATTCAGCATTAAAATCTTTGGAATTTTATTCCAAGTAACTGTGTAAAGTGCTATGGTTTAGTCCCAATCAATAAGAATTTCAGAACACACAGAGCACAGTAGTGTGTACCTGTGGGTCCCCATATTCTGGAGGCTGAGGCTGGAGGGTCACTTGAGCCCAGGAGCTTGAAGTTAAACAATACAGAATGATATCTCAACTCTTTCAAAAAAAATAGAAGTTGAGGGCCAAGGACTGGTACTTTATACCTATAATCCTAGCTATTCAGGAGGCTGACATCTGTAAATCTAGGTTAAAAGCCAGCTGGAGCAGAGAGATCCTCCAGACTTTTATCTCCAGTTAACCAGCATAAGCCAAAAATGGAAGTATGACTAAAGTGGGAAAGCACCAGCCTTGGGCAAAAAGAATGTGAGGCCTTGAATTCAAGCCCTAATACCACACCTACCTCCCACCCCCAACACACACACACACACACACACACACACACACACTACAAAGATTAATACATTCTCAAGTCTTGGGAAGTATCATAATACAAAGTGGGCCAACTTGGGTATATTCTGATTTAGATTATATATTGCCTCTTGTTTTCAAAGCAGAGAAAAGTCTGCAGAAACCTGCTTCATGCCAGCTCCTGGTCATCTTCCAAGGCATTGCAGTTGCAGGACGATGCTACTTAGCATAGGGCATGTTCTTCAAAACTTTAGGCTTTTCTGTATATCCTTCCTATGTCAGGAAGTTACTTCTTCAAATTTATGAGAGCAAAGAGCTAGGATTTGCTGTTGGATTTGAAGGAGAATGAATGAGAAGCTGTAGTTGGAACCTAGATGTTTGAAGTGGGTATCCAACTTCCATAATTTTCTGGACCTGTTGGGCAGCTGAAGAGCTTTAAAGTCATCTCACTGTATGCTTTGTAATGGTTCCAAGGCTGCTAGTTGGCCTGATTAAAAAGAGGTGGTGGCCTGGGAAGGTGGCTCAGTGGTAGAGTGCTTGCCTTGCATGCATAAGGCCCTGGGTTCGATTCCTTAACACCACATAAGCAGAAAAAGCTAGAAGTGGTACTGTGGCTCAAGTGCAAGAGTGCTTGCCTGAGCTTAAGAGCTGAGGGTCAGTGTCCAAGCCCAGAGTTCAGGCCCATGACCACAAAAAAACAACAAAAAGAGGTGGTGTTTTCATTTGTTTGCTAATTGGTTTTATCTTTCAGGGGACATGACATCTTTTTACCTGGTCTTCACTGATTTTTTTTTTCTTTTTTCTTTCTTTCTTTTTTTTTTTTTTTGTTGTTGTTGGTCATAGGACTTAAACTCAAGACCTGGGCAAGGTCCCTGAGCTTTTTTGCTGAAGGCTAGGGCTCTACCACTTTGAGCAACAGCCCTACTTCTTGTTTTCCAGTGGTTAATTGAAGATAAGTCTCATGGACTCCCCTGGCCTGGTTGGCTTTGAATTGAGATCCTCAGATGTCAGCCTCCTGAGTAGTTAAGATTACAGGTGTGAGCCATTGGTTCCTAGCTTACTAACGTGTTTTTTTTCAGATTTGAATGACCTTGGATTACTGAATTTTTTTTAACCATAAAAAAAGGAAAGCAAGACTTTGTTTTTTCATTGTTGCATTGTAGTTTGTTGTCTCTGGTGACTGGATTTTTTCTGTTTCTTTTTTCCTTTGTTTTGGAGCCTATT
Organism: Dipodomys spectabilis; assembly: GCF_019054845.1. Classification (NCBI taxonomy): domain Eukaryota; kingdom Metazoa; phylum Chordata; class Mammalia; order Rodentia; family Heteromyidae; genus Dipodomys; species Dipodomys spectabilis. The sequence continues at coordinate 6,079,597 of NW_024870769.1, read as the reverse complement.
CTGGCCTCAAACTCAAGATCCACTTGCCACAATCTTTTCGGTTCTAGAATTGCAGGTGTGCACCTGTACACCATTCAAATCCATGAAGAAACTGGCCAGTTTTAGTTTTTCCTCTTCCCCACCCTTCTTTTCCTCTCTACTTCCTTTTAAAAAAAAAATTACCTTTAATCCAGCAGTCACAAACTGTTTAAAAGGAAAAATAACTTTTGGCATCCCCAGTAAGGGGGTTCTAGAATCTTTCAAAGATAGCAGAAAGTGTACAGTGTGGGTACAAGGCTGACATGCATTTCAGACTAATGCCAGAAATATTTACTGATATATGCCTGTATCTGTTTCTTGCCAATTTTGTTCAATAACCCTGGAAAGGAACAAACTATTAGACTTAGTAGGATAAAAAAAAATGTGGGATTCATGCCTGTAATCTTTAGGCTGACAAGCACTGAACAGGCTTGGTCAAGGGCCAGGCTTTACATCTTTGAATAACTGCCCATTTAAAGAACCTCAGAAATGTATCAAGTAGCCTGAAGATTAAGGCAACAGTAGCATTAATTCATACAGTGATTCACTGTTTTTGTGGCACTAAACTTTGAAAAATACAAAAAAATAACCCAGTGCACTGGCACTTCATACATCAAATATTTTAGAGTTCAGAACAATCCTATGAAGTAATCAGTTTGTGTTTGGGGAAGCTTTGGAAAGCCAACTGTAGAAAATTTTTTCGTCTATTCTGTAGAAGATCTCATAGCTTGTGGGCTCTAGGGCTTGCAGGGGTGCCTTCTCATTTGCAAAAATGATAGTGTTCCCATGTTATATCAGCCGCTCAAAGGGCAAGTACTCGTTAGTAAAAGATTTACAATTATTATATAACTCATTCAGAATTTATCAAGCACCTGTCATCTGATGCAGATTGGGGTTTATAATATGCATGGACAGTCTTAATGGATTTATGAATGAGGTAGAGGACTAGGAAATAACTGAAAATTACTGTCTAGCGTGAGGATGCTACTGAGAGACATAAAGAGAGCCAAGGGGAGCCATAGAAAGAACAACTGATTTAGATTCAAGGTTTCACTCAAAACTTTCCAGGAAGGGCCTCAAGACAGGTAGGTAGAGGGGACTGGAGTTGGGTAGATAAGAGAAAGCACTTTAATTTGCAGTCCAACCAATGCCAAGTAAATGAGAAAAAGGTATGTAAGTCATGAGCACTCATTAGGTGTTGGTTGAAACCTTTGAAGGGCCTTGATCACCAAATTTGAGGAATTCTAACTTCTTAGACCTGGGAAGCAAGAGGGCTTGAGCTTAGGCCCATAGCATCATATTTGCATTTGAAATACAGGTCTTGGCTGTAGGTGGAGTATGTGACAGCAATGGGGCACACTGGACGCAAAGGAGTCCCTGCATGCTGTGGTTAGGTTTGGGAATGAACTCCTCCATGTTCCAAATGTGGGTTCCTAATCCTTGGCAATTTGTGAGATGTGACGTATAAGGCCCTAAGGGGGAGCCAGGAACTAAGGATGACAGATGGGCAGATACATGCCTCTCACCCTGAAAAAGGATCAGGGAAGGGGACTAGATGCCAGAGAGCTCTGAACATTCTGGAGCCTTGGAGCTATCAGTTCTGTAAGTCCTTGAACAAGCCCTTGGAGCTGGAGGAAGAGATTTGTGAGTCATCACTAGACCCATCAAAAAGAGAAGAATGTGTGCAGAAGAATACACAGGAAAAACTGTAGGACATAGACCCTAGTAAGTTGGACAGCAGAAAAGGTACTGGCACAGGCAAGTGGGTCAGACCAGCATGATGCTGCAGAAGATTCAGGTATACGAGGAGTGCAGTGGTGAATGACAACCATTCCCTCCTTCACCGTGTACATGCACACATGTGTATAGATGCATGTACATGCCTCTGTGTTGAAGAAGGTGATCCTGTGACATGATCTATGTGGGGGGTAAAAATCTACCTATCTTATGATCTGTCAGAGGGGAATTGTCTAAGGAATGCTTTAGTACTCTTAAAAGTTTGAAACTTACATATACATTCTCATAATCAAACATACTGTATTATAAAATAGCCAAGGGACATTTAAATATTAAATTTACTTCAGTCTTGTGAAGCAGCCTGGATGAGTGTTACTTGGCTCACTGGTGCTGGTCATAACTAGACCTTTGAAAAGGCTCTGGGACATTGCATTTTCCCCTCTTACTCATCCTCTGCAGGTGGAGACCCCTGCTGGAACTCCTCTAAGCTAGAGCTCATTCCTCCGAGCGGGAAGCACAGTCATCCTTCCACTTTCTGCCTATCTTCTTTTCCTGTCACAATGTGCTTACCATGAGAGATCATGCCAGGCTTCCTTGGGATACTCTACTTTATCTGTCCCCAAACTGTAACTCAAAGGGCCACCTCCCATCTATATTCCTGCTGTCTTTCTGAGGTCAGAACAATGCAAAGCCCCTGCACCACTGCCAGCCTCTTCTCCCAGCTTCTTCCACTTATTCCATTTCTTTTAAGCATCCTTGCTGTCTTCCCCTTCTAAATAGACTGTCTCTTTGATCCATGTTCTGGTTGAACAATGAGCAGGGCGTGCTGCACTCAATGAAAGAAGCATATTGGTTTTCATGATTAAAGGAACAATGCATTCAAAACAGCAAGTATAGTTAAGCATGCTTAATTAAATATTTTAGAGAAGAGCCAAGTTCTTGAGTTCTTAATCCATCAACAGGCATTCATTGGTTGCTTGTTGTCATTGTCTCTGCTATTTTGTATTCTTATTTGCTGATTGTTATTATAAAGGTGATATACAGAGGGATTACAGTTACATAAGTCAGATAATGAGTACATTTCTTTTTGGACAGTCACCCTTTCCCTCATTTGTTATTCTTTTTTTTAAATTTATTATCCTTAAAGTAGTTGTACAGGGCTGGGAAGATGGCTCAGTGGTAGAGTGCTTGCCTTATGCAAAAAGAAAAAAGCCGGAAGTGGTGCTGTGGCTCAAGTGGTAGAGCGCTAGCCTTGAGCTGAAGAGCTGAGAGACAGCGCCCAGGCCCAGAGTTCAGGCCCCCTGACCAAAAAAAAAAGTAGTTGTACAAAGGAATTTCAATTCAGCATTGTCAGTTTGTGAGTACAATGCATCGTGTTCAACATCATCTTTTTCATTATGCTCCCCAGTCTCTCCCTTCGTTATTAATATTTTCTAACCAGTGGGTAACTTCTCAATCTTTTTCTGGTCACTTGTACTTTTATAATTTCTCCCAACAAATTTCAAGGGATAATATCAATGTTTGGTTTTGTTATCCATTACTGTTTCAGTATTTTCCGGTATTTCTTATTGTTCTATCTTCTTTATTCCTAAGATAAATAAAAATGAAGATGTATTTTGAGCAGTGGGCTAAGAGTGATGAAAGCAGAAGCAGAAGGCAACTTGGTGTTATATGGAAGGAGAAGACAATGTGTGTGCTGGCACAGGATTGCCTGGTCCCAGGAGCTTAGATTTCTTACCTATAAGGGAGTTGGAACTGGATGTCTGGGGTCCTCATCAGTTCTGAAGATCTCTTATTCTAGCCAAGTACTCTACCACTAAACCACATGACCTCTATTCTAATTTTAGCATATGGAGACATTTTTTTAAAGTGGTTTCTGTCTTCTAAAACTCACAAACAATCTCACTGGCTTGAATATCCTATATTCAAAGTAAGGGACATGGTGGGAACTTCCTACCAGCACTCAACAGGTCTCCTACTTCTCTTCTTTCTTACTTCCAGTTTTTATTTTTATCATTACCTTAGTCATGCAAGACAATGAGCATGAATAAGTATAGTGTCTGGATTTACTGTTATAAATTAAGATTTTTTTCCTTGAACTTACTTTCTGTTCCCAGAAATACAAGCTCTGGTATGCCATTAAAAAAGAATCCCTACCAAATATTTTGCATTGTACATTTCATTGCTGCGTCTTTATCATCCTGACAATTGAGTTGCTTATATGAAAATAAACTGGCAGAAGACAATCATTTAGTCACAATTTTTTTTGGTGTGTGTACACATGTGTGTGCATGACGCATGCCTGTCCTTGGGCTTGAACTCAGGGCCTGGTCACTGACCCTGAACTTCTTTTGCTCAGGTATAGCACTGTATCACTTGAGCCACAGCTCCACTTTTGGCTTTTATTTGGTAGTCTATGGGAGATCCACGTCTCACAGACTTTCCTGCCTCCGCTGTCTTTGACCCACGGTTGGATCTCATCCTCCTGAGTAGCTAGGATTAAAGGCATGAGCCACCAGCACCCAGTTTTTGTTGTCTTTTGAGTAACATTGTTGCTTCCATACCACAAGAGGGCAGCACAAGTGATTATGTGAAGAAGATGGCTTCTGCCACAGTAAAGAGAATGCTTATGACACTAGTTTCCAGCTTTCAACACGTCTTCACGTGCATATGTAATGGTCACAAGGATTCTCTGTGAAAGGTAAAGCAAGCATGATCATTCTCATTTAGCACACAGATAACAACCTTAGAGTGGCTTAAAGATGATTTGCATACAGTTACACAGCTAGTAAATGATATCCAAGACAAATCCCGGTCTCTTTCCTGACCATAAAGAGTGTGACCATCATCCTAGTGAACTCCTAAAGCAGATTGAGGGTAAGAGGAGGTCTGTACAGACCCAGAAAAAAATGTATTTTCTATGGCAGCAGTGCATTGTTTGTGTTTCTTGGCATAGCATCTTGTGTCCTTTGTGCTCTCTTCTGTTCCAGAAAGATAGGAAAGGCTAGGAATCACTTTCCTCAAATACCACCATGCAAGCCTTCCTGGCAGTCCCAGTTGTTTGGAGTTAGGTTACATAGTAGACTGTCTTAAACAGTTAAGAGATGGGGAGGATAAGAAGAAAGAGATAGCAGGACCCAGATCTACAAAATCCAAATGTCCATTTCCCCAGTTTCCATAGTGAACTTGGAAATTCCCTATGGGCTGTCAGAGCCCCAGCTACTTAGTTTCAAAGGAGCTAGGAGAATATTGTAAGGGCACAAACAAGACTCAATTGGAACTATACAAAACACTATGTTATTAAATACCCACATGAAGATTTTTCTAAGCCCTCTAACTCCAAAATCTGTGATGCTAGGTGACCTATAGGCAGGCAGACAAGTGATCACTTTGCCAGGTAATTTACATACAAAATTTATCCCAACAGGAATTGACCAGTTTTTTTTTTTTTTATCAATAAGGTGATTCTATCATGTGATTAATTTCAATAGCTTTTTTCCCCATTTTTTTGAAGGAAAGACAAAAAGGTTCAAGTAGCAACCTGTGTTCAAACTAACTGCCTCACAATTCAGGAATTCAGATTTGGAACTAGAATAAGTACACTCAATATGTAAAAAATAGATGCTGTTGAATTGCCTTTTTAAATCAGCAAAATAATTAAAGCCTTTGTAGTTTGGCCAATTAATGTATTGCACATCTATATGGGCAGCTTAATAAGTAAAATGCTTGAGAAAGGTAAAATTCCAAGACCAAAAGCAACTAATAGCAGAGAATATGTCCAAGTGGTGATTAATAGTCTCTCTCTTTTTCTCTTAAGAGACTAAACATTTACTAAATCCCCTGAGTCTGTAGCTCCAATTCAGTCAGCATTCCCATTGTAAACTGCCAGTGTTAGAATTTTTCATTCATCATTTTCTTAAATTCCAAAGTAAGTGTCATTGTCGTGTTTAGTGACAGAATACAAATATTTATTTTAAATGTTTCTCTAAACCAAGTCCTAGTGGAGGGTAGAGCCCTCTAATGCTCTACATCTGGGTTTCAGGGCTTTAAAATTGGTTGTCGTCTGCATACCAAGTCCTCTGCAAATACTCAGCCACAGAGAGCAAAATCCCACTTGACAAGAAGTCTCTAGATATGGATTTATGTCATAGGATGTAATGTTTACTTTAGACCTGCTGTGATCTATTTGGAAAATTTTCAGTTCTAATAAACATTATTTGTACAACATTTTTATGGAATCAGCTTTATAAAGGTTTGTTAATTTATTTCTGGAAGGTAATTGTTAAATAGGAGAAAGATAGCAATCAGTCATCAAACCAGAGGAAAAAATTGGAACAGAAGATATCTAGAATTCTCTGAATTCTGCTTGAATATTCTTTCATTCTATTTTGGAGAAATGAAAATGAACACAATTGTTCATCTAACCTGCATTTAGAGCCTGAATCATATACTGATATTCTTAAGCATTTCTGGAATTTTCATCCATGTTTTTAGTGAACTCTGCCATGGGAAGAGTGAGGTATTGGCTTTTCTCTCCTTTCTCTTTCGGTTTAGTCTACATCGAACCTTTGGCTTTACCACAAGTGTATGGGTGGTATATGTTTCTAAGTTGATATATTAATGTTGAATTTTTATTGTCACAGTTTCTGTTCATGCTCCTTTCAAACCTTTCATTTATTTGTTTCTGAACCTTGGATATCTCATAAAAATGTCACCATTGTGGTTGAACATTAAGCACCTTCCCATTTTGCTCTGGGCCATTGAAATAAATTTGGACCAGGTGCTCTGCTCATAATGGAGCTCCTTGAAGTGCTCTGATAATGAGCCAGGAGCGGAAGCTGTCAGCCTTCAGCTGGCCTGAAGAATGCAATTAGAGCAGTTTTAATACTGCTGAGGGACCCCATCCAATCAAGGCCATTTGACTTAAACCAAGTCTAGGATCTTAAACATGTACTTTAAGTATGTAAGCTTTGTCTCTGCACTGAGGATGGGGAGATGCATTTCTGTTACAACAGATCCACTTTGAGTCCCAGAGAAAATGATGTTCTGCACGCCAGTGGAGTTCTCTTTCATCTCTCCTGCTATGATGTTACAATGACCACATCTATGATCTGATGTCACTGTGATCAAAATAACCAGTGCCAAGTTAAGTTTCAGATCAATGTGACACAGCCCATTTCCGGGTAGTTACCCCATAGAAATAGTAGCACAACTATCTTTTTAATGGCAAAAACTTAGATTTGTCTAAACATTCACCACAGGAAACACTATGCAGCCACTAAAAAGAATAGTACTGCCTACTTGATGTTGTTGAGTTAAGCAAGTCATTTACAAAACAGTTTGTATAGTGTGATGTGTGTCTTGGGTTAAGAGTCTGCATTCTCAGGGTGGGTTCATTTGCCATCAAGCAAATGACTCGTTGGTATTCTGTGAGGAGTAACAGCTTTCTGTAGTTCTGTTGGTGAGAGAGATGCGGAGCACAGTGGCAGGGATTAATATTGAATGGCAGCTTACATTCATCATTTCCTTTGTATACTTGTAGTATACAAAGTGTTTACTCTATTCCTGAAGATACACTGGTTTGGAGAGCTCCATTAACTTGCCGGGCACAAAGCTTGAAGTAGAGTATTAGGATGTGAACCCAAGTCAGCATGTTCCCCAAAGGCCTTCTCTTTGTCCCTGCTAGTTCTCTAAAAACAGATATTATTTCCAGGGCCACATAGCATTTCAGGCCTAATCCCTTTACAAAACATGAGGGCATAACTCAGGAATTGTTGTTAGTGTTTTTGCACACATTTCTTATGAATGCTTGGAGCCATCATTAAGAAGCCTCACTCTGAGGCTGTGGGATTCACTGCCGTTTCTCCAGTGAGTAAAAATGTTTTTTCCTTAAATGAGACCATGTACAAGGATGTTAATTCAACATAATTTGCAATATAATTGAAAACTAAGTGATTTTACATAACAGATAAGGCAGGGATGAGAAATTAATGAGAAAGGAATGTGAAATTAATTTTGATTAATTTGATTACATAAATTAAACTTGATGAATGAGAAATATGCAAACTTTAAAGACCAAAATAATTATAGAAGTATTATTTTATAAACTCCCAAATGCCAAACAGTAGTTTATTTAAATAGTTTATTTTAACATGGTTTGCTGTGGGTTTTTTGTTGTTGTTTTAGTTTTGGTTTTTCAGATCTTCTTTACTTTGGATCTCTGCCTCATCTAGGATACTGCTATCCTGTTGGCCTATTAAGATATTATACACAATTACTAAAATCCTATTTCAAGTTTTGGCACTGTTTCACAACTCAAATTTTAGAATTATTCCTGTGAATGAAATGATAGCTAATTTTAGCCACAAATAAGTCCCCTCCAGTAACCTAAACAAACATTTCATGGCCTGTCTCCTGACATTGTAACATGGACTTAAGCTATATTGGGCAAAGCAATAGATTTACATCGATTAGAATTGGAAACATTGCAACACATAGGTAAACATGAGGCATTTTGAAAATTTTGCAATAGCTGTCATGTAAGACTGTGAGCTTGTTTTGTTTTGGTGCCAGTCCTGAGGCTTGAGTCAGGAACTTAGACCTGTCTCTAAATTTTTGTGCTCATTGCTAGCCCTCTACCACTTAACTGGCTTTTGGGTGGTTTATTGTAGATAAGAGAATCATGTACTTTCCTACCCAGGCTGACTTTGAACTGCAAACCTTAAATCTCAGCCTCCTGAGTAGCTAGGATTGCAGGCATGGGTCACTAGTACCCAGCTATATTTTTTAAATAAAGAATGAAAAAGCAGTGAACTATACTAGAAGAAGAAAGCCTCATTCCTTGATGCTTTTAACAAAAGTCACTTGTTTCTTTTTAATCTTTAGCTCCAATTTCAACTATCAAGTTTACTTGGCATTTGGATTAGTTATTCATACACAACTTTATTCTCATTCTGATTTTTAAAATTTCCATTGTTTTGCTTTTTATTAACACTTTGACCATATAATCATGATCTTTTTCTACCTTTGCTGAAAAGAAGAATCCAGAATTCCAGGGACTTCTACATTTAGAAACCAGCCAAAACAGAGGGGCTTTCCCCCCTGAAGCTGACAGCCAGAGGGAGTGGCTGAAGTCATCAACATGAACAGGTATATTCAGTATGATAAGGCTGAAGGCCTCCCCTGTTCATCTATAGGGAGTATGTTTCGGTGGCTTTAAGTGTGCCTTGTGAAATTGTCCAAGGAGAGACCATTTTATGCCAAATCGTCTAAAGACTGGGGCTTGACAAACTGCTTTGATTTAAAGTAAAGATAAAGAAGCAAAGGTTCACATCTGGAGAATCAGGTTGGGGAGTTAAGGTGGTCCTGACTAGTTGGTAAACCTTGGGTTCTTTCTCTCTTGAGAGAAAGGAGTGGAAAAGGCAGCATAATACCACCACACTCTGCTCTGGGAATAGCTTAGGACTGACCCTGTGTCAGAAGGGCAAGGTAGCTAGAAGGAATCAGAACGACAGCCAGCTAATAGGATAGGTGGGCTAAGTCCCAAGACTAGGCTGCAGCATTGCTTGCTAGGCTGACCCAGGCTCAGTGTATTCTCTCTGGATGCCTATTTAAAGACACCAGATGTGGCACAGGGTCCTTGTCCATCTCACCAGTGAAATCTAGCAAACAGTAGTAGTTGTAAACTGAGTAGGAGAAAGGCTTGCCCACTGCTCTCACCTCCAGTCACCTGCCTTTACATTGATGGAAAAGGAGAGAAGGGGAGCAGGGGAACAAGGCGAGAGGACATTTTGTATTTTTCTATCATTTTCACAATGTAATCACAATTACAGTTTCAAACAAAAAACTATGTGCCAAATCCTGGTATTGGTTACTCACACCTGTAATTCTAACTACTCAGGATTCTGTGGTTTAGAGGATCTCAATTTGAAGCCGGCCCTGGGCAAAAACATCTATGAGATTCCATTTCCCAAATAACTGCAAAAAACAACCTCTAGGGCCAGAGGTGTGGTTCAAGTGGCAGAACACCAGCCAGAGGCTCTGAGTTCAAAACCTGGTATTAGAAAAAAAATGTGTCAAGAATAAAGTCTTGATGGGGTGTGTGTTCATATAATCTGGTTTATTTATAAAGAAAATTGAAATGGGGGTTGGAGGCATGGCTCAGTTGGTAGATCGCCAGCCAATGAACAAAGTGTCATAATTTATGTGTGATTAATAAAATTTAAGTAGTGCAAAGAAAGGTAAATTTTCCTCCCTTATTCTTCTAAACCCATCCCAACTTCTTGAAACTTCTATTTACATCTTTACTCTTAGAATGTCAAAACTATAGAGTTTTTGGAGGGTAGAAGGGAGCTGAATTATGGGTGGTTTATATTTTTTCTTTTTTGTATATTTTATTTTTTCTGATTATTTAAAAAAGTTTTACACAACTATGTCTAGGGCTATTTATCTCAATGGCAACTTAAAGAGCTGACTTAAAATTGTTATATGCATTGAATCATGGAGTAGCATATAATCATAATCCATAAGCAAATGTGGTAACAATTACTTTTAAATGAACTTTATTCTTCAGCTTGAACAGATTAAACTATCATGGGCACATGCCGTTTCTTTAATTACATTAATTATTTATTACACACTGCCCTTTGGTACAGTTCAATGGGTGTGGAGGAAGTTGATTATAGCAGTTCGTTTCAAGTCAGTTTTACACCCGGGATCGACAACATCATCACACTTTCTCACTGAAATGAAAGAACTGTAGTGTTGCTGCGGGCAGTGGGAGCAAATGCAGGTGAGAGCAGTTGCAAGTTGTATTTGAAGTTATCCCCCCCTCTCCCCCCCGCCCCATATGGGAAATGTAACTCAATTTATGCAAGCATTGCATGTTCCTCTATTGGTTTAGGAATTCTTTACTTTGGTAGATTTTAGAACAAGAAGATGTATGTGTGCAATTCAGAAGTTTTAGATAGACCTCAGACTGTGAGGTTCAATTTACAAGCATCAGGAAATTTTTTGTCTTCTGACAAAAAAAAAAAAAAAAACTCTTCTAAAAAAGATGTTAAAATCAGCTCCTTTTATTGTTAGTGGGTTTATCCAATATTTTTGGTATCAGAACCACCAAGAGCATGGTAAGTCTGCGGTCCTCGGACCACTGAGCCATGCAAACCTACAGAATCATGCCCTTTGCTGCTGCTGAAACCAGGCAGAAATAACAAATCGAAAGCAGCTTCCTCCCCTATGTGCTTGCAGGTTTTCTGATCTCAGATGTGCCCTTCTAGTCCGTGTTTCCTGTTTTTGTAAACGAGGCATATTTTTGTCATCACCTCCGGCCTTTTAATCAGCTCTGTGTGCCATCCCAGGATGGAAGGTCCGTGCGTGGGTCTGTGTGGGTGGTAGTGAGTAGAAGGTTCCCCTGATGTCTTGGCAGCTTTAGAGCTAGGTTCGAAATGCTTCCATAAAAAGTATTAACTTTTATGTGTTAATATATTTATTTAAAAAAAAACACCAAAACATTTCCAAATGGTTCCATGAGAGAGAGAAAAAAAATGGGAATTTAATGGTAAAAGTTTGGGAAGAGGATTAAAGATATTTTTAAGAGGCAGTTGAGACAGGATTTTCAGAATTTGAATTTAGCCCTAACTGTTGCCATTAAATGGTTAGTGGAGGAGTAGCCACTAAAGTGATCATTATGTCTTCATCCTGGTGGGTAAAAGTAGATATGTCCATTGTAGACTGAACTCCTTGCTGGCACATTCATAATGCTCTGTAGTATGTATTTGGGTGCCACTCTGCCATGCAGTATGCTCACAGTGGTGCCTTGCATGGATCCCCACATCACACCACACTGCTGGCTGACATGTATTGTTGCACCACACACAGGGATGCAGACTCAAGACCTATGTCCATATTAGGCAGCTGTGTTTGCCAGGCAGGAGCTCTCTGTTTATCTTGCTTTTTACCTGGCAACCACTTGCAGTTAAGATGCCTGCCGGTCATGGCCCAGTTCCCATGGAGGTATTGGGAGCTTTCATTCCAGTCAATCAAATTTATGGAGTGTCTGCTGTGTGTGTGCAGTGTGCCAGTACTAGGCTGCAAAGATGAATAAAAGCCTGGTCTGTGCCCTCGAGGAGCTTGCATTTTAATAGGGGATTTTTGGACAACTTTTATGCCTTAGGATATAGTAAGAAATAAGCCTTCTAGTTGTAAAATGGCAGGCTTTGTGGATGCATGTTACGGAAGGAATTTGGTCTCTTCATGCTGCTTTTGCACTGCGGGAATACCAGAACCTCCTCTTACTAATCTTGCTCCCAAGGCCCTCTATCGACCCTGGGACATGGTATGAGGGTATGAGATAGGGGCTTCTTCCAAAGTGTTAGAGGGTTTGATGATTTCAGTAACTTTCCTCAGACCAATTGACAATGACAGCCTGTGCTGGAGCTGGACAAGAGACAGAGGTGACTGCATGGTGGAAAATTCTGCAAAAACATCTGTTCTATTTGGATGGTCCAAATATCTTCATAAAACGTTTTTGTAGCCAAAGCTCATATTTCATAAAGCCTTCGCAAATATCTAGAAGGTTTTTTTTTTCTTCTTTTCCATGTGGACATGAAAGTGAAGGATGGGAAAATGTGGCCACATGTATGTTTTCAACTTCTTCTTTCCAAGTATTTGGCTTTTTTGGGCATGAAAACCAATCAGGTCGTTTTCCTGGAGTATATGATGTCTCTAGAAGGTTCTCTGTCTTTCAGATAGAAAGATGAAGTCTTAAAGAAGGTAAAGAATCTTCTAAACACAATGTGCAGAGATTACAATAATGATATCAGGCTATAATTTTAATTGCTTAAAAATAAACTAAGGAAAAGGTTCACAGCTGTTTGAGAGTGAGGATCAATCAAGGGCAGAGCAACAAAAACAAAAAACTCCCCTTTGCTGGGAGTGCTGCCAGGGTGCCTCTTTCATGTCTCAAGAGACTTTTTTTCTTAAGTGTACTTTGCAGTGAGCAGGGAGAGAGGATGTTGGCACTCGCAAGGAGAAGACTTGGTTCTGGCCTTGTTCCAGGCTCAAGGCCTCAAGGTCAGGTGTATGGAGCCCGTTGCCAGACAGACTGAGATAATAGGAACTCTCAGGTCAGTGTGTATGTGTGAAACTTGAGGGATGAGTGGGGGGAATGAGGTTTTGAGAAAACAAGTTCAGTGAGCTTCCTTAACTGAGTGTAGAGTGGCTCAGGAGAAAAATGGGCCCAGAATCTAGTACTGGAAATTCCTGCACTTCATTGTCTTCTGCACATGATTGTCTAAACAGTGGAGTTGAAAAGAAGTTTATTTTGTCCCTGGTGGTGTCATTGACATGTGCTACAAAAGATGAAAACAATTACTGGGGAAAAGGACCTGATATTTAAGTTAGAAATTAACCATAAGAGTATTGTGACTTTGGATCCCACTGACTGGGTTAAATCTAGAGGTAATCCAGGTGCTCAGAGCTTTGCTGTCCCACTCCCCATGACTGGGCCATTTGGGAAGTGGGTGAAACCGTGATGTGTATAGTCTATTACAGAATCCATGAACTGAGGACCTAATGTCTAGGACCCCGCAGCATCTTAGAAATGGAATGGATTCTGGAGGTTTCTCGATAGAAGAGTTAATCACGTTTTGTCCTATATTCATTTCATGTGCATACCTGATATCAGGCAGCACTTTGAAACTATACACAGAAATGACTAATGTCACTGGCTTGGGCCACCAATCTTCACTCTCCAAACCAAAGTTTCTACAGTTTCAGGGCAATTATTGATACCCCAAAAGACTTTGTATGATTTAAACAAAGCTACCAATATATTGTTTATGACTATGCTTTCTCTTTTTCTCCTTTGTCTCCACCTCCTCACTTTCAACTACATTTTCTAGCCCTGTACTTCTATGTTGTCTATGTGGAGAGATATTCAAAATTTTTAACTGCTACATTTTCTGTACTTATCCTGCTCATGAGATTGTCATCTGCCCTGATTAAAAATGTAATTTGCCAATACAGTCAAATCTTATTAATAGCATTCCAAAAGGTGGACACTGGGAACGATTAGTGGCAAAGTCTATGGGGAAATTTGCCTTTGCATAATCTAGATTGGATTTTAATTAGATGAGTGGTGTAATTATAATGATAAAGGGAATGTTCAACCTCTCCCTAGACAGCGCTCATGCGGGGAGGAAAACAGTTTCTGTGAGATTGTATTTATCCTAATTTAGTTTTGTTCAAACCCAATCTTTCCTACCTTCATCTTTCCTGGACCTGGAACAGAAATTATAAGCTCTGCAGGGTTTGTGGCATGGACACAGATGCTGGCATTTTTTTTTTCACTTGTTATCCAGGTGTTTCTTAGCTGAAGATGGATAGCAACAGCTTAGCAGAGACCTGTTCAAAGGTGAAGCAAGAATACAAGGTCACCTGGCTGATGCCTGGTGCAATGATCCCTTAGGTACCTCCTAGTTGTCTTTGCTTTTTGTTGAGCCCATGCCAGCTTTGGATGGATTTTGTAGGGTTTTTCTGAAATAATTTCTTTAAGAGAAAAATTGGTTTGACTTCATCTCATTACTTCAATTAAAGTGTTAAAAACAATAGTAACAACAAAATCAGCCACATTACCTAGCTTCTGAAAAGTGTGTATTATATGTGTTGTTAGATACTTATGGTGAGCCAGAAATAAGTCCAAGTACTTCTGTGGGTATCAGAGATGCTTCAGTACTTTACCATTTTTGGTTGATGTGTTTGTTCCACAGCCTTGACCTGCCTGTGTCATAGCCTTTCCAGTGTTCTTTATACAAAGCACCTGATAAGTTTTGAAATACTTCTGGTGAACCTCTGAAGCTTTAAGAGATTTCTATAACTGTTAGAGTTCAGTGCATGTAAGATGTTAACCTATGGGTAATTCAGTGGAGACTGGATCTGCCCTGGGATGATTTTTTTAGACTTTCTAAACTCTTGGTTCCAAGTAAAAATAAAACCAAAAAGAGAGAGAAGAACTAGCAAGTTCCCTGATTATATTAGTAGTCCTCCTACAAACGGTTGTCTGTTCTTGGCCCCTATATTTTGGTACAAATAAAAATTTGTTTGCTGGAGCTCAACTTTCCTCATTCTACTACCTCAGTTCCCCTTCTGTCAGATCTAAAAGGAAGTTGTTGGGAAAGGAATAATAGCCCCAGGCTCTATAGCCAATGCACAAATAAAACATGTTATAGCTTTATTTTATCTGCCTCTTCCCATTTAATAAGGATAAATGTAAGACCCATATAACTTACAATTGTTTAGAAAGTAAAAGAGGCATGAGATGGTTTGGTGATTTTTTTTTAATCTGTTCGATTAACCCTTGTGATTTTACTGCCAAGCTGACAAGATTTTCAGCAGAATTAAATATGCTTGGAAGCTTTTAGAATCATTGCAGAATTTCCCGGGAATCCTATACCAACTCAATACATATTGGAATAGGGTAATGATGTTGATAACCTGACTGACAAAGAAGATCTGTGCAAAAAAGCATCACTTCTGTTCCCTCGCCTAACCTTCCAGAATGTTCTCTGAAGGCTCTCTGACCTTACCCCCTACTCCCATCCCCTCACCTTTTCATCTATTCAAACTACTATTCTGCTTTTTTGTCAAGCATTCCAAGCCATGTCTCTTACCAAGTCTGGCTACCTTTGGACTCTCCTCCTATTCAAAACTTCTTCCTCCCCCAAAATTCCATATCTGAACCCAGGGAGAAAATCATATGGAGTCATGTTTACCAGCACATTTGTTTTGTGGGTTGTTGTCTATCAGGATTTTGAGGGTGTAGAAGTAAAGGGGAATAAACATTTCCCTAAAAGAAGACAACCTACATGTAATTTCTACATGTTTCTTGAATGAGTTTGAACACTGATCTATAAATGCCCTTCCAACTTTAAAATTCTTAAATGCAGTGCATTATTTAATAGGACTAATCCTGAATGGTGGAATTTTTTAGGCTGGTCAACAAAACCTAGAGGCAGTCTAATCTCCTAGTCCTAAAATGGTACCTTGTTAATTCTTGCCCAAAAGATTGGTAACAGGGCAATTTTGAAAGGAATATGAACCTTCTAGATGGTCCTGAAGTCTTAATCTGTAAAAGGAGACTGAGTTGAATCATTATATTCGTCTTGAACCCACATTCATAACATTTTGTTTGGCAAATTCAAAGTATGAGCAGTTCTGTTTGACTGAGTGTGGAGGTTTGTTTCACAACTGTCATTGTACTAGATTGAAAGTTTTGGACTTTCTTTATAGCCACATTTTAGAGTGTAGTTCTTAGTATTTTAGTGTTAATACTACTATACTGCTGAGTGGGCAATGAATAGGTCTGCATCTCTTTCTTTTCTTCTAGCTCATCATCAGTTTCCAAAAATATTTTCTAGGCACTGGCAGGAAAAGAATTGAAAAAGCATTTGCTTATATAAGATTTTTACATAGTTTCCTTCTTTTAAATTTCACATTGGTTTCCTGCTGGCTGCTTAACATAAAAAATGCTGAGGTTTGAAATATATTTCTATGTTTTATGGGAAATTAGCGTACTTAAAATTAAAAGATGGAAATAAGGGAATATATGGCCATATTTTTCTCATCATTGAAGGGCATTAGTTCCATATCTTTGATTTTTCTTGATACACATAAATTTTGCCTACCTCAGTCATTTGTATTTTGAAAGAATTATAAGATGACTAATTTTTTTAGACTCTTGACAGTTACTTATCATAAGAGTGGTTTGACCTTTTAACATGTTTTGGGGGAGGAAAACTAGAGCATTTCTTATAGTCCTGTTGAAACTCTACTTAAATGTAATATGTACCTCATTACATTCAAAATCTCATCATGGTTACTTTGAAATGGTGGCATTTCCTATGGCCTCTCTGGTGTCAGAGACACACTGTAAATTGGAAACGATTTACTCAGGGATTCTCAAATGTTACGGAAAATATAGTTGTAAAATGTCAAATTATTTGCATGCTGTTGAATCAGATGTCCTAAAAGATTTGTAATCTATGATACTTGTTTTGATTACCAGTGAATGTAAGAAAACATTTGAAACAACACACCTTGCATATTTTTCGTTTCCTTCAATTCTTTTGGTATGGTAGAAGATATGGGATTAGTGATTTTCTTGGAATTTTTTGTTTTATTTTGCTGAATTGCTTCTACTTTTAAGAAATTAAGTCCAAATGCATGTGATAAGAAACTTGTTTTTATTTGGAGATATTTGTTTGTTTTTCTCCCTAAATGTGTGACTTCTATACTGAAAAGAGGTGTTTAATAATGGTAATCAGTGATTACAAGGCATTGTCCCTCTTCCCCCATCTTCTTGTATTCTGGTCCTATTCCAATTTGTGGAAGGAAAATGTTTCCTTTATATCTTTATGCCACATTTCCTAGTCTAGGATTTATCTCATACTCAATCCTGAAGGATCATTAAATACATAGACAATAATCCATATTTGTGCATCAGTTTTAGTATTGTAGTTTTGAGTTGTTACTCTGGAAATAATTAAAATTTGCAAATTCCTATGAAAATAAAATGATTTAGAATAAGGCATGGTGAATAATTCTATTGTTTTGAATTAGGAACTAAAGACCAACCCTTCTTTGTGGAAGGAATTAAATTAATACAAGGTGTGAAAAGACTATGAAGTAATTAAATTTACTTTAAATCCTTGGGGAAGTGACATACCAGCCTCCAGTTCATTCATGTGATATAAGAAAAAATTAAATAAGCATGGATAATACACCCTGGCATCATTTAAAATTTTGCAAAGCATGCAAGGAACCTGGCAGTTGGCCAGTGTTTCTGCTGAAATACACAGGAAAATACTGCATGTTTTAATTGCCCAAGTAAATTGCATGTGGTGAATCCTAGGAACTGAGGAATGAAGTTATCCACTGTATCGGTCTGGATCAAGCCAGAAGATGGAAACCATACTAGAATTTAAATAAGAGAGATTTAGTACAAAGCATTTTGGCTGAATATTCCTTATTTTTAAAAAAAATGCTTGGAACCATTCATTTAAAAATATTTTGGGTTTCAAGTTTTTTGGCAATTTGGGAATAAGATATCTAGGAAATGGGACCCAAGTCTAAACACAAAATTTATACTTATATTTTATCTACACAAATTGAAAGCTAATTTTAATATATTTTTAGTTATTTGAACATGAAACAAAATTTATGGTTTGGAATTTTCCACTGGTAGTGAGTGTCCTGTTGGTATTGAAACAGTATCAGATTTTGGAGCTTTGTGGGTGAGAGGTGATCAATCTATATTAAGCTAAGACAGGACAGTAATTATAAAGAAGTCAAGAAAACTAACTCTAAAAGATATTCTGGGGCTGAAGAATTCCCAAGGGATGACAGACATGCAAAGTATCCTCCCCCAAGGATGAGCTTTGGATTACTTTGGAAAGAGTGTGGATGGAGCATATTGGAGATGGCTAGGAAGTTTTCTGGATTACCTGTGTCACAATTTTTCACAGTTCTTAGACAAGCAGAAAGCAACGCTTTGGGGTATAGGCTGTCTATAGCTGCTGAGCATTTGGGAGTACAACTGTGGACACAAGGTTTATAGCATTCAGGGTAGACGAGGAAAGGTGGTTATGGGGCTCTGACTTGGCTGCTACTAAGGGACTGAGTGAATGTACTGGATGTATTACCAGAGCAGAACATATTAAAGACATGCTTGCACACATGGACTATGGAGAGACCCTGTAGTATTTTTAAGATCATGTGAAACAGTAGTACCTGCTAACCACTGCTATGTCCCTGCCGCGCCCTCTACTGGCAATGTCTAAACATAAGCTCAGGCACAAACCAATGGTTTTTAGTCCAGTCCATTATCACAAAGCTACTATAAAAGTGAATTTGCACTTGAGCAATCATAAGCCAATAACTAGCACAAGCCTAAATACCACTTGTGCCAAGGAAGTTCCTTTTTGTTGTTGTTAAGGAGAATTTTAAGCAGATCAACAAGAGCTCATTTTCTTGTAAGGCTTATTTTCTCTACCTTCTAAGTGAAGAATCCATTAACACTGACAGTATGTAGTGAACACTCAATTAAAAACTGACTTCACTGTGGTAAGATTATGTAGATATTTAATTTTTTGTCCATCGTGGGGGCTGAACTCTGGGCCTGGGCGCTGTCCCTCAGCTCTTCAGCCCAAGGCTAACACCCTACCACTCGAGCCACAGTACCATCCAGTTTTTTTTCCTGCTTATGTGGTGCTGAGGAGTCGAACTCAGGGCCTCATTGCATGTGAGGCAAGCTCTCTACCACTGAGCCAACCCGATATTAAATTTTTTAATGTGACAGATTTTAGAATTTAAAAAAATTTTCTTACTAAAGTTTTCTGTCACAAATTACATGCTGAGTACATATCTTTTTTTCATTATAGGATATTGTCTTTTTGCCTCTCTAACACTATCACTCTGAGCCTAAAAATTCTTATACCTCTTGTTTATTTTTGTCTCATATGCCTGAGTGAGAACAAAAGACAGTGATAGGTGACAGACCCTGTAACACACCATACAGTTGCTTACTTTCATAGTTGAGGACAGCAGCTTACTCTCTACTAAAAATGGCTATTACTTTTTTCTTTTTTTATTGTGCAAATACGAAATGCACTCATTACCTTGCCCATGTAGGTTACAATTACATGGGCAAGGTAATGAGTGCATTTCTTATCAAGCATTGTTTCCTCCTCCTTACTTTTTTTCTTGTACCAGTACTGGGACTTGAACTCAGAGCTTCAGACTCCCACTTAGCTCTTGTGCTCCAGGCTGTCATTCTATCACTTACACAGTGCCTCCACGTCCAGCTTTTTAATGGTTAAATGAATACAGGAGTCTCAGATTTTTCTGATCTAGTTAACTTTGAATTATGCTCCTCAGATCTCAGCCTCCTGGTAGCTAATATTACAGGCTTGAACCACCAGTGCCTGGCCACTCTGTTACTTTGAATTGTATCTTTTAATCTCATTGTGCCCTTCCTGCTCTTAAATTATGAGCAAGTTAAGAGTATGTGGTAGAGCATGTCTGTCATTCATCATTACACATATAATTATGGGCTTGTGTACTTTCTTAAATACAAGAAAGTTGTAATTGTAAGGTCTTATGACAGCACAATAATCTAACAGTAATAGTAATGATAATGTTTACAAAGCCTTACATATATTAGCTGATTTAATTCTCTGATTTAATTAGCTTATTTAATTAATAGATGAGACAAGTGCTATTCCAATTCTATTTTTCAGGTAAAATAGTGAAGCAGGGTTTAAATTACTTCCAAGACCATGGGTAGGGATTTGAACCCAGGCAGTTTGGTTTCAAATCCTACATGCAGAATCACATTCAACCACACTGCCTGTAGGACCGTAGTCCTTTCTTGGTACAGTCATCTGACAAGACCATGAGAAATACTCAGATGCTACATACCAGAGAGAGAAGCTGAAGGCTAGAGGCTGCTTTTCACCCTAAACTCGGTCTTCTGTTTTTACAATCTCCAGAGCCATAGAAGGCCAGAACCATAGGCCCACCCAAGTTGGACTATATAATTCAAAAATTGTTACCATGGAACTGGTACTTCGAAGCTATACTCCCTTGGTAATGGCAAGCTGAGGCGGGGGGGGGGGGGGGGGGGAGGGCAAAAACAAAACAAAACTTAAGGCTCGTCTGTGGAAAAATTTCTGGTTCAAAGCTTAACATTGTGTGGAGGAGCAAATAATAAAACTCTTCAGAAATCTTATAATCTCAGAACAGCTCATGGATTTACAACTAGAATTCATACTGGCTGAGTGATCAGAAAAATATTCATCTAAGAATATTGGCAGAAGCAAATAAAGACTCTTTAGGGAGAAGCTCCTTAATTTGGC
Organism: Dipodomys spectabilis; assembly: GCF_019054845.1. Taxonomy (NCBI): domain Eukaryota; kingdom Metazoa; phylum Chordata; class Mammalia; order Rodentia; family Heteromyidae; genus Dipodomys; species Dipodomys spectabilis. The sequence continues at coordinate 6,058,928 of NW_024870769.1, read as the reverse complement.
TATAAAGAATCACACGGAATTTCTCAAATTAACTTCCACTCAAAAATCTTAAGACGTAAGAAAACAAGTCATTGTGAAAGAGTTTCTAAGGTATCAGATCCTGGATTTGTCAGGCATAGCACATATTTGCATCAAAATAGATCTAGAGATCAACAGAGTAGAATAGAAAATCTAGAAATGAAACTACGCAACTACAGCTATCTAGTCTTTGACAAAGACACAAAAAGTAATACACTGGAGAAAAGACAGCCTCTTCAACAAATGGTGCTAGAGAACTGGTTATCTATTAGTAGGAGACTTAAACTTGACCCCTATCTTGTACAGAATTCAACTTGGAATGTTTCAAAGAACTCAAACTGAAACTCTTCACCTACTCTGGAAAAACTCTAGAAGTTACAGGCATAGGTAATTATTTTGTGAATGTGACTTAAATTACTCAGAAAACAAGAACAAGAAGTGAGTTAGAGACTTCACATTTAAAAGTTTCTGCACAACAGAAGGAACAATTACCAGAGTCAAGAGACAACTCACGGAATGAGAGGAAATCTTCATCAGCTCTTCAGCAGTACAGGATAAGAAGGCATGTAAATAAATATATAAGAAAAGTATATATTTATGTTTATATTTATTGCAGTTCCCAGTAGCAAAACTGTGGAACCAGCTGAGGTACTCAAAGATAGCTCAATAAAGATGCTGTACTATATGCCACGAAATATTATACAGCAATATAAATGTAATGCCATTTACAAAGAAGTGGGATTGGAAAGCATGTTTTTTCTCTCAGCTATGGAAGTTAGGCCAAAAGACATACATATTCATGGACATTAACATATACGTATATATAATATACATATCCACATAAGCACATATGATTTAGAAGAAGAGGAGGAAGGAGAAAAGCAGAAAGAAGCACAATATGATTTAGAAGGAGAAGGAGGAAAGAAGCAAAAAGAAAGAAGGTGAATAATTTCAAATATATTGCAACCATTTATGAAGATCAATGAAAGCTGTTGATAATGTAGGGGTGGTAGGAAGAGAGAAAGCAATAGAGTTATTTTTTTATTAAACTGTAAAATGTTCAATCTGGAATACCATAGTGAAACCCATTGGTACAATTAACACACACTAAAAACCGTGAATAAGAAGGAAGTAAAACAGGTTCTGTTAGGGGTGGGTAGGTACCAACAGGAGGAAGAAGATGAATAGAAGAGGGTAAATAAAGATAAAATTGTAGAAGTAGTTTATCTGCATTTATGAAAACAGAACAGTGAAACTTAGTGACTTTGTCAGCAAGGAAGAGGTAGTAAAAGAGTGAAGCCATGACCTATATCCTTGAAATGATGTGGGGCTAAGACACTGATGAACAGTGAAAAACAGGTGCTATGGTTCTGACCTGCCTTCATTTTACCCTCTCAGCATAGTGTTCCTTTTACTCCCTTGGCAGAACACCCTAGATTCTTTGCTGTGGATCTAGAGCAGCTTTCTATACAGCTGCCTCTTAAGGCCCCTTTGTAAGCCCACTTAGGTGCTATGTGATGAACTTTTCATCTGAACTCCCTGCCTGCAAACTGAGCTAATTCTCTGTGCTGGGGTTCCAAGAGGGCTGACGAGTGACCCCACATGGCAGCATTTCTGCTCTCACCCCTTCTTTCCCACAAATGAGGCCCCTGGAAGTCTTCTCTTATATTCTTTCTCACTGGCTTCTCTTCCTTGACTGACAAGAGTCCAGCCTTTATTGAATGAGAACCATGTAATAAACCTCAGAGACAGAAGGAAATGATGAGGACCCAAATGAAGGCAGAAATTTTAATTTTCTTCACTATAGGATTTTTTTTACACTATAGGATCAAGAAAGCCAGAAGACTAGTCAAGGAGACAGAGAGCAAAGGAGAGAGAGCCCAAAGAATGTTAATAAAGAAAAACCTGTGGCTCATTAAAGCCACCAGCACAACTATGTTCATTGCAGCATTATTCATCATAGCTGAGATAATGGAACCAACCCAGGTGCCCCTCGGTAGACAAATGAATTGAGAAAATGTGTTATATATACACAGTGGAATTCTATGCTTCCATCAGAAAGAATGACTCCACCCCATTTGTAAGGAAATGGAAAGACTTGGAAAAAATACTAAGTGAAGTAAGCCAGACCCAAAGAAACATAGGCTCCATGTTTTCCCTCGTTTGCAATAATTAGTATATGTCAAGATAGTCCTAGCAGAGGGTAACAATAGCTCAATAGCTATGTACATATGACCATATAAAATGATGCTAATTGAAATGAACTACAAGGGGATTTTTGTAAGTAGTGGGGCTTGAACACTGGGCCTGGGCGCTGTCCCTCAGCTCTTCAGCTCAAGGCTAGTGCTCTACTACTTGAGCCACAGCACCACTTCTGGTTTTTCGAGTGGTTTATTGAAGATAAGAGTCTCACAGTTAGAAAACTGGTGTGACTTTTTTTTTTTTTTTTTGCAATAGAGTGATTGGGAAAGAGGATCTTTTAGGCTATTAATGTGCAGTCTACCATGGTCTGAGATCTTGATCTCTTCCACATGATCCAGATTGTAAAAAAGTCTTGTTTTAATGCTGCAGGTCTTCCTTCTGCCAACATATGTAAAAATAAAATCTGATTTATTTCTCCATTGGTATGTAGAGAGCAATCAGATAAAAGTCTGTACTACCCATCATTATTTGTCATATTAAATTATTTTAAATCCCCAAAAAAAAAAGAGTCTCACAGATTTTTCCTACCTGGGCTGGCTTAGAACCGTGATCCTCAGATCTCAGCCTCCTGAGTAGGATTACAGGTGTGAGCCACCAGCACCTAGCTTAGTTTTTGTTGTTAAATGCACTGTGCGAAGTTTCTTTTTTCTTTTATTTTTTCCTTTTGGTTTATCCCTGTAGTCATTGTTTTTGGTACCTATGTCTTGTATATGTGTTTATCTGATTTGGGGAAGGGAAGGGAAATGACTAAATGGTGAGACAAAGGACAAGGGTGAACCAATGTAACAGCAATACTCACAGACAGTATGTTGGAAATGAACTTTACAACTTGGCAGGGAGGGGAGTCAGGAGAGGGGAAGTGGAAGAAAAGTGAGGGAGGGGGTAAAATGTTTGACAAGAAATATACTCACTACCTTATTTATGTAACTGTAATCCCTCTGACATCACTCTTACAACAAAATTAAATTTTAAAAAGAACCTGTGGCAAATGATGGAAAAAGTGATATTGCTCAAGATGCATTGTAACTTAAAAACTCATAATAAAGGAATACCATTGATCAAGATGTGTTATATTCATAGACTGTTTGGTTAAATGGCAACCCTTGTACAACTACATAAAGATAATAACAAAAACATAAAATAGAACCAAATCCAAAGAGTAAAAAGATGATAAAAATAAAAAATTTTAAAGCCTTGTATATTTGCCAGTAAGATGGAGTTGTAAATCTAATCAGAGGGAATTTTTAATTTTAAGAACCATCTTATCTGGGCGCCTGATAATACAGGCTCACTCCTGTAATCCTAGCTACTCAGGAGACAGATCTGAGGATCGAGGTTCAAAGCCAGCTTGGGCAAGGAAAGTCTGTGAGACTCTTATCTCCAATTAACCACCAGAAAACCGGAAGTGGCACTGTGGTTCAAGTGGTAGAGCACTTGCCTTGAGCTGAAAAGCTTAGGGACAGTGCCCAGGCCCAGAGTTCAAGCCCTACAACTGACCAAAAAAAATCTTAGATGAAATATTAAATCTTAGATGAAATGAAGAAATTTTCTACTTAATCAAGGTTAAGAAGCTATCCGAGACTTGGGTAGCCTAAAGCCACTAAAAACAGTCATCAGAAATACTGTTTCAGAGAAAGCACCAGGCCCAATGCTTTTGCCACATCAGGTGGTTCAGGATGAAATGAGATGATATGTATAAATGATGAGATTGTGCTAGGCATGGTAGTAAGTGCTCAGTAAATGTTAGCTGCTGTCATTGTTATCAAGCTGTGAGCTCAGCCTACATTGAAGTCTAAAGGTAGCATTCAAAGAGGAGGAAAATACTCTACAAACATAGCAGTGGTGTACACATAGATTAGGCTTGTGAAATATGTTGATGTGCTTTTACAGTAAGCAGGCTGCGGTCTTCCTTACACTACCAATTTCTCTAAAAAATTGTTTATCTAGACAGATCAAAAGTATAATTCAGCCTACCTCTGTCAGATGGCCCCTTATTCTTATACATATTGTACATATAGTGCACATATTGCTGGACCTTACATAACTCATGATGTCTTGGTAGGATCTTGTTCTCATCTTACTTTCTCTTCTTGAGAAATGGTGGAGAATAGCCAAATTAGCTTCATTTTCACATAAATTTAATAATAGAATAAATTTAGTGCATTAACATTAAGCTCTAGAATATCAGCTCAAAATCTAAACCCCTTCAAGGCACAGATACCTTAACATATATGTATATATTCAAAAAGAATAGTAGAGGTAGTTCCTAACTTAGAGATAGGATATTTGGAAATGTCACTTGATATGAATGAGTTCCTGAGTCACTGGGCTTGGAATCGGGTTTCAGGAACACGAGTAGTTAAGGTCAGAGAGACACAGAGTAGGACTGATCTCAGCCACTTGGATCCTGGTAAATCATAATTTGAGCTTTGTCCAAGAAGAAAAGTTAGAAACCTCTCCTACTTGGTGTGAGGTGTATATTCATAATTGAACCCATTATTTAAGCACTTGTGGAATGCAGAATGATCCTTAGAAAGGAAAATGTTCACAATGACTTCCATGAGATTTCATGCTCACAGATAATACAGTCTTTTTTTTTCCTTTTTCCAAATAATTCAGGCAATAAAAGTTGCCTTTAGTGTAGTGTTGCCCTTTGAGTCTTGCAGTTAATTTTTATATGTTAAAGACCTGCACTCCCAGGAGCCCCATTTGACACCAGGCTATTCGTTGCTGTCATGTTCATGTGGTGGGAACTGCTTCCTTTTACTAATTAACCTGCTTCTCTTATTAATTAGTGCTTATTTATGCTTTCGTTTATTGTATGCTCCAAGTTTTCATTTTGAAGATATACTGTCTAAATCATATACCCCTGTCCCTTTATTGCCTACCCTTTAGTGACTCATGGGGGTATTTATGGAACCTCAACTTATGAAGCTCTGACTGGAGGCTTTTTCCCCATCACAGTGAGGAAAACCTTTCTCTGTCCACAAAGAGCAGAAACTAGATGAAGGGACAGGTTTGCAAATCACCACAGTATTTCTGTAGTAGAAAATAAGCTGCAACAAGCAGAAAAGGTCATATAAGATGATGTTAAGCAAAATGAACCCCAAGATAGGGACACAAGTGGTTTTATTCTTCCTTGCTATTGTTTCTAACGCATTTATAAGGTACCACGTGATTTTTTGTTGTTGTTGCTTTGTATGTCCCTCCCCCACGGTATAACCCCTGTTTTCACTATATTGGATGTTGGTATAATTTGGAGAGGGGAAGAGGAAAAAACAAATTGTTTAAATAGGGATACAGATTGACCCATTGCAACAATGGGGGGGGGGGTAGCTGAGGAGGTGGGAGGAAAGGGATGATAGGGGAAAAACAAAGGAAGAGGCAACAATGCTGGATAAGAAATACACTCATTACCTTGCTCATGTAACTGTAACCCCTTTGTACAGTATTTTCACAATAAAAAAAATTTTTTTAAAGCTGCAAGCTAGTGGACATTTGCTGAGACTTCAGAGAAGAAGGAGATTGAATACTGACCTTCCTTAGTGGTAAAGCCTTAAACACTTTATTTCACATTTCTGAACTCTGGTTTCCTGAGGTTGGGCTTCTCTGATAACTATTGCTGTGACAGTTTCAATTGTAGAAATGACTTGTAGGGATTGTTGTATTAAGAGGCAAGCTCTTATCCAGGAAAGTTGTCATGGAGTCAGTAATTGTTGTGGGTCTTCTTTGTGCTGGGTACATCAGTAAAAAAGAAAGCCTTGCTTCTGTGGGGCTTACATTCTACATAATAAATGGTATCAAGACATCATTAATTAACAAACTCAAAATAAACAAGTATCTAATGATAGTAGTCCACTTGAAGGAATCTGGAAGTGGAGAATGAGGATTTAACAGTCTGAGGTGGAAATTCAGGCCTAGGTAGAGCACAGAGAGATTGCTGGAGGGAGGTCTTCATAGGGTGGCCCTGACAGTGGTTGTCAGGGATATGTTGGGCCCATGAGCAACCACTGACCCTATAGGGATCTAAGTACCAGCCTAGAAATTTAGGGACATAGCAACTAGAAAGCCATGGGGGCGTCTTCACCAGGAAAAGGACTTTAAGGATGTCAGTGCTAGTGGTGCAAAGCAGGAATAGGAGGAACTTGACTCAAAGTCAGGTCATTGCCAAAGATACACAAAACTCCAAAGGGAATAAACTGAAGCCACCCTTTGTGATTTATTAAGTCTATATTAGGAACGTGCAATAGTTTTTCTAAGTCTTACTAACATAAGACCCTCAAATTCTAAGTGTAATCAGTGGATTTTTTTTAAAATAGTGTATTTTATGTTTACCCTAGGGTAAACACCATATACAACATTCCTAGCCCTAATGTTAGGAACTTTAAACAAAATGCGATTTAAAAAATTCATTTACTTAGAGAAGGATGATGCCCAAGCCCATGGGTAAATCTGCCCAGTGCCAGATCCTTCCACTCTGGCCATTTCCCTCCCCTTCCTCCAGGCAGCCAGCTGCTACATTAACCAGACACAGGAAGAAAGGCAGACTGTGTCTAGAGTCTGCATCCCTTCCTGCTCCCTTCTTAAGTGGGATGCTCAGAGCATGTTTAGCCAAATGGTCTCAAGCATGAGAGAATCCTATTTTACGCTAAGACTGGCTTCCCAAAGGGAAATATTTACAAGTAGCTTTAGTATGAGTACAACATACCCAAACAAACTGCAGGGAGAGAGAGGGAAGGAAAGAGAGAGAGAGAAAGAAGAGCTTCCCGAGTCTCAGGTGCCAGCAGGTAGTAGGGGTCCTGATGGCAGTGCACTTGCCATTTCGCAACTTTTTATGTACAAAGAGACTGCTCTCTTTGCACATAGAAGGAATGTCTTTGTTCCTTTGCTGATAATTACATTGCCCTACAGGTCTTTAAATAATTAAATAAATAATCTGTGTATCAGTTATTAAAGACACCTGGGATCAGTCACATTTAATTCTTTCAGTTGTATTACTTCAACTTATGCAATTACTGTGGGGTCAGTTTCATAGCACAACAAGCAAGAAAGTCATTCTAGATTAATGGTATTGATTGAGCAACTCTGGAGAGTGAAAGTAGCATTCTGTATATGTAAATACATAGAGGCATATGTACTCTGGAAAATAATACAAAATTTGTTTCTGTTTGATAGTTAGGGTATGGTGTGCATACTTTTGCTTTTGTGCCAAGCCTGAGCTTAGACTCAGGGCCTGGGCACTATCCCTGAGCTTTTTTGTTCAAGGTTATCACTCTACCGCTTAGGCCAAGCTTCTCTTCCTGCTTTTTGCTGGTGAACTGGAGATAAGAGTCTCAAAGACTTTCCTACCTGTGAACTGTGAACTGTAATCCTCAAATCTCAGCCTCCTGAAGAGCTAGGATTACAGGCATGTGCCACCAGTGCCCAAAATGAATGTGTATCTTTTAAAATGAAAATGGAGACAAGGCACTGGGGGACATACCTACAAATTCTGAGAAATAGACAGAGCACTGCACTGGTTCCTGCCCTAATGAAGCATCTAAGCTTTTGTTGTTATTTTGGCAAGCACTTCCTTGGCAAGCATTATTGCCCAGACATGCCCCAGGCCCAAGAAAGTGAATTTTAACCCTAGGAAGAGCTTAAAGGTTCTGATAACAAGAATATAAAATGCAAAGAACTTGAACACAGTTGGGTCGAAATCTCTTGTATAACTACTTAGGTATAACATTTTTTAATGATTATTTTTGGATAGGAAAAGAAATTAGTAAAGAACTTAGACAATTCTCTAAAGAATTTAAATGTTCAACAAGAAAGTTAAAAGATATTCATCACAATTAATCATAAAAAATGCAAGTCAAAGATAGGGCATCAGTGGCTCATACCTATAATTCTAGCTATACAGGAAAATGGAGGTTTGAAGCCAGCCTAGGCAAGAAAGTCCTCCAATTAACTACCTCAAAAGCTGGACGTCACATCTGGAGCTATGCTAGAGCGCTAGCCTTGAGCAAAAAAGGCTAGGAACAGTGCTCAGGTTCTGAGTTCAAGTCATTCACACACACACACACACACACACACACAGGAGCGTGCGCACACACGCGCGTGCAAGCAAAATACTATCAGATACTGGATGTGATGGTGCACACCTGTAAATTGAAATTGTAATTCTATTGATGCAGCAGTCCATGTTAGGACTTACACCTGAATTGGACAAATGGGACTGCATAAAGTTGCAGAGCTTCTGTAGGTCAAATGGCATAGCTAGCAAGATCAATAGAAAGCCCACGGATTGGGAGAAGATCTTTACTAGCCATACAACGGACAAGGGTCTCATATCTAAAATATACTTGGAACTCAAAAAATTAAACCCCCCAACAACAAATCCTCAAAGAAACAACTGCCCGATAAATAAGTGGGCGAAAGACTTAAAGAGAAACTTCTCTGAAGAAGAAAGAAGGATGGCCAATAGACACATGAAAAAATGTTCAACATCCCTAGCCATAAAAGAAATGCAAATCAAAACAACATTGAGATATCACCTCACTCCAGTTAGAACGGCAAAAATCAAGAACTCTAACAACAACAGATGCTGGAGGGGCTGTGGACAGAAAGGAACCTTACTACATTGTTGGTGGGAATGTAAACTTGTTCAACCACTTTGGAAAGCAGTATGGAGGTTCCTCAAAAGACTTCACATAGAACTCCCCTATGACCCAGCAATCCCACTTTTGGGCATTTACCCTAATGTTTACAAACAAGACCACACTAAAGCTACCAGCACAACTATGTTTATTGCAGCATTATTTACCATAGCTAAGATATGGAACCAACCCAGATGCCCCTCAGTAGATGAATGGATCAAGAAAATGTGGTATATATACACAATGGAATTCTATGCCTCCATCAGAAAGAATGACATTTCCCCATTTGTTAGGAAATGGAAAGGCTTGGAAAAAATTATATTAAGTGAAGTAAGCCAGGCCCAAAGAAACATAGGTCCCATGGTTTCCCTTATATGCAATATCTAGTATATGTATGAGTCAAGCGGAAAAGGTCAGATAATGTGATGTTAGGAAAACGATCCCTTAAATATGTATTTTAATGTTTTTTTTTCTTTCATGCATGTGTTTCTAACGCATTTATAAGATTATTTCTTTGTTGCTTTGTATGTCCCTCCCCCACAGTGTAACCCCCGCTCTCACTATATTTGATGTCAGTATAACTTGTGGAGGAGATGGGGACAAACAAGTCGTTTAAGGATTCAGGTGGACCTGTTGCAACAATGAGAAGTACAAAATGTCATGTCAAAAACGAGCTTTACAATGTCGGTGTGAGGGGGAGAGGGGGGAAGGATTGGGTGGGGGGGAGGGGGGAGGCTGGGAAGGGAGGTGAAGGGTAAACAAAGGAGGAGGCTGCAATGCTTGGTAAGAAATGTATGCATTTTCCTGCCCATGTAATTGTAACCCCTCTGTACAGTATGTTCTCAAATAAAATAAAATTAAATTAAAAAAAAAAGACTTACACCTGAAGAATTCAAAACAAGATCTTCAATACTTGTACCTATATTTTTGTAGCAGTGTTTACAATAGCCAAGGGATAGAAATAAATCAGATGCCCCTGAGTAGATGATTAATAACATGTTGAACATAAATAGAATAGAGTGCAGTCATTAAGAAAGAAGTCCTGCCATGGGCTACAACGTTGTTAAATTTTAAGGACAGTATGTTAAATGAAATAGAGGGGTCACAGGCCGATACATCAAGTGCCAAGCTAGTCTAAACTGAAAGCAGAATTGTGGTTTTCCAGGACAGCAGGAAGGGAGAATTAGTATCTACTGGGAACAGTGTTTCAGTTTTGCAAGATAGAAAATTCTACGATATAGTATACAACAACATGAATATATGTAACATTGCTGAATTTTATACCGTAAAAATGGTTAAGATCATAAGTTGTAGGTTGAATGCTACATTTTATTTCGACTGTAATTAAGCCTAAAGAGCCAGTTGCCATCCTTGGCACTGCTTCTTTGGATGAAAAGTGATTTCTCATCTTTTTAAGTATTCTACACTGTAAAACTAGGTTTGATTTTTTTTTTTTTTTTTTTTTTTTTTTGCGATTTTAGACTAGAAATGTCTTTCTTTTCAAGGTTTGATTTTGAACATCTTGGCTGGAGATCATATCCAGAATCTCGAGAAACACAAAAATACATGTTGCTTTGCTCTGATTGTGAAAGTGGAGAGATTGGAAGTTTTTTGTTTATTTGTTCTCATTTGTTAGACACCTTTATTTGTCTTTCTAGTAGCTTCGCCTTTTCCATTGGTGGCAGGAGAAGCCTGTCCAGGTGAGGACTCCAAACATGCCCATCTCCTCTGTGCTCATCTACACTGAGAGGGTCAATAGGATTACTTTCTTCCAGAAGTTGTTGGTTTAAAAAAAAAAAACATAGCATATATTAACTATATCTTCTAGAAGTTTTATAGTAGGCTTTTTATGCCTGTACATCAGTTATCACATTATCAAACTGACTCTAGAATATCAAATAAAATGCAAATGAAGCTGGGATGCAAAGACATGTAGTTTCCTTGGTGCTGTTCAACCTAAAAGCAGGAGCACCCAATTTTTAATACGAGCAGTTTACAACCACTCATGGCTAAATGGTTTATAGGATTCTTTGTAACAAAAGGTGGTCCAATTACCAAGAGGAGAGAATAATATAGCCAAGTTATTTACAATGTGTGACTAACTTAAATTATGATCCTGTTAACCATACAAAAATGACAGAAAGCAGAAACATCAGAGCAAATTAAACATGTTGGCTTTTCATTAATGATCTTGGATATAGAAGGTGTGCACAAGGTTATTTTCTTTTCTTTTAAACATCACATGAGCACTGCCCTCAGGGTGAACCTGCAGTTTCAAAGATTCAGTACATGTACTTCTAAATAGCACTAAAAATGTTTTTATTTTCTTTTGTACTAGGTCACACTAGAGTGTTTAGTTCCTGTCAGTAAATCACATGGTAAGGTTTCTAATGCTCATCTAAATCAATTTTAGGTGTGATTTCTTTCCTTGTGATTTTTTTTGTTTGAGTTACTAGTTGATTTTAATTGTTCTTATTTGCAGGCCTTAAATATTGATGGACTATGTCATTTGCAGCATTCGTTGGTGGCACTGACCTTTGTTTGCATGTGAACCCAGCACATTTGGTGGGGAGGGGAGGCTTCTTGGTGATATACATTGTTGTAAGGGAAGCAGATGAAGACCATGTTAAAGGAAGCAGAGAAAAGAAGTTTCAGAAGCCAGTTTACAGGAGAAATGCAGCATTTTAGTAGGCAAGAAACATAATAAGGAAATATAAGTATAGTTTGTCCTGGTAGACCTTACATACTTCTCAAAGAAATGGACAAGAGAATCCATAATAAAAGCAAACAGAAAATTGATAATTCCGCCAACAAGCATGACTTTTTATGATTGGCAGATTTTATTATTTATGTTTTATATGGAGGTTTAGTATAACTGTAGCAAAGAAAAAAATCACGTGTACAATGGGATTTACCAGTATTCAGTTTCTTGTTGGCAATACTGGGGATTGAACTCAGGGCATTATGTTTTCTAGGCAGGCACGACTACCCCTCAGCCCTTTTTGCTTTAGTTTTAATTTCAATTATTTTTTATTGTAGTTGTATAAAGGAGTTGTCATTCAACAAAGCGATATATTCACATTTGAATTTTGCTTATCCATTATAACGATATTGCATCATTTGGGAAGAAATGGAAACCTGGTAGAAATTGTGTTGAGTGAAGTAAGTCAAGCCCAAAGAGACAAAAGATGCATGTTTTCTCTCATATGCAGGCACTAGAACTAATTTATAAGTGTGTAAGTAAACACTGGGTGGGAGGAATGCAAGTGTACTCATAACCGAAATATAGTATATTCAGGGGAAAAATTCAAGTACAAATGGAGTAACAACCTTTCTAAGGAATTATACAACAATATAACACTAGATAATTGGTACTCAAAAGGTGAGAGGTGGGATTCATGGGAGGGGAGTAGAGGAAAGAAGAGGAAGTGAAGAGAATGCATATCCTACAAAATTAAGAAAGTTGAGGGGAGGGCTGGAGGATGAAGGAGAATGATGAATTGTTTCCATAAACAAATGTGACTTTTAATCCGAATATTTGAAATTCTTTTTTTCTAACCCAATAATGAGAGAACACATACTCTTTTCAAGTACTCATTTGACATTTTCAGACATCAACTATGTATATACATTTTTCTAATTTGGGGAGGGGAAGGGAAATAAAATGCTGAAATAAGGAAACAGGATGACCCATTGTAACAATGAGATGTACAAGAAACTATGTGGAAAATGAACTTTACAACTTTGTAGGGGGGGAGGGGAGAAAGGAGAAAAATAAAGGAGGTTGTAACAATGCTCCATAGAAAATGGGCTCATTACTTTGCTCATGCAACTGTAACCCCTCTGTACAGTATCTTTACAATAAAAAAATATATTAAGAAAAAGAAATCAACTTTGGGCCACGCCTCAAAAGAAAATCTCTGCATGTTTCAAAAATACTACCCCACAGGTGGTTCATTTCTCCAAACAAGACACAGTATCAGTAGATGGCAGTAACAAAGAGTTTTAATCAAGTCCAGTAACTTCAAAACTTACATAATCTTCTTTATGACTGTTGTGTCTTGAAGAACATCAGCAGCAATTATGTAATGAAATTCATCCACCGAGAGTATAAAACTTTGTGGTTTATAGTATATTTGCAAATTTGTGCAGACATCAACATCTAATTTCAGACATATCCATCACCCCCACAAGAAACTTCATGCCTATCAGCATCCCTCTCCATTCTTTTGCCCCCTAGCCCTGCAGATATTAACCTATTTTATGTCTCTATGGGTTTACCGTGTGTGTGTGTGTGTGTGTGTGTGTGTGTGTGTGTGTGTGTGTTTCTGTTCAGTAGTCACTTTGTATCTAAGGGTATATATGACTCCAAGGAGACCCTTACTGAGGAAAATGCTCAGGATTCAGAGTTCAGTGCTGTACTGTAGTTGCTTGATTTTCTTCCCCACGGTGCCATCAACTCATTAAAGAGCTGCTACCTTTACATGGATCTAAAATTTTCATCACTTAACGCTTCTTAACTTTTGTGTGTAGTACAGGGCTTCATACTGGCTTGGCATGCTTGTTCAACTGGAATGGTATAATGCCTCCAACCCTGTCTTTTTATTTTTTAAGAAGTAAGAGTCTCACAAACTTCTCAGACTCTTTGCTCTGTCCTGGCTAGCTTCAAACCACTATCCTCATTATCAGCCTTCTGAATAGCTAGGCTAATAAGTGTGAGCTACTGGAATCCAATAGCATGTTACATTTTACTTTGCTTTGTATGTGCCATTTGCTTTCTTCTATTATGATGATGACGATAATACTAGAAAATGAATTCAGAACCTCATACTTGCAAATCAGGTGCTCTAATTGACCCACAACTCCAGCTTGAATAGGGTCTTGCATTTATGCCCGAGACAGCCTAAACTGTGATCCTATTTATGCCTCCCTGGTAGCTGGTATGACAAATACATGCCTTCGTGCCCAGTTTTTTATTGGTTGAAAAAGGGATTCTTCAGAACATTTTTCCTGAGCTAGCCTTGAACCACTGTCCTTCTGATCTCTGCCTCTGGAGCAGCCAGAACATAGATGTGGGCCATCAGGCAGAGCTAGAACTCATATGTATGTGTGTGTGCATACATATGCGTGTAAGCGCATGTGTATATATACCATTTCTGAGGCTTGAACTCTGGGAAACTCCATACTCTCACTTAACTTTTTCATTTGTAACTGGTACTCTTACCACTTGAGCCATACCTCTACTGATTAATTGAAGATAAGAGTCTTGTAAACGTATATGCCTGGGCTGGCTTCACACCACGATTCTCAAATCTCAGCCTTTTGAGCAGCTAGGATTATAGAAATGAGCCACTGGTACTTGGCTAACTAGAAATCTTTTTAAGAAAAGAAATAATTAGGTGATATTTGCCTTACTAGATTTTAAAACATGGAGAATTCGTAAGTAGATCCATGTGCACATGTGAATTTAATATATATGATAAAGGTAACTTTCAGATCAGTAGGAAAGGATGAGTTATGTAATATATAGTGTTGAGTCAACTGGCAATCTCTTAGGGAAAATATACGTTTAGATCCCTAATTCATACCACACGCTACATTTCAATTCTATAAAATCCTGGAAGAAAATAAAGCAATATATTTTTATAGCCATGGAAGAAGGCCTTTAAAAGCCCTGAACTCTTCAAATGTTCGACAAATTCAGTTTCATGAACTTATGGAGAAAGAAACTATAAACAAAATTAAAGTCTGGATGGCCAACTGGGAGAAAATATATGAAACATGTGTAGTAGGTGAAGGGTTAATACTCACAATCCATGCAGTGCTCCTACAGATCAGTAAGGAAAAGACAATGCAATAGAAATATGGAGTGGATATAAACTATCACAGAAGAAATGCAAATGTCTAATAAATATATCAGAATACTTTCAACTTCAATTATGATCAGGGAAAACAACTACTGGGTTCAGTTTCCATCCTATCAGATTGTCAGAAATGAAAGTGATTGATAATGCTAGCTAGGGAGGGTGTGGTATCCAGAACATTGTTAGCTAGACTTGCTGGAAGTTTAGATTTGGCCATTTGGGAGGACAGCACTGTCCTAATTGAAATCATACTGCTTTTGACCTAACAATTCATGGAAAGGAATGAGCTGATTTTTCCACCGTTTGACAAAAATGAATGCCATAGGTAAGCATAATCTATAAACAGCCCAGGTCTGGAACCAGGCTTGTCATGTACATGCTAGGTGACCTTGCACAAATTAGTTAGTTCTTTAAGCCTCAGTTTGCCCATGTGTGAACAATGGAGCCTTGATACATAGTATTTACCCCTCAGGGGGTTGTGGGGTGATACTATACTTAATCTTTGGACAAAAGGCCAAGAAGCAATTTGTTGTAAGAATTAAACAGGCTAATTCCAGCTTCAGGCTGGCCACAATAGGAAGCACACAAGAAGCGGATACAAAGCAGCTCCACATTTGCTTGTGCTTTTAGAAAGTTCCGGCAGAACAAAGAAGTACTTAAGGGAGGTCACTTTTTAACTTGACACCTTTGTTGAATCATTTACTGTTTCTACACTTCTGAAAAATTAGCAATTTTTACATTTTAACCTAATTTTAACAATTAGGTGTTGCCTTGTAAGTTTTAAAGTTAATAAATGCTTCTTCTTAAAGCAAAAACAAACACCTACTGTGGAGTGCTTCAGAAAGCATCTATCCTGCTATCCACTGTCCCTGCCCATCTCCTGCACCTGGACTTCTTTGAAGAAGCAAAGCAAATGACTTTCATTTATGTCTCCTTAATTTTAACCTTCCTCCCAGCTTTTCCCCTTCCTTCCTGCCCCGCAAGCTAGCCCTGCTCTCACCTCATTCCAGGCCCACGCCCTTGTGACTCTGGTGTCAAAATATCATTTCCTTAGGGTCCAGCTCTTCCCCATTAAAGAAAAAAATCTGAGAATTGATCAGAGTATCTGACTCCAAATAGATTTCGAAGTTGGGCCGGTCCTTAGCTCCAGTGTGGCTATAATGTCTGCTAATCTGTGTGCTCCCCCTCCCCCAGCAATTAAGTGGTATGTTGAGACCTCAGAATTCTACAATGATTATAACCTTTTTCATTGTTCTGTCACACTGTTAGTATCACCAGTAAATGACATCGGTTTTTATTACTATTGCTGCCTCCAGCCATAGATTTAGAAAGGTCAATTTTAATTAAAAACTAAAGAAAAATACGTTTTGTGGGCTTTTTCCCCCTCTCAAAGAGTAGGTTATTAGCTTCCTGTGTAACTCCTGATATCTTGCTGAACTTTCAGAGAACAAGGACAGGCTAATTAAAATCCTCAGGAAAGATAGGAGGGATTGCTCATCCCTGACCCTGCTCTCTGCTGTGGGGTGTCCTGTCCACAGGACCCACAGTACCCCAATAATTATCCATCTTCTTGGGAATCTCATTTGCCAAAGAGATCAAGGATTAGAGAGTTCTTTGGGCCAACTGGAGCAAGCTGGAAAGGGGAGTGAGGAGAAGAGTACTGGAGAAGAGGGATGATGATGACACGATATTTGTACATCCCAGAAGGCTAAGCAGGTTCATTAATTCTGGAAAATGTATCTTTACCGAGGTAAAATTCACACTACAAAAAAAATGAGCATTTTCACCATTTAACTTAAAAGTATGTAATCCAGTGGCCTTTAGTATGTTCATAATCCTGTGGAATCAATCACACTTTGTAATTCCTGAACATTTTCAAAACCACTGAAGTACTGGGCACTGGTGGCTCATGCCTATAATCCTAACTAGTCAGGAGGCTGAGATCTGAGGATAATGGTTCGAAGCCAGCCTGGGCAGGAAAGTCACTTTTAATTAACTACCAAGAAAAGCCAGAAGTGGACCTGTGGGCACAAGTGGTAAAGTGCTAGTCTTGAACAAAAAAACAAAAACAAAAAAACCCCTCAGGAACAGCCCCCAGTTCAAGCCCTAGGACTGACATGCTTGCTTGTGCTTTTAGAAAGCAACCCCCCCCCAAAAAACTCTACTCTCCATTAAATTATCTTTCTATATACACCATCCCCAGACCCAGCAGTCATCCATCTCTGTAATGTGCTTATTCTGGATTTTCATATAAGTGGAATCATGCTATATTTGGCATTTTGTGTCATGTCTTTCATTTAACATTATGTTTTCAAGATTCATCCACGCTGGACCATCCCTCATTACTTTGGGAATTTATGTGGTTGAATATTCCATTTTATGAACATATTGTTTATCTGTATTGTTTATCCGCATTTTGGTTATCCATTCACCAGATGATGGACACCTGGGTTCTTTCCATTCTATCACAGGTGATGATGCTTTGACCATTTGTGTACAAGTCTTTGTTTGAACAACTGTTTTCAATTCTCTTGGGTATACATCTAGAAGTAGAATTGCCAGATGTATAGTAATTACATGTTTAACTCTGAGGATCTGCCAGACTGTTTTCCACAAGGTCTGTAAAATTTTTAAAGCAACTCATAATGCTTCTTAAATACCAAGATATATACCAGGTAGTTGGTTGGGCTATGAGAACACAAAGATGAATAAAAAGCAGGCTCCATGAATGGACAAAGAAGTGTTGGGGCTGGATGTAGATTTGAGAGGTGCAGGGCAGAAGGATGGGCAGGTCATGTTGTGACCCTCAAGGGAGCTGGCACTTAGCCCCTGTGTAAGTCACACAGAAGAGACAGTCTCCCAACAACCAGGCTTCTTGCATCCAAGAATTAATATTCTGGGCTGATGAGGGCTCATGGTCTGATGGCCAAACAGCTATCTTTGCAGGATGGCCTATCTATCCTGCTGGCCAGTCTATTAGAGTCCTAGTTGTACTACCCATTCCCTTCCTTGCTTAGTTTCACCTCCTGCCCAGGTAGCAGTTTGAAGGGTGGTTGTTATTTTGTTTGGTTAACAGAAATTAGTTACTTTATCTTTCTACTTTGGCCTGAAAGAGGCCAACACAATAACCAACCAATCTCAACTTTCCCAATCTTAATCCCAATTACTGCTCCAACTCCTTTCATTTACAGTGCTCTTTCTAAAATGCAGATTTGACCCTGCAGGAACTCCGCCATTCCCACATACCTTTCAGACACAAAATTTTTCTGTGATGCTCTATGTCCTCCTTGTCACATTCCTTGGCAAGAACCCTACAGCCCTTCTGAATGGAGTTTAATGTCTCCCTTCTGGTCCCTCTATCATATACTGTAAGCAGATGGAGACACTTATCTTACAGACAATACACTCAGCCTTGTCTTTTATACCACACAGTTGGCCTCTTTTACTCTGAAATGCTGTCTCCATCTCTTAGGTCACATACCTACTATTTATCCTTTAAAACTCATCCTGTATGTTCTTAGCACATTGTTCCTGTTGATTACAATTATTCACTTCCTTGCTTTTCCACAGGGATTGTCTTTTGGATACCCAGACCTTTAAGCTCTTGCTTTTACCATATCCAAAATCAGGACTTCATAGGTTGGTCTCAATGCCTGGTGCCCAGTTAGAGACTCTGTTCCTTCCATAAGATTAGAGATAAGCCATTCCTTGGCAGTCAAACAGTTGTTGACTCCTTACCAGTTTCTCAGAGAAGAGTCTGTAGTATCATTTTTATGGGTATTTTAAGAGCAATGTTCAGGAGATATTCAAGATGAGCTTTGAGGCCAGATCTGTTAGCAGATAGCTATCTTACAGGGGAATTCTCTCCTCTGAATCTCAATTACTAAGGAGTAAAGCAGCCTTTTTCTAAATGCCAGCCAGGAGACATGGTCTCAAAACTCTTGACCCCAGTGTGTACTAAAGTCATAGTTTGCAAATTCAAATCATCTGAAGTATGTAGGTCTTTTGCCCCAGGCCAAAGTTCAGACACAAAAAATTTCTTGGAAAGTGAAGAGGCACAAGAAGCACTGGTATTTTATGGGCTTCGGGAAGGCTGCATCTTGTGGAGGAGATGTGGCTGGAATCTGTGCTGCCTCACAATTTCGTGCTTCAGTACCATGTCTAGTTTCATTTTTCCCACATCTGCGTCACCTTTTTAAAAATAGTTTATTCCAGATCCATCTAAATTCAAGCTCAAAGAATCCCAAGTAAGGAAGCACAATCGTTTGGAGCAGTCTAAGTTGGAAAGAAGGTATTCTTCCCCTCTCCCACTATCAGCCAACATCAACTCTCACAAGTCCACACCCACAAGTATGCCCAGATACACACTGACATTTACCGGACACATAATTTCTCTTTGTGTTGTGAACCACCACTGAAAGTCTTTTGCTTTTAACTTCCCAAATCACCCTTGTTACACATTTTAACTTTTAAAATTTTCCACGACATATGTCTAAGGCATCCATTTATTTTTGTTGTATGAAGAAATTCATGCATTTGAGAACACAGTGTTAGCTGTAATATAGAAGTGGTCTGTGTGTAGATTCTGGAAGGATTTTCTTGCTTAATAGAGTGCCTTAAATGATTATGTTGAATTTGGGACATGTTAAACATACCTGTCTAACAGTGATGCATGGAATCAAGCTTGTTGGAGAACTACTCAATATTTATTCCCGATTCCATTCTGAACTCCCTATAAATTTAATTCCTATAGCTTACTGCTTTATCAAACCATTTTTAAGTGGCTTTAAAAAAATCCACATGTCCAAAATACAACACTCGGTCTGCCAAATGCCCATGTTTTACCCACAAGCACACCCCACCCTCCCAGACTTCCCTGCCTCAGCAAACCACCTACCACATGGCTCAGATTCTGTAGCTTTCTTTCTGCTAAAATCTACTGAACCCTTTCTTGGCCTGGCATCATTTCATGATGGACTCTACCTATCTGAGATGTCTTAATATTCTATCCTCCCATCTCTGGTGACCAAGTCCGTATTATTTCCGACTTGACCTAAGTTCTCCCTTCTCCCAGAGGTCTTCCTGACCACACAATCATGTCACTCTTGGTTTCCTTATGCGTTTCTCTGTGTTTTCTTTTTTGTTTTGGCTGGTCATGGGGCCTGAACTCTGGGCCTGGGCGCTGTCCCTCACCTCTTCAGCTCAAGGCTGGTACTGTACCACTAGCGCCGTAGTGCCACTTCTGGCTTTTTCTGCTTATGTGGTGCTGAGGAATCCAACCCAGGGCCTCATGCATGCAAGGCAAGCGCTCTACCACAGAGCCACCTTCCCAGCCCTCTCTGTATTTTCTTGTTGGTTTGTTGTGTGTCATTTTCTCCTGTAGACTTAAGCTGCACAAGAACTGGACCTGCTAAGAGCAGACCCTGGCATGTAGTTGGCACTCAGTAGATAGTAGAACAAATGAATAAATGAAGAAAAACTGGTTCTGAATGATGTTTTAAGGTAGAGTATGAAAGCCATCCAAACAGTTAAATTTATTTCTAATGAAATTAAAGTTTTCCTTTCATGTGTAAAGAGTACCCTTTAGTAATACTTTTTAAATCTGCATTATCTGAATTCTCAGCATTTTTTAATGTGGCGGAGTCTTCAGTTCGAGGACTTTCTGAAAGGCTAACTTTAATAACATCAGACCTGCCATTTCCACAGGGCTTAGAATAGATTCCAAAATGCCAGAGAAAATGAAATGCAAAAAAGGCTCCAGTTAATTAATGTTTCAGAATAAATTAATGCTTTTAAGTCTGACTTTAACTGACAAGGATAGTGAATTTCAGTGTTAAAACTGCCACCCTTTTCCCATGTCTATATTTTATGCTATATTCAGTCATTCCTTTTATTTATCTGTGTGGGGAAGGGAGGGAGAAAAGAACACATGTACACATAGAATGTTAAAACACAACTGCAGTGGTTATGCTTAGGAGAATAGGTTTTAGAACTCCTTATAATCCTTTATATTATGGGCAAATACCAAATTTTTACATTGTAAACCAGTCCTAAGTATCTGTCCTAGATATGTAGGGAAAAAAGGAAGTTAATATGAATGTAGTTCCAGGAACTACATTGGCCTACGGTGTGTGCATATATATATATATATATATACACATATATATTATATTTTATATGTATTGTATATATCAGTAAATCAGCTCCTTAATATTGGTGTGTGCTTTGGTATCCTCTCTGATCATTTTATTTCTCTTTAATCTTCAACCCTAGAAAAGGATTTGGAGAGAAAAAAAAAAACTTGGCATTTCTTTTTCACTTCTTCCATAATTTTTCTGAGCTTCCATTTCCCCAGTTAGGAGATTAATATGTCTGTCTCAGAGGACAACTGTGATAGGAAATGAGTGTATATGTGATGATCCCAGTAGAGTACCTGATACCAATGCAGTTTTTTTTAAACTCTAGAATGTTCCTAGAGGATTCCTGCAACCAAGGAGGACTAGATCTAAAATAAGAAATATTCTTTTAAAGCATAATATTCTTCATGAGCTTGTGACTGGAGTATGTAGCTCAGTGGTAGCACATGTTCAATCCCCAGCACCACAAAAAGAAAAAAAATCTGTGATACTGTATTATGTTGCATATTCTAAACTCAGCTATTTTCATATTTAGATTTTTTTGCCTCCATAGAACCATAATTTTTAACATAAGTTTAATCACTATGCTGTGTGAGTAGAGTTACAGAGACAAAAGTACTATCTGTGTATTGTTTTGTTTAACAAGTAGGAATAGTCAAATCCTCTAATCACAAACATTTTTTGGGTTTTGTTTTTGCTTGTTTTTTCTATCCTCCTTTAAGTGTACCAAATATAGACAATTGTGCTGAATGTATACAGAGCTATAGACATGTTCACCAAGTCTTTGGCTTTAAATACATTTTTAGGTTTGTTTGCTTTTGCTTTTTGTAGTTTTTCTACTTTCTTATAAAAATAATGTAGGAAAGACAATCTCCAGGTAGTCTAGAACTCTGGTTGAGTTTTGGCTTGCAGTTAATTGTGGATTAACTGGAGTTATGGGGTGTGTACATGTTTCTTTCCTCTTTTTTTGGTATTTCAGTTATGTGAAATGTGCGAATTCTTGTGAAAGGGTTTCAAACACAGTGTTCTTAAGCAATAACAACACTATAAAAAGTTGTTAAGTAGTCTGGGTTTAAGAAAGATTATTGATATTTATAAATACCTAGAACAACAAACTCAACAATAGAAATTTAATCCTTTACTTTCTCCCTTTATTACATAATTATGTAGACATTATGTGAGTCACTTGTTTAACAAGTTGATGTCTATGCTAGATGTATAGTGTCAGAATCACAAAGCCCTGAAAAATGAGCATCTATTAATTGTATTAATACAAGCACATAAGAAGCTGTTTATTAAGGCATTGTATAGCTAAGGTTTTTTATCTTAGGGCTTTTTACCTTGGTAAGAACTGCTGCACTCTTCTCTTTCTTTCCTAGCTCTCTCTTTCCCACCTTTGCCAGACGTTCTCTTTTCTAGCTTTCTTTTCTAGCTCTTTTCTCCCTCTTTTCCAGCTTTCTCTCTTTCCCAACTCTCCCAGCTCTCTTTCCCAGGCCTTTCCCCACTGCGTGGAGGACCAAGATGGCCTGGTGCCAGCCGTAATGATGAATAAACCTACCCCTTACCTGAAAGAAAAAAAAAAAGAACTGCAGCAAAATTCTTTGGTGAGCCTTTTTAGGGTTAAATGAAACGTGGACACAAACAATAATTGTATTGAAAGAAAATATGCTACATATAAACTTGAGGGAATGGTGATTGTGGTCTTCAGCTATATAAGTTCATAATGTCACTGCATGGAAAAGTCATTCTCCCCTGTTCTTTGATGTTACCTTGGATGTCGGAGTTTGTTTTCCTTCTCTTGCAATCTCTGCCCTTATCACAAAAGTCCAGAATCTTCTTGAAATGCCCTGGGCCGCTGAACCTGTGTCCATTAGAGAATTGGAACATAGATGCTGAGAGTATGTTGGCTTCTGCTGTACCTAAAGGGAGCTTGTTCTTTAGCTACAAATGCTGTGTGTCAGGATTACTGTCTGCTGTCTGGTTGTATATATTCTCCAGGTGTTTCTATCCCTAACCACACATTCCTCTCTTCAACTCTACCCAAGCATCCCATAGCACAGATTACTGGGGCAGGGAATCTTTAGGCATCTAATAAAGGTTGGCAAATACTCCTGAACAACCTCAGTGAGGAAGCTTCCTTTCCTTCCCTGTGTTTGCCGCGGGTGTGGGCTTACTTGGAACAGGCCCCAGAATACCCTGTGGACCAGAAGGAAACCCCAGTGCCCTCCAGACATGATACCCACTCCTTTAAATGGTGTTGGCACTTTTGTGTCCAAAGCATCTGCAGAGTGGTCTGGGTTGGTCGGTCTCTGGGATTTTCATGCTAGTTGTTCTCACAGATGAATGGGGACTGTGTGTGGTACCAGATGAAGAATGAGCAGGAAACAGAACTTTATGCTGCTGGTATGCCTGATGAATAGGGACGTCACTAATAGGAAAGCCTAAGAGAAAACTCACCGCACAAAGCAAATGAGCTTTAGTTTGTTACCTGTCAGTTTAGGAAGTCCTTATCCAGCCAAGTCTAACCTGCACCTTATTCCAAGCACAGTAGAGCAAGGCAGGGCTGCCACTCCAGCAGACTTTACCACGTTGTGGAATTAGAATTGTTGCAAAGAGCCACATGTTAAAATGACTAATTGGGGGGAAGGTGTTGCTTAGTTCTGTTTTCCTCAAGACCAAAATTTTAACTATTATAATTTAATGAGAACAGTTATAAGGGTCCTTGGTGGTCCTCCCGTGCATTTATGTACAAGGGTTTTGCTTTTATGTATTCTGCATTGTCAGGAGAAAAGATAGCATTCCTGCTAAATTGTCACCTTTGCTAGTTCCAGATGCGATGTGTGACAGCTGAGTTTACTTTTTCTTCCTCAGTTTATTTCCATGTGTTGATTGCTGTGATGTCCTCCATCTATTCTCAGGTTTCAGTTGCTGTTGCCTTAAGAATTCAAAGTGAACATTGTTCAGGATGAGAGTTGAAAGCTTTGGTGGGTTTTGAAATCTGAGAAGGAAACTACCAGATATAAACTTTCCAATTTATTTTTTTCTTTCTATGTGCTCACCAATCAGTACGTGTTAATTTCTAACCATGTTGCAGTTTCTGTGTACTTTATTCTCCAATCTAACCCCTGATGCTCTGCCATATATTTCCTGCAATCAATTAGGAAAAGTTTTATACCTTCATTGAATGGTTCTTTTGTCTTTATGAGTTTTTTATTTTCTCGAAAATATCTTTGAGGTTACTTTTGATGGTACTTAAAACCTTCATATTACATAGTTTCTCAGTGTTGTTTTGATTTGCACTTCCTTTTTGGCAAGGGATATTAAGCATTTTTCATGTGTTTGTTTTGTACTTCTTTCAAGAATTGTTTGTTCAGTTCATTTGCACATTTATTAATTGGGGTTGATTCTTTGGGAGTTTTATCCTTTGAGCTCCCTGTTTATTCTGTCAGCTGTATAACTGGCAAAGATTTTATCCTATTCTGTAGCTTCTCACTCCAGTCAGAATGCAAAAACAACAAATGCTGGCAAGAAAAACAATCCTTAGTACACTGTTGGCAGAAATGTAAATTAGTGTAACCATCATGGAAATCAGCATGGAGGTTCCTCAAAACACTAAACATAGAACTACTATAAGACTCAATGATACCACTCTTGGGCATTTATCCAAACAATGGAAGACATGGCATAGTAGAGGTACTTGTACTGTTCAAGTGCAGCACTGCAGAATGTTTATTACAGCACTGTTTACAATAGCTAAGCTACAGAAGAGCCCAGGTGCCCTATAACTGATGAATGGATTAAGAAAATATTATATATAGAGAGAAAATTATATAGCTATAAAGAAGAGTAAAGTTGTTTTTAGTGACAGTTATGAAATTTAAGATGGTGTTGATCTAAGCTAAATTCAGAAGGTCAAAAGTCACTTTTTGTCTTGTGTGGATATAGACCTAAAACATGCACTCAACACATTACGTATATATTTACGCATGTGTGTATAGGAGAGAGGTTAAGGGAAAAAACATTTGTAATTGTGAGATTGTTTGTGGGGACTGGGTGGTAGAAAAAACAGAATGCTCTAGGGTAAACAACAAAATATGAAATACATGACAGATGTGAATGAAGCTGGCAAAATGAAACTTACTTAAAGCTCTTGAATAATAAAGGGTAGAAGAGATGGAGAAAGTGCCCATTTGACTACAGTATTGTATGTGAATGTGTGAAATACCATGTGAAACCCCATTGAACAGTTAGCATACACTAAAAAATAAGCATGACAGGCACGTAAAACAGGTTCTGTTCAGTACTAATAGAATGGGGAGAGTAAAGGAGGGTGAATACGGTCAAAATACTTTATGTAGATGTGTAAAAATAGAACAGTGACGCTTAATGAGATTAGGAAGTGAGGAGTGGGGAGGAGGGAGAGTAATGGAGGGAGGGATCCTGATGCAAATATGGGCATGTCAAAAATTTCACCCTCTTATACAAATAATTGATATTAATAGAAAATGTGGGAGAAATCCTAAATCTTCTCATTTGTTCCCTGCTGTTTCACTTCCTTGAGATTAATGCCTT
This sequence comes from Dipodomys spectabilis, assembly GCF_019054845.1. NCBI lineage: Eukaryota > Metazoa > Chordata > Mammalia > Rodentia > Heteromyidae > Dipodomys > Dipodomys spectabilis. The sequence goes on along the minus strand of NW_024870769.1, from coordinate 6,033,497 downwards.
CCTTATTTCTTTCACCCCTTCAGCAGATAAATTGGGTCTCTTTGTGTATGTATGTATAACATTGCAGGGAAAGACAATGATGTTTCCGCCTCCTTCACCATCTAGCCACACCCTTTGAAGGAGCCGTGGAGTGTTTATTCTTCATGTAGTAACATCCAAGTAAGACAGGTTTTTTTCTCTTTTGACATTTCATCCAGTTCCACATTTTTGTGAAGGAAGGTAATGGCACAGTTTGTGCATTTTCTAGAAAGATAATGACAACTGAATGGGTTCAGATTCCAAGTCTCACACTTGTAAGTGTGGTGAAGTCACTCACATAGTTTGATCTGTGTTTTCCCATCTGTGAGCTAAAGACAAGTCAGTCTCCTGCAGGATTCCCAAATTCTTTTTGGAAGGAGACAAAATTAAGTACAATGAGAACATTTTCCACACAAGGTTGTTGAGAATGTGATGTTGTGACTATTGAATGCTATACTATATAAATAAACTGTGTGTGTGTATATATATATATATATATATACACACACACACGCTATCTGCTTCCAAACATCATATTTCATTTATAACTATAACCACCTCAGAACCTGCCAACTAGCCAATAAGTCATAGTATTTGCTTACTCAGTCACAACAAAACAAAGTTTATCTTTGTGTTTCAGAATGTTCAGAGTGATGCCAAAAGGAGGAAAACCTAACCCAACCTTGTGGGTTCTCAAGTTCGTTCAATGCAGTCACTGTATAAACCTCATGTGCATACATACCAGCTTATGTAAGTCTATGTTGCCTAGGAGCCACACATAAAAGAATTTTACATGTATATTGTGGTGGTATATTTCAGATAGTTAAGAGAGAATCTCTTTTAGAGCAGTATTGGTGTTCTATACCTTTAAGATGAGCCAATTTGAGAAAAATTAAAAGGACACAGAGTGCCCCAGTTTTAAGTTCAGAAATCAGAGCTCTTTCAAAAACAGGAGCAAAGGAGGACATTATTTTAGTATTTCATCTAAAAGAGTCCGTGCCACTCCCACAAGACAGCATTGAGAGAGACAGTCAGGTGCTTAAGCTTTCATCAGCTAGGCAGGGCCTTGCCGTATGACAGTAATTCCTCATATCCCAAGTCCTGAGCTTGAGGTGCTCATTAGCAAGCAGTCTTCTCTCCATTTCCCAAGTCCTGCAGAGTCTGGCCATGCCTACAGAGACAGCCCCAGTGTCTCTAGGGCCCAACCAGTTTGGGCTCATGTATGAGAGCCAGCCCTTCTGCCATTATCTTCAGCCATTTTGTTAGTCCCCTATTATATACCAGGCCCACATTGCTGGACTTTTGTACCTTTTGTAAATGTTTTCATTTTTGTAAACTTTTGATGCCTTAGACCGTCCATGCCAGTGGCCACACAGTCCCCTCCTGTTTGTGTGAGCTGGAATTTTATTAGCTACGTATCAAGCCCTGTGCTCTGTTCGCCAAAAGAGACTTAAGTGACGCAGTCCCTACTTTGTTAAATGCAACTTGCAAGGTGCTGTACTAACATCTGGAAAAATAAAAATGAAGGAATCAAGAGCCAAGCAGAAATGCTGGAGCTCCACATGCTGGTGAGGCGCTGAGGCAAGAACAGGACCTGTGGTAGGAGAACAGAAACATACAAAAGGGAGAGCAAAGAGAATATTTATTTGATGCATGTTTAGATGGAAGGTCAGAACTTTTAAGACAATGCTGCCTCCATGCCAGTCCTGACCTCTGCCTGGTCACGGCTTCTCAGCCCAGCCATGCTTATTCCAACTCCAGCATAGGAAGCTGCCAGTCCTCTTGTGTGACTCCCACCCCAGCTTGAAAGGCACAAAGGACAAAGACCATTACATTAGGCTGCTTTGGGGATAGCCCTGCCCATATTCTAAACATGTTGGATAAATTCTTGTTAAAGTGAAGCTAAAGTTTCTTGTCTCACAAGCACCAGAGGCAACCTGATCCAGTGAGTGAGGTGGTATGCCCGACTCTCTTAAGCTGTTACTCCCTGCAGAAGAGTGAAATATGCTGTTTACTGAGAGCCAGGGCAGGGCAGGCCTCCAGTGAGGAGGCCTAGTGAGGCTTCACCGTCCCTTTAATTTCAAACTTAAGATATATGGATCTATGATTCTTGAAGAATGCCTAGGAGCTTTTTATACTAACTACTGAACTACAAGAGTGTTTATTGTGTTCTTGATCTCATTCTTTCGGAGAAAACATTTTCTTTCTTTTGTTTGTGTCTAAAACAGATCCTATACTTTTTCTTACAGAGAATTCACAGTACCCATTCGCAAGTTAAAAAAAAAAAAGGCAAAGGAGAAGGAAAATATGAAAGCAAGGAGAAATCATATTGTAACTATTCTACTTTATGTGTACTATTTTTACATATATCCTGGCCATACAACTCCTAAAACTTACATTTGTTGTAAAGATCACAAAGAGAACCAGCGCATCTTCCACTCTTGATTGTGATAGGCCCTTCTCGTGTTTTTAGAAAAGCAGAGGCTCCCACATGCAGAAAGAACAGAGTCATCCATTGCAAGTTCCAAACTGACAGGGCTGAGATGTCCGCCCTTCCTCAGACAATGGAAATAGCCACTGATGACCCCTGCTCACCCCTACTTTCCTTGTATCCACTTCTAAGGCTCTTCTTGCCCGAAGTCTGAGAAGACCTAAGGTGACTTCTCTCAGGATGTGAGGTGGAAGGGAGATGGGTAGAGGGGAAGGGGAGTTGTCTCAATAGTCTTGGAGGACCCAGTCTTCCACCCACTGCAGAGGTTTAAAGAAAAGTTGCTTTGCCAAAAATAGATAGTAGATAGTTTGGGTAATTGATGAGGTGCCTGTGAACTCTGGTTTCTTTTAATGACAACTGTGCCCTTGCTGGTATGAATCATAACACAAGAATGAAAATGATGGATATATTCATCTGCATAGATCATGAGAAGGTTTGTATTTTCTTCATCCTGGGGCAGCTAGGTCAGGCTTGACAATCTCCTTAGTAAATTGTTTATGAAATACTTTTGGTGGAGACCAAAATAGAAATCAAAACTTTTATGATCCTTTCCCCCTAAACCAAAAGACAGAGGGAAATTATTTAAAGTTTAGGTTTTTAAACTAACACAAAGATAAATAAAAACTATTTTAAAGTCAAGATGGTAAGTGACGACCTGTATTTTACATTATAAATACTAGAAAGGTTCATAGTAACTCATACACTTTTTTTTTAGTGGTGCAAGTCTCAGTATGACAAATAGATAAAGGAAAGTTTACAAGATCTTTTCTACTCCCTTGCAAAGGTAGTGAGGCCAGACCTTGAAAGACTCATAGCCCACACTTGTGCAGACTTACCTGTAACCAGTTACACTTACCTTGCTGGTTTACCTGCATAGGGCCTCCCTCGTTACTTTTCTCAGTAAGGCACTGTTGAATCTTGCATGATTTTAGAAAGCTCTATAATTGGAATAGCCAGCCCAAAACTTTCCAAGTCTCCCCTTTTGGCAGTGAACCTGGCTGCAGAAACAGTTGAGTGGAACAAGACATTTAAAACTGTTTATCTCTTACTCCTGTCCACATTGATTTGTTTGTATTCCATGCCTGCCTTCCACAAGCCTGTAAAACTTGACTGCCCTAGTCAGGGCTGAGGCTGCCTGCTGCATCTGCACATTTGAACGGAATACTCCTTTTTAGTTCTTTAAAACCATGCCCCACCCTGAACCAGCCCCTCTAAGGGTTCCTGTTCTTTCTGGTTTGCTGAGAGCTACAGCTAGAGGCGCACACCCTGCAGAGCTCTGTGCTTTTTCTTTGAATCTCATGTAAAGGCTCACATGTTTTTACACTCATGTAATGAAATCAAGATGTATCATTAACTCTTCTAATCGCTTTGGACTTTGAAAGCAAAGATGTTTTTAGCTCATATTCCTGTGGCCTGTGCTTCTTCCTGAAAGTGCTCCACAACTGCCTAACTTTCAATAAATATGTAACACTTATATTCTTTTCCATCACTTACATTACCCTAGAAATGAGCTACCAATGTGACTTGAGTGCCTTTTGTTTGTCGGTCATGGGGGCTGAACTCTGGGCCTGGTACTGTCCCTCAGCTCTTGCAAGTCTAGTGCACTACCACTTGAGCCACAGCACCACTTCCGGCTTTTTTCTGGTTATGTGGTGCTGAGGAATCGAATCCAGGGCCTCATACATGGGAAGCAAACACTCTACCACTGAGCCAACTTCCCAGCCCATGCCTGTTTGTTCCTCATACTAGCAAACATGGCTCTGATTATTTCAAATGAAAATAAGCCAGAGATGGTGGGTCTTTCACACCTATAATCCCAGCACTAGGAAGGCCAAGTCAGAAAGACACTGCCTCAAAAAAAACAAAAAAAAAACCCCACAACTCAAGGAAAATAAGAATAACACTTCTCTTTTTAAAAAATCTAAACACTTGGAAATATATATATATTTATACATAAATATATATATATATATATATATATATACTAGTTGCTTCAAATATTTAAACTAGTTTTCACTTTGTGTAGTACACCATTTCCTAAGAATGCCATAGATTTCCTCACTGTCGCCTTTCATTCTTTTTGGATCTCTGTGTTCTGCAATCATTTTTACCCACTATACATCTGTTTAGGATAAGGAAATTTAGCAGTCGCCTTTGTAGTAACTTCCCATATGATTCCAGTATGTTCTACTGCATGTGTTTGATAGCTGATTATTCAAAAGGGAAGTTTTAGAGGGTTTTTCATCTGTTAGTAATTCCTTACTACAAACGAAGTGTGATGTATCAGATACTTGCTCTTGATTGCATTGTCTCATCCGGCTTTTTCGGCTTCATTCCTAAGATAGTTCCTAAGTTTCAACCAGAATTTTCTCAGTAAAACATTGCCATATTATTTAATGGCCCCTCATAAAAGTACATTGTTGGTTTTTTTAAGGAAGTTTGTTGGAAATTGTTTTCTTTTTGTTATTGTTTTTTTAACTTGGCAGAGCATTGAAAGAGAAAATCCTGTGCTGGGAACCATTTTCCTCCCTGGGGTCATCCTCTATGAAGGACTTGGCACAGTTCCTGAATCACTCCAGCCCTTGGAAGTGATTAAAGAAAAATGTAAGGAAGATATGTTAGGAATGTGACTATTAATAAAAGATGCATGTTTTAAGTTAGATAAAAAAATTTTTGCAAAATAATTTTTTCCTATTATGAAGAAATAAAAAATTTAGGAAATTTATATAAGGTTTCTATCCAAATGGAAATTATTCATTTTAAATGTAAAATTTCCATTTCAATTTTAATAAGGAAATCTTTTATTACCAGTCTTCCCAACTAGAAGGAAATGTCCATAATTGTGAGGACTAACCAGTATTTTTAATTCATCACTCTGAACAATGACACCTAATAGAAACTCAGTCCCTATTTGTTGAATGAATGAAACATTGTCTATTACCATTCACCAATAGCTAATAGAGTTGTTAAGGCAAAGGAGACATTCCCAATATGCCAAATCTGGTCATTAATTCCAGTTAAACATACAAATCTGAGTTTTTTTAAACTTATTTGCATACATTAATTAATATATGCCTTGAGTAAATCACTTGCTTTGTGTCCAGGAGCCAAAATAGGCAGAATAGACAGGTGGTAAAGAATTCTGCAATATCTTTAAATATTAATTAACTGAATATATTACAGTCCAGATTTAGTGTTAAGTGTTAATATGGCCATACTGTGGTAAGTGCCATTTTGGAAAGTAGCAACATGCTTAATAATATTCAAGTAATAGCCCTTTAGTAAATAATATTTTTTCCTAGCCCAGCAAAGTTTTTATTTCTTTACTGTTTGAGAAGCAGTCTGAGTACCTTAGTATCATGTATGTTTGATATATTAAATAAAGGAAAATAGTAACAATAAAATGAAATGTGTAACAAGAATAAAACAATAAAGACAATATGTTGAAATGGTCTGGGGGAAGAATGGGGGAAGGGAGAGAGAGAAAAAAGAGAGGGAGTAACAAGTTAGACAAGAAATGTATTACCTTATTTATGTAACTGTAACCCCCTGGTACATCACCTTGACAATAAAATTAAAATTTTTAAAAGAACAAAGTAAAATATATAAGAAAAATTAAAATCACTGTGAAATCTTATTCAAGATAACCACAGAAATACTAATGATAAAACATTTAAAAGTAATAATCACAGAAAATACATGGAGATTTTTTTTCTAGGGGTGTGTGTGTGGTGTAGCAGTACCAGGGCTTGACCTCACACCTCCAGTCTAGTCCAATATTTTGCTGATAATTTTGGAGATGGATTCTTCAGAAGCTTTTCAGCCTGAGCAGAAAAGTCTGATCTCAGAGTTCTGAATAGCTAGATTCACAAGCATGAGCTGGTATTTATATTTTTCAAAGTCTTCACACTTGAAGGCTTTGATAGTTTTAATGAAACACTACTTTAGCCTAACCTGTTTTTGAGGTGGCACTAAGCAACAGAATACCCAAAATTCTTGAGTAAAAGGTAGGTTAGTACTTGAGTATTTTAAATTTGGTTGAATTACATTGCTTTTCAGCAATATTATTTTTATGAAATTATAATCCTGTTTTCATGAGGACAATTCTAGAAACCTTGTAAGTTCAGAGACCAAATTTTCAAATACCACGATTAAACTGGAGGGGAAGTTCTATTGTGATCGTTCAGAGAAAGGTAGAGATGCCTGTCTCCTCACTTCTATTACAGACAGGGAAAAGAAAGAGGTAAGGAGCTGAAGACCAGCCTCCCACTCACTGTGTGTTACCTGGACTGAATCCTTTGCATCACTGCACCCCTATTTTATTAGCTGTCTTTGCAGGGTAGTTATGAGGTTTAACTAAGATGATTAAATACAGAGCCTGGCACAGACTGAGTGCTGAAGACATCTTTGTTGCCTCACACTTTACTTACTAATTTAGTGTTTATGTCATACCAGTGGATTGGTGTCTCCGATGATGAGTGTGCTTTTCTCACACTTCCAGCCTACATTCTCCTCTCAGCTCTTCAGAAGCCCTGGTAAGAAGTTTAAGGAATCCCTTCCCAGATGCTGGCATTTCACAAGACAGTAAAATTTTTGCCAAAAACACAACACAACCAAAAACCTTTATCAACAAACTCGTCATTTTTATTTTGCCAATTTTTAAAGACTTAAAAAAAAGCCACCTCCGGTCAAAAATCAAAAGGACTGTTATTTTAATAGCCACAAGAGAACATAGCAAATAGAGGGCCTTCCTTATCTGGTGTTTAATCTCCTGTCAGAGATCAAAAACATTGAGGAATTATTCTTTCCTAACAGCAGACACAAAGGTATTTCCTTCTCAGTGGACTCAACAACTGCCCTGCCCCCAAGGGAGCCCCTTCCTTTGCTTTCAGGTAGCCCGCAAGACAGTCATGGGGCTGGGGCCTGGGCTCACCTCTCCTGACAAACTAGCTCAGCTGTTACCATTTAGGGGCCTAGTCTGTGGTGAAGCTAGAGCTCCGAGTCCTAAATGCCCATAAATTAAAGAGTCTGTTTTTAAACATGGGTAATGGAAAAAGACTCACTGGCGAATAGGAGGGAAGGTGTGAAGCCCACTCAGGGTAGCAAATCAAATCAGTTTCTGACCCGATGTGGGGGAAAACTAAGGTAAGGGGCTAGTAAGTTGTAAGCAACTCTGTGGCCCTTCCTTTTAACCACTCCCCACCCAGCATACAGCTAGTTAGCTTCTATCTCCAGGCTTGATGGCTTCAAGAATCCTTAATTTGGTTCTATTCAATTGAAAGTGACTAATGGGTGTAACAGAGCTCTGGGTTAGGAGCTAAGTTTGGGGTCTGTAAACTCTGGCTAGTCTTCATGAGAATTACTCTTTACAAAACCAAAAGCTGCAAAGATCATTTATGTTTGTAAACTTGAAAAAGGAGCATTTTCCTGGTCCTTTAAATAGTTACACTGGTAGTATCCACACTGTTTACCAGACTCCCCACACTTGGGAAAGTCTCATGATAAGAATGTCATCAGGAGGAATATGGTTGTATTCAGTATACACCTTGTTCACATGTTCTCACAGGAGAGTTCCCTTCATAGGAAAAAAGAGCTGACACAGGTTGCAAAACAGGATATTCATCCACCAGTGCCATGGACTGCCTCTTTTGTGTCTAAACAGCACAGTGTTCTTATGTCCTCTCTATACTACATTCTCTTTTTATATTCCTCTTTGTGGAGGATATTCTCTAGGCCTAAAGTACGAAGGAAAACCAAAATATTGCTGACTACTCATTCCACAGTTAGAGCAGGTGGTTTGGACCAGCTCCACAACTTAGATTTTTCCTTAGATTTGTCTTTAGAAGCCACTTTTTTGTTATCAACACCAGGATGAGGTTGTAAACTAGGAGGCAAATACCCTCTCTCCATATGCTGTGATCTAAGACTCAAGCTAGAGGGCAAGGTGGCTCTATGACTGGCTGACCATAAGTTCTAATTTGTCCTGGCTCAGCCTGGTCTGCACATTTTTCTTGGTACAATTAATTGCACACTTTTTTTTACTCTTAAGAGGTATCCCAATGATTTGGACAATAAATCATATGTTTACCCTACTTAATCACTTGCATATAACCCACCATAACTTAGTGAAGTTTGGTGCCAAGCCCCAGAATACAAACAATGCATATGACTAGAGTAACCCAGCCCTGCCCCATTGCTTATAGACCTGTGACCAACACAGAAGGCTGATCTAGATATTAGGGCCTCAGTAACCTGGCAGAGATCTATCCATTTCCCAATAGCCCAACATCTGGTGGTATATAGTATAGGGCATACTGACATCACATAGCCAAGCCAAAAATTAAGGGTTAGGAGTTGATGGTGTAAGTACAAAGTATATATTCTCCCAGACAAATGATGCAGAATATATCTTTTTTCATGACTCTAAAGCTGACCAGGAGCCTGCAGATCATTACAGGATTAGGCCATATGTCCCTAGCCCAGGAAAAGATTACATTCAAAATTCAAGGTACAGTTTCTACTCAATGCTTCTTGATTTCATACCTTCCTAAAGTCAAACTATTGTAAGTCAGAGACTATCTGTAAAATTGTAAAGCCATGATTGATCTCCTCATCTCCCCTAGCCCTCAGTGAACACATGACCTTCCAACTTAAGTATATTTTAAGTGGTCTGTTTTATTTTAATTCTTAATAATTGGGGCTGAAGCATAGCCATGTAGGGCAAAGCAAGTCAATTAACCTTCAGTGTTTTCATCTGTTTTATGAGAACAAGCATATTCCCTCCCACCCATGTTGGTTCTTGTAAAGATTTAGTTTTTCTGTCCAGAACCCATTAGATACACTGGAAGTTTGATTTAATTAAGGAAAAGGGAATAAAGCATTAAATGGCTTAAGAATGAGAACTAATATCTTTTAGAAAGTGTCTTTGGTAAGTAGCATTTCTTCAGCAAAGAGATAAAGTAGATAATCTCCAAGAGGTAAGGAATGAGATCAAGAGCAACCTGTGAAAGTTGCAATATCATGTGGATACCATTGGTGGGAGATGAGGTCCAGATAGTGCTAATCCTGAGTGTGGCAATCTCAGAAAAGTGCTGGGGATGTAGCTGTGGCTATTGTTTCCTTGTATCCAAGGCTTTCTTTTCCTGGAAAAATCTTGTTCATTATGCAAGGGAATAACCCTATCTCATGCTACAGCTGACATGGTGCTTTTGGATGTAGTTAGCCTATGGAATCTTGGCCAAACACTGCAGAATCTTCATGATGCTCTTGGTTAGATTATAGATTCATTCATTCATTAGGACAAAGGTTCTAGCTTGTATATCACATGAGCTCTCAAATTGCAGGCTCAGAGCCTGACATGTAAGGGGAGGGAAGAAGGGGAAAAATAATTATTTTCCCTAGGACGCTTAATGACTATTTAATCACCCCCAACAGACTCACTGAAATCTACTCTGGGCCTTTCCACAGCATCTCTACTCTGCAACAACAGTGTTTTTCCAGCCATACAAAATTCATCATCTGTTCAGGATCCTTAGCTACTTATTGTTAATCATCAGATAGTACTCTCTCATGCCTCAATTTTCTCCTCTGTAAAATGAAGTTGATACTGGTTATTTTGAGGTCTAAATGAATGTCTGAGTGTGTGTGTGTGTCCCTGTGTTTGTATATGCATATCAAGACTCCTCACCAAAATTGTTTCTGTATTCTCACCCAACCATTATTGTCTCTGCAATTCCTTTGTTCCCGACTCTAGAACTTCTGACACACGATTCCCTCTTACTAGACATTTTTTCCTGTCTTGTCCAACTATTTTCTTTCTTCAACTTACATACCATCACTTCTGAGAAGCCTTTACTAATTCTCCAAGTGTAGGTTAATATAATGCCCTTTCTGGAGCTCATTTCTTTCACAAAGCATTTATCCATAGTGTCTGTGGGTCTTAATTTGTCCAAAGCATTTATCATACTGGATAGTAGTTGTCTGCTACTTGTCAGCCCTTTTCCTGCTAAATTGTCTGCCCCACCATGCAAGAACACAGGCCATATAGTTCACTTCACCTAGACTATTAACACACATCCCAAATACTTATCCATAGTTCTTGAATGAATGAGTAGATGAATACAGGGTGTTTTCTGGTGCTTTTACAAAATACCTGAGGCTGCTACTTCTTAAAGAAAAGAGTTTATTTACCTCATAGTTTTGGGGACTTTAAGCCCAAGAATTGGACAGCTTTATGTATTCAACCCCTGCCAACAGCCCCCTTGGCTATATCATAAATGTGGCAGAGAAACAGGAAGAGAAGCATACGGAAGAGACCCAAATTGTGAGATGACCTTACTTTGTAACAGCCTACTCTCCTATAGGTACTGTGAGAACTACATTAATCTCTTCAGAGGGTGATCCCTCATGATCTAATTACCTCCAACTAGATCCTGCCTTTTAAAGGGATTGCCACCTTATACATCACCACACTGAGGACCAAGCTTTCACACATGCATCTTAGGGGACAAACCACATCCAAACCATAGCCCAGGCTAAACAAGAAGTCCTTTCTCTAGGATTAAGCCTAGTTGATAAGTGCTTCCAACTGCCAAGGTCCTATGTGGAATAGACCCTTTCTAATCCTCACATTAGGTGATTGTTTGACCCCAGGAAACTGGAATTATAAAAAGTTAACTGAAGAAATAGAAGTGAATTCTATTTTCACACCCAGCCCCACTTTTCCTCATGAATTAAAATGTAATTAGAATGTTGAAAGGGGTGACATTGATCAAGACTCATTCATAGACTGTTAAATGTACTGTGTACACTACTTAAAGATAAAAACATATTTAAAATGTAATTGGAAAACAGCTTTGAATTACTTTTGGGTTCATTTATGATATTTTGAAAACTTTTTGTCAGTGGCCTAGTTTGATCCATTAGAAAAGATACAGTGACTTCAGTGAGTCCACCATTCTGTATGTTGGGAGAGACTAAATTAGAAGAACCATTCGCACTTCAAAAATATCTAGAATCATAGTGCTGTGTGATTGGACTCCCATCTTTTATCATTTGCGAAATTCTCTCAAGACCATTCTAAGCCATGGTTTGAAGCTGCTGGAGACATTTTTGCCAGTACTAATCCTGTCTTTGCTGAAAACACATATCAAACATGAGTATATAGCAGTAATCAAAGTCCCAGGCTTTCATCTCATATGTCTTTTAAGTCCTCTTAATGTCAAGCATAGTGTTATATACTAAATGGGCACTCCATAATGTCTCAAGATTATAATTAATGACATTATTAGACTGGTCCCATATATATACACATGCACACACATGACAAGAAAGCAGCATAGACAAGTTGAACCCTTTGGATGATTCTGGGCACCTTGTTTTCTAGAATTTTTTTAGATTTTCTACTTTCCCTATAACCATCTGTTATTTTTAATCAACAAAAAATTAAATGTTTTTGTTTTACACAGATGGGGTTTTGCCCTGTTGGCATTATAAACCACACACCACACTACCACGCCCTTTTTGGTAGGCAGCAGTGGACCTTGGTCTAATCCATTTCATAGCAGCAATTCTTTGATTCATTGGGATGTTCAGGGTGTTCTGGTGCCAAGTGAGGAGTTCTTATGGTGGAAATTTGGAAAGATTTTGTCTGGAAAAATCAGGTAAAGGCAGTACTATGTTTTGTCAGATTCTTAAGATAGATGACTTAATGTTGATGTAAATGTCTCCACATGTATCATTGTTTGCCCCAAACTACTTATATTGAAAGAGCAAATGCTGACCTCCCCTGGGAGGCTTTTCTGGTATCTCCCCCACCAGCATTTCCCTAACTGAGTTTCTCCATTTTGGTGCTTTATGGTGACCAGGCCCTGTCCTGTTCCGTTGGCAGGAGCTCTCGGGTGCAACAGTACCCTCAAAGTGATTTGAATGCACTAGCTTTGATACCACATAAGAGTCTAAAAGTGGAAGATTGCTGGCCTACATCCATTACTGGGTAGCTCCAGGGTATGTTGTGAAGAGAAATTTAATTTCGAAATTCCATAGACTTGAGTTATTTTTCTATTTCCTTCTTTCCTCTCTTAGAATTCATGAGGCAGGGGGGTGGGGGGCAGTTTGGTTAGTATTGAAAGCTCCAGCTGCAATTTTCATTTCACTTTTAAAACAACCAATAAGTTTTAGTAACTCTCCTGCCCAAGTCTCAAGTGCCAGATAAGAAATACTCAGCCAAGAGCTCCAAACACTTAGAAAGAGTGGCACTTATTAGAGGCACCAGCACTGAGGCAGTTGAAATGTAAATGCCAGGGCCCCATTAAGCAGCAGGTACCTCCCCTCACGCCTGTGTTCATGGTATGAATTTGTGGTTGAGAAAATACTTGTCATTTTTTAAATCCTGTAAAATTTAAGAGACAGTAGAAATATTCTTACCAGTTTCTGCTTAGAGCTGTCCATGTGTCATGAACCATATAACCACAAGATGTCAGTATGGTATCAGTCCTGTATAACACAGAATGAAAATTGTGCCTCCCTCAGTTTCTAAACTGTAAGAGGGAGACTCCTGGGGTTGCTGACTGGCCCTGCCCATTTCCTTTTGTGGAGTATCTCCCTACCAACTGCCCTTCTAATGATTTTCCCTGTCTACTTTTCCATTTGCTCACAGCTCATCAGAAAGCTATTCTTGGTTCCTTCTACATAGTTTCCTAACTCCTACTTATGTCCCAAATAACTTTAGAAATTCCCTCTTTTTGGTGTTATCCCCATGTTCTACTTTTAAAAATTACCAAAAGATTTAAATTATAGCTTAGTTTTATCTCTTATCAAAGGAAAGTTTTTATAGTTCAAGACAAAAAAATGGTAAATACTAGAGCTTGTTTGTTCTTCTAAATTATAAAAACTTAGACAATGGCGGGGAGGGGGGCGGGCAGGGGGGAGATGGAGCTCAAAGTCATAGCAACCAAGCAAAGCAAGATGGGGGTAGTAATGCTCTGGGAAGCATGTGTACACTAAGCCTCCATGTACAACGTGCATGTACTCTTTCAGCTTTGGAGAGAGGTAGGTATGTAGCAATTTTTCTTTTTTTGTCAGTTTATTGGAGATGAAATCTCAAAAGACTTTCTGCCTAGGCTGGCTTCGAACCAGATCCTTCAGGTCACAGTCTGTTTAGCAGCTAGGATTACAGGTACAGGCCACCAGCACTTGGATTCTAATTTGGTGGTAGATACAGATGAACTGGCTTCCCATAGTTAGCTAACAAACTAGTGGCAGAATCTGCATTGAGTTGGTTTTCCCTAGAGCCCATAACCAGCTAAAGTCTAGTAGTATTGCTTGTATGTTTGCATCATAAAACAAATGAAAGAGAAGCCTTAAGAACTCATTCAGGCATTTGTTCTACAAATACCTCCCCAGAGTTCTGGTTACACAGTATGTACCATCTTATGAATAGTGCAGTGGTCTATTAAATATATTCACTGGCCTCAAGAAGCTAAATAAAATTAAAGGTTTTTTTTAAAAAGACATATGCATATAGGTCAATATAGACAGAAGAGGCAATACCACTTCTTGGAATGGATGGAGAGGTCAAGCGTAGAAGGGCTCTGATGTAGGTGGATCTTTCTGAGGGCTATCCATTAGATCAACCTTCAATAAATCTACTAAATGAGAGTATTGCCAAGGTCACTTCTACCCTGACACTCTGATTCTGAGGTGGAATGTGAGAAGGAGGTATAATCCAAGCCGACAGAGGTTGCCACCTCTACGTGCCTGAGAACCCAGACATGGTAGGATTGTGTGTAATCCTCTCTATAGGTGGTCTGGGCTGAAAAGGACAGGTGGGAGCAAGACAAGAGGTATGGCATGATTTGTCAGGGCTGTTTCCAGTTTCCCAGTCCCTGGCTTTGACACAGAGCACAGATCTGAAGCTTTTGGAAAGATTCAATGGGAAGCATTTCAGAGGGCTTCTGGAATATAACTTGAGAAGTACTGGGCTGGTATAAGGAGAACTTGGCGGAGTGCAGCTGGAGAGCCACAAGGATGACTGCACATTTGAAAAACAAGACCTGAGAGGCGAGGTTAGGGAAACAGTTGTTACATAACCTGGAGCTCTTCCGAGGACTGTGGCAAGCTTCTGAGAAGAACACATACTTGGTATCTAAATACCTGAAGCAATGACTGGCCCTTTTTGTTCATATCAAGTAAGGGTAGATTCCAACTGAACTATGAAAATGAAAATTTTAGACTTAATCTGTAAAAACAACAACCAAAAAACCACTTTTCCCTACAGCAGCTGTAAAAATGGAATGTATTGTGAAGTATATAGAATTTTGTCTTAAAAGAATACATTGAGCCGGGCACCGGGCGCTCACTCCTGTAATCCTAGCTACTCAGGAGGCGGAGATCTGAGGATTTCGGTTCAAAGCCAGCCTGGGCAGGAAACTCTTTGAGACTCTTATCTCCAATTAAAAAAAAAAAAAACACTAGAAAACGAAGTGGCGCTGTGGCTTAAGCAGTACAGCACTTGCCTTGAGCTGAAGAGCTGAGGGACAGCACCCAAGCCCAGAGTTCAAGCTCCACAACTGACCAAAAAAAAAAAAAAGAATACATTGGGAGCCAGGCACCGGTGGCTCATGCCTATAATCCTAGCTACTCAGGAGGCTGAGATCGTAGTTTGAAATCAGCCTAGGGAGGAAAGTTTGTGAGACTCTTATTTCCAATTAACCACCAGAAAACCAGAAGTGGCGCTGTAGCTCAAGTGGTAGAGCGCTAGCCTTGAGCTGAAGAGCTCAGGGACAGTGCCCACGCCCAGAATTCAAGCCCCACAACCGAAAAGTAAAAAAAGAATACAGTGGAACTTTTCTATATTAGGATGCTAGAGGACAGGCTTAATTGTACACTATAGGATAGGTAGAATCTAGTTTCTGATGTATTTGGTTTGGGGGACATGATTGGTCCAGAGAATATTAGTTTGCAAGAACAGTGATTCATAATGGTCATAATAATAGATTCTGAACAGTATGATTCTGGAACATGAAATGGGGTGCCATTGCTACTTTTACCAGGCCACAGGTATAAAATGGCATTGTTTCTGTCTAATTAGGATGCATGATCATCCTGATTCTGGAGCTGCTTTGTTACAGCAGTCTTCTTAAAATATAAATCTCATTTTCTCTCTGCTTAGAAATGTCTGTGTCACACCCAGCAATGGCCTGAGTAGCATCATTGAGAACCAGTTTTGGAGCCCCTCTCAACTTCATCAGTCTGTGCTGATTTGGCTCCTTGCACACACTAGCACCTTCTCACCCCTCTAGTCTGCCTTACAGTCTCCTGTATCAGAAACCTCACTTTCATGGACTCAGCACACTCCTTTCTTGCCCTTTGCCTGGCTGGCTCCTCATGTTTCCAATCATAGCTGAAACATCATCTCAGAAAGGCCTTTCTGGAATAATCTTCTTGTTATTTTCCTTTTTAGTTTTCCTTCTTGATTCTATCATGGAAACAATCATAAATCATGTCTATATCATGAGGACAGGATTTCAATGGTTCTACTAAACTGCTTTGTGTTGCTATAATAAAATACCAGGAGACAACTAACTTTATAAAGGATGACTTTTATTTAGGTCTTTCTGGAGGTTCAAGTGAATGGTGCAGCCATCAGTTCAGCTCTAACAAGAATGTGTAAGGGAGAAAGAGATTGCATCTCAAGATTGAGTTTTGTGTGAGCCTGAATTGTTCTTTCTTAAGAACTGACTTAAGGTCCCATAAGAAGTGCCTTAATTTCTTCAGAGGACAGCACCACAATGACCTAAGAACATTCCACTAGGCCCCCTCTTTTCCAAGTCTACACCACCTTCCAACATCACACTGATGACCAAACACCCAAAATAGAAACACTCAGAGGACACACAAGCATCTCACCCATGTTGTACCCAGTGCCCAGAACACAGCTGTGTGATAAATAGGTATAGAATGCATTTACTATCTATGGATATCTCAATGTAGACTAATCTGTCTCCTGACTTCCCTTCTATCCGAAGATCTAAGGTTCTAAAATGTGAACTCAGCTACATTTGACAAATTCATTCTTCAGCAGAACTGGTTGAACATCTATCATGTGCATAATCCTATGCTAAAGGTAGTCTAAAATCCCTGACCTTCAAGAATAGAGAGTGTCTAGCAGAAGCGGCAACATGAAACTGTAACTGAATCAAATCACTATTTGACTGTGTCCTGTGCTAAGGAACCAGACAGCTGTTACTCTACCTTCCCTTTCTCAGTTCTGTCTCCCTGTTTTGGGGGGAAGGAGGTGCTGAACTCAGGGCCTGGGACTGTCCCTTTTTGCTCGAGGCTACTGCTCTACCACTTGAGCCACAGCTCCACTTTTGGCTTTTTGCTGGCTTGTTGGAGAGAAGAGTCTCATAGACTTCCCTGCCTAGGCTGGCTTCCAACTATAATCCTTAGATCTCAACTAGGATTACAGGTGTGAGCCACCAGCATCCTTCCTTTCTGGTTACTTATATCCTTATTAATCCTTCCCCAGAATGTAAATCTTATGGAAGAGATTTTTCTCCTTTTCTTCACTGCTGTATTTCTACCTGGGACATAGTGAGTATCCAAGAAATATTTGTTCAATAAAAGAAGAAATGATGCAGAAGAAGGCAGAGACTCCCAAACCCAGGCTTCCTGTAGGAGTTTAATACCCTGCTTATGGAAGTGTTCTGTTTGATTTCTACTAAGGGTGGAGAAAGGACAGTAGATAGTAGGTAATGGTATGGTCATAGGCAAGAGAAACCAGCAGGAATGTGATACTGGCATGTTTGGTCTAGAAGACAAACCAGTGAGCTTTCAGTTTTGTTTCTTGAACTTGAAAATGATGTCTCTCTGCCCCTTTGGTCTGGCTAATAGCCAAGGTGAAGGTGTTGGGCGAAGGCTGGCTGCCATGAACATTCCTCAGTGCTGGCAATGAGGGAAGCAGTGTAAAAATAGCAAGTGGGAACATGTGAACAGCCAAAGCAGCCCCACTGGCTGAAAGATTTAAATTCAGTTTATGAGTTGTCCAGGTTTCTTAGCCCTCTTTCCTATGAATTCCTATTCTGGGGATTTCAAACATTCCTCAAAGGTTAGAAAATGTAAGCATTAAGTCAATGAGTTGATAGGTCATCGATAGCTCTAGGCTAGCCTTAGAAGCACTGTTTGATTCAAGAGGCTGCTGGGGCTGGGTTTTATCTCTAACAAAGGCAATCCACTCATTAAAATACAGTTGGTGTCTAAAGGGCAGCAATTGACCCCGAGTCACCATTTGAAGAGAATTCACTGAAATACAGGACCTGTGGAAACGAATCTACCTAAGGCAAAATGTCCGGGCCTATGAGGACTGTTGGGAGAGACCAACCTAGGTGCCTGGGGAAGAGGGCCCAAGTTATTTGCCACATGATTCTCCTTCGGGGAGCAGATAACCTTCCACTGAACGAATCCATAGCAATAGTTAGACAAGGTAAGTTTCAGGCTTGCTATGAACATAGCATCCTTATCTATACTGCCCCTTTTCTAGTGGCATGGGAGGGGGAGAAATGAATGTGTATAATTTTTGTAGCTTTGAAATTTTTTTTGTACCAGTCCTGGGGCTTGAAGTTAGGACCTGGGCACTGTCCCTGAGCTTTTGTGCTAGTAAGCTAGTGCTCTATTTCTTGAACCACAGCTCCACTTCTGGCTTTTGGGAGGGTAATTAATTGGAGATAAGAGTCTTATGGACTTTCCTGACCAGCTAGTTTTGAACCACAATCCTCAGATCTCAGCCTTTTGAATAGCTAGAATTAGAGGTGTAAGCCACCAATACTTGGCCAAAATATTTTTAATTACAAAAATTTACAATGTATTTAAAGATACATAATAATGCATCTGTATATTCACCCTTCTACTTTCAATGTCTCTGAACATCAGTTAATTTTTAGCAGCCTTATTTTAGAAAATTAGAACAGTTCCTATGTATTCTGTTTTTTTTTTCATCCTCTATCTTGAATTAGTATTGTCACAATGAATCAAACTGGTATATTACCAACTACTTTATTCAGATCACTGCAGTTTTTACCTGATGTCATTTTTCTGTTCCAGGACCATATTATATTTAGCTATTTTTTTCTCCTTAGGCTTCTTGGCTGTCTCTGCCAAATTCCCTTATTTTTAAAACAAAATGATACTCTTTCTCATGTGGCTGGCAGAATTGCCCAAGAAAAGCTGTGCCATGGTTCTTTGAAGTCTGTGGAGATCTCTGTCAGTAACGGTCAAACTTCAACTGTATCAGTATTTTAAACATGGAACTTACTAAAATGCTAAATTGCAGTCTTCCCTCTCCACCATCCCTTACCCCTACAGTTTGTACTTTTGAACACTCTGGATTGGGGAAGGGGCTGAGGATTTCACACTGCCTGCACACAGGTGAGGTTTGCCATTGTCCTGGGGGAGAGCTTGACATCTTCATGCCACTCTCTCAAGTAACAGAATCTTTTTAGAGGCCATTATTTCCTTTTTACTTCTGCTCCACAAACTCTTCAAAGATTAATTGTCACACAACCAAAAGTATTCAACTTTCTGACATGAAGATTTATCACTACTGGCTCAAGTCCACAGAGTAGGTCACCAGCAATGGAGAAAGAGGTTCTGCCTGGGTTACATCATGACTGTATCTGTGTCACTGGTCAGTGGCTTGTGTGGTTAAAGAGTGACTGGGGACTAGTAAAAAGTGCCCTTTTGGGAAAAGCAAATGTACTTGGCCACTTCCTTACTCCCTTCATCTCTTAGGAAAAGAATCTCTTAAACTGGTACTAGTTGAGGAAAAGTACAAAACTGGTACTAGTTGAGGAAAAGTATAATTTTCCCCAAGTAATTTTAGTTTAATATCTATTTGGGTGGCTGTTAGAAACTTGGATTTAAACCACTGTATTTTTACAGCTGCAGAATCTAGTGCTTGAGTTGATTTAATAAGCAGCCATGAGTTTGTTTTCTGGCCCACATATGCTAGTGGTTGCTTTTGGAAAAAAATTTTTTTTAAACTAATCTTGGGCCTATTTCTAGGAAATTGTGCTGATTTATTTACATATTTGTGGCAGTCTGTTATATTGGCTAGCCACACCTTAATTCTGAACAGTAGCAGACACATTATGAATGATTCACACACTTAAGCCACATAAATTAAAGACTGCAGGTTGAACTGGAGTCAAAGTCCACTGGCTCTGGTCTTTCTGTGGCAAGCAGACAAATAGAATTGAAGATTTGTGTGATCAGTTCTTCCTTTGATGTTTCTGATAGTGTTACTGTCCTTGGCCACCCAGAAAAGTTTGTCATATGTTATATGTGTCACCTAATAATCATTTTCAATTTAGTCAGAGGGGCTGGGACTGTGCTAAGATATATAAGGTCCGCTGGGTTGAGAATCAGAACCACTGGCTTCCAGGGAGAGAATGGCATTGGAGAGGAGAGACTTTCAGCAATGTGATAAATATGAACACGTGACAACCAGGGAAGCCGTGGGAGAGTCACTACCCAGGCTTGGGTTGGTGTTGAAGGAGAGGGAGCACTTCTCAGTTTCATCTGCTGAATAATCACAACAGATGAAAAGTTTGGATTCACAAGTGATTGCTAATAGATGGGGAAATCTTCAGATTAAGCTTTCTTCTACAATGCAGTATTATATGAATCTGAACTCTCAATGCCAGTCAGTAGCAAAGGGCCAGATGAGGTCATACCTGGGTAGCTGGCATACCCTCTGACTCCATAGTCCTCCGCTGGAAATGCCTATTTGAGTTTTATCCTGAGGATCACCAAGACTCCTCAGGCTCCACTTCCCTTCTATCTGAATGGAAACAGCTCAAGAGTCCACCCACACCTGCTGTAGCTACCTTAACCAATTTTCTTGCCAAGAATTTTGGGTCTTTTCCTCCATGCTTTGGCTAAGAGAGCCTTTGTTTTAAGAAAAAATTGTTTACATAACAAATAATACTGTATTCACAAGTCTCCCCTTTGACTCAGAAGGTCAGGTGGGGAGGATTTAATGTGAAATATTAGCTGTCTTTGTCAATTGCTATACCTTGTTACCGTACTCTAAGTCAGAAATAGAAGCAACTTGTTTTCAATGACAGATCAAAATTTAGTGCTGTGTTGATGGTCCAGAATGAAGATTTTTTGACACAGTGAATGAAATACATACCAGTTCTTTCTGGTTGTGATTTAGCTGACCAAGTAGTTTGGATATAATTATATTATTTTTACTCCTGGAGATCATTACTCTGAATAAAAAAAAAAAGCCTCAGCATCCAGACTGTTAAGATGTGGATGGTGAACAGTATTTCAAACAAAATTATTATTTTTGTGGACTGTGAAACAGCTTTATGGGCAGGTAGAGGCTAGAATATGGCTGTTAGCATTTCAAATTAAATGAAATCATGGAAATGTTTATTTTAGTTTTAAAAAATTGTCACTTCTTATAGGCTGCCTGTAGGACCCATCTCCTGTCTCTTAATTCCCTTATACTATACAAGCAGGAGGGCATGTGAAATAAATATATAATTGACATAAATCTGAGGTCATGAATATTATAAAATGGCATTTTGCAGAAGCAGTATAGGATTAACCAAAGGGGGTTATCCTTTATGAAGGGCAATTTTCTTTAGGGCTGAAATATCTTAAGAGTAGGTGGATTGATCTGATATTTGGAGCACTGTATTGTGGATATTTTCCTGGATTCTTGATTATCAAGGTGTGGTGAACATCCTACCCTGAAAAGGGGAAAAGATGATGGAAGCATGCATCAGGCTGAAGCCATTTTTCTTCCTTCCTAATACGAGAGAGCAGAGGCAGACATGTATAGCACTCAAATCTTGGAGTGAAGCAGCATTGTAAAGACATCAACTATGAGATCAATATTGCCTTCTCATGATCACTATCTTTTTAATGCAATGAAATTAATTAAATAATCCTATTGTGAAATTTTATTTTTTCATTGAAAAGGTGTTGAGCTGGGGGGTTACAGTTACATAGGTAAAGCAATAAGTACTTTTTGTTCTTAAAAACTTTTAACCCAAGACTTAATTAATAGGGATTAGACTGAATTCAAAATGTAAACTTTTGGGGGGGGAGGGGGGAGGGAGGATCGAGTGGGGGGGAGGATGGGAAGGAATGGGAAGGGGAAACAAAGAGGAGGCAACAATGCCTGATAAGAAATGAACTCGTTATCTTGCTCATGTAATTGTAACTCCTCTGTATGGTTTTTTCACAAAAAATTAAAAAAAAACAAAATGTAAACTGTCCAGAGATTGTAATTGAATAGTTTTAACCTATAGTTATGAAAAGGCAAAATCTCTGGGTGATTATCTTTTTTTCCTCTTCTCTAAGGACCTTTTTCCTAAACTCTGCAGGTCTTTTGTCTGTTGACTTGATTAATGAATATTTTGCCCACTAAAATTGGTCATTAATTATTTCCTTGGGTTGCAGCAATAATTATATCTTTCAAGTAAAATCTAATTAGCATAATAAGCAGAAAACACCCTGCCAGGTGATGTGGGATTATGGGGAAGTAGTTAGTTACCAAAGAGATTGCTGGTTCACCACGCCATCAGCAGCACTTGTCTCCAGCTGGATCCCAACAGCTTTGTTTCTAGAAAATAAACTAGATGACCTCAAATGGGTTCTAAAGGAAGTAGCTTTAAGGATATTATTCTTCAAACTACTACCTAATGGCATTTAATTAGAATGCCATTTAATAATTAAGACTCCTATTACTATTCTTTCAGTTATTGGTTCTTTCTGTGCTCAGAATTACTTTGTCACCTCTGTGCTACTTGCTCAGGATAGAAGAGAAATAGGGTAATTGCTTTGGAAATCTCTGGGGAAAGAAGGCACTTTAAAATGTAATTCATCTTTTTACCAGATGAGTTTACTAAGACAGAGTCCACTCTGTAGGCTCATGGAATGTCCTGGAGAAGTAGTAACATTTGCAATGGCCTTTGGAGGATAAATCCAAAGATGCCCACAGAAAAGTGAGTGAGGAGAAGGTGTCCTAGTAGTAGGAACCCAACAGCACATAATTAAATAGGGAGGCTACTTGTGGGATTGTGAAAAGGTAAAATAGCCTGAGGCACCCAGGATCTGACAGCAGGAGGATGCTGAGGGGAGATGAACTGTTATGAACCTGAAGAGAATGAAAGTGTAAGAGATGGCTACTGGAGCTGTAGCTTAAATTGGGACATTGCAGCCACTCACCAAACCGCACCTGGATGGGAAGAGTAGGATATGGCTACCCTTTCAACTCTGTTGATATCCTCTCGGTGTTTCCCATGAGTAGTACAGTCAGAAATCAGTAGCAAGAGAGTTCCACTGGAACATTGCTTGCCCAGTTCAGGACAGGACAGAGAAAGACAGACTGCTAATCACAACAAGAGGTACAAGCAAGGTGTACACGGAGAACAAGAGGAAAGAATTGCTGACTGGTCTGTAGGAGCCAGGAAGAGAACTATTGAAAGATGAGTGATTAAATTTAGTTTTGATGGAGCCTAATTATAAATGATCATCTTTTGTACTTTTAAAAACGTGCAATAAACAGCTGTATGTGGATGTGGGCTTGGTGGATAGCATTATTGATATTTCATTTAGTAATCTTTTCACTTTTTAAAAATCAACAGTTGGGCTGGGTGTTCATGCCCATAATCTTAGCTACTCAGGAGGCTGAGATCTGAGGACCTCAGTTCAAAGCCAGACCAGGCAGGATAGTATGTGAGACTCATCTCCAATGAACTTCCAAAAAGTCAAAAATGGAACTGTGATTCAAGTGTTAGAACGCTAGTCTTGAGTAAAAAAAGCTCAGAGACAGTGCCCAAGCCCTGGGTTCAAACCTCAGGACTAACACACAACACATACACACACACACACATATACACACACACATACACTAGCAGTTGGGACTCATTAGTAGATTATAAAATCAACTTTAGTGGGTTATCTCTATGTATTTTAATAAGGTGATATTGTAATGTGTATTGTATGTACTGAAGTTGAATATTTTCTAAAACTCATTTGTGACTGTAGGGAGCAGTCTACTTGTTTACAGTTTAAAATATATTATCTATGAGTTTCAGTGAAAACACTGACATCATTGTCTCTGCCAATCCATCTTCATTCTTCAGCCAATGATGGTACAGCAGTGTTAGACAGCAATGAACATATTTTTATCTCTGCATTCATGTTTAAAGCCAAGCCCAAGATGATTCAATATCTTTATGATGTTGAGTCCATGTCTGAAGTATTTAACTTCATCTCAACTAAGCTGAGAAAATCCATTTGAGTTTCTGTGTTCTGTTTTCTCAAACTCAACTGATAATAATGTTTACCAAATCTCCAAACTCTCCTGAACCCCTCTGAAGAATCTGAGGTCATGTGATCACTTTGATAACACCTACTTTACTTAAAAATTAGAGTTGTGCATTTGTTTTGAACACATGATAAAATTGTTTCAGTGTGCCTTGATTTATAAAATGAAAGGCTTTCCTTTATGTGGAAAGCAAGTTAGTTGACAGTTTCTCCTGACTCAGAATGGCTTTTAACAAACTTAACTGAACACTAGTCAGAAAGTTTTATCTCTCCACTGTGGAAGCACTTCTGGGGAACTCTTCTAGTGAAGGCCTGTGCTCTTCCAAGAGGAATGTCAATCCACACATACTCCACAAGCTTCAGGGATGCAACGGACAATAAATCCAAATTCTTTACACAAATAATTCTGAGATCTCTTATTTTCAGAGATCATTGACAAGAATGAGTGAATAGACACCTGTATAGGGTTCTTCCTGGTGGAAAATCATAAGCTAGAGGCCATCTTAGTAGTTGGAGGTGGGGAGTTGTGCAGTGATTCTTACTTCCCTCCTGTGAGGGGAGATGGTATGCCACTCTCTCTCTTTCACAGGTAAGGAAAATGACTTGCTAAGATCTATAAGCCAGAAATAGCACTAGAATCACAGGTGTTTAAGCTTGGTGACTCAAAGGACAGACTTAGGAGACTATGTTCAAGTGTCTGTCACAGGTTCTGACTCTCATCCATATTTGTTTTTGTGTTTTATATCATTTCTTCCCAAGCACGCCAGTGCTTTACCGATCAAACACTTTTTTAGTAAGAAAACTAAAGTCTAGTGAGGACTATCCATAGTGACTATGTACGTGGGGGTAGAGAAGAGGGATGCAGGTGTCTCTGCACCTTCCTTTCAACTTTGCTGTGAACCTAAACCTGCTCTTAAACAAGAACTCCTGAAAGGATTGCTGCATATATGGACATATCATAATGAAGCTCCTTTGTATGATGAATACATGCTAATAAATCTTAAAAAATTTAAGAAATGATTCACTTTGATACATTTCCCTATCCAGATGGTCACCTGATCTTACCTATGCTGATTCCTGACATCATCCAGTCTCAAGAACCTCAGAATCTCGAGTTATTTTTTGTTTATGTAGGCTTTCTCAATTGTCAGTGTTGGAAAGATTAGCAAAATCATATTCTGTAGGAAAACCATTCTCTTTACTACTTCTAATGCCATAAGGCTGCTTAGTTTCATTGTTATGGTTGGATAGCCCTCAAAGAATGGCAGGTGTAAAAAGCAGGAATACCTGCAAGACACAGTGTGCTTTTGTGATATGTAAGATGGTGTCAAACCATATGATAACACTTTTTACTTGTGAATTGTTAGGTATTTAATTTTGCTATAAAAATGCATGTGCATTCATGAAAAAGATATAATAAAAACGCTTGCCCATTTAATTCTAGAGTGTTGGTAGCAATATTCTAACCATTCATGCTGCAATGTAAGCTATTTCTATATTTCTATTCAGAGAGATAGCAAGCGTGGCCAAATAGCATGTACTTGGAAGATAACCCTAGATTTGAGGCCTTATCTACTAGTTATAAGATTTGAGTCTTGTATTTTTCTTTGGGAAAGGATAGGAAGTACAGGATATTCTTTGTGGGCTGTAGTTTGGTATGTCTCTTTTGTAGGATGTTCAATTGCACATACAAAGCAACGCATTCTGAATCGACTTGGTGTAGGCACTCAGTGATGTAATAATACCCTTATTGTCAGTGGTTACTACTATTTTAAGAATGATTGATTGTTCACAAACATAATCCTACAATGTAAGCATTGAATGCCTGAAATAATAGTAATAGCTGGGCTTTATTAGGCATTTACCTTGTACCAGCCCCTACACCGTGCTATATATGACTTCTCTCTCTTAATCCCCTTAACAACATCATAATGTGCAGGAGCTATAAGTTACTGTCTTCCATATCTGGAAATTCTGGTTAAGAAATTCTTAAGTCACATGTTTAGAAAGCAGAAGACCACATCAGTATCTATCGCATAATGTGGTGTCTGTAAAGGAAATTAACTTTTGTGTTTTTGTAAATAAAAAAAAATATCATCCCAGCACTGCTTCCCGAAGCCCTTCTACAGAAGCCAAGACTGCCAAGAGCCATCTGCCAGGTGCTAGATAACAGAGAGCCAGGGGCCTCCGGACACCCAAATTCACACCATCAGCGAGATCGCCGAGTTACAGCTCAGCATGCACCCCTGCTCATTAGCAAACAGAAAGAACACAACCTGCACAGAATCTGGAGCCATAAATCCCCAAATAGTATGTAGCCTCTGAGGTCCATGAGCCTGACACTAGGCTCCTCACCGCCATCTGGGCGCAGAGATAGCGTGTGGGATCCATAAGCAGGTAAGCAGAAGTCCTCAGACACAACTCAGACCCTAGTAAGCTATAACCAGTGAGCATTAGGTCTGATGATGCACATGTAACCCTGCATCCAAAATGTCCAGCTCTTTCTCTCAGTGGCTTTTTTTCTAAAGCAATGAATTTGTTTCCCTGAGAGTTGGGAATTAATGAAGGCAATTCTACTTGCCAAATACTAAATGAAGCTGGCTTCCAAACTGCAAAAGTAATATTCTTGGTTATGGCCTGATTTGTTAAGAGAGGTAACTAATAACAACACGGGAATACCACATTAGTTCAGGCCAATCTTTCAGAAAATTCTAAGTAATGCAAGCTTATTAATTATAGGAACATGCCATGAAGAAAAAAATGATAAAAAAATTATACTAATAAATAATTCCCACCCAGTCACAGGTCCTGTCAGATGCTCCTCCTAAATAGATTTAAGATTGCTTCCGATTAAAAGTTTGCTTGTGAGTTGGTTTTAAAAATAAATGAAGACACTAACTTGTCTACATGATGACTGAGCTTAGGATGTTCTGTATAGTAAATGAAAGGGGAGGAAAATAACTAGAGCTCCAAACTAAACCCTAATTTAAGATTTCACTAGATGTTAGATTTATCTATAAAGTCTTTAAAGCACTTTCATAGTTTGTCTCCACTTCACAAATGCTTTCTTAGTTTGAAGAGGAAAATGCAAACTGGTTGAATAATTCTTCCAGCTAGTTCTCTTTCCTTTGTGGTTTCTAAGTCCTCTTAGTAATTGTCAACTGGTCACACAATCTCTAGAGCTTTCAAATCTTTCCTACTTACCCAGGTGACACCAAAAGGCAGTTCTAATTGAGAATCACTGAATGCTCAGCACTTTGTGTAGAAATGGCTGAAACCAATGGAGACAAGTTTGCTGGTAAGATCCCCAGGTATGAAGTGTAAGGCCAGTAGAACCGCAGTGTCTTTCCAGTTTGGGAGGTCTATTCCAACTGGCTCATCAGGCAGCAGTTTCTGTGGTTATCCTTGATGTTTCTCTGATTTTTTTTAGCTATTGAAATAATATACGTATAGTGAGAAATTTCTACACATTAGTATTTTATACTAGCTCACTGTGATTTCAGATCATTATGTCACATCCCCTAGAACTGAGATGGCAAGTGTGTATGTACTTCAATCTCTAACACATAATACTTGACATATATATTTGACCTCCTGCAAACATCAGTTTATTATTCATCTTGATTATTTGGTCTATCTGTAATTAAGATTTACTTCTTTGTCAGCTTTCTAGAATCCAAGCTTGTCATCAATTTATATTTTTGTCAAGGGAAAGGGAAATTTCTTTTGATATAGATAGGATATCACAGCATATGTAGGTCTCAAATAAATGTGATTCCTAGTGTCAGAACTGCCCTTTAAAGAAAAAAAATTGGCAGTTGGAGGAAAATTTGGTACAATCAAAGAAGAGGAACAAATGTGAACAGATCTGCATTAATAAATATTCAGACTAAGTCTGTTCCAGTGTCAGTGTTTGTAGGTAGTGTTGCTACATGTAGATTTGTGTGATGGAAGTTGTGTGCATGTTCTCATTTTTCACTTTAATTGCCTGCCTGAAAAGATCCTGACAGCTTCAAAGGTTACTGCTGGTTGCATTGCTCATAACTCTGAGCAATATGCATGTGCGATTTGCTTCATTATTGCTCACTAATAACCAGTTCTGGAGAAAGTCTTGAAGCTACCAAAGAAGCCATAATTTGACATGATGGTTTTCTTTTTTTCTCCCATTTTAATCTATGCTACATATGGTTCTTTAACCAGTTTATAACACATACTAGGATAATGTGGGTGTGATTTTACTCTTTTCATGCTATGCGCTTAGAATGATAAATTCTTACACAATTCTTTTTAATCTATAAAACAAAGCCAAATATAATACTTGCATATTATTAAATATTTGGGTTTGGATTAGGCTTATGTTTGGGTTCATGTAACTAAGAATTCCTTAAATAACAATGTATTTAGAGAAAAAGAATTTATTCCTCCCACTTTCCAAAAGTTTGGAGGTGGTCAGGCTAGGAACAATATGAAGCTTCACATGGTCAGCAGTTCAGATTCCTTTGTATTACTCTACCATGGATGACTTCCATTCCCAAAGTAAATGCAGGAATGCCAATTATTCTTTTAGTCACACTAATGTAAAACCACCACAAAGACAGACATGTCCTTAAGGAGTCTTTTCCTTTGAAGCCCTGTATCTTACTGGCCAGGATGTAGTCACATAGATGTACCTGGTTCAATGAATACTGAGAAATATAGTCTGTCAAGACATCCATGTTCCTAAGCATTATAAAGGAAAATGACTACTGGACATGCCTGTCACACTTATTTGGGTGCTGAGTTTTTAGATTTTCTATTTTGGGGGAGTAGGAGGGGTGGTTTTTAGGACTGAACTTAAAATCTGCCTTGCTTTTGGTAGACAAGTGATCTATCATTGAACCTGCTCTCACTTACCTTTCCTCTAGCTTGTTTTTCAGATATAATCTTGAACTTTTGTCTTATCTGGCCTTGAACTGCTATTCTCCTACCTCTACCTCATGACTAGCTAGTATTTTACTGCTTCATACCACCACCTTTGACTTATTTTTGAGATAAGATCTTAATTACTTTCACCCAACCTTGCCTCAAACCCTGAGCTTCCTGCTTCTACCTCCCAAAAAGCTGGAGTTACTTGGAAGATATGTATCATCATTCCTGCTGAGATTTTAGATTTTCTATGCACCATTATGACACTGACTATAAAATAGGGATAATCCACAATATAACAGATCTTAATTCCAAAAACTTTATGGGCAAAAAAACAAACAAACAATGAGCAGTTACCTACCTATTCAAAACACATTACTGGTTTAGCATTCATTTCCAACCTAGAGTGAAAAATACTGTCCTTATCAACATTTTTAAGGTTAAAAAAAAACAAACTTTCAAGGCTTAAAGAAGTATTGGACTGTGAGACAGGCCAACTTAGGTGGAATGGCGTTGAGCCAGGGTAAGAGTGAGAAGTAGGAACAAGGATTCCAGTGAGAGGGTAGTGACCCTAATGAGCCTTGGGGACTCATGTACTAAGTCACCTAAAATACCACATTTAGCACCCACTTTGACTCAGTTCCTCCCCCAACTCCAACTTTTTACACTCACTTTCTTGTGAAAAAGTTATCAGCCACTGTTTCACATGAAGTACGGCTTCTTCCTTATCACTGTTGAGCCTAGTAGGTTCTCAGTAGATAGTTTGGCTGTGTTACATGATAACCAAGACTTTAATCAGGATGGGGATTTTACTGTGTATCATTGTTTGTCTTGAGGGCCATGTTCTGGGACAGTTGTCTAGTGGAATGTGTGGTGCTAGGGTGGGATTCTTCAGTGCTTCCATCCTATCTGCATCACAAGTCCCTTATCTCTCCTTTCTCTAAGGCTCCAGCTTCTTGGTTCTGCACAATGTCTTGCTACGCATTAGAAACAGACCTCTTTCTTGTCTATGAAACCCTTTTCACTTTTCAGTTCTTTTTCTTTTAGACTCATAGCCATAGTATAAAGTTTTATTTCCCTTTCTATTTTCAACAAATCTTTAATTCTGTAGCCAAACTTTTTTCCAGCCTCCATACCACTACTAGTTATTTTCTGAAACATGGGTGTCTCTGTTTTTGCCTTCAGTGACTCTACCATTTCCTCCAGAATTAATGCTGAATTTACAGAGAGCAATTCATTCTTTCCACGAGGAGTCCCATTGTGTCCTTCAGGCCTCTTGCAGAGAAATATTGGTCTTCTTTCCAGTCCCTACTCTTTTTCTGCTCACCTGCTCAGAGCATTTTTTTTTTCTGTTCACACTCACCATTTCTTCACCTTTACCTCAAGTCTTGTGGTTTTTCTTTCAAAAAATTTTCCTGATTCTCAGAGAATCATGTTTTGTTTCTAGAGTAGTTAGTATATTTCTGAATGATACACATCATAGTCTGTCTTAAATTATTATAAATTAGGAATTGCACTGGGCTCCAGTGGCTCACACCTGTAATACTATCTACTCAAGGGACTGAGATCTGAGGATCACCATTCAAAGCTGGCCCAGGCAGGAGACTCTTATCTCCAGTTAACCACCCCCAAAAATGCCAGAAATAAAGTTGTGGCTCAAGTACTAGAGTGTTAGCCTTGAGCTGAGAGCGCAGGGATGGTGCCCAGGCCCTCAGTTCAAGTCCCAGGACCAGTATAAAAAAAAAAAAATCCTAGTAATTCCATTCATCTTCCTTGCTCAGTTGTGAACCTACTGATAATTCCCCTAAACAATTCTTCTGAAAAGACATTCTAAATGTCTTTTTGCCCGTAGCTTAGAAACACTACTCTAAAACATGTCTAGAAATGTTCTAGAACTAATGTATATTGGTTCTTCAACCCTCCACAGTACCTACCCCTGAGCTTATGGCCTCAAATATAATGCCACACTTGGGTTTCCCACCTTCACTTCTGAATGATTCATTTTCCCCACTCCCTTCAAAACCTACCTCAGGCCCTATTCACCAGTAAAACCTTCTCATGTTGGCCTTATCTGCCCTCCTTTCCCCAATATTCTGAATTTCCCACCATTTTGTAACACTTCCTGAACAAACATCTGTGCTAGATTATCATGTTTTAATGTGAGTTTATAGATATATCAGTGTGTACATAAATGTGTGTATCACACACACCGATACAGTCACATACATGAATACT